>NC_050083.1:23698057-24419307 GCF_009764565.3 Dermochelys coriacea | reverse complement strand
TATCGAGAGAAAAAGCATGAGCAGGAACAAAACTTCTGTTGTAACTCAGATAGATTGACCTCCTACAGTTACCTGGCAATCCTGAAATGTTAACATACACTTTCACCTCAAAAGAAAATAATTTAAAATAAATGGGTTATTTAAAATATAGATGTGGACAATCCTGATAGTTTACACATCGGAAGTTTGTTGTAAATATTCATAGAATAATTAACCCATAATTCAGATCCTGCTGAATTTTTTCTAGTAAAGGGAAAGTTGTAATTATAAAAAATCTCTACACTGAAAGAGTGTGCTGCCCAATCTTTGAGGCACTCTTTCTGAGAGGAAAAATGTTTCAGAAATATTTCACTCTTTACTTGAATTTACGTTATGGATTGCCCTTTGAATTGAAAATGTATTCTGATTAACCCTTATTAACTCATTTCCACAATATCAGTCCAGTAAATGCTTTCAGGAGGCTGTATGACTGTGCCCACATGCACATGTGTATAATGTATTACTGTATGCAGCATCTCGTGGGCTGATTGTTTTTTAAATTAAAATCTTACCCACATCTCTTAATACAAACACTTGTGTTACTTTTTCTGACATAGCATGATTTATTGCCAGGCTTATAAGATTAATTTTTGTTTTGGTAAAGTTCAGCATGTCATTTTTCACTGAAGAATCATATTGTCGTTAGACATAATCTTTGTATTGCAAGGAAAACTGAACAAATAAACTGTTTACTAGCCATTTCACTGCTTCTTTCATCACTGTTTTGTTCACCAGTTCAGCAGATTCCCTAAGCAAAAACAAGGTGTTTATAATCTCTTTCTGGAAAGTACCAAGTGTGTGGAATATTTTAATTTTCTCCATGACTCTATGAAACTTGCAGCAATAGACTGATAGTATCAGATATACTATTTTGTACTCAGGTGAAGAGTGCATGCAGTGTATTGACTTACAGCATTATGCTTTTTATACATAGAACTCAAGTCTTCTGATAATCCCCATTGACATTGAGCCTGATTTTTAAAAAAGAAAACAAAGGCATGTATGAAAAATGTGCTTCAGCATGAATTCATGAATTGTGTGCGTTGAGTGGTATTTACATCTACCAGGCTGAATTTTATATATGTGCATATAAATAATTAGTGACATTAAGTGGCACCCTAATTCTGAGCCCTGTCCTGCACAAAAGCAGTCTCTGCAGTTGCTGTTCCATGAAAGGTTTCAGAGTAGCAGCCGTGTTAGTCTGTATTCGCAAAAAGAAAAGGAGTACTTGTGGCACCTTAGAGACTAACAAATTTATTAGAGCATAAGCTTTCGTGAGCTACAGCTCACTTCATCAGATGCATCTGATGAAGTGAGCTGTAGCTCACGAAAGCTTATGCTCCAATAAATTTGTTAGTCTCTAAGGTGCCACAAGTACTCCTTTTCTTTTCGTCCCATGAAAGACCTTCTTTGACCAGTCAATGAGAGTCTGGTTCATGTTCTTCCCCTCAAAGGTACATCACTGGTATTTAATGCAGCTACTGATTTCTCCCTCTCCAACACAAATAGGTCAAAGGAATGATGGCAGGAGTCGGTGCATCCCCTGACATCTAGTCATGAGGGGAAGAGGAGGGGTTTCTGTAGCTGACCTAGTTTTTAAAAAACTGCATTGCCTGTTGAAGGTGTGTTATCTGACTGAGCACTGCAAAAGAGGGAATCCAGCCAGGATAGATTTCTCTCTGTGGGTCCTCCACCCCCCCTTTGTATATAACAAGCCATCAGCTAGTCACTACTCTGCTCACTTTGCTTGCGTGGTTTATCCCTTTCCCCACCTTTTGGCTGTTTTGGTTTTTTTGTTTGTTGTGTTGTGAGCTCTGACGCAGGCACTGTGCCTTCCTTTATATTGGTCCAATGCTTAGCATAGTGTGGGCACTCATGTAATATCAGTTACTGAGGATAAGTAAGGAGAGAGTGTGGGCCTTCGGCTACTTCTGGGAAGGAACTAGCCACCTTGCTTCGACTGTTAGGATGGGAGAGCTCTACATTTTTTCCCCTTCCCTGCTTCAGATATCTTTATGCAGTTTAAAAAAGTTCCCCTAGGACTTTTCTCCTTCCTCCAGGTGACCTATTGATAGGGTGTAGTGGTATTGTAAATCTGGAACTTTTTTGTTGCAGGGAAAGGCAGGTGGGGACTAATTCACATGAGCGTATACACTCTGTAGTTGTATTCCTTCGTTAGTGACCTGGTTTAGCAGGACTACCTTTCTCCTAGGTTCAAAGACAAGGTAGGTGAGGTAATGTCTTTTACTGGATCAAAAGATCACGTCTGTCTCTTGAGCTGCATAGAGCTCTTCTTCAGGTCTGGGGCCAATATCCTGGGACCAGCACGGCTACAGATACACTGCAATGCAACAGTAGTTCATCTCACCTCCAGTAGTAGTAGTAATAATGTATTTGTGTCATGGGCAATGTTTACAGGCCCAGATTAGGGCCCCATTGTTTGGCGCTGTACGACCCACGTGAAGGCGTGGTCCCTTTCCCAGAGGCCGTACAGTTTTTGAGAAATGTAAGGACTGGGTGTAATGAAATCTGAAGAGGGGGTGGAAATGAGGATTAAGACACAGGAACATGTGGCCACATCGACTAGCTTGTGCACCACTTGATGGTTCATTTACATGCTTCACTCCAAGAAACAAACTAAGACTCCACTGATATTGATTTATGCATAGAAGATGTTCAGATGTTCCAGTGATGGGTGGTGGTATAAAACCCTAAAAATAGATTGAATAAGTTTTAATGGGTTTAAATAAAATAAATATCAGCTTCTGGCCACCCATTTAGTGCTAATAGGTAGTTACCATTCATTCCTTTCTCTGCTTGAAGGTTCCCAAAGGCCTAGTTTGGTTTGAGTTTGGTACACGGCTTTAGATGTAATTCTCAGCTCTATCAGGAGGAATTCAAACTGCTGCATGCTGCCAGTGGTGGTATCATCCAGAGAGCTATTTCATGGTTATTTTCAGGCATCATTTTCATTTGCCTTGAGTGTAACATTGTCCTACCATCATTTCTAAAGTTAGGAGATCTCAATTATCCTCAACTTTAGTTGTATCATCCTCACAAGCACTTTTCAGAAACGTAGAGAATAATTCAGGTATCCTGGCTAAGAGTAAAACGCATTTCATAGAATCATAGAATCATAGAATATCAGGGTTGGAAGGGACCCCAGAAGGTCATCTAGTCCAACCCCCTGCTCAAAGCAGGACCAAGTCCCAGTTAAATCATCCCAGCTAGGGCTTTGTCAAGCCTGACCTTAAAAACCTCTAAGGAAGGAGATTCTACCACCTCCCTAGGTAACGCATTCCAGTGTTTCACCACCCTCTTAGTGAAAAAGTTTTTCCTAATATCCAATCTAAACCTCCCCCATTGCAACTTGAGACCATTACTCCTCGTTCTGTCATCTGCTACCATTGAGAACAGTCTAGAGCCATCCTCTTTGAAACCCCCTTTCAGGTAGTTGAAAGCAGCTATCAAATCCCCCCTCATTCTTCTCTTCTGCAGACTAAACAATCCCAGCTCCCTCAGCCTCTCCTCATAAGTCATGTGCTCTAGACCCCTAATCATTTTCGTTGCCCTTCGTTGTACTCTTTCCAATTTATCCACATCCTTCCTGTAGTGTGGGGCCCAAAACTGGACACAGTACTCCAGATGAGGCCTCACCAGTGTCGAATAGAGGGGAACGATCACGTCCCTCGATCTGCTCGCTATGCCCCTACTTATACAACTTGAATGTGTATGGGTTGCACGGAGCACACGAGGCCACTACCTTCAGATACACTGTCATGCTGTGGTGGCAATAAGCACCGCACTTGGTGGGAGGCGGAGAGTAAAGTATTAGGGCCTGGCACTACAAACCTTCCAATGTGTAATGCCCATTGATTTCAGTGGACATCATCGCAAGATTGGGTCCTTGGTGATTTGGCTGAATTATTTTATCTCATTACAGCAATTACATGCGTCTTTCTCTGGTTTAAATTGGACACAGATTTAATTGGATGTCTGTTATTACTGGCACTTGTTACGTTTGTGAATGATTTATAATCTTCTTTTTTTCCCCTAAACGAATTTGTTGTAAAACCAGAATGTCTAGGAATTTTTACTTTGGGGGGTAGAGGTAAAGGAGAACTTGAAAATAATTTTTAAATGAGAGAACTTTCTATTATATTTATCTGTCTAGAGACCATAAATTTATTTCAGCAGATTAAATACTGACTACTTTATAAAGCCCTGTTTTCTCAAACCTCTTATCAGCAGCACTTGGCAGTAATCACACCTAAGGAAACTTGTAATTTTCCTCAAGGAGGTGACACTGACAGAATTAAAAATGAAGGGGCTCCCTGAAAAGCCAGTTCATTACAAATTAACAGTGGTCCTCGCAAAGCAGTGGGCTAAGGCGTGTCAAATAGCGATATGGATAAAGAAACCCAGCATTTTAAGCTGTCAGAGCTGGGAGCATAGCTAGCCTTAGAACAAATTAATCACATATTGTCAACGCAAAGTTGCATCAAATTAACACATCGGATTCCAGCATATTAATGTGAGAATGCTTTCACCTGATTATTACTGCAAACCATTGCTGCTCTCTGACTGCAAAGATATAATTAAATTGCTAAATAGAAAGTGCATATGATATCTCTGCATGCATTTAGAATGCATGAGCTGAAAAGATCACAGCCTAGTAAGTGACAGTTTCTATTTGTAGGCAGAAAAACTTTACTTTTTTTCCCCTTTTATTTACTTGGGAGTACTAGAGTATGAAATTAGAAAAGTTAGTAGTTATTTGCACCTGTACAACTTAGGTGAAATACAGGTTTAATTTAACTGATTTGCTACACTGACTATGAGTACATAATTACCTTCACTCTTCTCTGTACTTGCTCTGCAAAGAAATAGAATGATTTGACACAATAGCCTAAGGTGTTACAAGGCTATAAAAATAGTTGCATATCTGTTACAAGAGATGCTGCTGAATGTTTCAAGAGGAATCACTGTTCAGTTTATTTGGAACTGGACTTTTCCCTTAAAGTTTGTGGGGATCAAATATAATCTAAAAGAGGGAAAATTTTGTTACATGGCCCACAAATACTTCAGGGAGAAACCCTAACAGTATGTTGGTAAAGAATTACCAACTGAGAGCTCCTGCCATTTTATTCAGTGCACTCTGGAATTTCATGTCCTTGGAAGGACAAGTGGTGTTTTGACCTATGTCGCTGCACTCTTTTTCAGCAAAAAGAAAAGGAGTATTTGTGGCACCTTAGAGGCTAACAAATTTATTTGAGCATAAGGTTTCGTGAGCTACAGCTCACTTCATCGGATGCAGTGAGCTGTAGCTCACGAAAGCTTATGCTCAAATAAATTTGTTAGTCTCTAAGGTACCACAAGTACTCCTTTTCTTTTTGCGAATACAGACTAACACAGCTGCTACTCTGAAACTTGTCTTTTTCAGCAGTGCACTCCTTCATCTCTTCCCTCCTTTTCACTCATTCCACCTCTGGCTTCATGTTTCCTTTCATGCCTTATTCCCCAGACAGGAAGAAAATAAATCAGAATGGTGAGGATGAATAGTGGGCACACACAGCCCCTGTCATGAGAGACGGGGCAGGGGGGTTGCTGGAATTCCTTGAAATAAAGGATGTGAAGGTGGCACACAGGGAGCTTGTGGGGAGAGGGCATGAGTGATGCAAGGAGCCCCTGGTTTGTGCAATGAGCTTAACCTACAGAAGCAACAAAGTGCACAGCTCTCTTGTTCTATGTTAATATTAACAACTGAGGAAGGGAAGGCATCTGCTTTCTTGAGTGTGATTCAAGGAGGTTTTGCCACCTAATTCTGCAGAGCTGAAGCAGTTCTAGTATATTATGCACTCTTCTTGCCTCTTTCTTTGTCCCTGAATCCCCTGAAAAAAGTTGTTTTGTGCAATGTCACTTAATTTTTTCCTTTTTAAAATCTATTATTACCTCCTCCAGATTACATCTGAAAATCACATTCAAACACACTATTATTCATAGATTCATAGATACTAAGGTCAGAAGGGACCACTCTGATCATCTAGTCCGACCTCCTGCACAGCGCAGGCCACAGAATGTCACCCACCACTCCTATGAAAAACCTCACCCGTGTCTGAGCTATTGAAGTCCTCAAATCATGGTTCAAAACTTCAAGGAGCAGAGAAGCCTCCCTCCAGTCAACCATGCCCCATGCTACAGAGGAAGGCAAAAAAACCTCCAGGGCCTCTCCAATCTGCCCTGGAGGAAAACTCCCTCCCGACCCCAAACATGGCAATCAGCCAAACCCTGAGCACATGGGCAAGATTCACCAGCCAGATACCCAGGAAAGAATTTTCTATAGTAAATCAGATCCCATCCATCTAATATCCCATCTCAGGGGATTTGGCCTATTTACCCTGAATATTTAAAGATCAATTACTTACCAAAATCCCATTATCCCATCATACCATCTCCTCCATAAACTTATCGATTAGAATCTTGAAGTCAGATAGATCTTTTGCCCCCACTGCTTCCCTTGGAAGGTTATTCCAAAACTTCACTCCTCTGATGGTTAAAAACCTTCGTCTGATTTCAAGTCTAAACTTCCTGGTGGCCAGTTTATACCCATTTGTTCTTGTGTCCACATTGGTGCTGAGCTTAAATAATTCCTCTCCCTCTCCTATATTTATCCCTCTGATATATTTATAGAGAGCAATCATATCTCCCCTCAACCTTCTTTTAGTTAGGCTAAACAAGCCAAGCACCTTAAGTCTCCTTTCATAAGACAAGTTTTCCATTCCTCGGATCATCCTAGTAGCCCTTCTCTGTACCTGCTCCAGTTTGAATGCATCCTTTTTAAACATGGGAGACCAGAACTGCACACAGTATTCTAGGTGAGGTCTCACCAGTGCCTTGTATAACGGTACTAAAACCTCCTTATCCCTACTGGAAATGCCTCTCCTGATGCATCCCAAAACCGCATTAGCTTTTTTCACAGCCATATCACATTGGCAGCTCATAGTCATCCTATGATCATCCTCTTTCTTTGTCCCTGAATCCCCTGAAAAAAGTTGTTTTGTGCAATGTCACTTAATTTTTTCCTTTTTAAAATCTATTATTACCTCCTCCAGATTACATCTGAAAATCACATTCAAACACACTATTATTCGCCTAAAGGTGGATGAATAGTTTAGTATTGTGGAATTTGGGCAGGGTGCCATGCAGTTAATACATTTTTCCTGTCAAATGATAAATGGGTATTGAGTACTCTATCCATTAAACTGTCCAGGAGCACCCCTTTCCTAGTCTCAAAACCCCATTGGGTGTCTTGAGTGCTGGAGTTTCCGTGATTTCATTACTTCCAAAAGAAATGTCTGTGAGTGACATTGCAGTGTCAGCTAATTAATTTTGGCCAATGCTGTTACTACTTGATAAATTCCAGGCATACCATTCTTTACAATGGCTGCAGCAGCTGATTCTAGTGTGGCTTATTGAAACATCTCACTTTCCCACTTTTGCATCCATCTCTCCAGAAGGTCTTATTCAAGAAAAATTACCAAGCCTTTGTCGGAGTGAAAACCTGTGAGATGGCCTATGCAGCTCTTGTAACTGCTTAGGTGTTTGTCTCCTCTGTTTAAGTTAACCAGGAGGCTGGTTTGCTTTTTAGGAGACACCTGTAAAAACGTACAAAACTAAGCAATTTCACTGTACTTGTATGACAACACCCTGGGATTTGTTGGTTAACTTGCACTACGATTGGATAGGTTCAGATGAGGTACTATTGGCATCTTGCAGAAAGCATTGTCATTCATGCAGGATGATACATTGACAGCAGTATTGCAAGACATCTTAAAAACAACTGTGTAATTCTGACATTGTTGTATCTCCTCTAATTTGTGATCAGCATGGTAGGGCAATGTCAGATTGCATAGCCTCTGTTCTAGTTTGATTTGAGAAGATGGCTAGCCATGAAACATAGCTGGAAAGATTAAAAGATATTAATAGCTTTAAAATTAATTTTGTTTTATCAGGGAGGAGCAACATTAATAGTTTGTATTTAGCGTTTGGCATGCTTTTGGGTATCGTGGTGTTGGGTGTTAAGATGTGAATTGAGGTTTGGGTGGATGTTACTGTTTCCTTATTCAGTGATTTCATTGATTTTTGAGTGATTGTGTTGGTAGGAAGTGCACTTCAGCAATCTTAACTCTAAGTTACTGGCATTTGTTGTGTTGGAATAAATAATAATTTTTCTTGAATGGGTGAATTTCAAATAATGTCTTGAAATAAAGACTATTGTGAATAGCAGGCAGGAGCTCATTAAATGCTTCTGAACTAGCCCTATAAATAACCAGAGGATTTCAGAACGTTTCAGAAAAATGCTCATTTCTTTCAAAACGTGCGAAGCCTGCACTTCTTACTATGAAACATCATCAGAACTGTAAGAAGAAAGGAAAAAAGGCCAATTATAACGAGGAGTAGGAAATAATTGTAATGATCGTACAGTTTGGGAATGGATCTGATGAGGTTAAAAAGTATTTCCAAAGCAATGGTCATTTAATTATAACTAGTTTAATTAGAATAAAAATTTTAAAATACATTTTATAAGACAGTCTAATTTCTTGGTTAAGTCATATTACATTTTACTCTGTTTAATTGATTTTCATCTTGTGCCTAGTAATTGTCTTTCACTTAATTATAAATTTTGCTCTAAATGAAAAATGTTTACAAGTTAACATTTTTATGGATTTGTTTTATTAGCAAAAGTATTAAAATATCTTTTTTGCAATAACCTTGAGGGTTTTATTTCCAGGTATATTACAGGAAAATTTAATACATTTTATTTATCTCAATGTCCTTTTAGTTTGTTGTGAGGAACATTTTAGGCCACATGTTTGTCCGGCTCTTCGTGCTTGAAATGCAAGTTTTCAAATTGTGACACTAGGATTATGGGAACATAACAACTGAGATCTTGGGACCTTTCATAGGACCATGCTAATACCTGAAAAATCGTCCAGTAAAGAACTTTATTTTGCTTAAATGCAGTTGCAAAAGTGTCTGTTCTTTTTTCCATTAAAACAGACATTTTCAGGGTCTTCAACTTTGGCTGTTTCTGAACAAATTGTTTGAAACAGGAATAACTTGGCCACTTTAGTTCAGGCCTAATCACCCACTTGAAGGAAAAAAGTACACTCCACCCAACTACTTTAATAACATTCAAAATTCTATACTAACATTCAATATTTGTATAATTTGCAGTATCCCTCTTTCAAAAACAACTGATAAATAACCTTGGGTAGTATAAATGTGATTTGTGTTTAAAGACAGTCAGCCCCATTTGCCTTTTAATTTAAGGATGACTCTGAATCCCACCTGGCTTTGATGTCCTAGTTATGAAGTTTGTCCCCATTAAAAGTATTTTACTCTGCCTTCCATTGCATACAGCATGTGTTCATTTGCATGCCTGAAACAGAGAGAAGACTGTCTTGTCTGTCTGTATTTCTCTTGTTAGTGCCAATTCCTTTACTTTAATAAAAAAAAAAAAAAGTTTATATGGAATATTTGTCTTAATCCTCTGTGGAAATATCAGTTTACTTGAAGGTTAAGCCAACTTGTTTGTGTTTAGTGTGGTACCTTTGCTGTAACTGGCAAGAAGAAAACTCCAGGGAAATACTGGAGTACAGTTTTTTAGAATAAACAAAACATACAATATACTACAGTTTAGACAAAACTATTAAACTTAGCATCCAGTGGCTATTGTGAATTTAACTGTCTAAAACCTTTCTACTCCTGTTAGTATTAACACTGGCTTAAGTCTAGGGGAATTTTTCATTGAAAAACACTTAACGCTGCCATTGAAACACAAACTCTTTAAAGCCACTTTTTACATTCCTGGCATTTCAGAATGGTATGTCTTTTTAGAATTGGCTGCTGAAAAAATAAAGTGGCTTTTTAGCCCCCCGCTCTCTCCCCCCCCCTTTGATAAAATACTGCTGAAATGGCCCAGCAGACAATATTTTAAGTGTGAGGGAGTTTGAAATGCAAAAGCTTCCTAAAATTAAACTCCATACTTATCTTGCAGTATTGGTGCTAATCTTTCGTTGACACAAAAACTAGTTAGACAAGAGGGGTGAAGTAATGTCTTTTATTGGACCAACATTTGTTAAACTGATCTCTCTCACCAACAGATGCTGGTCCAATAAAAGATATCACCTCCCCCACCGTGTGTGTGTCTAATATCCTGGGACACATACGGCTACAGTTACACTACATACACAAACTAGATGACAGTTGGCGATAACAGGAGCAGTTGCTGTTTTAGAGAAAAAAGAAAAGGAGTACTTGTGGCAACTTAGAGACTAACAAATTTATTAGAGCATAAGCTTTCGTGAGCTTAATGCATCTGATGAAGTGAGCTGTAGCTCACGAAAGCTTGTGCTCTAATAAATTTGTTAGTCTCTAAGGTGCCACAAGTACTCCTTTTCTTTTTGCGAATACAGACTAACACGGCTGCTACTCTGAAACCTGTTTTAGAGAAAATTCATTTAAACTTACGAGTTATGAGGATGAAACATACTAATAGTATTCCAGCACTTACTGTTGCTACGGGGGAGGAGAAATAAGAGTAAATAAACCTTAATATTTCCAATCCTAGACTTCTTCCCCAAAGTGTAGTAAACTGTAATTCTGAAATAAGGTTTCTGCCACATGCAAGGTAGCTTTCTTTTAATTAAATTAGTCAAAATGGCTTTCAGCGTGAAGTGATTTTACTGTCATTCCCTGACAGTCCAGCCCTCCTTTAACTCAGCAATAGTCATGCCTTGTGTCTTTCATCCCAAAGCACTTTACAGACTTCATACAGGATAATTTAGTTGGAGATTGGTCCTGCTTTGAGCAGGGGATTGGACTAGCTTGACCTCCTGAGGTCCCTTCCAACCTAGATACACTATGATTCTATCACTTTTACACTAACATGCAGCCACCTCTTTGGAACAAAATATTCTACATTTAAGAGTAGGAAGTAAAAACTTATCCCATATCTATTTGAAAGTGTAGAGGAAGTGTATGGTGGTAGAATGTAATTATCAGAGAAAGATTTAAGCCAAAATATTGGGATGAGCATCTTGCTCTTCTGAAAAATGCCATGAGAATTTTAACGACCAAGCATAGCCAGGACCTCAACTTTGTTTCATCTCAACAACAATGCAGGAATTTATGGTGGTCTGTTTATTTTGAGTGTCTATTATGCTATGTAAAATGTACGCATAAAAGTAGGCAGTAAATATCTCTCTCTTGCTTGTGGTAGTATTGTATTCCTTAAACATTTGAAATAAAGGTACTAATACTATAATATTAGTAGTAATCTATGTATGTATTCTATCTGGTAAACACAGTGCTGGGCAGTTCTCCCAAGATAGTTAATGAAAGCTGCATGTGTAACTTTCCAGACACAACAATAGTAAAAATGGTTGACAATACTTCAATTTGGCAAAAAACACAGGATTGGCACCTCCAGGAGCAAACTGATAAAACTCCAGTCTCGGATTTTAAGATGTTTCAAGCTACTAGTGAAAGATTGAGTAGAGTCAGCTGTGGGAAATTTGTTAAGCTACTGTTGTATCTTAACTAAGCAGTCAGATTTTGGGAAGGATAAATCCTTGGATAAAAACTCAGTTGCAGATTCAAGGAATCTTGTGGAAGTCCTGGAAAAATCTTAAACTAAATCTTGTGTTGCAAATCTTATTATCCTTTATTCTGCGTGCTATGAATCTTTCTTTTGTTAGTTTGGAAACAGTGTTATATTGCCAGACTGGGTATTTTGGTGTCCTCCGGTTTTCTTACTTGTCTCCCTATTCTCTAAACTTAAGACCTTATTTATGGATGTTTGGGGTGGGAGTGGTAGATCTCAGATCTAGCTTTTCTGTATCTCATTAACTATATCTGAAATAATAATAAAGGACAGGGCATAGATATAGTGTATTAAATGCTGTCTGCATTGTAGTGCTGTATAACAGTGTTTTCTAATTTGCTCATAACGAGAGACAGATTACCAAATATCTATGGGCTTGCTGAGAGATGCATCTTACATCTACAAGGCCTTGGTAAACTTTTCTAGAAAATGAGCTTTACATAGTGTTGCAAAAAGAGCAGATAGTCCTATGTAACTGCGCTAAGCAGGGTGGATAAAAATAAATGATTAAATAAAGTTAGAACTTTTTATTTAAATCAAATTTTTTAATTTAAGTTAAATACAGGTGTTTTTTAAAAAAATTAAAATTAAATTTGAAATTGACAACTTATGTTAAAGTCTAAGCTGCTTATAATATATTAAATCATTTAAAATGAATACAAAATAATATTAAGCAGTAATGTTTGATAAGTTTTTTAAAGAAAGTCAAACCACTGAACTGGTGGAAGTCAGTGGCTAAGCACTTGGAGCTAGAGTTTGTTGAAATGCTAAACCAGCTTTTCACCGCCGTAGCTTCTTTTGCAGGTGCAGACATAATACTTTCTTCTTTTCAGCTTATTCAGCTAGTTCCATAACATGATTAGTGTATGCAATGTTAATAAACCAGTTGGGAGTTGAAAGAGCAAGAAGCTTGTTTTTTTTTCTTGCAATCTGTGAATAAAAGCTATGACTAAAAGTGAGTGGATAGGGTCTGTTAGTTCTAAAATCTTAAAGGACATGTGACCAGAAATAATTAGTTCAGTTCATTAACTACAGGTAATGCTTCCTTTATATAAAAAAAAAAAAAACCTATTTGTTTTAAGCACACAACATTTTTGATAAACTTTTTCTTCTTATCTGTTCAGCACATTTAAGGCAGTTTTATTTAATTAAAAAAATACAAAATGGTGGTTTTGTGCATTTTAGTTTATTTGAATTTCCATCTAACTAGATCTTGAGATAAAATCAGAAAAAATTAATAATCTAGTAAATAAGAAATGAATCATACACCATTTTAACATTATAAAAATGTAAAAATTAAGAATCTGAATAAGTGTAAGTTAAGATATAGAATTGCTTAAATGTGTATAAATACGGCATATCCTTCAGGTTTACAAAAAGAATCACTAAATTTTGTGTAACAGCTATATTTAGTTGCAAATCAACATATTTTAATGGTTAGCAACCACTGAGACTCAACCTTTCTTTAGGAAAATAACCAAAAAGTACAAATGCAAAACATGATTAAAATGATGATTTAAATCAAGGTTTCCTGCTAGCTAATTTAAATAAATCCAGCCTGGCACAAAAACATTTATTAATTCACAGTTAGTATCTGAAGACAAGAAGTAGCATCAAGAAAGGACCCTTCAGCATGCGACCTCAAGTATGCATCTTTTTATACAAGGAAGAACATGCCTTATCTTCAGTGTCCAATAAAGTGTAACTTGCTTTGTCGTGAATTGTAGGAATAGCCCTAGATTCTCTCTCTCCCTCAGTGTTTAGGCCAAAAAGCTTTGATGACCTTATTACCAGACCCATAACTGTTCAGATTCAGTTTGAAAATTTTATATTTAGCCTCATTGCCAGATAATCGGCTGAGGTCCTATGTTATCTGGATTATTTGTTGTAGGCTCCTCCTCTTTGTAACTTGACACAATGAGTTTTATTTGTGGTGCCAAAGTTGCAAATATATATTAAGTAACGGGGTGATCAGCTTCCTAGTGTGATGTACAGCTTTGTGGCTAACTAAAATAACAAGCAGTTAGTGTTCTCAAACATGCCAGACACTTTTATTCCTAACACCATCCCTTTGAAGGAGGACAGTGTTAATTCCTCCTCTTAACAGACAGGCAAATGGAGAGACAGTGTGATGAAATGACTTGGCCTGCCTATCCCAGCCTTGGTAGAACTTGTGTGAGACTCGTTCCTTTCCCTCTCAGTCTAAGTAATATGTGAATCTCTTTCCATGAGCTGAAAAATCCTAGATTAAGGAACAAGGCCACCAAACCCCATCCAACTCTCTCCAAGCTGAGTCGATGCTACAGGTATCACAGGAAATAAGGACCTGTCTCTGGTAAGCATCCCAGTTGCTTTTCCATTCTCAGTCTCTTAAATACCAACTCTGATGCCTTTTTGTTTAAGGATTTTAGAATATCCTGTTGTGATAATGTCACTAAGCACCTCAGAACATATTTCAATATGAAAACCTACCTAGGTTGTAGGTTCCAGTTAATAATATAGAGAAAAAATTGTTTTAAAACTTAAAATGATTAACTATTAAAATTTTAAATTGAGCTCTGGGGGGAAATGATCTTCTAGATATGCATTGTAAAAATGATGAGATTTCAGGCAGGTTTTACAGATGATGAATTTTTCTTCTTTTTCAAGAATAATTGACCCTTTCTTTCATTAAGCTGTGAACCCTTTTAATAAGGCTTGCTTGATTTCCTAAAAAGGAACCGTGTCTAAGTGTGTGTGACCTCAACCACTGGGGCATTTTGACAGAAAAAGATCAATTAGCTCATCACTGCTCCTTTTTAGCACTTAAATCTTAAATATTTGTTCACTGTCGGAAACTCACGTCTTTGCTACTTTAGGTTACCTTTAAGAGTCAACTTGCTTTTCCATAGAAAGAACAGGACTTGTGGCACCTTAGAGACTAACAAATTTATTTGAGCATAAGCTTTCGTGAGCTTCAGTGGATGCATCCGATGAAGTGAGCTGTAGCTCATGAAAGCTTATGGTCAAATAAATGTTAGTCTCTAAGGTGCCACAAGTCCTCCTTTTCTTTTTGCGGATACAGACTAACACGGCTGCTACTCTAAACTTGCTTTTCTTTGTTATCCTCATTGTTTACTTCAGGATGAGGGAAAATAATTAAACAGAACATCTTTTCCAAGCAGCTGGAGTCAAACTCCAGCTGACTGCAGCACCTGTGAAGACTGTACCTCTGCCTCAGGGCTGAGTGATACAATGCCAGCCGGGGAGACATGGTGACGATGTGTTCAGAAGTGTACAGATTCGTCGTTGTAATGCTCTTGCCCTTCTGTGAGCTTCAGATGGCAAGAATGTCAGTAAATGCAAAGTATCTGGTTTATACTAATTAGAGGAATGATTTGTGAAACACTGGCTATTTATTTAATTAATCACCAACACAAAGCTATAAAACCCATATTTTAAAAATCCCTGTTAGTTTGCCATGTGGTTAATAGATTGTGGCACATTAAAAAGTGACATGGTGATGTGTTTCAAATGTTCTACCTAAGGTTGGCTAATGTCTTCAAGGAACTTAAGGTGTCTGCTTTATGCAACAGTAGCCTAGGATTAAAGTCTGAGACCTGTTTAAGGATTGAATATTTGTAAAAGCATTTATCTTTTGAATAGCATCTGTTCATTAAAATATCTCATGGTATATGTCTAAATATACAAATAATATAGTTTTTAATTACAAGTTTTTGTTGCACTTTGTTATTACAAAGAATAACTATATTCCCCAGTATTAAAACATGTTTATTGCTAAGTAAAATGCAAATAATTCTTCCAAAGTATACCGTTTCTTTCCTGGTGTATGTAAACAGTGAGATTAGCGTTATTTAACTAATGCATTTTTGTTGTGGCTATAACCATCATATTTTGATAAATCGGAATATGCATTCCACTTTTCATCAGCACTGTTGTAACTGAATAGGTCAGGGCATAATATCCCTAGGTAGTTGAATACCATCTCATCTACACTGAAATTCAGCCCTTTGTGGAAAGCCTGTGCAAGTTCCTCTGTGTAACTTCAGTGGTGTGTAGGGCTTGTGCAGGCATGCTGCATGCAAGTGTATTTCACTCCTGGTGAAACTCCATTTGGAGATGGCAGGAGAGAAGATGGACTGGGCTTGCAAAAAAACTGATATTAGCATTAAAGCAAATGAGACCTCCTGGGCTCTAACAGGGGATTGGTTTTCCCCTCTTCCAAAGGGATTTGACAGAAGAGAAGTATAGCAGGAAATCCTATTTATAACACTTTTTAAGTAAACATTTTTAATTTAAGGTAAATTGTGTAAGTAAATACAGATTAATAGGATTGGAATATGCCTTTGTTACATGAATTATATATTATACCTTTGCTTTTAGCTTACTCAGGTTTATTAAACTAGAGGAGTGAATACCAAGCAGACGAGAGCAATTTGGAATGTTTGATTATATAATTATACGTGTAACATACCTTTGTTTCCCTGACATTCTGTATGAAAAACAGTTCAGGTGGAAGCTTGCAAGGAAATGCTACAGCTCTTGGTGTTGTTTTTTTCAGCTCGACGTTGTATAATTAACTGGTACATTCAGAAGGGGGCTAGAATAAAACATGAGTATGTTAATGCAGCCTGGAGCTGATGTGATAGTGATCATTGCAATGCAGATAAAGCATTTCTTATAACCGGCATTGCCTACTGGAGCCTTTGAAACATCTGGACCTTTAATTGAAAAAGAGTGTGGTGTTGTACAGGGCAGAGATGCTAAGTGAAGTCAACAATTTAGAATAAAAAATAATAGTATTTACCTTTTATTTAAGTATTAAGACTTTGTTATGCTTTATATAGCAGGAAATTACTGGGTTAAATTTTTATGAACAGTGACAGCGTGAATGAGATAAATTAAATGAGAATGCCAATGCAATTTTACAGACCTTGTGTATACACTGTATACATTGCAGTGAGATAAATGATGGTCTGTTTATCGGGGAGAGGAGCAGCTATTGAGGGTTCATTTTAGTTCTCAGTTCTTTGAACTGTCAGACCAAAGTCCAGTCACTCTGTTTAACTTCCTTGGAATTATTACAGCTACTTCAGATAGCTGACTATAAAAAAACAAAACAAAACAAACAATAATCATCATCATAATTAATAAACTAGTCACTTGTCACTTAGTGATAACATGCACTTACAGTGGGATTACCATCTGTTGAAACAAGTGCCATTCCTATGTTTCCATGAGTGGTACAATGACATGCAGAACACAAGATCTTAGGAGGGAAATGCAGTTATTTTGTATGTTCATGTGAACACTGGAACCTAGAGATATTCCGAGCAAAATTAACTTATTTAAAATGAGCAGACATTTTCACAAGACTTGTTTAGATAATATGTAAATAAAATAAAAAGAACTGGCTAGTCAAATTATTAACCAACATACTGTAGTGGACCTTGGTTTAATATACTGCAAATTACTCACTGCACCAGAATCCACAAGTCCCAGCCATACTTCATATTCCTGATTTGTGTTGGTCTCCTCTAAGAATGCTCATGTATTTAGGATGAAGCCCTCATTTCTATCTTGCTGGACACTGATTCCCATCTCAAGCAAATGCCAGTAATATCTTCATGCCATCGTATGTTCTGCCAAATGTGTATAAAAAAACATTTTAAAAACATTTTAGAGTATTTAAACATTTTATTGGGTTAATGGTTCATATCCTTATTTTTAACCTCCCCCCCCCCCCAAAAAGCAATTTTACTTTTAAAAAAAAAATAAATATATATATATATATATATACACATACTTCTGCTACTTTTTTTAAATCTTATTTCATTACTTTTGTTTTTGGATTAAGCAAAATTTGACTTTAAAAGCATTATCAGAGTATTTTATTTTTCAGAAATCCATAGTATAGAAAATGGTGGCTTTCATGCACTTCTACCTACAAAAGGATTGTGCTTTTAGAGAAATAAGGTCTTTGTTGATTAAAACATTTGAGCTTGGATCCTCTAATCTGTTGGTCCTGCTGATTATGTTTAAAAATTGGGTGAGTTGGGTGCTTAAATTCTGCTTGATTGGTTCTTTGTTCAGTGCACATATTTGTAACTTTTTCTGTATGTTGTATAAATACCTATTGGAGTGAGTTACATATTGGGATACAAGCTTTATATATGGTACTATATGAAATAATCTTGTCACCTGAAACAAACACATTTCACTTACACAGTTTAAGAGTCAGAGGAAATTTTGCATTTGGAAAAATATCTCTATTTGTTCCTATTTTGTCTAATGTTTTACATTGTTTGCTAGGTGGTGAATCAATTATTTGAATTTATACTGATGGAGCAAATAAAGTAGTAAGCTCACTTGTGCCAAGGCCATCTAATTAAATGCTAACTTTGGATAAACTGGATGTGCATGAAATATTAATTTTAAGAGGTTTTTATGACTCACTAAGTAATGGTTCAGTAAAATCTGCGTATTATATCATTAGAACATCTAATGATATAATATTTAGTCACAGAACTCTGTTGTATAGTAAGATGCAGTAAATTATTATTGTTTAAAAAATTGATCATATTTTTCTCTAGGAAATGTTTATGGACTCTACTTTAATTTTCCACCATGAAATATAGTAAAATACAGCCCAAAAATGAGACGGGTAAAACACACACTATTTTCTCTTTGAATATTTGTACAGCTTTTCGTTATCCTGATACTTGTGAGCTGTTTTTAGATTAAGATATCCTTATGGTAGACTCAAGATTATACCAAACTTCCTATATAACTTAGGAGAGTTGATAAAGTTTATAATACGTAATTCTTTATGGTTTTAAAATCATCTTTTTGTATTTAAAGTATACCGGTATTGTTACATAAAATGATTTAATAATGTAGAGGTCCCTAAAACTGCATGCGGCTGGTGGAATTTATTTAGTATAAACTCTTTCTTTGATGGTGTAGTACCCATAAATTGTATAATTAAACACCCAAGCTTGTAACATTAATGGTCTAATTCGACATCAGCTATGAAAATTCATAGCAGGGTTTCTTGTTCTGGCTTTAACTCTTTCCACTGCGTCTAGCTATTGCAGAAGCATGTATATGTAATATCATGCTGCTTACACTCTTACAATAAACCCAATCAACTATGGAACACCCTTACTATATATCCACAGATTACTGAGGTAATGATCCTTATTTGGCCCCTACCATAGTGTGGTTGTGTTTTTTTCAGGCCGTGTTTAATATGTGGATCTATGTGAGCAGAGCAGCTCTGTGTACCAAATCACTGTTTGAGGTAGAAATTCCTTGTGTGTTGATTGGGAGCAGCTTTCCTAAACTGAATAGCTGCCACTTTTATTTTTAATCCCAAAGGCAAGTAATTAGTAGCCAGTGGCCTGTTTAATTAAAGTCTTATAAAACAAAGAAGCAAATTTCACTTACTCAGTAAGCTGCATTTTTTAGCAGTGCAACACTCAAACTATGGGAGTGCAATTCCTAGATAGCAGCAGAGAAGGAGAGCTGCAGGATCCTAGTCAGAGAGGGACTCTCAGTGTTTTCAATTGTTAAAGGAGTTAAATAAGTGACCCTGTTTTTCAGATGGGGAAGCTGAGACACAGATGCTAGGTGACATGCTCAGGATCACACAACAAGTCAGTGGCAGGGCAGAGAATAGAATCCAGAGTACTTGACTCTCAACCCTACACTTCAGCCACAGGATATTGCTGACTCTGACAGCGTTGTTCAAGATGAACGTGTTGAAGAAATGTAAAATTGAAATTCTCATAAGAGCCCAAGTCTGATATAGTGCATGAAAACTATGGGTAGCAGAAAACAATATTAATCTTTTTATTTAATAAACAAATGTGTGTGTTTACATCCAGTTTAGATAGTGACTCACCTACTTAAAGGGTGGGTGAGGACTAATATCTCTAACAATAAAAGCTTAATGGAACCAGGATGTGTGATTCCTAGAAAATTAACGAGATATTTTGTCAATTTTATTCCAGACTTCATTTGTCAGGATATGCAGTGTCCAGTGACAAGCTAAAAGAATTTTTTGACAAATTAACTATGCCACAGGTGACAGATCAGGAAAATGTTAATTTAACAGCCCCTTTGTGCTAAATGCCTACCAGATTTATTGAAGGCTATTAAGGAAACTCCAAATGGTAAGGCCCCTGGCCCTGAATGGATTTTCCATTGAATTTTATACAAAATCTATTAATACGTTTGATGCTACTTTTTTGAATATGGATAATCATGCTTTATTTCTTGGGTCACCTGAGCCTTTATAGCTATAATCCACTTCTCTAGTTGGGACCAAAATCCACGCTCACAATATTGACTGTAATCTGGATCTGAACGATTCCTCCTGAACAACCTCAGCAAGACAGTGATAACTTGTGATTGCTGTAGCTAAATTCAGTATGGCTAGATCTTTGACTCCTGGGCACAGTCCAAAAATTACCTCTCTCTGTTCAACCCCATCACATGGTCCTGTCTTCCTATGCTTTGCACAGGCAAGTAATTGAGACTGATAGAGCCGCTTGCATGAGTAGTATTTTGCAGGATCGGTCTAAGCACATGAATCTATTCACCCATATAGAAGCATTCCCAGGCACGGGCCAAATGCTTCTGCGGGATCCAGACGCACTGGAGTTATGCATGTTCAGGCTTAGTTCATCTAGTCCAGTATCTTTTCTGACATTGGCCAATACCTGGTGCCCCAGAGGGAGGTGCAAGAATCCTTATGCCCTTGAGTTAGTGATTGGCCTATGCCCTGACATCGTCAGCTACCCCATCCTCTTTAAATGTTTTCATTTAAAAACATCCCATTTCTAGTCCTTGTAGTTGTAAAGATAACCTACCAATTGTGAATCTTGCATACTCCCTCTTCATAGGGCACGTAATAAACAGGGGAAATTTTTCAGACATTTTCTACCATCGCTAATAGCAGGTTCAGCTCCACCGGCATTAACAGAGTTGAGAACCCTAGTGGATATGAGACAGCACTCTTCTAAGCCCCATGTCCTGTGCCTCTTAAGTGTTTGTGTTAAAGGATTCAGGGATGTCTGTAGTGGATGGTGCTAGACAAAATCTCTAATGAAGTATAATATGAGAGAGAGATTTGGGGGAAGAGAAGATATGTTGGGAATGATTGAACACAATCTGTAGAGAGATGATTAGGGAAGGGGGAGAGAGAAGGGACAGATGAAAAGACACTGAGGGCAATGCAGGAAAAGTTACCCATGATGTGTGATGGAGAAGAAGAGAATGTAGTAGCAGCAAGAAGGAGAAAGGTCTGACACAAGCATGAGAGATGGCATAATTTGAAATGTATTGTACAAGACGTTTATCAACTGTTATATTATTATTATTATTATTATTTTATTATTATTATACAAATAAACAGCACACTGATGAAATCCTGGGGCCAGTGAAATCAAAAGGGAAAACTTCATTGGCTTCATGAGGCGAGGATTTCACTCCACAATGGTCTTACTCTTTTTTTAAATTGCAGTACACATAGCAGTGCAGGTATTTTACATCCTGGCTAGTTAAATATAAGGTGGATGATCAGGCCCATATGGGCCTGTTAAAATGTCTGTTGTTTGGATTAAGAGCAGAGATAATGTAGTAGTGGCTAAGGGAATAGTGTCTCCCCTTTCGTCTTTTGATTGAAATACCACTACCTGCCCTCCGCTTCAGAGTGTAACATTTGGGCTCAGCAGCAGAGAAGGAACTGAGGGGGGGTCAGACTGCATAGCGCTATTTATACTACCTGTGCACAATGTGGGGCAGGGGAGGTGCGCATGTGCAGTCCCACGGGCATGGCTATTGAAGATCTGACTCCAGACGCAAACCTACAGTAGAGCACCCCGGGGAGACGCATCTCAAAGAACCTCAGTTACTGCACAAGCTGAGTAGCCCTCTCTTCTCAACCAGGGGTACGCAGAAGTCTTCCAGGGGGTACATCCACTCATCTAGATATTTGCCTAGTTTTACAACTGGCTACATAAAAAACACTAGCGAAGTCAGGACAAACTAACATTTCATACAGACAATGACTTCTTTATACTGCTCTGTGTACTACACACTGAAATGCAAGTACAATATTTAGATTCCAATCTATTTATTTTTTAATTATATGGTGTAAAATGAGAAAGTAAGGAAGTTTTCAGTAATAGTATACTGTGACATTTTTATATTTTTATGTCTGATTTTTGTAAGCAAGTAGTTTTTAAGTGAGGTGAAACTTGGGGGTACATAAGGCAAATCAGATTTCTGAAAGGGGTACAATAGTGTGGAGAGGTTAAAAGTATTGTTCTGTTGGGGGATGGGCTGAAGACGTGGCAGTTTGTGTCTTGGAGAGTAAAAGGTCTGTGAGGGGACATGAGAACACTGGAATACCACTAAATGATTTTAATACCTTCCCTAGTTGTTTTTATCTTGGAGTGAAAATGTAAAAATTTACACTTAATTAAAAACCTTTACTTGAATGTGTCTGTTTCCTCCACATTGACAGCCCTTACCAGTGTGCCTAGCAGAGGGCCAAGCGTTATCCAGATAAACTTACGGTCCTGTTCATATTTTATTAAATTCTTCTGAATCTAGCCATGTTCTTTCTTTTAAACAGATATGTCCAGTTTCTTCTGTACCTTGAGTACGTGAGGGAAGGAGATTGCTATACTTATAACTTTAAAAAAATTATTCAACTTCATTGTGTTTGGGCAGTTTTCACAATACTTCCATGCTAATCTACAATGAATGTAAAAATACTTCTTTTATTTTTAAGTTACTCTTACTTCTGTAACTTAAAATTATATTGACGTG
Organism: Dermochelys coriacea; assembly: GCF_009764565.3. NCBI lineage: Eukaryota > Metazoa > Chordata > Testudines > Dermochelyidae > Dermochelys > Dermochelys coriacea. Next base: position 24,396,758 of record NC_050083.1, on the reverse strand, counting down.
TCCAATGATTTTATAACAAGAACATGTTTTATACTCCCAGCCAAGGTGTCCAATATTGAATCCTCTTATTCCGTTACTTAAAGCCAGAATTCCTAATGATTAATTCTAATGGTGGTTTCTCTTCTTGGTATAAAGCAAGGATATTATCCTCATGTCCGTTAATTTGTGGGAGGGAATTGTGAAATCTTTTTGCCACTTAAAAGATTATTAGCTTAAAAATAGAGTCCTATCAGCTATAGATTAAACATTTTTCTTCTAACACAAACTTTATAGATCTTTGTTGCTATATTCTTTTTTTTTTAATTAAGTCTTAATCTCCCTGGTGCCAAATAGATTTTTTTTTTAATACAATAAAATGCAATGATACCAGTTAATACTTCTTGGTTGTCTCCAAATAGTTTTAAATGGTTAGAAGTGGGCTCCGATATATATTGGTTTTGGACTTGCCTTGACATATAGAAATCATCCTTTATTTATTCTTAATCAACAATTAACTTCCATGTCTGTTTTATGATCCTGTTTCCTGCTGAAGTGAAGAGGTGATTGTTGTCCATTTGACTTAGGTACAGCCATCATATAGGTTTCTCATGGTTGGAAAAAAGTGTAGTGTCTGTTACCATTCAGTGTAATCTTCTTGCTATGGGGCAATGTTTCTGAAATGTTTGCATTTGTAAGATTCATGCATGTTATGTGTAGTTAATTTATGTTCTATAAGTATCTGCTGGCAGGCCTGCCTGACTCCTAGCCATGATGCCCAACTCTCCTTCCTTCCTTTCTGTTTTGATGTGGAAGCCAGATTCCACTTCTTCCCCCTTTTTATATACCCTGGGGGAGAGAGACTCCTGCATGTTCACCCTTTAGATTTTTGTCCACCAGAGTGGCAACCCTTGGACTTGCTTCTGAGACTACCAACAGCATCCATGTATAGTCAAAGAGGGTGGGGATGAGGAGGAGAGGAAATGAGACAGGCCATCTTGAGGTAAGCTGGAGGAAGGCCATCGAGCATTTAAAAACAAAGTGCGGTTTTGAACTGTATCCTGAAATGATTGGGGACCAGGGTGATGTGGTTGGGCTTCTTTGTACCCTTGAGATAACCGACAACAACATCCTGCATGTGCCAGAGTCTGGGCAAATGGGATGCTGTTGAGAAGGGAAATGCTGCAATTGAGGTCAGAGGGGATTAAGGCAGTGCCATACGCAGTATTGCAACAGTCAGTTGTGATAGGTGAATTTGCAGGGGTAGGAGCTGAGGACAGAAGCAGAAGTTTAGAGTCAAGGATAATGCTAAAGTTGAAGACTGTGGTGGGAAGTTGCTTTGGGAACATAGGTAGGGTTTATAATCATTCTTTATTGAAGGTCTTGTGGTGGAAATGTTGAATGTTTCCATAAATGGTTTTCAGTTCTCATAGGAAGTTGCATTAGATCACTGCTCTTGTGAAACTAATCTTTCACATTTGTTTATACAAAGGCATTTATTGATTAAACAAATAGCATAAAAGAACTGAAATTATTTAAACTTGCATCGTAATTCCACATAGAAAGTTACAGCAGTACATTTTAGTTCTAGCTACTGTAATGAACATAAGAACCCATACTTAGATCAGACCATTGGTCCATCTAGCCCAGTATCCTGTCTTCTGACAGTGGACAGTGCCGGATTCATCACAGGGAATGAACAGAACAGGACAGTTTATTGAGTGATCCAACCTCTGTCATCCTGTCGCAGCTTCTGGCAGTAGGAGTTTTAGGGACACCTAGAACATGGGGTTGCATCTCTGTCCATCTTGTGTAATAACCATTGATGGACCTATCCTCTATGAACTTAACTAATTCTTTTTTGAACCCAGTTATACTTTTCCCCTTCACAACATCCCATGACAATGAGTGCCACAGGTTGACTGTGCGTTGTATGAAGAAATACTTCCTTATGTATGTTTTAAACCAGCTCCCTATTAATTTCATTGAGGGACCCCTGGTTCTTGTTATGTAAGGGGCAAATAATACTTCCTTGTTCACTCCCCCTTCTGCCCCCCCCCCCCCCGCAACCTCCATCATATCTCCCCTTAGTCATCTCTTTTCTAAGGTGAACATTCCAATCTTTTTAATCTTTCCTCATACGGAAGCTGTCCCATACCCCTAATCACTTTTGTTGCCCTTCTCTGTACTTTTTCCAATTCTAATGTATCTTTTTTAAGACGGGGTGACCAGAACTGCATGCAGTATTCAAGGTGTGGGCATACTATCAATTTATATAGTGGCATTATATTTTCAGTCTTATTATCTATCCCTTTTCTAATAGTTCCCAACATTGTTAGCTTTTTTGACTGCCACTGTAATTGAGCAGACGTTTTCAGAAAACTGTCCACAGTGACTCCAAGATCTTTCTTGAGGGGTGATTTAGACCCCATCATTTTGTATGTATAGTGGAGATTGTTTTCCAATGTGCATTACTCTGTATTTATCAACATTGAATTTCATCTGCCATTTTGTTGGCCAGTCACCCAGTTTTGTGAGACCCCTTTGTAACTCTTCCCAGTCAGCTTTGTAGTTGTACTGTCTGCAAACTTTGCCACTTCATTGTTTACCTCTTTTTACAGAGCATTATCAATAAGTTGAACAGCACTGGTCCCAGTACAGATCCTTGGGGACCCCCTCCACTGTGAAAATTGACCATTTATTCCTACACTTTTTTTTTCTTATCTTTTAACCAGTTACTAATCCATGAGATTATCTTCCCTCTTATCCCATGGCTGCCTACTTAGCTTAAGAGGCTTTGGTAAGGGACCTTGTCAAAGGCTTTCTGAAAGTCCAACCACACTATATCCCCTGGATCACCCTTGTCCACATGTTGTTGACCCTGTCAAAGAATTTTGATAGATTGGTGAGGCATGATTTCCCTTTACAAAAGCCATGCTAACTCTTCTTCAAAATATCGTGTTCATCTATGTGTCTAATAATCGTGTTCTTTAATATAGTTTCAACCAATTTGCATACACAAGAATCTAACCTACACAAGCTTTTGTTTTGTCTCTGTTTTACTGTGTCACTTATGTATTTTAATAAAATGTTTTTTCAACAGGGTCATATTGGTACAACTGCAACCAAAAAAATTGATGTCTACCTCCCATTGCACACAAGCCAAGACAAACTGCTGCCAATGACAGTTGTGACGATAGCAAATGCCAAGGTGCATGACCTGATTGGACTAATATGCTGGCAATACACGAGTGAAGGACGGGAACCCAAACTAAAGTACTGTTCTTTCTTTACTACTACTTGATCTCTGGTTTTCTCCTCTACAGATGTTTTTGCATAATTTGAAATGGATTTCCATGTCAATATTTTTATAAATAAGTCTTACAGGAACCACCTACATAGTTATCAATATTTCTTTGTGAGCAAAACACACACATCTATATCTATTTCTCTTTAATTTAAACTGTTGGGTACTAGATAATGATAAACATATGAATCCAGGGAAGTACAAATGAATCATAATTTTAAAACAGTCTATGTAATATTAAGATAAATCGCACCACTGTCGGCATCATTGGTAGGTGTTTTATTTTTATGTCTGACTTAGTTTTTGAACCACTTCTTAATGACCGAGGATCAAACAGAGGTGCATCAAATAAAATCTAGAAATGATCTGTAAGCCTTCTGATTTTGACAGTGGTGGCAAGAGTTGGTCAATATCTGAATATCTTTCCCTACTCCCTGCCCAACTCTACCTATAGAGTAGTAACAGGATGGCATAACTAAAATGGCATGCTGAGTATCTTGGAATGCTGTTTTAGTGATGTGTTTGAGATATAGCATGCTGCCACATAAACCAGGGGCGGCCAGCCTGTAGCTCCGGAGCCATATGCGGCTCTTCAGAAGTTAATATGCGGATCCTTGTACAGGCACCAAGACCGGGGCCGAAGCTATAGGCGCCAACTTTTGAATGTGGCGGGGGGTGTTCACTGCTTAACCCCTGGCTCTGCCACAGGCCCTGCTCCCACTCCATCCCTTCCCATGCCCTCGCTCCTCCCCCAGAGTCTTCTGCATGCCACGAAACAGCTGATCAGTTGGTGCGGGGAGGGAGGGGGAGGCACTGATTGGCGAGGCTGCTGGTTTGCAGGAGGCACGGTGGGTGGGGGAGGGGAGCTGATTGGGGGCTGCTGATGTATTACTGTGGCTGTTTGGCAACATACATTGGTAAATTCTGGCTCCTTCTCAGGCTCAGGTTAGCCACCCCTGATATAAACGATTACTAAATCACGCTGCATCCGTATGCAAAAGAGATCAGAGTTAAGCTTGTGTATGTAATCTGATCTTTTGAATGTGTAACTTTACAAATGTAATGTTCTTTTAATGTAGTCCTTAGTATTGAATAGACAAACTAGACCAATGTGTTTGTGAATGTCATTTTTTCAGTGTTTATAAAGAATTGACAACTATGGGGTTAAATGCAGTTAAGTTCTAAGACACCCTCCCTGCCCCCATCCTTCTGTGTAAGTGTTCAAAGACACCACTAAAATGAAGCTGAATATGTTGGCAAAAATGCCAAAGTAATCATAAAAATTCAATTTTATTTGAAACTGAATAATGCTTTATTCTTTAATTGAGAAATCACTGTATTGTGCACTAGGCCCTTATACTTATTACTAGAACTTGGCCTGAGTCACCTGTGCAATAAGAGATCAACAGATACTGTTGTTCTTAGAAATTCTTTACAGCTTCACTCTATCAATGGATTTTTCAGTATTTGCTATAATCCTTGCATATCCTTTGCTTGGGGTGGGAGGCATGAAGGGAAGGGGAGGCTGCCCCTAAATTTCTTAGGCTGAAAAATAGAATGTGTGCTGTCTTAGAATATTTCCTGTTGTATTATTTATTTATTTATTTAATTTATTTATTGGTAAAGGTAATGTTTTGATGATAGGTCATATGAGTTCAGTGAAATAGGTACTTCATAGCTTTTAATCTGGACATCTTTCATTATTTTAAAATGACACTGTAAAGTCTGGAAAAATACTTTCCCAGTATTTGCTGCATAACAAAGGATGAAATGATTATATACTGTAACAGAACCATCTCTGGTACAAAAGTAGTATAACAGAGTATAGTAGATGTTTCTATTTGTTAGGCTTCAGAGTAGCAGCCATGTTAGTCTGTATTCGCAAAAAGAAAAGGAGTACTTGTGGCACTTTAGAGACTATAATTTGTTAGTCTCTAAGGTGCCACAAGTACTCCTTTTCTTTTATTTTGTTAGTAAGTCAAAGTTCCAAGTCTGTTCCTTGGTCCTGGCATATTTCTTGGAAATGTTGCCCTTGCTACCATTTTTCAGGAATGGGTTTGTATTCATGAGTCCTCTGTTTATTTGTTCAGAGGTAGGATGAGAACTCTTTGGGCTTTCCTCCAATTCTAGCACAATTGGAGGGACACGACAGTAGGTGAGGGGGTGAGAGAGAGAGAGAGAGAGAAAGGTTATTTGGATTTACATTCAGATGCTTTTATTTTGGATCCTTGATTATTGGCTGCCTTCTGTATTGTAGAGAGAGAGCAGCATAGGGAAGTGGACCTTCTCCCAGATAGTTTCATGGAGGTTGTTGATTTGGCTCAGTTGTTCCTTACAGCTCTTTTGAATGAACAGATGTGATATTCAGGTCTTTGATGTATTAAAGATTTCAGTGTTCTGACACTGGTGAAGAAGTGTAGAAATAATTGTAGACACTGCCATTTCACTTGCCAGTGTTAATTGCCATTTTCTATTTGTTAAAATATTTGTTGATCAAGAAGGTGATTGTTGTGTATTACTGTATTTTAAACGTGCGAGATGCAACCAGTATCAAAGTATCTTTTTAAGAACACATTACGCATCATATTGACCAATGTCAGCAAGTAAAAAGTATCCCATAAAATTAAAATAAAATACCAGTGTCCTCAGAAAAAGGCTTGTGTCCTGGAAGTAGTCAAACTTCAACTCTGTTGGACCAGTGGGAGGAGGTGAATGTCCGTGTCTGTCTTGGGGTGTGATCGCTGACTAGGAATGAGCTTGGGCAGGAATGCTGTCAAATGCCACCAGATCCCACTGCAAGGAGAATAGTATTAGTGGGAAAGCTGGGGGACATTGGAACCCACTCTCCATGTAGTACATCAGAACCTGGACTTGGGGGTTCAGGGAAAGGGCAAAGTCTCAACATTTCAATATGATTTTTAAGTATTTTTCTTTGTTCTCATTTTTCTTTGATTCATTTTGTCAGAGCAGCTCAATGCCTGTCCATCAGCAAGGGTCAGTTTAACTCTGTTGCTATACAGAATTAATCTCTAAATGAGGGAATGCATATAACTAAGGTTTTGTAGATATTATCATTTATTTTATTGTCACTTATATTATCGTAGCACTTATGAGCTCTAGTCATGGACCAAGACCCCGTTGTGCCAGGCGCACAGGAAAAAAAGACAGTTTCTGCCCCTACAAGGCAGCCATTGGTTACAGAGACCAGTGAGGAAACAATGAAACTGTGTTTTTCAGTGTGGATATTCTCCCTTTCATTTTGTTTGCTCTAGAGCTAGTCATTTTACAGATAAAGGGAAGAGAGTGAATATCAATTTGAAGAAAGCATTAAAAGTTGTGTGGGTTATACTAATTTGTAATCTTGTATAAAAATACAGAAAATAGGCATACCTGCTAATCAAACTAGGATAGAAGAATGAAGAGCGTGCAAACCTATTAATTGTGAAACTGCAGCCCCCACCTTCAGGAGAACAATATTTTGCTGTCAGTTTCTTTATCCTAAAATGTAGACCTAATAATCCACAATAAGTGAGCTGTAGTTGACAGATCTGAGGATGTGCTGTATCCAGTTTTGCCTGCCATTTGGTAGTTTTGTCTCTGTTCAGTGTCTCTTGATATGGGAAAAACTTGACAGTGTTAGCAACCCTGTCTCTGGCCTCTTCTATATATGAACTTCAGAATCATAACCCACTGGACCATTCTGTTGCTAACCAGATATGTTCTGCTGATTCTGTCTTCAAAAAGCATGTGGAAATAAAAATGGGGGTACAAAAAATTTCAGAACCACAGATTTATTTGTTTTAGATTTTTAAAAACCTATAATTTGGTACTCACTGCAGTTAATTCTTCATTCTGTCTACAATAAACTCAGATTTTGAGGACCTTCAACATTTTCAGATACATTTAGCTGAAATTTGGGGTTTAATCTTATCACAGTGTACATGAATTTACATGCTGGATTAAAAATGTGTAAAATTTGTACCAACTAGACTTGTTTTTTCCATAGGTTACCCACAGCAGTGTACTTACGAAATATAATATACAGCTTCACTAATAATTGTTAGAACCTAATCTATTTTATGCTAATATCATGTGTTAATACCGGCTCATCAGGAACAGTGTATTAGCTCTGAAGCAATAGCAAGTGTATATACACGTGGTACAGTAGACTAAATTTTTCTGCAACTTAATATGTATGTGATAAAATATTTGCTCCAAAGTAACCTCCAGCGCTATAATTTCATTTATATTTTGCTTATCCTTTTTCACTGACAGTAAGATTTCCTTTTTTTTAAAAACAAACGCAAATGTGTACAACTAATGAAATTCTGACTTAGCTTCTAAAAATAAGAAGATTTCAGAGTTGGGTCTGAACCTATATTATTCCTCAAAAATCTTTGTTTGCTATTTGGGGACATCTGAAGCACGGTCAGTTTATGGCACGTGACAGATGTCATGTACTTGCAGGAGAGTAGGACACGTGGATTGAGAACAGCATTTCAGCATTGATGATTATGTTTTTGGCACTTTGGGATCTCTCTCAGACCATACTGAGTGTGGTGGTCTGATGCATGCCTGTATCTCCCCCTAGCTTTAATGGGAATTATGCACATGTGGCAAGTACAAAACAGACATTTTAATGTTGTTTATACAGAGCCATAAACGTATGTACATTAGGAGAGTTGTGCCAAACAAATAGTTCCTGCCTCAGAAGGGCTAGCAGTCTAAGGGCAGAGACAGGAATGGCTCAGAACAATATAGTACAAAGATTAGTGCCAGGTGGGCTTTCACACTGGAATGTGTCATGGAATGAGGGGTGGGGAGGGGCTGATTTTTTATTAGCTTTATTAAAAGGAGGATAGTGAGTGTGCAGAGCTACACTATAGTATGTTAATAGAAATACAATTCTGTCTAGATAGATAGTCCTGTATATTTCTAAATTCTGTTGCCAGTCCTACCTTTGATCAATTTTCCTAAAGTTTACTGCTGTGTTCTTGAAGAAGTTTAAAATTAGTTCTACAACAATGTATAAGTTCTTCATAACAGTTGAGAGGCTCATAAAATTTTTTTACAACATTACAGAATTTACAAAATTTATAGTGACAAACATTGCTAGATTGTTAGCCATCCATTCAGCAAATTTACAGTTTACATTGATATTAATGTGTCATTATTACCTATTTTCTATAATAAATATCTTAGACATGACAGTATGTATATAGATCACCTGGAGTAAGCGCTCTCAGTAAGCACAGTTGCAACCAAAGGTTTGTGAATTAGTTGAGAAAATTGCAAATCAGGTAGTCAGCGAAATAACTCATTGTCACATCCAATCAATAAACTTTGTAAATCAACTCATTTAATTCAAAAAATGATCTATATAGATCAAGCGACCAATTAAACAATTAGCATATACTTTTCAATTAATTAATTTAAGCATCAATCATGCAATTAAATCTCCAAATTTAAACTGAAGAGTTTAGAAACATACTGCCATGTGAACACTGAGGCTATACTACATGCCTCTAGAATAAGACTGAACGCTGGACGACTTGCAGTTAAAAAAATAAATAAAAAATATTAGAACTGAACAATATAAGTGTTAGTGTTTAAATTTTAATATGATAAATATGATCATGAGCCAATATTATTATGTTTTGTGTATATAGAGCTAGATCTCTGTGATTCTAGCCTGTGGAAAGAAACTGGTTTAGCGCTCTTCTCCCCCCCAAACCGCCACCCCAGCATATGCCTGAGAACTTGTGTGTATTTATTTCAGGCATTAATGCATAATAATGTTAACTACTTTCATTGATTGGGCTGTATAGGACTTAAAAGGTGTTTTTGTAGTTTGCTTTCCACCATAATAATAGTTTACATTGAACACAAATCCTTGACTTTTCATGTAGATATTCCCTTAACGTATTTTTGTTGCACTGATTACATGTGTGTCCATACTGCACCATATGAGTACGTTTTTATAGGTAAGAGTTTTTTCAGTTACTAGATCTAAAACAGAAGAACATAGACATTGCTCGTTCAGATTTCATTCTAAAAATGTAACTGTCACCTAATAAAATATGTTTTCACAAATGGAAGAAATATTACTGACACTTTGTCAAGTCATATAACTTCTACAGATTTAGGAATATTTTAATTGCTGGTCTGTCATTATTTTGCATACAAATGAGTTAATGTGAAGCTGTTCTGCCTTATTTGGATATTTTTTTATTACTGCTTTATCACATAATTATGCTACTAAAGGTTTTGAGGCTTGAAGCTGTTTATAAATATTGTAAATAGTGTATTTAAAGTGTTTTGATTTCTACACCACAGAAGTCTGCTGGCTTATTCTAAACAGCATTCAGCAATTGACACTGGACCATAGAATTTAGCTGGCTATGTAGCTTCCCAAAATAAACTTGCTCTTTGTTTGTTTCAGTGACAATGTCAATGCCTACTGTCTCCATATTGCTGAGGACGATGGTGAGGTTGACACTGACTTTCCACCCTTGGATTCCAATGAACCCATTCATAAATTTGGCTTCAGCACTCTAGCATTGGTTGAAAAGTATTCTTCTCCCGGGCTGGCAGCTAAACAGTCACTCTTTGTTCGAATGTGAGTATTGACAACAGCTTTCTAAATTATCTTAACATCTGAGCATAGAGTCTAGGAAACACTTCTTTTCTGCTCTGCTCTGCTCTGCAGCATTTGAACTTTGTAAAACTCAGATTTCAGGTGTATTTGAGAATCTTCATAAGTAGAATACACAATCCTGTACAGGTTATGCAAAAAAGAAATGCAGTTCAGGCCTTCAGTATTACCTTTTCTCATAATGGCTAAAATCCAAAAGACAATATCTTTCTGGTTCTAAAACTGCAGAGAAAAATAAGCCACTCAGTATGAATCACATACAAGGTGTTGGACTCTTTTGTGCCTCTGCTACTAATAAATATTGGGGGATTTTCACATTTTTGAGTTTATAATATTGAGTTCAGTCTGTGCACACCACTCCTTTGCGAAAAGTAATTTATTTTATAACTGAAAATGTAATATATTTTGAATTGCAAATTAAATAATACACTGTCATCATACAGTAGTTGTAAGAGAACCAAGCTTCTGGAGGCACTTCAACTTTGGCCTAGCACCTAAATGATACAATTATTTCCAGCTCTGTTATGCATGGAATTTTTACTCAGTGCAGAAAGAAATAACTTAACACTGTTCAACACTGTGCATCGTAGCTGTTGTATGTTTGGTGTAAAATGCAGGTCAGTCATTACAGCATCAATTAGTATCATAAGCCCTACGTAAAGGAGACACAAATTTTGTTTGCGGATGTTTGGGTCCTTCAGGAAGAAAGTGATAAAAGATTTTTCCTTAATATTGGAAGTGCTTTATTCCGTAAAATATTGGTGTTTGGCCCCTATTCACAAACATACAGATGCTTCCAGTTATGTGTTATCCCAAATGCAAATAAGATGTATTATGTAGTTATGATTACTTTTTGGTATAATCCCAACTGTGTGCTCTGTGCCTTGCTGACAGGTATGAAGATTCCTACCCCAAAGAGCTTTCTCAGAAACCCATGCATTAACCTCATATTGACTCCTCCAGTGGAGCCAAAGTCCCTTATTCTGCCCAGACTGTTTCATTAGGCTGCATGCAGCTGTGATGTCCATTGAGAGACAGCTCAGTTTGCCCTCCCTGGTACTTTGCTTTGGTGGGAGAGGTGGGCTCCCCTGGACTCATAGTCAAACCTTGTTTGTTACCTGTATGTCCAATTACTTACGGCAGAGTAGTATGTTAGCCGTATCATTGAGAGGCTGTAGTGATTCAACAGCTGCCTCTAAGGGAGACATCTAAGTGTTAATCATATTGTATAGTAGTATAGAACAGTGAAGAGCAGAGGATTTTCTTGCTTCCTTGTCATCTTTCCAATGCCAAAGTGACTTTCATAAAAGAATAGCATTCTGAAAGGTAAAGGTGGCCTCTGAACGACCAAGAGGAGGGACAAAGTAATCCAAAGCAAATTGTAATGCAATAGTACATAGAGATCCCACTCAGGACAAGTGCTTATCACGTTGGGCACCATACAAACATATAGGAAGGAATGGTTCCTGGCTCAAAGAGCTTGCAATCTAATACAAGGCAAGGCGTGACAAGTGAGGATGCCAAACAATAGGAGGAACCAGGGGAGAGAGAAAGAGGGTAACAGTAATAAGATCACATGAATACGCAGTCTAACCATGCACTCCGCTTGATGGTTTTGAGTCACATAAGTATTGCTGGTTTTTTAATTGTATGCTTGACCTAATCTTCAGTGGTTGGCTGATTTCTTGTAGGCATTGCTTCAGAGGTCTGGGAGGGATTTGAAAGAGAGAAGGTTTATAGCCTTATTGACTAGTTCAGGGAAGTATCCATGAAAAGAATGAAAGAAGTCAAGTTTATTCTTCTAAAGTGATAGGGTAACTCTCCACTCCAGAGCTGTGGGCAGGGTGTCTCACCTGTAAGGGAGTGGCTCTAGCTTTCACATAAAATATCCTGTGTGTCACAGCCATCCACTCACTAGAGGCTAAGCATTCTGCTAAGTCCACAGCAAAGAAAAGAATTCTTTTGCATGGCTCATTTGTGTGATGTGGAACTGTGCAAAATAAGAAATAGGCCAAAACAATAATGGACCTTGTAATAAGATGTGAAAGATTGCTTCATTTCCTCTTCGTTTCAGCTTCCACACACTTGCATAAAGTGCTGGAGTACGTTTGAAAGGATATGGTCATCTTAAATATTTGATTTAATTTTCTGACAAAGCATCCTTTAAATAGCATGTCCTGAATCTTTTTTTCAGAACATACTTTAAACAAAAATTGTATACCTTTTTTTGGCTCCGTTGCTGATGTTGAGGTGGTCTTTTCAGCAGGCTCAAGAGCAACAATACCAAACATGTTCAAAATATTCCTCCCTTCCTCTCTGTGGGTGCACATGCATAGTACCGCTTTGATTTCAGCTCTGCTGCTGCTGTTACTGATTAAAAACACTCTTGCGAGTTGTTTGGGAGAACATATTTGTTAGCTCCTATCAATGTAGTTGTATAGAAGTTCACAGGAAGTGCAACTGGCTAATCAACAGAACAGCGATATTAGCTGTTGACAAAGTGTTGTCAAATGCCTAAAGAAATAAAATGAAAAACATTAACAAATATTTTCCTCTAATGTTGGGGGTGAGGTGTCACTAGGTACAAACTTCTCAGCTTCAGATGTGACTTTTGAAGTTGATAGTGTCCCTTTGAACAAATAAAGTCTTAAGTGAACTTTCAGAAATCTCATCTGTTAAATGTGCATTGCTTTGAAGTGTTGTAGTATTCCAGCACCTGAAGTGTGGGAGTACTAGAGTACAGTGAAAGAAAAGCCAGAGCTGATGTGGGGGTAAATTAGTGGACTGTTCATTAGCTTGAGTCTTAGAGAAGCAACTGCGTTATTTCTTTTCATTCTGTGGTAATTGCAACCATTTTCATTGTCCAGATTGTCATTGTCCATAGAAATGGAATATATGCAGTCTGCATAATTTAGAATTTGTAAATCTCACTTAATTTCTTTTATGGCAATAGTTACTGTCTGGAGAGAATAACAGTTTTGTCTGTCTAAAATGACAGAAATAAGAAATAAAAGATGGAAGTCACTCATTGCCTGCTTTAAGATTTAAAAGGTCAGATAAATCAAATATGTGCATTTGCACTCTACAATGTCTGTCTCTTGAAATGGAACCAGAATAAGTTTTGTACCTGCAGAAATATATAGTAAGCACAGGTTTTAAAATGTAAAATTCATTAAATTTGATGTCTTTAAAATTCAGTAAAGAACTACAGTCATGTTTAAACCACATCAGATTTGTAATTGCTAGCTTAATAAGCACATTGTCAGTACATAACCAATAATAATGGGCTGGATCATCTTTCAGTAAAACTCACTGGGGTGCTAAGGGGGAGGAACTATCCCAGAGGAGCCCCTCGTGGAGTTCCTCCCCAGCATGGTAGAGCGATTTTAAATCAAGGCGATTTAAATCAATGGCTGAATTAAATTAAAGTTTAATTTAAATAATTTAAATCACTTGATTTTTTTAAACTTCTTATTTCAGTCATGTTGAGACTTTGTAAAACTAATTTGAAATTATGTACTATTGCAACTTTAGATTAAAAGTTCTAATTAAATTGTTTTTTAAATGCAACTACAGGGAGGGTATCTTATTTGAATTTTACAAAACTGCTACAGGCAAAAAACAAAACATTCAATTAAACCCCTGATCTGCTGCAAACACTTAAGCAGGGGATGTAACATTATTTCAATGGGACTACTCGTGTGCTTAAGTGTTTTCAGGATCAAGGGCTAAAATTTTTATTTTTATTAAAATTTATCTAAGCGTCAAAGTCGTCACCCTTCCACAACAAACCTGCTTTGGTGTTAACAATGAAATGTTATCTAAGCTTTCAGCGCATTAACAAAGTTACTGAGAAGTCTTTTAAACCCATAGGCCAAACTTTTCAAAAATAGACACCTAAAGGTAGGCTCCTAAATCCATATTTAAGCACCTGAGGGTGGGTTTTTTAAAAGCACCTAGGTGATTTAAGACCACGTTGCCCATTGACTTAGAACTGCACTCTCTGAGGAAGGACCATAGCTTGGTCAAATGGTTTAAAATGACTTGTGGAACTTCAGTGTATTTGCAAGGGGGTTGCAAATACACACAGGCTATTCATTTATCAGCTCTGTTTGAGGTTTGTTGTTCTCACAGTAAGGATGTTATTGAGGGCCCTGGACTTGTCTCTTTCAGTAAGATGAGCATTTTAAATGTGAAACTTATTATAAACTAAATCTATATAAAATTTCAGATTTTACTAACAATTTGGAAATTAAAGAAACAAATACAAAAAAAATCTGCTAGTAATTAAAGACTATAAAAAGGGAAGAAGGTAAATAACTAGCAATGTGTAAATTAAAAAAAAATAAAAATAAAATGTATATTTTTTTGATTAGTGATTTTTTTGTCCACTCCCTGCTCCCTAATCTTTCTAATGGGGATGGGGTGTAGCTGACACCCTTCCCCACTGCAAAATGAATGTTGGGGCCTGCCCCAAGCTGCAGGGTCCCTGGATGCCTCTGTCTCAACAGTAGCTCTGTGCCCCTGGCATCCCCACTCCTGCTAGTAGATGGCCTCTAACCATGGCTGTCCTAGGGACCCCTCTTCAGGAAAATTCCTACCCCAGAGTGGGCTCTGCAGGAAAGGTGGTAGCTTGGAGGACCATGAGCATCCTCCCCATCTCAACTCAGTACGGATTTGCTAACCCAGGCCACTTGTCTGCATGGCTTTTGAATGCCACAGGGTCCTGGGAGTAGGGGAAAGTGCAGTGCAGGCAACTGACTTTTATGCCCACCCTGCCCCAGGAGGGAGAGGGGGAGATCAGTGTACAAAGGTTGAGCTCAGCATACAGATCTTGGGGACACACTCAGATCCAATGATAATAAATACTGCTTGCTCAGGGAGACTAACCACACTCCAAAGTAATGTTTTTCCTAGGATATTAGGTAGACCAATTAAGCAAGGTGGATCAGCTGCTCCAAATTTTATATGGTGTAATGAAACCAATCAATTGAAAGCAGTAGCAGTTAGGAGATACTCCAATACATCCTAGCACTGGGTCTTCATTTGAACAAGAAAACTCTAGAAATGTAGGTATTGCCAGCTTCCTATGGATTAATTTAAAAAAAAAAAAAAAAAAAACCTGAACTCTCTAGAAATCTGTACCCACTACTGACTGGGGTTTGGGATCGACCTATAAATAATAAGAAAAGTTCTTTTCTGGCCATTACAAATACTCTTAACTGTAAAATAAATGAACTGCAGAGAGTTTTAAAGGCTGGGAGAGTTATTGAGTTACTAAAGTGGTTACTAAAGAGACCTTTTTATTAAATCAAAACCATCTTTAATTGCCAACCCTTCCATGTTACCAGAATCTGCCAGTGAACTGTTAGTGTCTCTTGATGGCTTAGGAACTTGTTTTACACAGAAAGCTAACTTTAATAGAGACGGCTTCTGGACTAACAGGAAATAAAACAAAATCAGTAATTGCTATCAATCTTTGCTAACAACTTTTCCAATAAGCAAAATGTCTGGGTGTTACTTAGTTGGACAAGAATTTGGTTGACAAATTACCCTAGAGAAATCTAATTTAAGACGGAAAAGATGATCAAAATTTGATGACTATAATCGAGTAATATTTCTGTAAACAAAAAGTGCAAGGATTATTTTTGAGATAGTTAATTTTGTATTTTTGGTGTGTGTGGTAATGATTTGTAAAATTGCTTATACTTCCTATTTTTAAAGGGATTTAGTTTAGATTCTACATCTTTTTCCTTTACTACTGTTGTAATGCATATAATTATATTCTTTTGTTTTGTCTCTCTCTCCTCACCTTAAAGTATTCTCAGATGCTACTATGTCAGGCTAGTGACTTGTAATGTTTATTAATACTGTATCACTTACTGGTGAAAAAACTTGATGCTTCTGAGAAACATGGCATTTGATTTCAAGATCTTGCCCATATTGTATGTTGAATACATTCTCAGCTGTTATGCAGTTCACTGAACTGACAATTATGGAACTTCACCTGGGACCCCATTTCAGCAGGACATATTTGAGCAGAAACAGTTTGCAGAACTTTATACCCTTAAACTCCTTGCCAAGGCAAACTCTTAGCCACTTGAGTTTGTTATAAATACCCAGTGGCAGTGGTTGGAAGTAGCCCATGGTGTGTTTTATGTTCTTAGCTGAATGTAAATGTCTTTGCGGTTATATAGAGTAGTAAATAATTGAGTTTGATTAGGGAGAGGGACCTCATTATGCCCCCACCTGTGCCCAGCTGGTAGGGGAGGGTGGAAATGAAGCCATTAGCTGTCTCTCTTACTGGCATCTGAAAGAGCTCAAATACATCTGTGTCTTATTTTCTTTTCTGGCACAATCAGTTGAGCAAGCTAAGCAGGCATGACCGAATTTGGCAAGTTCCAAGGACTCTGGCAAAGTTACACAAGGAAAAGTGGCTTCTAACTGCCCATTAGTCTAGCAAGTTATGATTTTAGAAAATGTCTGTTATGGAAAGGGATACTATGTCCAGTGTCAAACACTGCATTCTCAAACAATCAGCTTTGATGTCAATTTGAATTTGTCAGGTTGAGTCAAACAAAGCACTGGATTCATATAAATGTGAACTTTGTTAGCTGATGAAGTAATACCTGAAAGACTTACTTTAAATGAGACAAAGTTATTTAAAGTAATTCTGATACTACCCATTAGGATTTTCTTCTTCCTGAAAATTTTATTGTCACAGCTTGACATCTGTGACTAATGGCATTGTTCAGGAGTTGGTGATTCTGCTGCCATTTGGCTCCTAGATGAAATTTGGCATACAAGGCCTCTAGCCTGGAGCACGCTTTATGTTCCTGTTTTGTTCAAATTGCTTTGATCATTATGGATTCCCACCCACCCACCCCCCAAAGTTACACTAGCTTTATACCTGAGAGATTCAGATTAGAAACAATGAAATCATAGGAAGTCTTCCTTGTGGTGCATTTATGAATGCAATTCAGAGGTTATGGAAACTTCCTCCCAATAGTCCTATCCTTTGTTTTCATACCTGTACATATAACTTACAAAACATATTTTATCATGTGTATATAAAATGGATGATTTAACTGGGACTTGGTCCTGCTTTGAGCAGGGGGTTGGACTAGATGACCTTCTGGGGTCCCTTCCAACCCTGATATTCTATGATTCTATGATTCTATGATTCTATGAAAATGCAAATATATAAAGGTTAACTTAAAGTATTATCACAGTATGGCAATCAAACCTAAAAGCACACAAAAGTAATATGAGGCTTACTTTAGAGCCACAAATGCAAGGCATTTCAGAGACAGAGCTAAAAATGTGGGCTGACACAGTCATCATGATTCACATTATTGTGCACCCTATCTAAAAAATTACCCATCTTAAGTTAAGGACAGTGCATCAACTAGGATTTTTAGCATCAAGTTTGATTTCACACTCTTCAGATGGAAAACATTATTAGTCATAACCAATCATTTTCAACCATCTCAGTGATTTTCTGCAGAAAGCCTGTAAGTGCTATAGGTTCCACCTCAGAATAGAACAAAAGTTGTTTCCACATGAGAGAAAAACACAGACAGTGCATGAAAAAGTTTGCGCTTAATGTTGATGACAGAAGCCTTTCCTCTTTTTTTAACTGTTAATTTATTTATCTAAACTGAGCCCAAGACTAAGATACTATATAAATCCCCCGCTTCTTCCCCCAAAAATCAACATTCCGAGCTTTGAAGCTTTTGCCTTTTCTCTTGTTTTCATTTTCCTCTCCTGAACCTTGCCACCCTGGCTTCAGCGCTAAGGCTGTAAAGGAAGATGGAAAGCCAAGTTACCTCAGAATGATCACTATCATTAACATTCACGGGTGGTTCACTTATCATTCCTGACTGCACAGACATGGCAGCCGTTATGAAACGTCCACAGGTGTAGCACGATGATACATATTACATTGTGCCACAATGGATTTATGTATTCTGTAACAAAAGAAAAGTGTAATGAAAAAATACAGAAGGTAATCCTTTATTCCTCCACTGCACAATTTATCAGTAATGCTTGTGGATGATAAGTGCCAGGGATTTCCTTTGCTTGATTTAACCTTGTCACCCAGGTATGTTTTCGTAAAATGACAGAAAAATACAGGCTAAGGAATTTCTTTGATGCTCTTTTTTCTAAAGGTACTTTTAATTGATAGAATAGTCTCTCTTTGTCAGTCCGATGTTTTCTAGCAGCTAAAGATAAATCCATTGGCTTAAAATAATAGTATCACACAACAGTGGCTAGGTTAAAATGTGTGTAATTTGAAAACCTACTTAAACCTATGCTGGATAGGGTATAGCTTGTAATGAGGACACTTGATGTATGGTACCAATATAGGAAATGCCTGAGAACCTGGAAAGTAACCTTTGAAATGCATTTTCCACCACAGTAGCACCTCACTACTCTGCACTAATGAAAGGGAAGGTCAATATGGATTGTCAAAGTTTGCAGGCTACTGAGTGCTGGTGATAGGAATGAGCCCCAGCACCACCAGCCAAGTGTAAGTGATAGCATAGTTCCATAGCATTATAGAGTGCCAGGGGAAAGGGCAGGAGGTGTCATGCTGCTCTCTCCCATTGGTGCATGGGAAACATGGCGTCACACACTGGCCTTGCCCCGAGATGACAGCAGAATCTCATTGTTCTGTGTCCAGATCTACTCTCATTGCAGATTAGTGGTTTTACTGTGTACTACCATGTGGTACTGAGATTCTGCTGTGTATTGTCAGAGAAGAGCAATGTTCTTCTTTTATTTAACTAAAACAAAGCAAGAAAATACTAGTAAGTCTGAACTCTGATTGGCATTTCAAACATCTTTGGCATTATTCCATAGCAAATATCCAAAAGTTTACAAATGTGGGGTACACTTTACATTTCATTTCTCTTGCCAAGGTCTCACTTACTGAATAGCTCACTAAATATAGTAAAACATAGAGGTTTCTCTTTTTTTGCTTTGATCAGTAAAATAAACTTTTAAAGATTGTTCTGGGATGGAATCCAGCTTCTGAGGCAAAGAATGGCTGTGGTTCAGCCATGATTTAGTAATAGACTGTTCAGTAAAATTAGTGTAACAGTTTTCAGGCCAACTGCTCAATAGGAAAGGCTTGACCAAGTCAAAATGGACTGAAACACGAGCAGGATCAACAACAGCTTTTCCTTTTTAACGGCTGAAGTGACCAGAATTAAAAGTCTGTTTTCCATTTAGGGGAGTTCCAGAGATGTCTTAGTATTAGCTAACCCAAATTAGGTCATCAGTGCTCAGTTGCCATTGTTTGCTTCACTCCCAGCAGGCAGCTTGACTTATTCTTAGCTTAGGTTGAAGGCCTTAGTTTGCTTGTGAGAAAATACATTTAAATAATTTTTTAAGTCCACAAGGTTGGTCATGTTCCTGTTTGACCATATTAGTGAGTGTTGGGTGTTCATCAGCCTTGATGCTTTAAAATGTTCTCCAGAATCCTCCTGCGACACATCAGTAGCACATGTCAGATAACTTAGAAATGTAAAGGAAAGAAGAGTTTCCATGACTAGAACTGTAGTCTTTTGGCACATACAGTGATTCCATATGCCGGCTTTTAACCAGAAAAACCACAAAGCTTTCCTCTGTAGATAAGTCAAGACTAGAGAAAAATGTAAGGAACTCAAGGGATCTAACAGAACTAGCTGAATGGGCTGCATGATGGCAGGTAAAATTTAGTGTGGACAATTGTAATGTGCATTGAAAGGAATAGTTTGAACTAGTCGTGCATTGCAGGGTTCTGAATTTAGTGAAAACCTCTGCTCAGTGTAAAAAGAAAAGGAGTACTTGTGGCACCTTAGAGACTAACAAATTTATTAGAGCATAAGCTTTCGTGAGCTACAGCTCACTTCATCGGATGCATTTGGTGGAAAAAAAAAAATTTCTAGATGAACAGCATGGCTGGAATATTTTAAAATTAACAGGCAGTCAACAACAATCCAATCAATACACTTACATCATTATAAACAGGACCAAACTGAATGTTATGGGATGAGCCTAACTCTGGGAAGAAGTTTACTTCAGATTACTGTATCAGACCTATCCCTGGGAAATATGGTGTTTTTTTTTTTGTTTTTTTTCCACCAAATGCATCCGATGAAGTGAGCTGTACCTCACGAAAGCTTATGCTCTAATAAATTTGTTAGTCTCTAAGGTGCCACAAGTACTCCTTTTCTTTTTGTGAATACAGACTAACACGGCTGCTACTATGAAATCTGCTCAGTGTGTGGCAGCAATCAAAAAAGCAAACAAAATGTCTGGCTGTTTTAAGACTGAAAATTTTCAGATGTCATTACGGAAATCAGTTGTACTCCCTCATTTTGAGCACTGTGTTCAGTTCTGATCACTCCATCTCAAAAATATACAGCACATATAGAAGGGTAACAAACAAACTTGAAGAGGCATGAAAAGAGGATAGATTGAAAAGATAGGAATGTTTAGTTTAGAGAGGATAGTTCTATAAAATAATGAATGGTACATAGAAGGTAAATGTAACTCTCCTGTTTACACTGTCTCATAACACCAGAACAAGAAGAAAGGAAAATGAAATTGGGAGGCAATTAAAAGGAAATAGTTTTACATAACACACAATTCTGAAACTCATTGCCACAGGGCTTCACTGAGGCCAAGAGCCTTGTAGGATTCAAAAGAGACTTATTTCAGAGTAGCAGCCGTGTTAGTCTGTATTCGCAAAATGCATCCGATGAAGTGAGCTGTAGCTCACGAAAGCTTATGCTTTAATAAATTTGTTAGTCTCTAAGGTGCCACAAGTACTCCTTTTCTAAGAGACTTAGACATTTTATATGAATAATGAGAATGTTCACAGAAGCAATTTTTAAATTTTATCTAATGTATAATGGATATAAACCCACATGCTTCAGTGCATAAGCCATCCAATAACTGCCTTGATTTAGGAAGAACTTCCCTTGAATTGGTAGGTTATCCCATAATTATCCACTATAGGGTTTCTTGCTCCTCCTCTGCAGTATCTGGTACTGGTCTAGATAGCCTGCTGATCTAATCTGATATGTTAATTTCTGTGTAATGGCTGTATTTCCCTACCTCCACCCCATGCTTGTAGGGTCAGGTGGGAAAGGAGACAGTGGTTGGCCACATGTTATGTTTGTTGTAAGACCAGTGTATGTGGATTCCAAAATTGAGGAATCTATCTCATTACAATTTTGTGCATGCTCACACCATTATTGATGGCACTAATAGTGCAGCTGATGGTTGTGGTTGAGAAATAACGTGACAAATTCAAGTTGTCAGTGATCCTTCTAGGATATTTCCCAGGGATAGGTCTGATACAGTAATCTGAAGTAAACTTCCCAGAGTTAGGCTCATCCCATAACATTCAGTTTGGTCCTGTTTATAATGATGTAAGTGTATTGATTGGATTGTTGTTGACTGCCTGTTAATTTTAAAATATTCCAGCCATGCTGTTCATCTAGAATTTTGTTTCCTGATTAAAATATTGAAGTAGCCACAGAGAGCTCCGCCTCCTCCTGTCTAAATTGCCTTGTGAAATACAATTTCTTCCTCACAGTGCAGCCCTTTCCCTATGTGTGCCTAACATCTCTGAAATTTCCTTCAGTGACATCTGCTGACATGAACAGAGATTGATTGCAAGGTCCAATGGGCAAAATGTACTGACTGATCAGCCAGGCACCTCTCATTACATCATCATCTTCTCCACTTCACCAGTGATAGCACTCTCAGTACCCCATTTGTCCATTTCTCCTAAGACCATCTCGAGGCCAATTACCAGACTTCGTCCCTGCACAAAATGCCTTCCTGAGCTGAGGGCCAGACCAACTAACCTGTTTTCATTAACATCTCTCTTCCAGATGTATGCCACAATGCTCAGCAAAGCCATTTATTTTACTGAATATAATGCTGTGCCCTAGTTTTTCCCTCCTTACTATTTCGTTGCACCTTGATTGCATCATGTATGAAAATGAGATTGCAAGCTGTTTGGGGTAGGGGCCGGTTCTTCTTGTGTATTCTGCGAAGCACCTAGCACACTTTACTAATAATGAGAAATAAAGGAGTTCTGCTTGTATATTTGCTCACTTTCCTTTTTTAAGGACAAACACAAAGTGATCTGAAATGAAGATGATAAATTAGGAAAACCTTTGCAGCATACCCTGAGCTTTATCACTTTTCTCCTTTGTTGTCCCTGACTTGCTCATCAGAGCTTGCTTAACTCCTCTCTTCATGTCACAAGTGTTAATCTTTCTGTTTAGTTAATTGGTATACCCAGTAGATCTTTTGCTCACTACACTTATGTGCAGTGAGGATTGCAATAAACTGTCATATGTTTTGTAATAAGGTGTGTGTATGTGTGTGTGTGTGTGTGTGTGTATGTGTGTGTCTTGCAGAAATGCTGCTCATGGATTCTCACTTATTCAGGTGGACAGTATGAAGGTCACCATGAAGGATATCTTACAAAAGGCCTTAAAGCGGAGGAAGGGATCACAGAGGTGTTCAGGTGGGATACCTATTTTTCTCTCTGTAAAGAGATGTTTTGCAATAAGTAACTTTTTCCCCCCTTTAAAACTATTTCTTTTGACTGTCATGCAAAATGCTAATTTTTGTTCAGTTGGTATTGTGATTTTCAGCACAGCTCCAAAGCTTCTCTGTTCACAGGTGGGTACAGAAAAAAAGCTTTTCAGATACTACTGAAAAACACTGACAGTGGGAGAATTGTATGATGTTTCCTGCAAAGCCATAGAGTCAGTATCAGTAATGTTTGTTTATTATGACAAAGCCACTTGCATTAAACACCAATCACTGATAGCCTGAAATGAACTGGAAACATGATCATGCCTTTGCTTGTTAGAGTTTATATACTTTACATTTATGTCAGAACCAGGTATTTAATGTGATTTTTAAAACAAATTCTAAAAAAATACAGCAGATTATAACTTGGGTAGAAATAACAGAATAACTGACTTCCTGCAATACTATCAAAATATTGTTGCCCTTACAAATAGCTTAGACATATTGACATTAAAACAGTAGAAAATATGTAATACTCACTGTATTGCAAAGCAATGCTTTTCATGATTATCAGGATACATTCACATACATATTAGTAGAGATATTTTAAAAGTACAAGGCTGAGAAATCTGTCCAGCAAGAAATAATTATTGTGAGAAATTGCACTGAGTCTTGTCACGCCACAGAGAACTTTAATATAAACCTATCTATATACTAGGTAGAGATAAGTATCTTGTCTTTGTAAATGAATGAAACCTCCTTATATAACCCTTAGTTTTAAGTATGTGATAATAAAATAAACCCTTTTCTGTTTAGAAAAAGTAGTTTGATGCTGTTCTTTTAAACGCGTATATAATCTGTCATGGATTTAATTAGCTATCTTCAGATGAAAGCTGAAGTTTTAATAAAAGTTAGAAGAGATAGCACAGCGAAGGACACGGATGAGCTGTCTCAAGGCCATATTCCAAGGGAACGATAAGAGCTGTAAAAAATGGCAGAGGAGAGCAATTGAAAATCTGATTCTCGTAAAAAAGAGAGAGAGAGAGAGAGAGAGAGAGAGAGAGAGAGAGAGAGAGAGAGATGCTGGTAGGGGCTGTTGTAGATGAGACCTGCTAGCTTCTGCAAGCAATTTGGCCGCTTGCCAGGAGTCATTGTTCACCCTCAGCTATGGCGGCTTGGTCCAGATGTGCCAACTGCACGTTTCTGCTTTTGCCAGCTGACTGCGCCGTTTGATAACCAGCTCTCTGGATGCCCATCACTGGCCGCAGAGATAGAATTAAATGATGATGATCTTCCCACAAGTTGGGAGAGGAAACAATGCATATAAATCTTGATTTCATCTCAGCGTGAGAAGTCTTTATCCATCATCACTCATAATGAACAAGTCGTTAGCTGCGATGAATGGTGGTCTGGTTTTTTTTTTTTTTTGGTTTTTTTTTTTCCCAAAACATCTCTTTTGTTCACTTTTTGGGTGACTTTTATGTATTTCCTGGGGGTCAAATTTCTCTCCTGATGGGAGGATGGCTAGCTTAATTTTTAAGTTGCTGCCCTACCATGTGTGTTAAATGCTGCTCCTTTTTTCTGTTTGAAATCTGTGTTTTCTTTAATTTTGCTACTTATGTTCAGTAGTGGTAGAAAGGGAGTTTTTTCCTTCCTCTAAGACATTGATTCTGTTGTCATGATATCCCTGCACATAAACTGTTGTAAACCTTATACCTGCTTACTTGCATATATTGCAAAATAATATACTGTTCTGAAATAAGTATATTAAAGGTGTATTTACATTTCTGAGGCTTGGGAAGTACATATGAAATAGTTTGAATGTGCATTTTTTTAATACAACTTTTATCCATGTGACTGGCACACCTCATCATCCAGTATGTTTGTTTGTCAGCTGTCCTATCTAAAATAGGCCCTGATTCTGGATATACTTACGTACATGCTAAATTTTAATCACATAAATAGTCCCACTGACATCAATACAATTTAGTTAAGTGTTTCCAGAATCAAAGCCTAAGATTGTAAACTTCATGAATGAGATACTCATTCTCTCTCTTATATAGTGTTTGAGCTCCATAAATAAGCAAAATTTGTGATATATTTTTAACATGTCATTATGTATCTATCCTGTATTAAAATCACCCTAATACAGAGTGCATTCTTAAAGACTAGATTGTGATGTCTCAGTTTTCAGTAAAAGTTAGTGATAGAATTTAATTTAGGAAAAGAATATCCCCTCTGGTTCAACAAACAGCTCCTTTCCATTTAATCCCTTATTTTAAAAAGATTTTTACTTTTTGAAATATTGCCAAGAAAATTTATCTAAAACTTTGATTTATAGTATTCCAATTATTTCATAAAACTCCTGGTGAACTTTTCTTTGTTTTCTGTTTGCATACAGACCTACAGTGCAGTCTTCACAGTCTGTACTCAGTTTATCAATTTAGTGCTAAGGCTTAACTCATTTTTAACTTCCTTATAAAAAGTTTCTCTGTAACTTTCCATCTTATTACTGATTTGCATGACATTTCAAATCATCCTGCATTTGTGAAAAGTTTGGTGGCATGTTTCAGGTGGGGGAGAGATTGATGAACAGTTGTAATGTGACCAAGAAGTGGACATTCCAATGATAGCAGAGATAAGTACAGCCCCTGAATTAGTTTTCTTTGGTTTTTTGGTTTCTCTTGGTAATTTGATGAACCCTTTCATTAGCCATTTAGTACAAATATTCCTGGATTTTGTTAGCTGTAGTTATTAATCTGTAATGTGCAGGTGGGCAGTAAGGGGTTAATGCATTAGTTCATGAAAATCTCTCTGCCTAGCTCACCTCTGTGAATCAATGACCTTCTGAGCTGCTCCATTTTTGACTTTTGTTTAAAAATACCATTACCAGCCTTGCCACTACGAACCTTTACCAACCTCCTGAAGCATGAGGTTGATAATGACAGATAGAGTTTGCAGTGACAAATGGTAGCTCAGATTTCAGCTTTATGAAAGTTCTCTTTTAATATATGCACTGATATTAACACAAAAGTATACGTTAGATGAATCACATCTACAAAAATGTTATGAACACATTTATTTAAAATTACATTTGTTAATGAGACTAAAGCTGAATAAGACTTTGGCCTCCAATTTAATTGAGAGATATTTTAGTGTAGGAAAACATGGGTCAATAAATGGATATGTATGTGGGTAATGACCTTTATTTCATGGAAAATAATCTGAAAGAAATGGAAAAACATTTTAATGGAATAGATCTTTCGAAAATCTGTCATTCATCAAAATATAGCTGTTATGAAAATACTTGCATGAGAAGACAGAGTATGGTGACTAAGTGGTGGCCTTTCTAAAGTCTTTATAAAAATGTGCTTTAGTAAAAGAAATAAAAGCTGTGTGCAGTCTTTTCAGAGAAAGGGATAGCTCCTAACCACAATAAAATTAGGAAAAATACATACATTGACTCAGTGTATGGGTTTATTTTAAAAGAAGAAAAACCAACCTTTTTTTTTTTTTCACTTCTGATGATTTATTTTATAGCACCCAATGTGCTAGGCATTTGACAAAACAGAGGACTACCCCTGACCCAAAGATGTTGCAGTCTAATCCAAATGCGCACTTTTGTCTGACTAAATGAAGGTATTGACAAATTTAATAGTAAACAACAACAACTCAGGCCTGTTTTGAGAGACACACAGCCCATGTAATATGGATTTAGGGCTTCAACTGTATCTTTCACATCTCAGTATGCCACTCTTTCATTTCATCACATTAGGCTGTTCTGGGCCTTCCTGTTGAGAAAGTTGTGTATTGAAGAATTACAAAGCACCCAGTAGAGTTTCCTTAATATTTTTCATTTAAGCATAGAGGGAAAACGCCAAAGAATTTAGCGATCAGAACAGCCACCTGTCCAGTTTAGAAACCAGCACAGTCCTCCTCTCCAATCTCAAGTTTCTCATGTTCACAGCTCTTTCTCTAGATTTATTTAAACATGGGTCCAAGACTAGAAAAATAGTTGAAAACTTTTGTTCCTTAACATAGTTCTAGTTTGGTGCTGCCCAGACTCTTCCTGTTGTGCAGCCTCTTACCAGTAATGGAATCTGTGTGCGCCCCCCAGACCCCCTCCCTTGCTGCACAGTTGGCTCAGCAGAAGAGCTGAAGGTAGAGATAGGCACTGAACTGGAGATGGGGGGTGGAGCTGGCCTGTGGGCAGAGAGGGAATGAGAGCAGAGCTGGGCTGGGGGTGGAGCGGAGCTGGAGCTCGAGCTGGGCT
The DNA here is from genome assembly GCF_009764565.3 of Dermochelys coriacea. Taxonomy (NCBI): domain Eukaryota; kingdom Metazoa; phylum Chordata; order Testudines; family Dermochelyidae; genus Dermochelys; species Dermochelys coriacea. The sequence continues at coordinate 24,369,998 of NC_050083.1, read as the reverse complement.
GGGAGCAGAGTGGGGCTGGATGGCGCTCCCTCCCTGCTCCCTGTGGGGGCTGGCCCAGGCCCGGCTGTGCACCCCAGGCACACCCTACAGTTTGGGGACCATTGGTCTAATTTATTTTTCAGCCAGATAGCTAAGGGCTGGTCTATGCACAAACTTGCAGTGGAATAACTAACTCCATTTTAATTCACCGATTCAAACAAAATTGAGATGGGACATTTTTGTTTCAAAATAAGTGTCCACACATAGATTTGCACCAAAATAGCAAAAGGTTTGAATAAAAACAGATTTAATTATTTCAGTTCAAGTTTGTATGTAGACCATTCCGAAGATTAATTGAAAAACTGTATTGATTTTTTTTAGCTTACTTAGCTGACTATAGAAAAATTCACTTAATCAGATTATATAAGATGAAAAGTAAATTACTAAGGAGTGTTTTAAAACACCAAAAAGTATTTCAAAATCTCCACTGATATGATTTGGGTAGGTTTGTAATTCCTGTAGAGCAGCCGTTTTAATGATGCATCCAAAGGGAGACATAATTTCTTTATTCCAAATAAATTTACCTGAAAATCCAAATAAACTAAGTAGTCATGTGGTAGGAGGCAAAGTACACTCATGAATCCGAAACTGTGTAGGAGACAGAACACTTAATTAGGAATAAATTATCAATTTTCATCATGACAGAGGGTTAACTTTGGGGTGCCACAAAGTTCCATAGTTGCACTGGTGTTTAATATCTATATGTGGTCTGAAAAAGGGAGTGAGCAGTAAAGTGGCAAAATTAGCAGATGACACAAAATGATTTAGTCAGGTCAAGACTGGAAAAGACAGAGGAACCTCACCAACCTAGGCGAATGGATGACATGATGGCAGATTAAATTCTATGTTGACAAATACAAACTGATGCTCATAGAAAAGGATTATTTGAACTACTAATACACCTTTACAGAGTCTAAACTAGGCTCAGGAAAACAACTGTGGCATCCTTGTACACAGCTCAGTGAAGACTTTTGCTGCATATGCAGCAGCAGTCAAAAAAGAAAACAAAAAGGTCAGATGCAAGGAACGGGATGGAGAATAAATATGGAAAATATTATAATAGTAGTATAAAAGCCAGTGTGATGCATTCACCTGGAATTCTCTCTTAAATTGTGGTCACCCCATCTGAAAAAAAGATAGAACAGGTATAGAGGACAATCAATGACATACAGTGAGCCAGATTAGGGCATGAAATAGCTCTTCTATCAAGAAAGCTTGAAAAGGTGGAGTTGGTATACTTTCCAGCACAGATAAGTAGGTGAGGTAGGATAGACATGCAAAATAGTGACTTGTCTGGAGAAGGCAGATCTAGAACTTCTGTTCACCTTGTATCATAACAAGAACGAAGGAGCATTTATTGAAAGTCAGAGGTGGCAAATTCAAAGCTGATAAAAGGAAATGCTTTCTCACAGAGTACATGACTAGCCTTGTGACACTCATTGCCACAGGATATCGAGTCCAAGAGCGAAGCAGGATTCAGTAAAGTGTTGGAGATTTATTTGGATAACAAGATTATCCAGAATTACAATAGTAAAGAATAAATAATTTTGAAGAGATTTAAATTAAACATGCTTCAGGGTATAAAACAACCTCTAAGAGTATTTCTGTACTTCCAAAAAAGATGTTCTTAATTTCGGTTAAAATAGCAATGAAGACGGGGGAAATCGGTCTTTAATTTTTAACTCTGTAGGCTTTAACTCAAGCTGCTAAGCCAAAATGCTGTCTTGATTGCTACTTTGGCTCTGGTTGACTTAACATACCACTTTTTTTTTTTTTTTTTTTTTAAGCAGTGTAGACACACTGTTGGGGGTTTGGAAGAATCATAGAATGGTAGGACTAAAAGGAACCTCGAGGTCATCTAGTCCAGTCCCCTACACTCGTGGTAGGACTAAATATTATCACCCACTGGCCGCGGTTCGCCACTCAAGGTCAATGGGGGCTGTGGGAAGGGCGGCCAGCACATTCCTTGGCCCATGCCGCTTGCCGCAGGCCCCCATTGGCCTGAAGCAGCGAACCGCAGCCAGTGGGAGCTGCGATTGACTGAACCTGCGGACGCGGCAAGTAAACAAACCGGTCCGTCCCAGCAGGAGCTATCCCTGAACAAGTGGCGGACCAGCTTTGAGAACCACTGATCTAGACCATCCCTGACAGGTGTTTGTCTAACCTGCTCTTAAAAATCTCCAATGATGGAGATTCCACAAACTCCCTAGGCAATTTATTTAGTATTTAACTACCCTGACAGGGAAGTTTTTCCTAATGTCCAAGCTAAACTGCCCCTGCTGCAAGTTAAGCACATTGCTGCTTATCCTGTCCTCAGAGGTTAAGAACAATTTTTCTCACTCCTCCTTGTAACACCCTTTTATGTACTGTGACAAAGTTACTGCTCTACTTTGGTGGGTCTTGCGCTTATTGGTGGATTTGCTCGCCTTGGAGCTTCACGGCAGCCTTCAGCTTGGCCGTTTTTCTGAACTCACAGTCCAGGTCGACGACTCCTGTGTCTGACCAGGAGTTGGGAGGATTTGGGGGGAACCTGGGCCTGCCCTCTACTCCGGGTTCCAGCCCAGGGCCCTGTGGAATGCAGCTGTCTAGAGAGCCTCCTGGAACAGCTGTGTGACAGCTACAACTCCCTGGGCTACTTCCTCCATGGCCTCCTCCCATGGCCTACAACTCCATGACCTCCTCCCAACACCTTCTTTATCCTCACCATAGACCTTCCTCCTGGTGTCTGACAATGCCTGTACGCCTCAGTCCTCCAACAGTCCGTGTTCTCACTCTCAGCTCCTAGTGCCTCTTGCTCCCAGCTCCTCACATGCACACCACAAACTGAAGTGAGCTCCTTTTTAAAACCCAGGTGCCCTGATTAGCCTGCCTTAATTGATTCTAGCAGCTTCTTGATTGGCTGCAGGTGTTCTAATCAGCCTGTCTTAATTGTCTCCAGAAGGTTCCTGATTGTTCTGGAACCTTCCCTGTTACCTTACCCAGGGAAAAGGGACCTACTTAGCCTGGGGCTAATATATCTGCCTTCTATTATTCTTCTATAGCCATCTGGCCTGATCCTGTCTCAGTACTTAAAAACTGTTATGTCTCCGCTCAGTCTTATCTTCTCCAGACTAAACAAACCCAGTCTTCCCTCATAGGTCATGTTTTCTAGATCATTTTATTTAATCATTTTTGTTGCTCTTCTCTGGATTTTCTCCAATTTGTCCACATCCTTCCTGAACTGTGGCACCTAGAACTGGAAACAATACTCCAGTTGCATCCGATGAAGTGAGCTGTAGCTCACGAAAGCTTATGCTCTAATAAATTTGTTAGTCTCTAAGGTGCCACAAGTACTCCTTTTCTTTTTGCGAATACAGACTAACACGGCTGCTACTCTGAATACTCCAGTTGAGGCCAATCAGTGTAGAGTAGAGCAGAAACAGCTTTGCCTTGGGGGCCAGTCATCCCATCACTTGCAGTGTTGCTTGTACCTTCCAGCAGATATTGGCCTGGTCAGACGGTATTGGGCTAGGTGGACCCCTAATCTAGTGGGTATGATCATTCTTATTTTCTTATAACCTGCGGATGTATCCAGCTGGAGATCAGAGCTGCAGCCCCAACTCCCCTTTATAGATCCTGACAATCTGGCTCCTTCCACTACACTAAACCAAAACGAAAAAGAGAGAGAAAACTAACTTGCCTACGAAGAGCTATCAAAAACTCCTAGCATTCCCTGTATGTCTGGCTCCTGCTCTGGTCTTTTTGACATGACAGAAGTCAGTGGGCTAACAATATGTCTACTTCCTTATCAATTTTTTAAATATTTAAATACATATGAATTATTTTAAAATCCCTTCTATTATATATAATGTAGTGATTGGACATTATTTATATTTCTTTGCAGTTTTCCTTTCTAAGTTAAGTTGTTACATGATTTGTGCCTTAAAAGCATGCGTTGATTTGTATTAAATATTAATTATGGACTATATTAGATGAGGCATGAGTGGAAAATAACCCTGTGTGAGAGAGAGTCTTGAATAATGCCTCTTAATTTTTTTCATAAAGAACAAACATCTACTGAAGTGATGATGCAACAGCATCATGCACAACAGTTCCACAAAGCACGGCAGTAGGGGGCTAATGGGGAATACTGTATCATTTTTTTGCCACATGCCCAAACAACAAACTGGAAGAAGTTTGTGAGTGTTAGCAAGTTGGGGAAAAGTCTGTAACAAACAGTCAGTGTCACATAATAGAGAAGATAAATCTACAGAGGAAATTGTATAGGCAGATGTGTAATTAGTTGAAGTCAGCCTGGATAAATCAGGGTATGAACTGCCTATGCAAGATATGTTAGTCTGCATCCCTTTCTCTAAGCTGGTTTCATTGTACTTAAAGCGAACTGTTCTTTTAGCTTAGTGAGGAAGAATCAAATGCAGTTGCATAACCTGACTCTGATTATAATGGATTCCCTTATGTACACTTATAAAATAGAAAATGTAATTGATGTTTTCTTATGTTAATGAAAAATAACTAAGAAGAATACTTTATCTTCAGTTTATTTAACGTATTGCATAGTCAACAGCATGTTTTGCAAATACATTTTCACATGAGACCTAGAGATAAAATATTCTTGGTTAAGGGGGTTTGGTCCTTTTTTCTGGCGACCCAGTTGAAGAAAATTGTTGATGCCCACGATGCAACAGAGATGGGGATGAGGGCTTTTGGGTGTGGGAGGGGCTCAGGGCTGGGACAGAGGGTTGGGGTGCAGGTGTTAGGGCTGCAGGGTGGGGCTGGGGTTCAGGGTGTGAGAAGAGGCTCTGGGCTGGGGCAGAGGATTGGGGTGCGGGAGGGGGGTCAGGACTGTGGGCTGTGGTGCAAGCTCTGGGGTGAGGCTGCGGATGAGCAGTTTAGGGTGTAGGAGGGTGCTCTGGGTTTGCGGGGGCTCAGGGATGGGGCAGGGGTTTGGGGTGGGGGCTCTGGCGTGGGGCTGGGGATGAGGGGTTTGGGGTTCAGGAGGGAGCTCCAGGTTTGGGGGGACTCAAGACTGGGGCATGGGGTTGGGGCTTACCTCAGGCGGCTCCCAGTTAGCAGCACAGTGGGGGTGCAGAGACAGGCTTCAGCTCGTAGGCAAGAGGTGCACAAGTGGCTCTTGCCCGCACACGCGCACACACACACCAAGCTCCCATTGGCCAGGAATGCAGAGCCTGTGCTTGGGGCGGAGACAGCGCATGGAGCCCCATGGCCCCCCCACCTAGGAGCCAGACCTGCTGCTGGCCATTTCTGGGGTGCAGCACGGTGTCAGAACAGGTAGGGACTAGCCTGCCTTAGCCGGGCAGCACCGCCAATGGGATTTTTAACAACCCAGTGGGCGGTGCTGACCAGAGCTGCCACAACCCAGTCCCTTCCATTCCATGACCCAGTTCTGGGTCACGACCCACAGTTTGAAAACCACTGCTATAGAAAACGCTAACATAGGTAGATACATCCAGGACTGCTGTGTATGTAGTTGCTGTATTCAGAGCTCCTTGAAAGCTGCTTCCAGAAACATACACATTAGAGCAGTTAATGGATTAAACTGTCTTTTGTCACTAAACTGATATTTAATGATTCTTGTTGCATTTTGCTGGGTTGAAAGAGAAGCCAAGACCATGATGGCCTTTTGTTTTTCTGTATAAAGCTCTGTTACTGTGGTAGATAGAGGGATCTTTGCGAGTTTGGATATATGCAATAAGTTGCAAGGCTTGAGAAGCATTTGAAGGTGTTATATTCATTGGAAGTAAGCGGGAATTTTACCATTGACTTCAAATGGGAGCAAGTTTAGTCCAGCACTGAGTGTTTTTGTCCCAAAAGGGGGGTGAAAGAAATATAAATTATCCTCACTTAATAATGAATATACCATTATCTTTGTAAATGTTGATTGCCTTAAACAATCAGCGTAGCAGTTGTTGCAAAACAGCCTGCTGCTTATTTCTATTGAACTTACTTAACGCTCCTTTACGATATGTCTACATTGCAATTAAATACCTGTGGCTGGCCTGTGCCAGCTGACTCACGCTTGGGCTAAAGGGCTGTTTAACTGCAGTGCAGACGTTGGGGTTCTAACGTCATTTGCAGAATATATGCATAGGTGAACTTTGCTAATATACAACTCAGAAGCATTAGCCACTGTTTGATATTCTTTACCAAGTGATGGAGAGAAATCTGTAATCTGCTGCTACTTTGGGTGGCATAATCTTTACAGGAACAGTGCATCTAATACAACGAAGCCCTTATTTACTAACTATGAGCAGATGAAAGATAAAAAGGAAGAAGTGGAAATGAATTGGGTTTAGAAGAATGATACCTTAATTCTGACTAGAAGGCCCCACTCAGAATGATAGGATTGTTCAATCTCTGTTGTTTGGAACCATTGGTGACTCTGCTGAGACTTCCCTCAAGGCTGCTGAGTGGCAATGGTGACCTTCTGAGATATCTAAGATTCCATCTAAACTCTTTCTCTCACTTTCTGTAAAGGTGTTCACAACTCTTTTCTGTCATCACTAGCAGTTCAACCATTGTAGCACCAGTTAAGGGAAATCATGATCCTTGTCAGCAATGGTTCATTTTCCAAGAGGCTTAAGAAATACATTCAGTTCATCAAATAATTTCACATAGGCCACCAAACAGATGGTAACAACTCTAGTCACTTTTGTTGTGAGCGGAATTTGAGTTGATGAAATGAGTGAGACTCCATTTTCCATTGCCATTCCCTTGAGCCTTCCACTTCTTCTAATTCAGAATCATCAGGCTTGGGCTTGTTCCACTGGTACCTCTTCCTTCTCTCCTCCACCTACTGCTTCAGCCACCTTATGCATAATCACAAATGTAGAGTGCAAGTTCTCTGGGACTGCAGCTGTCTTTTTCTTCTGTCCATCAGACCAGAAGCTAGCCTAATGAAACCCTGATCAGGCTATAGGCTACTGTAATGTGAATAATAAATAATAAGGCAAAGATGTTCAATACACCAGGGTCTATTTTCAAACCAAGTACTCAGTTCAAACACTGGTGTCCAAATAACACTAGCACTCTTAGAAGGAAATGCAGCCCATGCTAGTTTTACCATGATTATAATTGTTGCTAAAAAAACAAATACAAAACGGTGCACCCTGAGAACAACGCTGCCCGTCTCTGCTGCCCATTATGTTCTCCTGTTCTGATGTTCCTTGTGAACTGAGAAGCCTTAACTGATTCATCTTGTCTGATTTTAAATAGAAATTCTTTGCAAGGCAAACATGCTACTGATCATTATTAAATAGCAGCTTTAAACTGTAAACATCCCAAACCAGAAATACTCAGTCCTTTTAAGACCAAAATGCTTTACAAGTCTAATTGTTATAAACAGTAACTTCTGCCAACATTTCATAGATGTGACCTGTATTTTCCATAGGTTAGAGCAAGAGCTACTGACTGAGTACTGTGTTCAGTTTGGAGAAAGACTGATACCTTTTATATAAATGAAAACAGCTGCTTTATAATACCATTAAAGTCCCTAACAGCTGTCAGCCATTGCTTTTTCACATTTTTTAAAATGTGTAAATGTGTAAAGTTACCAAAAGTAATTTACAACATAATCTTACTAATCTAGATCATTCCCACAGGAAGCAGATAGAACATAAATATAAAACCATATCATATTTCAGTCTCCATCATAGAATCAAGTGAATTGTAATTGCAATGGCCTGTTTAGGTCATCTATTCCATACCCCAGCTAAGGCAGGATTATTCCCTACAGTAGATCTGACTAATCCGGAATTTATTTAAGGTAGTTTATTGTTCTATAATTTAGTTTTCTTTTCAAAGACAATTATTCAGTCAGCTAGCTGAACTTTGAGAACAATTGTACAAAATGAAGTAGTCTGAAATAAGTGAGACACCTTTAATTTAGAAAAACAATAAAGCATAAGATGCAGATAGTTGAATTATATCCCAAAATATGAATATTCTTTTACTTGTTCTTTCAATGATTTCTAACCTAGTTGTTCTAACACCAGTTTTAATGTGTGGGATCACTTCTAAAGCACACCTCTGAAAGTCTGCACACACATGGGTTTGATCTGGAACACCCACTGGAGAGAAGCCAAAACCCTAATATAAAGGTACTATTTGTGTAAAGAGCTACTTGTTGTTGTCTGTCATGTGTCCGGCTCCCAGGGAAATGCTAGGATACAATAAACCTGAAAAATTTTATTTCAGGTTGTTCAATTATCTCCCTATTTCTGTGGTATTTCACCTCTTCTGTTTGTAAATACTTGGTCTTGATGCTGTGCTGCTGTCTTCAATGTCCCTTCTCCCTTCCTCCTTGGATGTTAAGGAGAGTGGCCTTCTCTGAAGTGTTGTGATGAGGCTGAACAGTTAGGCTATGTCTACACTATGCCCCTTTTAGCCACACAGCTGGGCCGCTACAGCCGTGTTGATAAAAGGCGTGCAGTGTAGCTATTTGTTGGCAGGAGAGAGCTTGCCTGCCAACAAAAAAAAAAAAAAAAAGTCCACCTCCAATGAGCAGCGGTAGCTTTGTTGGTAGGAGAGAACTGTCCTCCCAACAAAGCACTGTTCACACCAGAGCTTTTCGTCTGTAAAACTTGTCATTCGGGGATGTGGTGGTTTTTTTTTTTCACACCCCTGAACAACAAAAGTTTTACCAACAAAAGTCCAGTGTAGACAAAGCCTTTTGTGTCACTGCCCTCTGAAAGGGGAAGAGAAAACAGTTCAGATGGTGGTAGAGGTGGGAGGAAAGTAGTAGCTGGCAGCAAAGAAACAGGAGAGGAACCACTCTCCTTAAAGGCTGCTAAGCTACTATGGGATATTGGTGAGCTTTGCGCTTAAAACAAAGTTTCAACGTCTTCGATAGGTATGAAAAATGCAACATATCCTCCCCAAAATTATACCACCTACTCGTTGAGTACATAATGAATGTTTTGAGAATTTAAAAGTAAATCTTAATTTTAATTCCTAAACTAATTAAAATGGGTCCTTTAAGAAATTTAATATCTACTGTCAGCCTCCCTGCCCTCCCTCCCCCCCATGATTTCAGTAATAGGATAACACAGATTCTTCACACTTTCCATATAGTTAGAACTCTCTGGAATTCTGTGCATTGGTTACATTTGAATAATTAAAAAAAATTAATGATAATTTTTCACGTTATTCTTCATAACTGAATATTTCTCCTTCAGCAGAGGTTGAAGGCTACAATAAAATGTTCTGCTGCCAAGAATTTCATGAAGAACTGCCTTCTTTCACAGTAGTTGCCATCTCCTTTTCTTCTAAAAGTACTCCTGGGGGAATTCTGCAACAAAAAGTTAAATTAAAAATTCTGCTTACTATATTTTCAAATTCTGCACATTTTGTCAAAATAACACAGTATAATCGCACCAATTTTAATTATTTTGGTCATTTATTTCAAAATATCTGTCAGCAAGTATGTCTAACACTGCAGACAACCAAAAAATATTCAGAAACTGTTTTTTGACAAATAGATTCGTTACTAGGCATATTAATACAGAACTCTGAAGAATAATAATTCATTTAAGCTTCAATATAGAACCATATCCCCCCCCCTCCCCCACGAAGCAGTACAAAGGCTTGGGGGAGTCGGGGTAATGGATGAGCTGAAGGAGAGGAAAGTAATTGTTGGAAGGAGTCTGGCTGTGAACTTGGAGGGTTCTTGGGTATGGATGGAAAAAGTATAGAATGGTGGGGTTTTTGGGGGGGAGGGATTGTTAGGGAGCTTCCCCCGTGCAGACCCTGGATGACCCCTAGCCTCTTCCATTCAGTCATGCACGTCTGTCCTGTCCCCACGTGTCCCTACACCCCTACTCAGACACCCCCCGTTCCTATGTGTCCCTGCACCCCTTCCCCATCCCTATGTGTCTCTGTGCCCCACTCAGCCGCTCCCTGTCTCCATGTGTCTCTGTGCCTCCACTCAGCCACCCTTTCTCCCTATGTAGCTCTGCACTCCTTCCCCCATCACCATGTAGCCGTGTATCTCCCTCCCCCTCTGGCCCTGCGCCTCCATTCCCATTCAGTCCCTGCAGCAAAGAGGGCAGGCTCTTTCTCTTCCCTAGCTGGCTGGGCGTGGCTATTGTGTTCTAGCAACCACAGCATCCTCTGGTGGGCAAAAGGCGGAACTGCAGAAGTTATTTCCTGCCTGGAGTTGCTGCTCTGTTTTAGCGCCTCCGGTGGGCAAAAGGTGGAACTGCAGCAACATACCGGCAGAAGCTTTTTTTTTTTTTTTTGGCACAAAAAAATAAAAATATCCATGGCTGGTTAATTATGAATTTGCAGTGGTGCAGAATTCCCCCCAGGAGTATCAAAGGGACTGAAGCCACAGTTGCCCTCAGTTGGTGGCTGTTTTGAGAGGGTCTCTCTCACACTGGGGCAGTATCTCCATCTGCTTATTGATTTGGGGGGATCACTATCTCCCCTGAGGGTAGCTGTGACTTCAGTACTATTGAGACCAATGGAAAGTGGTGGCCATTTTGACTGATGGCAATTCTTTATGACAAGATAAACTTTCAGTTATGAAAAATTATGGCCAAAAATACCATTAGTCCTAAATATCTTTTCCAAAGCTACCCTTTGCATCAAGTGTACTCAGCGGGTAGGCCTGGAGAGGGAGGGGCAAACGAGGGTGTTCACATGCAGGGGAACATAGGGGGGTTACAGGAAAGGGCTGAACTTCATAGATTTTAAGGCCAGAAGGAACCATGAGATTTAGTCTGACTTCCTGTATATCACAGGCCATTAAACTACCCCAGTTATCCTTGTATTGAGCCAAATAACATGTATGACTAAAGCATAAAGCCTTCTAGAAAGGCACCCATTCTGGATGTGAAGACATCAAGAGACGGAGACTCCACCACTTCCCTTGGTACTTTGTTTCAGTAGTTAATCACCATCACCATTAAACACTTGTTTGATTTGGCTTCAGCTTCCAGCTGTTGGTTCCTGTTATGCCTATACCACATAACCCGTGTATGCATGTGCACATATGGGGTAACACAGGAAGGTGAAGAGGTGGTGGATTACAGGGTGGTGGTGCAGGGGAATGCTGAGAAGTAGAAGAGGAAAGGAGAATTTGGAGGACAGGAGAGATCACACAATTATGATTAAGGCATTTTAGTGCTAGTGGACCTGGATTAGATTAAACTGAGTTTTAAAGATGTATTAGATTTTTTCATATTTTCCCCTTATTGTGACACTAAAGGACAGAGTCAAGGTTTCTGCTGAAGAAGAAACGTTCAGTTATGAAGAATAACGGGGAGAATGGCCATTAAACTTAAAAAATAAAATAGACTGTACAAGATTTCAGTGAGTTATAGACTGTACAGAGTTCCCATGTAGTTATGACAGGGAAGTATAAGAACGGCCATAATGGGTCAGACCAAAGGTCCATCCAGCCCAGTATTCTGTCTACCAACAGTGGCCAATGCCAGGTACCCCGGAGGGAGTGAACCTACTAGGTAACGATCAAGTGATCTCTCTCCTGCCATCCATCTCCACCCTCTGACAAACAGAGGCTAGGGACACCATTCCTTATCCATCCCGGCTAATAGCCATTAATGGACTTAACCTCCATGAATTTATCTAGTTCTCTTTTAAACCCTGTTATAGTCCTAGCCTTCACATCCTCCTCAGGCAAGGAGTTCCACAGGTTGACTGTGTGCTGAGTGAAGAAGAACTTCCTTTTATTTGTTTTAAACCTGCTGCCAATTAATTTCATTTGGTGGCCCCAGTTCTTAAATTATGGGAACAAGTAAATAACTTTTCCTTATTCACTTTCTCCACTCATTTTTATATACCTCTATCATATCCCCCCTTAGTCTCCTCTTTTCCAAGCTGAAAAGTCCTAGCCTCTTTAATCTCTCCTCTTATGGGACCTGTTCCAAACCCCCAATCATTTTAGTTGCCCTTTTCTGAACCTTTTCTAATGCCAGTATATCTTTTTTGAGATGAGGGGACCACATCTGTATGCAGTATTCAAGATGTGGGTGTACCATGGATTTATATAACGGCAATAAGATATTCTCTGTCTTAGTCTCTATCCAGTTTTTAATGATTCCTAACATCCCGTTTGCTTTTTTGACTGCCGCGGCACACTGTGTGGATGTTTTCAGAGAACTATCCACGATGACTCCAAGTTCTTTTTCCTGATTAGTTGTAGCTAAATTAGCCCCCATCATATTGTATGTATAATTGGGGTTATTTTTTCCAATGTGCATTATTTTACATTTATCCACATTAAATTTCATTTACCATTTTGTTGCCCAATCATTTAGTTTTGTGAGATCTTTTTGAAGTTCTTCACAGTCTGCTTTGGTCTTAACTATCTTGAACAGTTTAGTATCATCTTCAGATTTTGCCACCTCACTGTTTACCCCTTTCTCTAGATCATTTATGAATAAGTTGAATAGGATTGGTCCTAGGACTGACCCTTGGGGAACACCACTAGTTACCCCTCTCCATTCTGAAAATTTACCATTTATTCCTACTCTTTGTTCCCTGTTTTTTAACCGGTTCTCAATCCATGAAAGGATCTTCCCTCTTATCCCAAGACAACTTAATTTACATAAGAGCCTTTGGTGAGGGACCTTGTCAAAGGCTTTTTGGAAATCTAAGTACACTATGTCCACTGGATCCCCCTTGTCCATGTGTGTGTTGACCGTTTCAAAGAACTCTAATTGATTAGTAAGACATGATTTCCCTTTACAGAAACCATGTTGACTTTTGCCCAACAATTTATGTTCTTCTATGTGTCTGACAATTTTATTCTTTACTATTGTTTCAACTAATTTTGCCCGGTACTGACGTCAGACTTACCGGTCTGTAATTGTCGGGATCACCTTTATAGCCCTTTTTTAAATATTGGCGTTACGTTAGCTATCTTCCAGTCATTGGGTACAGAAGCTGATTTAAAGGACAGGTTACAAACCATAGTTAATAGATCTGCAATTTCACATTTGAGTTCTTTCAGAACTCTTTTGAGTGAATGCCATCTGGTCCCAGTGACTTGTTACTGTTAAGTTTCTCAATTAATTCCAAAACCTCCTCTAATGACACTTCAATCTGTGACAATACTTCAGATTTGTGATCTACAAAAGACGGCTCAGGTTTGGGAATCTCCCTAACATCCTCAGCTGTGAAGACTGAAGCAAAGAATTCATTTAGTTTCTCTGCAATTACTTCATCGTCTTTAAGTGCTCCTTTTGTATCTTGCAAAAAAGAAAAGGAGTACCTGTGGCACCTTAGAGACTAACAAATTTATTTGAGCATAAGCTGTAGCTCATGAAAGCTTATGCTCAAATAAATTTGTTAATCTCTAAGGTGCCACAAGTACTCCTTTTCTTTTTTGCGATTACAGACTAACATGGCTGCTACTCTGAAACCTTTTGTGTCTCGATCGTCTAGGGGCCCCACTTGTTGTTTAGAAGACTTCCTGTTTCTGATGTACTTAAAAAACATTTTATTACCTTTTTGAGTTTTTGGCTAGCTGTTCTTCAAATTCCTTTTTGGCTTTTCTTATTACATTTTTACACTTAATTTGGCAGTTTTTTATGCTCCTTTCTATTTACGTCACTAAGATTTGACTTCCACTTTTTAAAGGATGCCTTTTTATCTCTCACTGCTTCTTTTACATGGTTGTTAAGCCACGATGGCGCTCTTTTAGTTCTTTTACTGTGTTTTTTAGTTTGGGGTATACATTTAAGTACATATAAAGATGGTTTGAGTGCTCTAATTCTGTATTTCTGTGTCTTTTTACATATTTGGACTTTTGTTAAGGTTAGCCTTAACTGTAAATATCTTGGGTTCATATTGCTTTTGTTTTGGATAATTACAACATCCCTGTAAGGTATTTTACCCTAAATTACTGGTATGTACTCTCCATTTTAGAATAGTTTTTGTCTGGGAATACTGGACTTCAGTAATTCTCTTATTTGTTTTTGTTTGTCTAAAGGGTGTTTGCACTAGAGCAGACATGGTTAAAAGAACAGTAATAGGCATATTTCAGAGTAGCAGCCGTGTTAGTCTATATTCGCAAAAAGAAAAGGAGTACTTGTGGCACCTTAGAGACTAACAAATTTATTTGAGCACAAGCTTTCGTGAGCTACAGCTCACTTCATCGGATGCATCCGAAGAAGTGAGCTGTAACTCACGAAAGCTTATGCTCAAATAAATTTGTTAGTCTCTAAGGTGCCACAAGTACTCCTTTTCTTTTTATTAATAGGCATAGTTCTCTTGGTCATTTGTTTTTCTGTATACCTCTGGCCGCTCCTCCACTGAGGAGGTGTAGCACAGAAGTTGCAGGGAAGAGAGGGACAAAAAGGTGGTTTTCTGCCTCTCAGGGCAACTGAGCAACCTAGAATCCCCAGAAAATCAGAATTACTCTGCCCTCTGTCTTGGTCTCTCCCTTTCCCACAAACCCCTGATGAAGGGAGCTGTTTGTCAGCCCTGCACAGCTCCCACATGGGGGATTTCTCCCCTGGCTAAATGTGGCTGTTTTATAGCTCCCTTGTGCTGCCAGACGCCCCATTCACACATGTCCCTAGCTCTCCAAAAGTCACCTTTGGGACTGAAGTTTCCTTGTTTGGTCCCTGCCAGAAGGTGCTTTTTTAAGATTAACAAAATCCCTTCAGACATTTTGGTGTTCTGAGAGTGTAAATATATCTTTAATTGCTGGAGACAGTACCATAGTGGCAAGCTCTTCCAAGTAATTCCCTCTGTCTACCTGCATCATCTCTGTTTTGCTAGGGTTGTAACTTCAGCCAGCTCTTCCTCACCCTTGTGCTGATCTCAGCCAGACACTGGGATGGCTAGGTGATGTTGCTGTGTATTGTAAACAGCTAACAGTGAATAAAGATTTTGGGACAATTTGCAAGTAGAGAAGCAGATTTTATTAGCCCAGTATGTTGAATTTGGTGGGATTTTGTACACTAACCAGTTTTGCTAATCAGATTATCTGGTCTTGTCTCTGAGATGAACATGAAACAGACACTATGGAATCTCCCATTTACTGATTTTTCCATAGTGGTAAAAAAAACTGTAATTGATATGGCATGTTCTAAATTCTGCTCTCAGCGTTTGGATGGGGAGTTGTATTTACAGTACTGAAGGAAGGTCCTCTCAATGTACCTGAGGCCTTTGCATGGAACAACTGCTTGGTGTATATTCCTCATATAACCTGAAATAACTATTTATGTGGCTGATTAGCCTGTATTGCAATCCTGTTACATTTCCATATCTATAATCAGGAGAAAAATACCTTTCTTGTTTTTTTTTATAATTCAGGTCAACAATCTGAAGATCTTTTGCTGAGGTACCAAGATCACAACTAACCCTGCAGTCTGAATTATGGGATACAAAGTGCCTAGATGAGAGCTACCCATTATATGGGCAGAGTATGGGGTGGGTTTAGCATATGCTAGCTGAGATGTTTACTCCCCTCCCAATGGCAGTTAAAGAGGATTATCTTGACAATTTTTAAAATTTCATTACAATATAATGTTCTTACCATGAGCTCGTTATATTAGGGATCAAAGCATCATGAGTTTGTACATTTCCCAGTTATATTTAAGATACATACTGTTTACATAAAAAGAATTAAAGCCTGTAACCATAAACAAGGACTTCTACTAATATTATTTGCTGTCTGCTGCAGTAGCACTGCTGCATGCTTTATATCCCCCAGAAGAACAGCACATAAATGAACCATCTTTATTTATTTTAGGGTGCTTTTGACTAAATTCTTAATTTCACTGGCTGTCAAGGTAGTGTTAAGTAAAATGGGTTTGCACTGCTGTAGTTTTTGTGTACTGGACTAGATGTCAGAAACCTTTGCCATCACTGGAAATTCTGTCACTCTGGATTTACTGTCTGTTTCCCACAGCTGAATTCTTAAGCAGTGTGATTTAACACCTTGGCTCTCCATCAACCAGTTCTGGCATTTATTTGAATGCATTACACCACTGGTTTCCATAAACTATTTTACAATTGTTTCAAATAAATGACTGTTTATTTCCACAAAAACCATCTGTATTTCTGTGGAGAGCGACAGATAACTATATGTAAAATTTGGTAATGTCACAGCAGTGCAAGTTAAGAAAAACGGATTGGCTTGAAAAATCTGATGTAAGTGCATAATATTAAAGGTTTGTTTTCATCCTTTAAATGTCTTTATTTAACAAATGATATCTGAATCTGCAACAATCAAAATCTTTATTCCGCTTAGGACGTTGAGGGGCTTTGAGATTTTTAACAAATAAACAGATTTTAAGATGTTCTCATAGCAACAGGATTTGGAATTGTATGTAAACATTCTTCCTTTTAAACTATTTCCTCTCAAATTGTTTACATATTTTTCTTTTGTCCTGTTGCTATTGCCAAGCACATTGTGAAACATTCACTCTTCTCTAATGTTCCAAGAAGTCTTCCCCAGTAGACCTGCAATCTCTTATCTATTCTTAAAGCCTAAGTTTTTCACAATGTATTATTGACTCTGCCTGTTCACTTTTCTTTTGTTTACATTCTGGGTTCAATACTCAAGCTGGTATGCTACAGTCAAGTTCTTCACTTTAGTGGCAAAACCAAACCCTCACCTAGATTTCTAGTGAGCCACACTTTAATGTAGATTCTCCAGAAGATGAAGTAATGCCTTAGTTTGCATAGCTGCCTATCAGTATTGAATGAGTATCCAGACTAAGGCCAGTTCCATGCTACAAAGTTCTGTCGACATAACTGTATCTGTCTGGGATCTGAAAAGACCACACCCCTAGCTGACATAGCTATGCTGGCAAAACCAGAGTAGATGTTGCTATGCTGTCAGAAAAGTGCTAATGTTGTTTGAGGAGGTGGTGGTACTATTACCTCAAGAAAACCTTTCTGTCAGCATATGCTGCGTCTACACTAGGGGGATCTGCTGGCAAAGCCAGGCTGGTGTGGCTGGATCAGCAGAGCCTGGGTAGTGTGGACTAGCCCTAAACTATTTCAGTTCTTCCGTATGCTGTACACATGCCAGTAGAGCGAAGGCTAGAATCCAATGGCTTTATACTTAGTGCAATTGATACATTTTGACAGATTATTTGTAAAGATAGAAATACATAAACTCTCTCCTTTTTTATGACCTTGTAATAGCTATCACATATTTCCAGCAAATGTTTTCTATAGCAATAATAAAAAAAAAGTGGTAACAAGAATAATAAATATAGATGCAGTTTAAACTCAAAAGAAATCACACTTTCAAAACGTAGGGTTAGAGCAATAAAGTTATAAATCATCTTTACTTGGAAAAGGAGAAAATTAAAATGCGGAAATACCTCCAACATCGACACTGAATGTTTATCAACTGGTTTTCTGTGAAGGCTCTGCTCCACTGCCCCGCCTGCTCCACACAGACCCATCCCTTGTCTCTTCCATGAAGCTAGAGCAGAGCTGTAATTTGGAGGAAAATGCCTCTTGTTCGCAACTGACCATCCACTGTCTGTCATGCATCCGTTGCCTTGGCCAGCAGGGGATGATTGCAAACTTTAAATTTCTCATTGTTTTCATGAGTAGTTGTAGCAGCACAAATACATACAGTACTTTAAAGAACACTTGAAATAATCCTCCTGCCTCAGGCATGCTCTGACTCCCTGGGGCAGTTGTGACATGGATGCTAGGTGTGGAAAGGTTTGAGGGGGTTGCAGGGAAAGGCTTTGCAAAAGGAAAAGGGAAAGGACTCACTCCGTTCAGAGCAAGTGGCTGATCCAAGTGTGGATGGTGACCGTGAATGAAGGTGAAAAGCCTTGGGAATGGTGATGCTCTTACATCCGATGCATCCGATGAAGTGAGCTGTAGTTCACGAAAGCTTATGCTCAAATAAATTTGTTAGTCTCTAAGGTGCCACAAGTCCTCCTTTTCTTTTTGCTCTTACAAAGAGGTCCCTTACCGTGAAGTGGGGTTTTGCCCCACCAACAAAATAGTCCACACTTCTACATGGGTTTTCACTGTAATCAGAGAGGGTGTATTGGCCAAAACCCTCTTCTCTTTATCTCATCACTCCTGCTGTCGCAGAGCTCACGGGGTGCTGTCAGGAGCCATGTCTTCACCTTGCAGGCGAGAGTTATTGCAGCAAGACAAGCAGGCAGCCATTCAGCTTTACTCTTTCCCCTACAGGATGGTGGAGTTCCTCCTTTTTCATTCCTATTTCCTACTGAGCTACAGTAGAGGAGGAGTGGGGAGAGGGTGTTTCCCCTTGGAATGCAGAATTTAACACTTGCCTGGGGTACTATGCTGCAGTCCAAGGGGAAAAACTGATTTATAGTTAGTCTGTGTGGTCCACTGGCTCAGGTACAGGACTAGGAATCAGGAGTCCTGGGGTTCTAGACTGAGTTGTGCCACTGACCTCAGCAGGATTAATAAACACAATGGTAAAAACACAAAGTACTGTAGCATTGTCGACACTAAAGCTCCCACTAAGCTGAATTAGGAATATTTTTGTAGAATTCCCTAGTGGAGACAGCATTATAGGGGGCACTATGAGAAAGGAAGGCAGTTGTGTGTGGAAGCAGAGAAGGAAGCACACAGAGTGAGCTAGGGCTTGTATAGGGAGGTAGGGGGCAAGTCAAGGTGTGCAGGGCCTTGGAAATAAGGATGAGCTTTGGGATGTCACAGGGATCACAAGGCACTGCGGGACCTTGAGGAAACATGGTTCCAGTACCAGGTGAGGAGAGTGATTGTAGTTGAAGCAAGCTGGCTAAACTGGGGGTGCAGGGTGCAGATCGGGAAGATCGGGGACAAGGGGGTTGCATTAGTCAAGGCAAGAACTGACAAGGACATAGACCAGGGGTGGCCAAACTGGCTCGTGAGCCACATGCGGCTCTTTTACTGTTAAAGTGCAGCTCGCAGAGCCCCCCCATGCCCATTCTCCACCTACCAGACTGGGAGTAAGGTCAGGACCTCTGCCTTGCAGTGGGATGGTGGGATCGGGGCTTCCGCCCAGCGGGGAGGAGGTTCTCATGGCTTCAGCAGGAGTGGGCTGAAGCCCCAAACCCCAGCAGGCGCCTACTGAGGGCTGAAGCCCTGAGCGCCGGCTCTTGAACTTCTGAAGATTGTTGTATAGGGCTCGGAGGGTCAGTAAGTTTGGCCATCCCTGGCATAGACCAAGGCTTTGGTGATAGGAATAAATAAGGGGAATGTTGTAGAGAGAGAAGTTCATTTAGTTCTTCAGTGACATTTTAATCTAGTCTGACTCTTTATTTCTACTTGTCTTTAAATAGTTGAATTGCTATTTGGCAGCAGAATTGCAGCTCTCAGCGTTCCATACAGATTGAAACACTGAGCTAAGTCTTCCCACAAGCTCCGTTTTTATCCTTATTGTAACATTTATTTGTTTGCACACAGAGCTGGGGTTGGTTTAGTTTTTGTTTAACAGTTTAAAAAAATAAATGTTTGAGTTTGTTTATTGTGCACATTCAACCCCTGACCAGTGTATTTTTCATTGCTATTGAAAGTTAATGGGGGCAAAATTGCATTCCAAAACATTTGAACCTGAAGTAGCCATGGCTGAACTTAGTTGATCTCTGGTGATCGGTTCAATTTAGTTACGATTTTTAGCCATTAGGCTGGGGCTGAATGATGGTGATTTGGTTGAGACCAAATGTCTGCAGAAAATTGGCTCTTTGATAAGAGCCCTGTTATCAGAGGGGGATACTTTCTCATTTACATTTAGATGAGTATTGATTAT
Organism: Dermochelys coriacea; assembly: GCF_009764565.3. Classification (NCBI taxonomy): domain Eukaryota; kingdom Metazoa; phylum Chordata; order Testudines; family Dermochelyidae; genus Dermochelys; species Dermochelys coriacea. Next base: position 24,350,221 of record NC_050083.1, on the reverse strand, counting down.
TTATTTACTCAGAGAAGTGAGATTCGTTCCCAATCTTATCTCTCTCATCTCTGCTTGTCAGCAGAAAGAGAGATAAAGCTCCTGACATCAGACCAAGATAACAGCACTTTGTAGGAAAGATAAAAGTTGGAATGGGCCTTTTTCTAGTCTTGACTGAAAGGATAAGTTTTAAAAATTAGAACTGATGGGTCAGGCTTTCGAAACCCTTTCTGAAGGCTTTGCAGTTTCACTAGGCAGCAGGCATGGTTTGTTGTAATAGGCATCGCCTTTCTCCTTTTGTGAGGGAATTGTTTAATTTGATTTTACTCTGCGGTTCTCATCACCAAGGGTAAATTTTATATTGTGCCATAGGAAGCTAAAGAGTGACTTTGGTATATGTATTTTTTTTTAAATTCCTAATGATCCTCCTGCTATTTGAAGAGGCAGCTGCTACAATGTTTAACACAATAACATAGTACAGTACAAATCTTTCTAGCAGCCACGCTGAGGGGCAAATAAGCATTTTAACTGGTGGGATTGTACATTATATAATTATATATATTTAAATGTTGCATGCAAGTTTGATGTCTGCAGTCAAGATGTTTAGAGTATTGTTTTGTAAATAAATAGTTCTGCCTTTGTGATGAAGTTAGTACAGTTGTTCAACAGTAATTGATCAGTGAGTGTATTAAAAATCATTGCTAAAAGAGAAGAGTTGCTCTGTCTGTGCTAGCTTTTGCAATTCTTTGTGTTTAGGCACTTGCTCATATTTGCAGGATATTTTGCCCAGCAGTGTGGTCCAAAAATTAAGAAGATCAGTGTGCCCAAGGCAACTTGTCTGCAATGTCTGCTGGAATAGGGGTTCAACCTTAGCACCTCCTCCAAGAGCTAAAGAGAGCTTAGCCTATGGGTATGTATTGTACCCTTGAATTAATCTCTTTTAGTCTTTGAATGAAAAATGATTTGCTTTCAGGTACAACTGCTTCATCTCTTCTCATTTTGGCTTAGTTCAGATCACACTCCTGGTTCATACCCACCTCACTCCTTTCTCATTGGATGTATTAGTATGCCAGGTTTGGTTGCTCCACAGCTGCCCTGCTTGCCCTTTTTCTGTGTAATTCCCTTGGGGTATTTTGGTGAAATAATTGAACAGGGATGGGGCTTGGAGGGGCTCAGAGTTGTCTTCTGCCCACAGCAGTTTTCCTCCTAACACCTGAACTCCTAGTTTGATGGTGGGATGTCACGCAAATGACCGACTCTCCATCTTTGCCCATGTTAGTAGTAGTGTGTGAAAATATACTGAACCACTGAATCAACCTGCTGCAGTTAGACCTGAGCTGTATGCTAAAGCAATAGTCCTTTTAGTTAAAGGTAAGAGTTAAATGGAGGTACAATGCCACTTACCTTTCATATGCCATGTTCTGAAGGTTTCTTTTAAACTTGTGTGGAAATGTTTGCCTCAGAATTACAAAAATCTATAAAAATCCAACTTCGGTATTATAACTTAGAAATTCTCTTGAAATGCCCAGAGCAATATTTTGTTATTAGACCATTAAGTTACATGATATTTCCACTATAAATTCATCTTTTGAACATCTGAAATGAGTTTTCTATTTACTCAATACAACCCGCTCCATAGACTCACCCTTACATTTTTTGTTGTTGTTGTAACGTAGAGGTCATGTAGCTTTTTACAGTTTTTTGACATTTTAAACCTATTTCTAAAGGGTATGTACTGCCTAAAGACCCATTTCCACTCTGAATTATATAATATTCACTTCTCTGAAGAATCTGTTCCAATAGAAATTGCCTCAGCAGCAATCCTGTAGTGTTGCGTTTTTTCAATCTTAAATTTAGTATCTCGTTTATAGTCAGACTGTATATTTATTAAGAATATTTTGGTATTTTACAGAATTGCAAAAATTCACAATTTGCTCCAAAATTGCCTCAGTATAGGCAAGATTACACCAAACGGTCTCCAGCTGCAATTGCTGGCAGCCTTCTGCTCCGTGCAGCTTGTGTTAGGGAGTGTGTTGAGTCTAGGGAAAAAGACGACTTCAACCTGGATCCAGAGCCTGGGGAATCTGTGATCCATAGGGAGAGGATAAGCTGCTTTCGAGCACTGATTTTTAATTCTCTCCGTCCATGATTCTTTATATCTGGTTCAGCAATAATTCTAAGGGGATGGAGTCAACTTAGAAATCATACTGTTGTCTGCTTTTACCTGCTGTTGTAACTAGTCACACCTAAAATGGCAGTAACCGACATGAAGAAAAAATATATTCTTGTCTGTGGTCTACACGCCACATCTAGACAATGTCACTGGTTCCCCTGTTCTTTGTGAGCGTCTTTCACACAGCCTCAAGCAAAGGAAAGGTCCTCTAAGGAATTACCAAGTGATAGTGAAACCACAGCTTTGGGTAGGGATGGGTGGGAGTGCGATGTGTAAAACTACATTTAACTTATTTCACAAAACTGACTTTTATTCTTACTAACATATCAGTGTGCCGGGCACCTCACCAGCAAACAAGAGCTTCTAATCTTAAACAGAAGGCAAGGAGTGTGAAGTGGGGTGTATACTGGTGTGGATCGCTCTGTGGGTCGATAAATTCAGTGTCTGAGGGCACCCTGGAGCTGTGCCCGTGGAAAGCTCTGTGGTGGTGGGTTGGGGACCCGGGTGGGACCCAGTGCAGGTGGAAAAAAAGGGAAAATGAGACTCAACTCTCCTTTCTGCCCTCTGCATCTGCTGGAAATCAAATAAACAAAGTCCCATTAGCACACGTGTAGCTTCAATTTAAAATTAAAATTAGGCCTTTGCCTATTTAGTAGCTGTTTGAGGTCTTATTTAAAAAGGGTCACAGATACTGAGAGTTGAGGAATGCATTCCTTTTCCCAAAACATTTCCATTTGTACATGGCCCTGGTACTAGTTTGCAGCACGTTGGAAAACTTAGTAAACCATGCCAGGTTTGAAGTACTCATGGATCTGGGATTCACGTGATACTCTTTCAATTCTCATTGTACAGATTATGGTCTGTTAAGAAAATTACAATAACCTTAATGCTGGTCTGATCTCTGCAGCACAGATCTCTCATGTTGTTTGCAAATAGAGAAGGATTTGAAAAATACATATCTCTTATGCTGCAAGATTTTCTGTTTTGGAATCAGACAGTTGACATTAAGAACTAAGATTTGGATTTAAGCAGCCAGTTCATGGAAATTCAAATCAGAGGCTACAAATCTCTCTGCCCACTTTGTTCATTTTGTGTGTGTACTGCAGCAGCCGAATGTTGTTTGGGGACCATTGGAGATTATTGTCTACTGTCCCCTTACAGCAAGATGGACTAAGCAGGCAGTTTTTGCCCTCTGTCTAAACTGACAAGGTAAAGCAGATTCAAACACCTACAACAACATTTAAATCCAGATTGATTGATTGATTTTTGGTATTTATTTGAAATTTATCCTCAGTAAGTTCTGCTTGTCCTTCTGTCTGACAAACCAGGCCTTATTTTTTTTTTCAGTTTTTTGAGACAGATTTGCAATGGTTCAAGTCTTATAGAAGAAGGAAGATGGTGCCATACATACTTTGCTCCTTTTCCTATTTGTACTTAGATAAAATATCTCTGCTTTTTCTTGGAGTGCAATTTGTTTTATAAATGCTTGGAACCAGCTACATGTGCAATTGCTAATTGTGCTGGGCACAGAGGGAATAGTTGTGCTTTCCTCTTGTGGCTTGCAAATAGCCTGGCCCTGCATCTGTTCTGAAAGTCACCAGGAATAAGGAGACTCCATTTTATAGAAAAATAATGCACTATTTCAAGAGCAAAATACACTCAGAACATGCGATGTGCTCTTCACATGGCTTCTGGGGAAACAAAATGAGGAGCCGTAATTGAAACTATGTTGTAGTAAATTTAAATGAGTTGGCTAACAAATTCCCTCTCTGAGGCATGCCATCTGAGGCTAAAAGACTTGTTTTTTTATGTTTTAAATATTTCTGAATGCTTTACTGACTTTGAATTATAATAGTATATGATGAATATATTTCATGATTTCAGTGTTAATAGTTTTACTTTATTAAGATCTGTTTAGAGACCCTTCATATCACTAAAAAGACGTAGTTACGTGGTCAGCCTGGTAGACCAGCTGCTATTTTTAGTGACTTGAGAAAACAATTTTTTATTGTGGACACTTGTGCTTCTCTCACCTTGATGGGACATGTGCATTGAGGGATATTGTGCTGTAAGGGTATTTCTATACTGCAGTTAGACACTCAGGCTTGCAGGGCTTGGGCTAAAGGGCTGTTTAATTGCAGTGTTTAGGTTCATTCTGGAGCCTGGGCTCTAGGATCCTGCGAGGTAGGAAGATCCCAGAGCTTAGGCTATAGCCCAAGCCAGAATGTCTACACCACAATTAAACAGCTCCTTAGCCAGAACCCTGAGCCTGAATCAGCTGGCATGGGCCAGTATATAGACCCTAGGTGTCTCAGGTATAGAGGCAGCTTTTCCTTGTTTAGATAGCTTTGGAGTGTAAAAGCAGCTACCTTGAAATTTTTGCATGATCAAAGAGAGTTAATGAAAATAATGATTTAATCTAATAATTACTGTTTGCCTTAGAAATTAAAGATGTTCTTTAAATTATCAGTGGCATTTTTGACCAGATTTTGGAACCAGAAGGAAGGATTTTAACAATAAGCACAAATGGGCTAATTAGCTTTTTAAAATACCAAAAGTCATCTTAAAATGTTTTTTTTCAGTGGAATCGTTTGAGATTTTCCACTGGACTTTCACTACTCAGCTTTGTTACACAGCAGTAACACAAACCTAAAGTACTAGTGTTGTAGCAGTCATTTGTATTGTAGCGACCTGATATCTGTCAAGGGGGACTCAACCACTGTGGCTGGTGCTATTCTTCATGTCATGTGTTAAGGGAATCGGGGTTTGAGTACATTCCTTATTAATTGAAAGGGTTTCTTGGATAAAATTATTTTCCTTGACTCACAGCAACTGTGCACCACAGTACATAATCATTGGCTCATCTTTTGAGAGAGAAAACAGAGATCCTAGCCCAGTGGGACAGTCAATGTAAACAAACTGTCTCGCAGCCCACCAGTGGATTACTCTGATGGGCCACAGGTTACCCACCACTGTCCTAGCCATTAGTGTTCATTAACACCCCAATGTGTAATTGTAATTTTGCAAGTGTAGGGGTGTTAGCTGTGATGATTCAATCAATCTACTTAGGAAGTGACATTCTGCTGCCTACATTTCCTCTGCAGTTTCATTTACAGAAGTTACGTGTCTCACACTCTCCTAATTTGTTGCATAGTGTTTCTGTGCGCTGTTCAAACAGCCCCCTTGTAACACCCAGAAATGGCTTCATTTCACTAATGGGAGAAGTGTTCCCTGTATGTAGTTTTATTTCAGTGTTAGGTGTACAATTGTGATCTGGAGGACTGAAAGACAAAAGAAGATGTCATCTATTTGTCATCATGATTATTTATTAAAATAGTGTTTTCCAAGCTATAAAAAGTAACTTTCAAATAAACACCATTCTTTTCAGTGCTTCAAATTAACGGATGTAGGGAGATTGACACTTGAATCTTAGGGGAAAAAATCTAGTTAAGTGAAATGTATTTGAAAGTAATTTGGTTAGAAACAGCAGCAGTCCACATTTGTATCTGATTCAGTCACCATATCTATTGCATTTGTTTATATTCAGCAGTAATGCTAACAGTATTCAGATCTCTGGTAGAACAATGAATTCATATATATCCCGGTGATCCTTGCTGCTTCTTACAGCCATGGAGGTATTAACTGATATTATCCAGCAAGCACTGGGACCTGTTACCTGAAACTGTAGAAACAATGATAACTGGAAAGGTTCATTCCTGTGTACAAAGTCTGTCATGTTATCTTGAGCTAATGTGGAAAATAGCACTGGTCACCACTGCTAATGTCTAAAATGGCAGTGCCAGTCTTGTGATTATTAGAAGTCTAGGCTGTCACAAGACACAAAATGAGCAGGAAAAAGAAATATCCCAGCATTGTAGAGCTGAGTTTCACAATGAAATGAAATCCATAATATAAATTCTCTTGCAAACCAACTCTCACCCTTTCCTGCTTCCCAACTGTCTCAAAGTACAGCATACACTCTGAGCGCCTCTATTGTCCTGGTCCTGGTCGCCTTTGCTTTAATGGCTCATCAATACAATCACAACATTTCCTGCCATTTTAAATCCACTAGTGTGTGTGTGTGTGTGTGTGTGTGTGCATGCACATCCATTTGAGCCTGCAATAAGGAATGCATCGTTTTTTTTTATCCCGGGCTGGGAGTGGGAAGCACTCAGATAAGCAAAGTAGCACTGTGTGTCTTTAAATGGGAATTGTTTAGCTATACTGCAGTGCATCTGCCTTCTCTTCAGAATGTTCTTCAGCTTCCAGACAGCATGTGAGAATAACTCCATTTCTGAGGCAAAGTGCAGGCCAGCTAACTTTCACAACAGGCTGGCTCCCACCAGATACAGAATGGCTGGGAATACTGAGTCAAAGAAAGCTGCATTTTACTTTTTCTAAGGACAATTTAAGGTCCAAATAAACAACTTTACTGCCAGTGAGAGAACCTGGGTGGGGATACAGGGGATACATAGAGCTAGTTGGGTGTAGGTCAGAAATGTTTGTTGATTATTTTTTGTTGTCGGTGAAGTAGGCAGGAAATGTCAGGCTGTGGGCAGTGACCGGATCAGTCTGTGTTTCCATGCACTTTCCAAGCATACCATCCTCCACTACTTTATGACTATTTTGTTTCCCGAGTGGACAGAAACTTTAGACATAAACAACCATTGACTTTACTTATTGAGTTTAAGTATTGTTAACTGACCCTGATGAGCTGTCTGTCTTTTAATTAGAATCCAGAGAATATTACAAGGGTTTTTTTTTATGTTTCAGGTCCTCAGTATCGTCTGGAGAAGCAGAGTGAACCCAATGTCCCAGTAGACTTAGACTGTACCTTGGAGAGCCAGAGCACTTTGGAATTCTGCCTTGTCCGAGAGAACAGTATGTTTGCCCTTTTCACTTTTGCTCTTGTAAATTGCTTACGCTCACATAAGTTATGTATTCTGGAACACAGGCTGTACCGGCTGGGCAAGTAAGTTTTGAAGAGGCTCTGTTTCCTAAGGCACTTTTCAACTGTGCCAAAAGAGTATTCCAAAGTGAAATGATTAATTTCATACCTTTTGGCAAATGGTCTGCGTCCTGTTTATCACTTCTTGATTAATCCTTTTTCTGTTAAAACTCTGTTCTGTAAAGTTATGACCAACTGTGAAAAACACTTGAAATATAAAGCTTTTCCTGTTGCAAGCGCTATTTAGTGGATAAAATTATTGGTCTGCAATACGTTTTACTACATCCATATTGCTGCCCAAGAAGCAGCAGCTTTTAAACCTCTGAAAGAAATGAATCATGTAGCTGCAGCAGAGGTTTAGAGGTGGGGTTTATCTAAGTGTAGGAGAAAATTATTTTCTCTCCAGATATGCAAAAACATTACTTTTTGGGTTTGGTTTGCTTTATTTTGTTTTTATAAGTTTCACAAAATTTGTTGGAGACAAATGTAAAGTTTTCCCCCTTTTGGTTCATCCCTCTATCTTTCCAACTTTCCCAGTGGCCAGGCTCTCAGTTTAGTTTTCTTCTCACTTCTATGCAACACTCTTTTTTTTTTCTTCATTAGTCAGAAAACTGGTGGCATTTATGATCACAATTAAACTCATGCTAAGAGGTTGTCTGTTGCCAAGAGTGGCGATTGGAGCCCTTGATGTAGAGCATGGAATTTCTGGTTTCCTTACGAAGATTAAATCCTTTCATTTATGCTTAAAGGCTATAGCATTTCTTCTTTCATTTCTTCCTGAATTTTCCCAAGAAGGATATGACATAGAAAAGTGATGGAGCATCAATGGGGTAACTCTTAACCTCATGTGCCAGGTATGTGGTGCTGTCCCCCATTTAACGAATAGCAAAACTGAAACTTTGAGCTGAAGTTATTTGACTAATAGCAACTCAGTGTCAGAGTTGAGATTAGACCTCATGTTCCTGGTTCCCATGTTCAGAGTTGATAGACTTCACTCCTGAGACTACCTTCATGCTTCACCTTTATTTCTGTGTCCTATTGTTCTAGGGTACTTCAGGGAGAAACCCTACAAAAGTTGGAAGAGCTTCTTTAAGGGCTTATCGTCACTACGGAGGTAAATTGACCTAAATTACGCTACTCCAGCTACGTGAATAACATATCTGGAGTTGACCTAACTTAGGTCGACTTATCCCGGAGTCTTCACTGCACTGCATCGACAGGAGACACTCTCCAGTCAACTTCCCTAACTCTTCTTGGGGAGCTGGAGTACCGGGGTTAACCGGAGAGCACTCTGCCATCGATTTAGTGGGTCTTCACTAGACCCGCTAAATTGTTCCCTGCTGCATCGACCACAGCAGCATAGGTCCCCCCATAGAGAAGACCAGCCCTGAATGTGCAAACGCAATAGTTTTAATCTTGTTAAGTAAATCAGACTGTTCCATAATCCTGTCCTGGGGTGTATATATATGAATTGTTTAATATTTTTTGAGTATATGTCTTAACTGTTCCTTTTGTATGAAATGTAAATTTCATAAAGCAGGTTTCAGAGTAGTAGCCATGTTAGTCTGTATTCGCAAAAAGAAAAGGAGTACTTGTGGCACCTTAGAGACTCAATATGCTCAAATAAATTTGTTAGTCTCTAAGGTGCCACAAGTACTCCTTTTCTTAAAGCAAACAGTGTAATTATTCTTGCATGTACCAGTTCTTTTCCTAAACCAAAGCCAGCATTGATCATATTTTTTGGCAATCTTGCCTATTTCATTTAAAATATAATCAAACTCTTGAACCTGGGCTGTATGATTCAAAGCTGAATACACAAATTGCACTTCCAGGCCTATCTGTACAGTACCAGGCAAGAATGCATAGTATGCCCCGTAGCCAGAAGAACTGTGGTGTGATCCTCGGAGTTCTCCCAAGCTAAGCAGGGTCATACCAGGTCAGTACTTGGATGGGAAGCCTCTAAGAAACATCTAGGTGTTGGTGATCAATAGGTGGCCCTGTTCTTCCCTCTAGTCAGCACTGAACCAGTACTCCAGCGTGGTGCAGTGGCAACTCTCCCATTAGGGCAGCTGAGACACTGCCCCAATGAGAAAGTAAACTCACCTGGATTCCAATTCTCTCAGCCACTATCAGCTGTCTAGTGGAACCCTGTCACTTTTCCCTGAAAGATTTTTGTGGGGGCTGATGCTCTAGTGCACCTCCCCACACCTCAATGCCCATTCCTATAAAGAGCCCCAAGGCTGCAGTGAACTTAACAGAACTGAGCAGCCACGCCGTCGTTAATTAATGAGCTCATGGAGCTTGTGCTGAAATCACATACAGTGCCCCGCCTAAAACTGTGACCTAGAACCACTAGTTGGATGGCAGTGTTTGGCCTTGGGGTGCTGCAGGTGTTATCTTCTGGATGAGATGTCAAATACAGTCTGTGATTATTTGTGGTTGTTAATAAAATAATAATTTAATCATTGGTTTTTGTTAACTCCAACTCTGATGTGTAGGGTGAAGGTCTCGGACAATGCAAAACAGAAATTCATAGAAAGAAAAGGAGGACTTGTGACACCTTAAAGACTAACAAATTTATTTGAGCATAAGCTTTCGTGAGCTACAGCTCACTTCATCGGCTGCATCCACTGAATGCAGCTGATGAAGTGAGCTGTAACTCACGAAAGCTTATGCTCAAATAAATGTTAGTCTCTAAGGTGCCACAAGTCCTCCTTTTCTTTTTGAGGATACAGACTAACATGGCTGCTACTCTGAAACCAGAAATTGATAGGTGTAAATCAAAACTTGACATCAAATAGAATTAGCCATATTGTATGTTAGGTCTCATTTAAAATTATTTGTCTTTAACTTAGTTACGTATTCGGACAGAGAAAAATCTCGATTAGAAGAGCTGTTTATTAAATGTGCTCATTTATTTTTTCATATGGCGCCAAACAGATGCTAGTAAAATAGATGCCAGTTTCCTCTGGGCGAATGTATACTTCATATTTCATGGGATTAAGTGGAAACAGAAAACTTTTCATTAATAGAAATACATGTGCAGAAAACTAGTAAACATCTAACATTTACTAGAGATGATCAAACTAATAAACCATCTCCCAAATTTGGAACTTTTTAACTTGTATTCAGATTTATACTTAGCAAAATGCAGGCATTCAGTTTATGTGAAATGCTTTTATGAAAAACAGCAAACACTTCATGGCTAATTTAGTTTATTCTCTCCATCCTGCTTCTGGAAAGTTCCTCTTTCTCATTTTACCATTTGGTAATAATTAGTATTCAAGGGAAATTGGTCTTAATATATTAAAATTGGTTAAGTGCCTTTAGACCTGTACCAAAGCCAATGTCTTATTGGAAAATGTAATTGGGGACTCCGTGTATGTAATTAATTGAATAACAATTAAGAACTTTCATTAAGCAATATACTAGTACATTAAAGTAATAAGGGGACATTTTTGCAATGGAGTTAACCATGTATTTTTGTTTTATTGAGGAAATACATATTTGCTTACTCTTGAATATGTCATCTATGTAATATTTTAAGTAGCCATGCTACAGCTGATACTTCTGTAATATCTTCGAGATTAGCAATCTGTCATTTTCACATGCCAGCTAATGCCTCATGTTTTGAGTCAGACTCCATGCTTTGTTCCTGGAGGCCTTGTAGACACATCAGTAGAAATGTCTAGACCTGTGCCTCCATTTTGATGTTTCTTTTACTGTTTGATCTTTTTCACCATTTGAAAATCAGTTCTGATGACGATGTACCTCATTCTGTTATCCATCACTTGAACTAAGTTCAGTTATAGTGCTAGTGAGAGTGATCTTCCCAAACTAATCTCAGCTTTGCATGTGAACAAAGACCTTACTCTGGTCTGTGGTGGAGGGGCTGTCCCTGCATTCACCCTGGTGTAGTGACGCAGCACTGAGCAGCTCTGCCTCACTTTCCCCGGTAGAGTCTTCAGCACTCTGTGGTTATGGAGGTGGCTTAGCCCTCCGGCCTAGTCACTGAGAGAGTTCAACCCCCTGCTGGGGTGATGGAGTCTGCATGTGACATCCAATATAAACACAAACCAAAATAATCTTGGCCGTGCTGGGCTCTGTTTTCGGTCCCTTTCCTTTCTTGTGGACCCTAGCTGCAGCAGCTTGTCTTAATGCTCACCAATGGGTTCCTTGTAATAAATCAAATAGTCTGTACTATGCCTAGTTTCCATCAAGGCATGGAGACCTCTGTCTCCAGTCAGCTTCTGGGCCCACTAGGCTTCTCTCACACCATCAGAGGTACCAGTCTGCTCTTCTTCATGGTCCTCCCCAGCTGAGCTATGCTCCCTCCTCTGCCAGGCCAGACACCTAGCACAGGTATAGCGGTGCTCCTAGGCACTAATGCCCTACACATATTGAGAAGAATGAGCCCAGCTCATAAGAGATTATCTGAGGTCTATCTTATAGACCTCATGATTCTTTCTGAGGGAAAAGCCACCTCCAGGGCTCTCAGATACACAATCCCTAAGGGGATGGTAGAATTTTTTCTTCTCTCAGGTATATAATTTGTGTTATGACATTTGACTTTGGCTCCTCAGAAGCAACAGACCCCTCTTTGTCTGGGTCATAAATAACTGTGTCCCCATCGTGGGTGTGTCAGATCAGAATGACATGCCTCTGTCTCTGTCTGTCTGTCTGTCTGTCTAGAAACCATGATGAGGAGATGGGCAGCTGACCGCCCTGGAACCCGTTTCCTCACATCTCCTGTTTTCAAGCACATAGTGAAAATATATTTGTTTTCCTTATTTGTTTTACTTCATACAGTTCTCATCTTTCTTGATGCTTTGTTTCTGCAATACATGGTCTTAGCTTTTCTCACTTTTGATTTCTGCCTCTTTTGCACAGGAAATCCCTGTATCATTTGTAGGAACCTAACTTTACGGAACAACATGATGGTGCTTTGCCTCTAGTTAAATAGATAATGAAAGAGCAAAAAATGCCAAGGTAGTTGTGAACTTAACACCTTTGATCTTTAGTAGCCACTTTTTGGAATAGTATCTGTTTCCCCAATGAGACCCTTGGGCTATGTTTGAAGAAAAAACACCCCTGACTGAAAAGTTTTATCAACGAAAAGTGCTAGTGTGGACAGCATTTTGCCAGCAGGATCCTGCCAACAAAGCTACCGCCCCATGTTGGGGATGGCTTTATTTTGTGACTGGAGCACACTCTCATACTGACAAAGAGCAGCTATACGGCATGCCTTACAATGGCACAGCTTTGCCACTGTAAGGTGCGCAGTGTAGACATAGCCTTGGTCTCTGACTTCAGAACTGCTGAACAGACTCTTGGTCTAGGCCTGGAGTGTCCACTTGAGCTGATTGCTTTGCCAAGTAGACGCTTTTACATTCAAAAACTACATTGTGATCTCCATTTCAAACACCTGACAGGCCAGTAAATATTTGACAGGTTTATTCACAGCTGCTTATGTGGGGCAAGTGTCTTTTATGATGTTGTCTCCAGTCAGCGCTTGAAGATGGTTCTTTCTTCTGTTGTTGAATACTTTTAGTCTCCCCAACATTTTGATAAAGCTGCAGGTATAGAAGCAATATGGCAAGTTCTGCAGTCAGGATTTCATTTATCTCTGCTGTTACTGATATTACTGCTTTTATCCAGTGCACCCTCAGGGGTCCTAATGTATTGCCATCTTTAGATAGATGATCTGTTCTGATGGTGGAATTCGTGGCTTCTCTCCCATGATATGCAACTAGAGAAATTCTACAAACCTTAAACTGTCCTCTTCATATAGCCAAATAAAACAAGATTAGGAGAGGTTGTTCTGAATTACAGAGGATCTGAAATATTTCCAATATAAAATCCCCCAGTTTAATAATTTAAACTTTGTCCAAGTATTCAAATTTTAAATTCTAATGAAAATGTTATCCCTGAATCTGATTTTGGTGGCTACTAGTTAATCAGTCAAAGAATTAATAACACTACTAACATGCCCTTCTATACAGGCTTTTCATCTGAAGATCTGATATGAGTAAGTTCAGCCTCATAATACCCCTAGGAGATAGACACTTATTATATCCATTTTAGAAATGAGTAAACACAGATTGCGAGGCTATGACTTGTGGAAAACCATCCATTGAAGCTGTGAACAGAAGATGAATACTCTACAAGGGTGTATTGTGAGTCTTAATTATAGAATCATAGAAATGTCGAGCTGGAAAGGACCTTGAGAGGTCATCTAGTCCATTCCCCCGCGCTGAACAGGACAAGTAAACCTAGACCATCCCCGACAGGGATTTGTCTACCCTGTTCTTAAAAGCCATCAGTGACAGGGATTCCACAACCTCCCTTGGTAACCTTTCCTGTGCTTAATTATCCTTATAATTACAAAGTTTTTCCTAATATCGAATGTAAATTTCCCTTGCTGCAGATTATGTCAACTACTTCTTGTCCTACTTTCAGTGGACATAAAGAACAATTGATACAGTCTTCTTTAAAACACATCTTAACGGTGTTTTTGAAGACTATCATCAGGTCCCCCCCCCCCCGCAGTCTTCTTTCTCAACTCTAAACATGCCCAGTTTTTTTAACCTTAATTAGTTAATATTTATAAAGTACGTTAAGAAACCTTTGATTAAAGACTATAGAGGAGATCAGTATTTTATTTTTGTTACTACAAAATTTCTGACTAGGTACCAGATTGGATTGGCTATTAGTCCACACATTTCCTCTTTAGTGTAATATCATCCTCATGAACCAGTTATTTGAAGTACTAAACTTAGGGGGACATAGGACTGTCTTCACCCACCACCAAAATGCAGCCACCTCTTGGGTAGAATATAACAAATAGCTAACTGTGAATTGTAAAATTACCCAACATCTTAGGTTAGGTAGTGCAATCCTTTGAGGTAGTGCTGTACCTGTCTGAAAACTGCAGTAGGCAAAATGTTAGTTACCTCCCCAGGTGCAGTTCAGACCTAACATGGAATACGACAGGACACTGGGTTAACACCTCTGCATCTTCCAGGAAGAACCACAGGTGGTTAGGATCTGTGCTTTATTCATTCCGAATGAAGAATGCCACTACTGAATCACCAGCATAATTTCCTACACCCTCTAAGTATTCCCTGGAGAGTACTCAAACAGGCAGGTCATGCTTAGCTAGAAATCTGATGCAAGGTGATGTGACTGCAGGCTATATTATACATGACCAAAGAATATTGCTATTGTATCATAACACTGAACACAGTTTTATGGTTGAAACAGTGCAGTGTTAAAGCACAATTGGGTAATTGAAGGAATGCATGACAGCCCTACCTTGGCATTTCAGTAGTTTTATCTGTTGAACTCAGTCCTTTAACTTATATTCCTAGTCAGTTTTCTTTTGATCCTAAGGCAACCCATTCCATTATAGTCCTTGCTTTCCTTCCAGGCACCTCTATGCCATAGTGTTTCAAAATGCTTTTAAGTGCACCAAAAGTTTGATGTATCTCAGAAATACTGCAGCATGCGTGTTTGACATGATACATTATGATAATCCATAGAATAGAGACATTAACACATGGTCTTTGACAAAATACATTGTAATGTCTCTGAAGGAGCCCTTACAATTTATCTCATCATTCTGTAGTGTGGAGTGGTTACACTGTTCAGGTGGGTATGCACAAATTCACATGCTCATATACACTAGTTTATTGGAGTTAAAAAAAAAAAAATACATCCAAATGGTATGGTCCAGTTTGCAGATTTTAAAAAAACCTTTAGATTGTAATGCCAGGTAGCTGTTTTCTCTGTTGCCGAGGCGCACCCAAGTCTAATCCTTTCTCTCATGGGGCAGATAGTTGGAAAGGTTGTTGTTAGGCTGATATCTTTGGAACATGTTTTTTCCACTGTATACTTTTAAGCATTTAGCTGTAGGCACTTAAGTTCTCTGAACACATAGGTGAGCATATGTACTGTAGACAAGAAAATCTGGATTCATACACTGAAAGGGGAAATTTTTTGCAAGTGGAAAAATTGAGTGTTGAGTTTTTATTGTTTTCCTCTAAGTTTACACTGCTCCTCTCAATGGCTGTGATAGCAGCACCTGCTGAGACAAATAGGATGCAGTTCTGAAACTCCAAATTATCTCTATTAAAAGGAAGCCTGCTTCTGCATCAGCAGTGTGTATTTGACTCAAGTGCCAGGGTTTTCCTCCCCCTGGTAACTGTTGTCCTTTCTAAAAAGCAAGTACTCCGCTTGTTACTAGACTCAGATATGGAAAAACTCTATAGTTTCACTATAAGTTGAAATCCCCAAATGGGATATAAATTTACACCACCAGAGTATAGAAGGTCAATGCAGGAAGCATTAGTGTGTTGAGCCAGATCCAACCACATAAGTCTTGAACAATATTAATAAATAGAAATCGACAAGCCTTTTGCTGGTTATACTATATTGTTAATACCTCTACTAAAATTCTGTTGTCTCATCTGCCCATTATTAAAATTTCAGCAAAATATAAGTTTTCATTAATCTCCCACAGCAAATTTAGGACTGTGAACTGGCAGTTGTTTCAGCTTTTAGGACTACGTTAGCTGGTGTATTAAACAAAATGTGTCATTCTTCAGTATCTTCTGCAAGAAGTTAAATCAATTTTCAACCATATTTATGCACCACTTTATCTAAAAGCATCTGAATTATCATTTACAGCTAAGATGAAATTACTCTGTAAAAAATTGTCACGTTATAGTAATTTTAAATTGATATTAATCCAACATCATAAAATGTAAAAATCTTAAGGTGTTCCCCCCCCCCAGTAATTGGCATTTTGGCTTAATGAGATGTTACCTTTTCTAAAGCTAGTACCTACAGTAGTAATAAGAATACTAATCAGTAGTGTGTGCTTTTTATCTTAGAGCTGAGTATAAGAAACAAGATACCACTCACGTTGTTAAGAATAATAAAGTTTTAGTAATTGAGGGGGGAAATATAAAGATATTAATGCTACAGTTAAATCCCACTGTGTGAAAAATATAGTAAAAAAGAGATATTGATAGATGCATCCAAATGCTTGTTGTATCTGTAAGTCACTGGTAAAATACAATAACAGCAGATCTGGCCATAATTTTTCAATGAAACATATTTTTGTTGAAAAATGCTGATTTGCTTAAATCAAAAATTAGTATGGGAAAGAGTAAGTTTTGATAAATTCCTCAACTCACAAATTTTGGGGGAAAAAATGAACTTGTCAGAATGTCCCATTTTGACATTTTAGAAAGAAATGAAGTGGTCAAAATCAAAATAAAATGTTTCAAAATTATCTAAACAATACATTTTAATTGACCCAAACTGAATTTTTTTTAAAGATTTTCAAATTATGAACAATGTTGACATTTTATCCCAATTCAGGAGGAGGAAACCTTTCTGAAATCTTGAGTGTATTCATAGGATTGGAAAACAGTTTCTTGCCCACCTCTAGATAAGAGCTACTTCAGCCATCGCCATTTAGCAGAGCTTCTACTGGCTTAGTCAAAGACACTCTCTTTTGGCAAAACTGTTCTTGGAACTACAACTGACTCATGCAGTCTCTGTAGTTACTGCAAACAGGGCATTCACAAAATGACTCCAACCAGTCGCTGTGGGATATCTGCGAGTTAGCAAAGTCTGTTATAGGGCATGGCCACATCTCACTAGAATCCATCGTCAGGATTTTCCACAGATTTTATGTGGCACCCTGATGTTTTTTTAATATCTTAAGCTTGTAGCGAATGAAGAATTTTGCTTTCGATCTGACACTAAGAATTTCCTTCTAACTCTGATGTGTGGGCACTGATATTGTGTATTTCCTTTAAAAAAAAAAAAAAAATCAGCTGGCATGACTGCCTATGACTGACCAAGCAATACATTTGTAATAGCAAAAGAGACAATAATATTTGTATTCCAGTTTGATTATATGTGCCACATTTTAAACCTTTTATTTTTTTGGCAGGTTCAAGAGGAGAAGAGATCTCAGAGGAAGATCCTCATATCGATATAGCTACAGTTCAAGATATGCTTAGTAGCCACCATTACAAGTCCTTCAAAGTCAGCATGATCCATAGGCTTCGGTTCACAACTGATGTTCAGTTAGGTAAATCAATTTATACTGTAAGGCCAAGGAAGGTAGAGCACTTCAAAACTTCAGCCATCTCAAATAGTTATCTGTCCACACAGGTGCATTAAAAATGCCCAATCACCACATTGTCTAGTTGACCATACAATATAGTGTTTAATATTGTTAATATTGTAAACTAATTGTTTACAGTCAAAAAGATCAAGTTAACATAATAAACCCACATAAACTGTGTAAAATGGAATTAAATTATAGGTTTTTGATTGTTCTTCCCCACTTGTCAATCTGTGCTTCAGAGAAGTACAGTAACAGGCATATTTTCTCTCAAAATAAATATGAACTATATCTTATTTCTTAGCACATCAGTTGACAGTATTTAAGTATTTGTATTACCTTCAATCAGCTAGCACAAATTCCCTGTCTAAGAAGGCCATTATTTAGTGACTCTTCTGTCTGTGCTTTCCAAAGCAAAGGTTTTTGCTGACTAAACATGCAGATTAATTTTCTTTTCTTAAAATCAGTCCATGCTAAATTAGGGAAGTTTTTTATTAAATTTAAAAGTAGATTTTAATGGTGTTAATGGAATGGTAAAGTGGAACAGAGTATAGCTAGTGTTCTGTACGGGGTTTAACATTAGCCTTTCTAGCTTTCTCAATGTTCTGCAAAACCTGAAGGCTAAAAGATGACAGGATTTTAATAAAAAAGCTATTTACTAATTTTTAACAATAATAGGCCTTTTATAGTCTCTGGTTTAAAATGTGGAAATTTGATTAATGATGCATGGATAAGTGAACTATAATACTCTTGCAAATACTTTATATTAAAAATGATTCAGTACTAAAATATTTAATGCTGAAATGCTTACAAAATATTTTCTGTATTATTTAGTAGAATAGTTATAAGTTTGAAAATTTCTCCATGATTTACTACCATTGGTCTCCTTATTACTCTAATTCTGAACACACACAAAAAAAACATATTCTCCTGCAAATATGTACATTGGATGCTTTTTCAGTTTATTTTGAACTGTCTTGTTAGGGAAGGATTTATGTGCTGGTGTTGAAGTAAGACAGTGTTAGGCATGTTTTCTGCTCTTGAGCAAACTATCTGGGTGTGATAGTTTGCTTCCAGTGAAGTTTGACTCACTGTGTCTGGAAGCTGTCAGAAATGAGAGCTTGAAAAGGTCATGACAGATCACTAAAGATAAATGGTTAAGGGAGAACAGCTGTTACAGGAAACAAATGGCCAAACTTGTTCGTAGTGAAGGGACTGACCCCATCCACCAGTGTATGGACCATAAACTTTCCTTACTTGCCTTCTGTAGCACCCTGAGCATGTGTCTATATTTGATGGCTGCACAAATTGCAGTATGTTTTTATATTCTAATTACGTACAAAACAAAAACCCAGTGAGGTGTTCTAGGTATGAATAAATGGAAAATATCAAAAACTCCCAAGTAAGGTCATAAAAACTATATGTATGTGGGATTTCTCCTACTGGAGCCTTTTCTGTTGTTCATGTATCAGCGCTTTTAAAAGTAAACATTAATGGTCAATGCTGTTTAGCACTAATGGGAGTTAAATGTGTTAATTCTGTTGCTGTGTGGTGGTAGAATAGGCTCCATTGAATGTGAAATGTCAGAGCCAATACATATAGTAGTTTGTA
Organism: Dermochelys coriacea; assembly: GCF_009764565.3. Taxonomy (NCBI): domain Eukaryota; kingdom Metazoa; phylum Chordata; order Testudines; family Dermochelyidae; genus Dermochelys; species Dermochelys coriacea. Next base: position 24,331,366 of record NC_050083.1, on the reverse strand, counting down.
TTTATGGATTTTAGGGCATTTAGTGCCAAATAGCTTATGGCTGGTCAGCTACAATGAGTTTTCTTTGTAGCATTTTTATTTATCAGTCATATTACATATTAGCAGTAGTTAAGTGAGACAGTTTTCCTGGAAAAACCTGTTTCCTGAGGGTACTGAGAACCTGAAGTCATTAGATGACTTAGTTTATCGATTGTATTGATTACTCTCTGTGTACTGCAGGAATATACATGCTGGCCAGGAAACACTGGACTGTACAGTGGCCACACATAAATACATCTTTCAAGATTGAGTAGGCGTACAGATTCCATCAGTACTCCCATTTTAAGTACAGGAAATCTCCCTCAAACTGGTAGAACCTTTCTAAGGGGAAGGATATTTTTATGTGCAACAGGGTCCCAACAGTAATGAAAAAAATCTTAGCACAATTTTACATTTGTTCCATTAAATTTGCTAAAGATAGCAAATGTCCCTTTTGTTGGATGTTTGGTTTGGTTTAGATAATAGTGTAAGTGTCCCCGTAGGTTTTCCTCCCAGATGGTGGGAGACTGTGGCCTTGCTCAGTTATGTTCACTGGGTGACTTAGATGCCGGCCCCAGTTACTTGCTTCTTACAAGGGAGATCCCACCCTTCAGGGTTTTCTTAAGTCTTTTCTGATGGGGGATCAAAAGGAAAGTTAAATGTCCAGCGCACTCAAAAATAGTTTCTTTTCCCCATAACCAGCTCAAAAGGAAAAAGGACAACAGTGCCATCTTACTCCGGGGCTGTCTGTGTAGCAGTTTTCAAGTTTCTGGCTGGGCTATTGAATCAGGTTTGCTCTGTCAGGCCTACCCTAGGGGATTGCTGCACTCCAAGTAGGACTGGGGCAGAGATGTCCTGCGTGGGAGTCTCTCCTGTGGCTTCAGGAGTCACTTCAGCACTTTCCTGATTGGGTGATCTCTTCCTCCAGCTGACTGTAGTTTCCTCCCTTTTAAAGGCTGCCTCCCTACCATATCTGGTTGACAGGGTCAGAGGGGCAGGGCTAGCCACGCACCCAAGGCCTATCTGGCACCTTCCTTGGCAGTGTGGGGTCTATACACCCTGTCACAATAGGTGCTATGTGTTCGTATATAATGTAATAGGTGCTCTGCTACAAAGAGTTTATGAAATTTGGCTATGGAGTAATGCCCCTGTCTAAAATTGCATAGCTTTATATTTGTAATAATGTACTTGTCAATAAGACTATTTTTTTAATTTTTTTTTTAAACTATAACTGCCTGTACAAAGCCACTAGTAAGGAAATAAACATTTTAAAGGAGCTGTTTTGATTATGTAAAGCAGGGTTGCTAATGGTGATACTATAAGCCAGTAGTTCTCAACTAGGGATCTGGGCCCCTTAGGGGGCCACCAAGCAGAGCCAGCATTAGACTCGCGGCAGCCCAGGGCAGAAAGTCGAACCCCGACTGCATGGGGCTGAAGCCCAGGGCCCTGAGCCCTACCACCTGGGACAGAAGCCAAAGCCTGAGCAATGTAGCTTTGTGGAGGGGCCCCCTGTGGCTTGGGGCTCTGAGCATTTGCCCTGTTTACTACCCTTAATGCCGGCCCTGGCTTTTACATACAGAAAAACAGTTGTTGTGGCACAAGTGAGCCATGGAGTTTATAGCATGTTGTGGGGGGGCCTCAGAAAGAAAAAGGTTGAGAACCCCTGCTATAAGCTACATTTTGTAAGTATCTGTGAATTCTTTCCTTTGATTTTCTGAGAAACACTGCACCTTGTAAGGCCGGTGAGAGAATCTGGTTCTGGATTTATCCAGAGAGCTGAGAGGAATGCCCAGGAATGTATACACCTGTGTGTAATTCTTATTGATGCTAAAAGGAGTTATATAAATATAGAGGGAAGCAATGACCACTCTGTGGCTGACTTTTTATTAGAGCTGAAGGCTTTAGTCACAGGGTCTGGGGTTTTATGATTAACTTGTGTTACGTTATAATGCACATGTACCGTATTGTCAACATTTCTGCTCAGTTTCCAGCATGTGGTAAGGAAAAGATGTATTTATTTGTGCACTATGTTATCAAAATTAAAGGAGGCATATTGATTTGAAAAATTATTGCTGGCAAAGTATGTTATTAAAATGGCCCATTCCAGACCCTAGCAAAGAAAACAACAAGAACAAAACAGTAGTTCTGGGTTGTTGTATCTGTACCATGTGTTTTGATAAAATAGCTGCATTAAAGAAAATTAGAAAGGAATAATACATTTAACTTGATTGTGAATGTGACTAATTCAGACAGTAAAGCAGAAACTGCATAAGCTTTAAGAACTAGCTAATACTCTACGGATTTTGGGTTCAAATACATGCATATTGGAGCACAGTAACACCAAAAAAAGATAGCATTGACAAAGAATGTGCTCCTGTGGATGTGTGCAGGCTAAAGCAAATGATGCCGAGATACAGAAATAATAGATGAAGTATACACCAACAATTTGCAGATAAAAATAATAGAAGTTAAAGTGTATTTTACATGATAAAGGAAAGATGAAAGAGGAGGAAAGTCTGTTACATCTGAGATGGTTACAAAATCCATGCGTTGTGAAGTAGCCTCTGTTGAAAAGATTGATGCAATGGGGAGTGACCTTGGCTTGGAGCAGGAGCTGGTGATGTATGTATGAGCATCTCTCTGCTAAATGGACCCAGATTTGTAGCACTAATATACATGGAAGCCCAGAACCAAACTCAGTATGGCAATAAATCAACAGCCACTTTGGGTGTCATTTCTGGTTTATATTCCACTATTGTTCTATCACTTTAATTCATGTCACTATCATCTGTTCATCTGGAACAGTTTTATATAATTTTCCAGTGGAGTTACCTGACAAATCCTATCAAATTAACAAGGTACATTAACAATATTGACTGACTGTGTGAGTTGTGGAGTTGCAGGACCATAGAATGAAATTTTTAAAAGCTGTTTCCAGTGGCGATGATATTTTGTTTGCTTTAGGAAGGGAGGAAGAAAAGGGTTTTTTCCACATAAAGGATTTATACATTTATTTTGCAGAACTTTTCTTGACTTTTTCAAGCATAAAAATAAAAACTCTCATCAACAACTCCAAATATAATTTTCGTTGAGAGGCAGAAAATGTTCAGATTTTGGACAATTATTGATTACATTGAAATAAAAAATAAAGCTGGGTTATAAAATGTTTCTAGAGTGAAATCTTCTAAAAAAGTGGATCTCCTGATGTAGCTTCAGTCTGCTCAAATTATCTAGGTCTAACACTTCTAGCATCAATTAAATTCTTGACACGGCCTAACTGAAATATGGTATCTGTGATGTGAGGGATGTTTAAGGACAAATTGATGCATTTGCTGAATCAAAAGGTAAGAATTGTTTGGCATTCTGTAAACCATATTGTAATGACCAGGGTTAAAACGAAGGTTATTTTACATTGTGTGCAAAGGACCGTAGCAACATGCATGCTCTGTGCATCTGCCTTTTGCTATCTGTGCATTTTGGTTTTATAATTTAAACAGATTTGTAAGTATCAATTGGGGTTTCATTTTTGAGAAGGGAGAGGTAGGGGTTTTAACTAGTATAATCTTTTTCTTTTATCTCCTGTTTAAATAAGTTTTCCTTACACTCTAGCCAAACCTGGCATAGCATTTCCAAAGTATCTGACCCAAGGCCTTAGAAGGGAAATGTTTATCTCTGCTAGTTTCCCAGGGAAGCAGCAGCAACACGTTATAATTTTAAATACTTTTTATACGCTTGCTTCATTTTCCCTATTTCGTTGTGACCTTGACCTATAACTCATGACCTAAAATGTAATTACTTTTAAGGCTCCACACAGGCCGCCCTAGGAAAGGCATACTGAGATGTTTGTTCAGTCATGTCAACAGAGGCTTGTAATTGTAAACTAACCAATGAGCTCCTGTACTCTTCAGTACAGCGTGGCAAGGCTGTTGCTTTATAATACTATGATAAAGACTGCCATAAATTACAGGGTAGATTCCAGCACAGTGTTAACTCTCCTTGCTCCTTTGGTGTCTCGGATCAAAGGAAAGGGCTGTTCTTTCACAAGTTCAGAAATAAAATTTGAAGTGATAATATAGTTAACATTTTCTATGGTCACTCTCAGGATTTGCCTATTATAGGATTCTCTGTTCCATGTGTGTATCCAAGTTCACCTAGACACATAGTAGTGTAGTTAGCAGTCATCTAGGGAAGCCCATGCCCATAAACAGGCAAATTCTGTGCCAGGAGCTACAGAATCCATTACTTGCTTTCCAAGCTGCCTTATTAGGGTTGGCTCTAAATTGCTAGGAGAAATGTAAAAATGTACACAATCTCCAGGATTGGACATCCTCCTTTGGAAGAATCTGTTCGGATAGCAAACAAGGTGTTGATACAATACTACCAATAGATGTTGTCTTTTGAGATAGTAAATATATATATTAGTGGTGATTTTAAAAAAACAACAACACAGGAGGTCTCTCTTTCTATAAACCTTATAATCCATTTAGCAGCCGCTCTCAGAACAGCTGTGCTTACATATTTGTGAAATGTGTTTCCTGACACTACTCTTTTTGCTATAGTGCTTTTTTTTAGCAAGCTAGGAGGGCAACATACAGGTTATGTGTACAGTTTGATAATTACTTTGCTTTAGGCTTCAAACACTCCTGCTCTTTTGAAAAGCCCAAAAGGACAATATACTTTGATCCTACATACGATTTATAAAATGTGTCAAATGGTTGATATGAAATCACTTACACAATCCACTGTTGTGGCTTTTTATTCCCTCTGATTCTCAGGTATCTCTGGAGACAAGGTAGAGATAGACCCTGTTACTAATCAGAAGGCCAGCACTAAGTTTTGGATTAAGCAGAAACCCATTTCGATCGATTCTGAACTCCTCTGCGCCTGTGACCTTGCGGAAGAAAAAAGCCCAAGTGAGTAGTGCTTTTTATTTATGTTCTCTGCTCTCTCCGTCTCTCTCGCTGTATGTGCTAGGTGCCAAGAGAATATATTGCCACCAGGTCCTTTTCTTTCCATAGGTGTGTTTTATTCATTATATGAAATTTCTTTATATCTGACTTGGTTGTATTATAGTAGAGGGTGTTATGTACAGATATCATTTTAACGAGGACATTTCAGTGCTACTTACTGTAGACTGAAGGTCTGACCCCATTTAAGTATTTCTTGTCCTGGCATCAGTATCCACCAATAGTGTTCCATCAGGAAATTGCTGTTTCCTGTGATCCAAGGTTTAACCCCTTGGCTGTGATACATTTCCCAACATTATTGCACTTGCACTTGAACTTTTATTGTAACAGCCCTTTGGGTAGCAGCTTGAATGAATTTAAAGAGCACATGTTCTTGGAGGTAGATTTTCATCTCAAATGTACACAGCACATCCCAAAATAGTTTCAGTCCTGAGGTCGGTACAGTTGAGATCATGACCCGACTCAGAGAATTCAGTTTCAGCAAAACAGTGGCCATATTTAAGAACTAGGGCAGTAAGTGATTTCTTTGGTAACCAGAAAGCATGCAGTAGGAAACCAGTGTTTCACCAGACAGCAAAGTGAGGTCTGGGTTGAGCAAAACACAGGTTATGAGTTTAAGGCCTGAATGTTTTGGTTGATTGCTTTGGTTGAATGCTGCATGGTAGTATTTATACTATCTATGAATTAAAGAACTAACAGGACAACAAGCTGTTTGTGCACAGGCGAAATATAGATAGTTGTTAATAGTGACCCCAAATCATAATGATGCAAAACGACAAAGAAGTTATATGTATTACAGATGTTATGACATGTGTGCTTTGTTTGATGGTAGTAAAAGACCCTTAGAGTAGCAGTGAGAGAGAGAAAACGTAACGTGCACTTACTAGGGTAATGAGTTTGTCACATTACTTTGGAGGGATGAGATTTTGGGTGCACTGATTTCATTAAAGATTATGCTTGGAATCGCCACTTCATTCGCCTCCCCTGTTTCTCTCTCTCTCTCTGATCAAGCCAATCTGTTTCTCCCTCATCCCTCCAGCAAGTTGTCACTGTACTCAGTGTGAGTGTGATCCTGAGGTACAGCTTCCTTAGTGGCCAGGCAGTCTGAAAATCCCTAGCCTTATCTTCAGAGTACTCCAGAGCAGAGCTTTAGCAGCAAGATTGGCCGGTCAGCAACAGGTGTGACAAAATGTGCAATTCTTGCCAAAATCCTTGAAGGCTTGACTTGCAGCCAGGTGTCAAAACAGCTTCATAAATACACTTATAGGTCTGCACCCGCAATTTCAGTGGCAAAAAACTGTGGTTTCAAAATTGTGCACATTCCCAAACACAGGCAGTGTCTAAAAATCCCGTCCTGAAAGTCTAGGTTTTGGTCAGAGAAGTCATGGCCTGGGTACCACACTAGCCTAGCAGGTGTCATTATGTCCCTGAACTCATTTTGCATCCAAAAGATCTCCACTTGGTCTACAACTGAAATGATGGGGATAGTCTATTGGACTGTCAGCACTGCAGAGGTAGCATGTGCTGCTGCTGGAAGGGACACTTGTGCCCAACTACAACAAACTGCATCTCCCTCCAGAGAAGTAAGGAGCCAGCAAGAAGATGGCTTGGAGCGGCGGACATTGGTAGGAAAGGCTGCGGATGGAAGATATCAAAGACACCTTTGCAATATTGGAGATTTTGATTCTCTCTTTCACATGACAATCCCTACAATTTCCATATTAAAATAGATTTTATCTACTTTTAAAGGATGAAAATAATTATTTTTCTTCTTCCTGAAATCTGCACCTCTACCAGGTCCAGTAAAGATGTCCCAGAATGCATTATTTTAGGGCAATACAAGACACTTGTGGTGTGACATCCCAGGATGATACGTTCTGGGGCACTCTTAGTGGCAGATCAGTATCTACTGAATTTTAAAAGACCAAAAGTTATTTTAGCCGAGTAAAGGAATGAAACTCACTATATTTCCTAAGTTTTGTCTGTGATTTTTATCAGCATAGTGATATATGTTTGTAGCTGAGTTTACATCAAAAATTATTCTTGGGGCTTCCTAGAATGAATTATTACATTGAAAGAGAGGCTGAGAAAAGATAAGGTTTTTGAGTTCTGCAATATATTTTGTTTCCATGTTTTTATCGCTTGTAACGCTGCTCCATCTAGTCTTTCAGAAGCACACTGCAACATATAACAGTGGTTGTACAGTGCCTTACAGTTATATGGTGTGAAAACATATTGGATGTTTTATTAAACTGACTGCTCTCTGTAGACATTAGCAGTTGGATTATAATGAAGTTGTTCACTGCACTGCCAGACTTACCTGTCATATTTCTGAACAGAAAGAGAGGTTTCTCAAAAACTTCCAACTATGGTAAGTTTTTCATGTTAATGTGCAGTGCTACTGTCAAAGTAGTTTGGTCATTGTGATCAGTGTGACTGAAGATGTATGCAAAAATTTCCCAAAAGTATGCAGATAACTAACATGGCTACTGTTACTGTGTCTTGAAGAGTATGGAGACCCTAGAGTTTGCAGAAATAATTCTTTGAAAAGATGTCTAAATAGCAATGGGGTATAAAGGGGGGGGACGGGGGCAGAAAAGCTTCCTTTCCTTTCAACTCAAAATGTCTCACTATTTCCTCATGTTAACTATCCTCACACCTTCTTGTCAGCTGTCTAAATGGGCCATCTTGATTATCACTACAAAAGTTTTTTTTTCTCCTGCTGATAATAGCTCATCTTAATTAATTAGCCTCTTACAGTTTGTATGGCAACTTCCACCTTCTCTCTGTGTGTGTGTGTGTGTGTGTGTGTGTGTGTGTGTGTGTGTGTATGTATATCTATCTATCTTCTTACTATGTGTTCCATTCTATGCATCCGATGAAGTGGGCTGTAGCCCACAAAAGCTTATGCTCTAATAAATTTGTTAGTCTCTAAGGTGCCACAAGTCCTCCTGTTCTTTTTGCGAATACAGACTAACACGGCTGCTACTCTGAAAACTGTAAGGTAAGTTCATGCAGTGAAGATTTATAGCCATACCCCTGTGAATGGTAAAGGACATGGAACTTTGCAACTTTAGATATCTGGTTTTTGAATATTTACAGATGAATTTTGAGAGTTGGGGTAAGGAGTTGAAACTTTATCACAAGTTCACAAAACTTAGGGCTGCATCTAACTAAAGTCAATGTGCAAATGCATATAATTGTTTTGAAATAGCTTCAATATCTAGTTTGCTGTTAGTGCTGGGTATGTCTGAGAATTGTTGTGTGCCCTTGTACTAGGCCAGGGTTAGTGTCTTATTTCTGAATTAGGTCAGGCCTCTTGAATTCAAACAGGGAGAGGAGGCAATGGCCTTACTAGTTAAACCCAGTACCATTAGAATCTGCAAACACTGTATAAAGTGCTTGTTTAAATCAAGTTCAGTTTGATTATCACAAAAGATTCTGCAGGTTTTGAATCTTGAAAGGAAGCATCCTATCATTAAGAAATAAGATTTAAACCTTAATAAAGTAGCTGTCATTTTTATAGCTGAAAAGAGCTCTGTATCTCAATTAAGTGTACATAATATAAAGTCTTAAGGAAGCAACATAATAGGTTTAATACAATTATATCCCCTGGAAATAGTGTAATTTAAAGGAAATCTGATTATGTTATTGTCTTACATCATTTGAACACAGGTAAAACTTCAGTGCCACAGACCCTTGCCTATTTTTAAAAAGTGCACTACAATGTGTGGGCTGTGATCAATGCATGCAGTTGCTGTCCTGTAAAGGTTTAGGGTTACCAGGTTACCACAAAATCTGCAGAAAGAAAACATTGATCAAGTACCGAAGCTTTGAGGGGATTAGTAGTTCCAAGAAAGACCTTTTGGTAGAATTGAGGATAAATTAGTCTGGTAAAATTGTGGTCTCCAAATTGAATGAATCTTTTTTCCATTCCTAAATACTTGCCAAGATCTGCAGAAATCTGTTTTATTTGCTAATTAAATTCAAACTACTGAATAATGATTCTTTATCAACCTATTATTTATTAAACTGAAAGGATTGCTGTTGTTAGATCAAGTAGCCTTAATACTCAGGTAGATTAAACACAAGCATTCTGTTCTGTAGGTCACAAATATATCGGTAATTTCAAGTTGTAATTTAATTGCCTGCATTGCACCCTGCAGTTTAAGATTTTCTTTAAATTCCTATTCCATTGTTGCACTGGGGCTTAACAGAATGTTAACCCGGTAATAGACATACGGCCTCCCCATTCTGTGTCTTGCTATCGAGCGGTTCTGCATGACTAGTTAAAGAAGATGGCAAGAAGATTAATGAAAGCAGCCTGATACAGAAGGGGGTAGGTACCTTTGCAAGACTTCTAGCAAGAAGATATTAGAGCTGAACCAGAGCTTGGCTTTTTCTTTATCCTGTGACCTTTGAACCTGCCTTACTGTGGATAGCTGCCAACAGAGCCGACATTTTGATTGATGTTGCTACACGAGTCAGTCTTTCCCATTGAATTCCACATCTGCACGAAAATAGCTTTTCCAGCAGAATTCATACTGGCTGTAAGTGATAGCCAAATTGATGCCTGAAATGCTTTTATATAGTTTTCATTTAAAGCTAAATGTATTTGATGTTTTAATTAGGTATCATGTTCTTCCAGATTTTACACATTGCATAATATTAAATTAATGATTTTATTGTTGGATTATGAAAGAACTGTGTAAGAAGACCAACTAAAAACCTTAATACAAAGCATATAGAATGTTTTGTTTAAACAAGTGTAACAGCACACAGTCAGTTCTTTTAGAACACAGAGTTCTAAACAGTTTCTCACTTTTGTTTAAATGGAATGGAATGTTTGAATGATTTCTTTTAGCCAGTGCATTCTTGCCATGAACATCCTGTGCTCAGATCTGCACCCAGCACCTTGTCAGCGAGTTTATCTAATATCTAGCACACTGGGCCCTGGATCCCTTCAGTGCAGTGAGAGTAATTACTGGAGCTGTTTTGTGAATGACGTTGCTGTGAATACAATATTGCTTATTTGCCCGTTACCAGAGCTATGGTCATTTCCAGAGATAACACGGCACCCACAATACATGGTCCAAGGCAATAGCTTCTTGATCAGATGAGCCAGAGGTAGGCTCAGCTGAGAGGAAGTTTGCAAAAAATAAGTCTTGAGAAGACTATAACTGTAAGAAATAACAACAATTGTAATTCAACCTGGACACAATTGTTTGCACCCATCAAATAGCTAGGTAGAGATCTGAATGGGTGTAAGTGCAGGTGTGAATAAGTACGCATGTGATTTTGTAGTTGTAATTGTGTCTGCAGGACACTGTGGGTTCAAATCATTGGAGGCTAGATGGGGACCTGGATAAAAATCAGAGCTATTCTAACGTACAGACCAACTGCACTCCATATGTGGCATACTATAGGTCAGAGGCTGATGCTGCTTTTATTGTACCACTGGAAATGCCAGAAGGTCATCCCATGTAGGGTTGGCATTAATTGTGTAAAGCATGATCCACCAGAGAAAGTGGTTGGTTGCAAGGCAAATAATAGGATTTTGTCCAAGCCTACGAATTAATGATTGGACAGCTATTTACTATAGCAAAGAATGGAGACTCGGTTTGCGGTGAGCAGTTTGTGATGTTTCAGAGTAGCAGCCGTGTTAGTCTGTATTCGCAAAAAAGAAAAGGAGTACTTGTGGCACCTTAGAGATTAACAAATTTATTTGAGCTTAATTTTTCGTGATGAAGTGAGCTGTAGCTCACGAAAGCTTATGCTCAAATAAATTTGTTAGTCTCTAAGGTGCCACAAGTACTCCTTTTCCAGTTTGTGATGTGTGATCTATTTCAGGTTATAGTTACATAGTTATAATATTATAGCTGTGGATTGCTAATTTAAGGGTAACTCTTTTTATTAATAAATTCAGCCCTGTGATTTATTAGTGTATGGTAAGATAGTCCTGCCTGAGTACAAAATAGAGCTTAGCTTTAACTCATTAAATACATCCGTTATTGAATAGCCTTCTCATAAAAGTACTCTGGAGCCCAATCAGGACGTGCATTGCCTCATCCTTTTAACAAATATGTTTCGTAGCCCTATTAAAAGGGGTCTTCATCTATCCTGTCAAAGCTAGTCTGCTGGGGTTTTTTAGTTTAATTACACTATCCAATTAAAACTCCTTGCTGCATTTTGATTCGCTTCTCCTTGGGCTTGAGTGGATATGACATTTACAAGGCTCGCCTTTCAAGCAGACAATAGCGTGATTGATGAGGTGCAGACGCAATGAAGGAGGCGATTGCCATGTGGAAGCACTGCTTAGTGCATTTTGATTTATTTATCATCTCTTTCCAAAACAAGGTTGCTGGGGAAGAGGTTTTGGGCAATTCTGGGTTCTACCTCACTTTTCATAGTTCATACAAAAACCTTTATTAGATTTTTGCCTTTGATGTAATTTCTGAAAGATAAAAACTGAAAAAATTCCTCATGTGTAAATAACACAATATGACTTTAAAATGGTCACATGCAGCACATGCTTAATTGAAGCTCTGCTTTCACTGATCCTGGAAAGGTGGCTTTCACTATAATAATGTTTCCGTAAACAGACTGTAATGGAATGTAAAGGGCCTGAGTTATGGAGAAAGTGTTCTCAGAATACGCAAGTCCCCAAAAGAACTGAATAAACCAGAAAAAGTACAGCTGCCTATTTAAACTTTGTATTAGTGGGCATCATATTATACTCAGTTGTCCTCACTTACGCAACTCCTTGTCAAGAGGTGTTCTTTACAGCAGGCATGTCAGGTGACCTAATGGCCCACTGCAGTGAACGGTGGAAGTTTTGCCATTGACTCCAGTGGGGCCAAGATTTAACCCGTAATTTCTGTTGTAGTCATTGCTTCTGAAATATGACTCTCCTTCTAACAGATGCACCTTTCCAGGGTGGGTGACTACATCCAGTTAAATAAACTGAAGAGCTGTCCAGATTATTATATATTATTGTAATACTATAGTATTGGCATGTAGTAGCTCCTAGAGGCCCTGTCAGGGATGAAGGCACCATTGGACTGGCATTATACATGGATATAACAGAAACACAGTTCGTGCTCTAAAGATATTAGCTTAAATATGAAGATTGCTGGGGAAGATAGGTCATATCATTATTACACTTGAAGTGTTTTAAATACTCTCTCTCTCTCACTCTCTCTGCTTTAATTCCAGGCATGTTTACTGGTTTATATTTAACACTTTATGGTCCCTTCTAAGTTTGTTTTGAGAAAAAGAGAATGCAGGGTTTGGTCCAGTTATATTATTAACTTTTGAAAGAATGAAAAACTTTGATAATGTCAAATTAGATCATAAATATTTTTTCTTTGACTATTTTATTTCACTAATAACTTTTAATTTTTTCCTGCCTTCTGTCCCTGTAATGAGAAATTTCAGAGTAGCAGCTGTGTTAGTCTGTATTCGCAAAAAGAAAAGGAGGACTTGTGGCACCTTAGAGACTAACAAATTTATTTGAACATAAGCTTTCGTGAGCTACAGCTCACTTCATTGGATGCATTCATCAAGCACTCATCAAGGTATAATGAAAATTTATCGTAATTTCTTAGGTTTGTTTCTGTTTCCTAAAATTCATGAATATTATGTTGTTTTTCACCTAACTGGTGGAGAATTTATGCAGCTCAGATAGTGCATAATTTTAAAAAGAGTAAAATTGGCAGTTGTTGGTAACATCTGAGCTCTGGGGAAAAAAACATTTCTGCTCAGAGTAGAACTGGTGAAAAATTGTTCCTCAGAAAAGGGCTTAATGTCTTTTTCTGTCAAAGTGAAAAGCTTCTTTCTCTTATGTGAATGGAAGCAAGATGTATTTTACAAAGCTTTTATATGTTTTTCCAAGCACAACTTGTATTTTCAAGAAATTCTAGGAAAAATTTCCCAACTACTGTAAAAACTGAAATTCTTCAGAATTTCATGGCACTGCACAGTCATTCCCGGAACTGAAATTTGACAGCATGTCTCAGCTCTAGAATGTGAACAGGATCATAATAGAATGTTCTTTAAAGAGAACATATGTAAATAGCCATTTGTTTGAGTCTAGTATATTTTCCTCATCAAACATGAGGGGATACAATGAAAATGTGGTGGTAACACAGCTGACTCCTGTTGGGCCAAACCAAGCTCTGAACATCTCTCCGTTCTGAGGGATTTGGATGTCCAGACGTGAATGCTATGGCTCTTTAGTGTTTAACATTTCATTCATTTCTCTGGGATCTCAGGAGAAGGGAAGGGACGGGAAATGCTAGAGACATGGGGCTGGAGCAGAACGTATTCATTTCATTGAGGGCAGCCAAGGCTTATTTAAAAGAATTGACTGTAACCAAGCTGTTCATAGGAGGCCATGCTATCTGAATTCTACAGGGTACGTAGAGCTCATCTGTCTTCAGATGTTCTTTATATAGAAATGTAAAAATACTGAAATTTGTATTGATCTCTGAATTACCCAACGTGACATTAGGAGGGGTTTAGAACTGTAGATCACATATTTAAGTACTCTTGGAAATGGAAATCAATCCATCCCTCACAATTTATAAATTCCATCTAGCCAGAATAGTAACAAAACAAAGTGCCAGTTGATTGTTTCAGTGAACTAATATTTCATATAGCGAACATTATAGTGTGGACATGGAAGCACATAAGCATAATACTGTAATGTGACTTTCTAAAGGAATGTTTTGGGGGGCTGTTGTTCTCTAAATCACCTATCAGAAAATATAAACCCATGGCATTACCTATATTGCTGATTATACAAATACTTTCCACAAACTAGCCATTGGGTGTTTTGGAGGTAACTAGAGTTGCCATTTTATTAACCATATATAGTCCCAAATTGCTGGGGTTCTTTTAGGGGCATGAGTCCATTTTGTTTCACTCTTTCTGAAATTACCGATGTCTCAATTGGCGCATGCTTTCTGAAGCAGGAAATCGGGCTGCAGCCCTAACTGATGGAGCATGAACGAAATGTGCTGCACCTGCAAATGCTCCAGCCAGCTGCTCTAGGGGAACAGGCCTCATGGAACAAGCTGTCGTATGGTTAGGTTGCTATCTCCACCATGTAATTCTGGTTTGTGTTTGTGCAGCCCATCGCATTTTGTGCTGGGCTTTCTTATTAATTTTTTCTATTTCATGGAGAAGCTCAGTTCGTTTTATGGTGTTTTCAAGAGACCTTCACACCACAACAAACTCTTTGTTCTCAGGGTAACCAATTACTTGTTTCCATCTTAGCTAACATGCCTCTTTTTAAAATATTACTTAGTGCTGCTAGTAAAAACAAGGTGGTGATGGTCATAAAAGCTAGATCTCTCCTCCTTGTGCTCCTCCAGGAGGTCTTGGGGGCAGCCAGACGTCTCTGTGGTGATGGATTGAACTCTGCCTCCTGTTACACAGCGCAATAAAAGTGTTATTGACATGTATTGCTCTGTAATTGTAATTGAAAAGGCTGACTCTTTAAAATCCAAAAGTAAGTGCTTGAAATAAAGTTCTATGTTCCGCTTCTGTCAGCTGTATAAATACTGCAGCTGAAAAAAAGGAATAAATCATGGGTTTAAACAAGAGGTGAGGGTGATGGGGAAGGTTTCCCTGTGATGCTGGCCTGTTTTCCATATTTCAAGCAAGCCTATTGTCTCACTAATTCTTTTTTATTAATATTCTGCTGTATAGTATTATTGCTTATTATCTACTCTTGTTAATATATTGTAGGACTGCAGGGATTGAGAAAAACACGTTCCTAGTGATTCTTTTAATTCTTTATATAATATGTAGTTTGTGCCTCTGCATTACAGAGTTGAAGTAGCAATTTAATGCTGAAGAGATGGGTGTGTTAGCAAGAGAGTGAGAAGAGATGTTGTGTTTGCAACTTGCATCTGAGCCCATTGTGCATATTCACATGTGTTTTGAGAGGAAAACAGGAGGAAAAGCCCTTACATGGGAGGAAGGAGTTCAGGTCATTTGAGCTGGAGATAGGGTAAAGCTCACCCCCACTCCCGATCCATCGTTCCAAATGCAGGCTCCTCTGCAGGGAGTTCCATACTCTCGATCCACTGGCGACACCATTGCTCCATCCGCAACTTCCTGAATTTCCCCCAGGAGGGCTTCCTGCGGCAGTCCCCTGCTCTCTGCACAGCAGAACTGCCCCACTTGCCCTGTGTTCAGACCCATCTGTGACTATAGGAACGTGGCGGATTTAGCTTTTAAGCAGTCTGTGTGACAGGCCAAGTGAGCAGGGGAAGAATTAATACAAGTTTTGATACATGGCAACTACTTATTGTTGTTAGTAATATTTGGTGCCTGGAGGTCCCAACCAAGATAGGAGCCCCGCTAGAGTACAAGACAGTCCCCTGGTCACACAGCAGGTCAGTGGCAGATCTGGCAATAGAGCCCATGTCCCCTGATTGCCAGTCCATCACCCTATCCACTGACCGAGTTTCCTCTCCCACTACAAAATGGGGTTGAGCAATCATTTGTGTTTGTATTTGAGAACTATTCAAAGGTGCTTTGAACACCCCAGAATAGTCTGTCTACATGATCATAGCCCACTACCTGGGAGAATGTATCATTGGGATAGGAGGAGAAGCAAACCTAGAATGAGACGTTCCAGGTGGGCTTGTGAAGTGACAGTTCCAGGTAGGACCAGTTTTGGTATGTGCATTCTCAGGAACTGTGAAGAAGACTAGCCCATTACCAGCAATGAATAGATCCCTTTGGATTCTTGGCCTGTAGCTTCTGTCATATTTTAAAATTCCAGTGTGTAACACCACCTTGAACCATAAAAAGCCATCAACACTGATAATTTACAAAGTTGTATCCTGTCTCCATGAATAGTGTGTGTGTAGTTGCACTCGTAGAATGTTAAAAGATGCTGAATTCAGTCCTTAGCAGTAGCCAGCCATGAATGAATGAACATACCGATTAGCCTGTAGCTGAGACTTCCAGCGTTTTTAATACCACCAAAGCTTCATTTGTCAAATGATTTAAAGTTTTTTTTAATTATTAGCCAATTTTTCAATAGAGAATTTATATTCCTGATTAGTGCATCATAATTGTGCTTAATTAACATGCCATGATAAAATACCAAGGTCTCAAATTTGTTGGCCATGGTTTCCTAGTATATATCAGTTGATTTTTGAAGATCTGAAGAATTAGATAATGTAAATAAGATTGCAAATAAGGCTTCCTCCAGGAAAGAGGTGAATTTACAGTAATGTGGCTGTTACTTTATGGATTAGTAACTTTGACCTTTGAACTGAATAAATTAAATGAAAACTGATGAAAAAGCTTACATACAAAATGCATTGAGTTTTAATTTTGAAACCATTCATTTTCATATGGTAAAGGACATTTTGCCATTCTGTGAGTTCTGCCATTAGGACGTCTGCCCTGTTCACATTAATTTAAAGGTCACCAGCTTCCATGCCATTCCACTAGGCCAGCCACAGAGATTTGCCTACCTGCCACCAAAATGTTGCCAATTTAATATGTAAAACTCTTTTCTTTGGCTGAGCAGGGGGTTAGGCCTGTCAGTCAGATGGTACATTAGTAAGAAGTATGACTAAATTTTGATTTCAACTATCCTAGAATAAAGAGCTGAGGTTTCTAACTGGGAAGGTCTGTTTTGCAATATCATTGCTACAGAATTTTTTTCTTTAAAATTACAGTACTGTTTTTTTTATTTTTACAGTGATAATTCTGGGGTTAATTGGCCTTTTATCTTAAATATAACACTTATCTTCTACATGTGATGATTATACAGTGGGTAGTTTCATAAAGTAATTCTAATGTGGTAATTTAACTGAAATATAGTCTAGGGCTGAATGGGACCTAACTAGCCATTTGATAGATTTTTGCATTTCCTACAGTGGGAAAATGAACTTTATTGAAAAGAGTTCAGCTGCTCCTGTAAGCCACCACTTTCCTTAAATTGAAATGACATGAGAAGCCTGTCAGCATTTCATTACTTCCTTCTGCTGTGCGGATGGTATGCTAAGATCACCATCTGTGGTTTTCTTCTGTCGAGCACACGAGCTTTGATAAAACTTTAGCGAAGTATTGTGAACACTATTTTTTTTTTATCTTTCCAGGTCATGCAATATTTAAACTTACATATCTAAGCAATCATGACTACAAACACCTCTACTTTGAATCAGATGCTGCTACCATCAATGAAATTGTCCTGAAGGTGGGTATTAAAATGTAATATAATTCAGAATTCTAGGTGTTTTATTGTTCATTAGACATGAAAATTGAAAATATTCAGAAGGTTCTCAGTGCATGTGGATAATGCAAAGCATAAGCCATGCTGAGAGGCTTTTATTTGGTTACCACTGAATTTTCTGGACTTCGTATATTGGATCCATTTTTCAGACAACCGACAGCAGGCTAAGAGTGTATACAATATATTTTGCTATAAGCACTGATGTAGCTCATAGCCTGAAAGATGTCAATTCTCTTTGGAATTGGAACCTACCAAATTTTTACTTTCTTAGATAGTTTACCTTTAGATTTGTGGTGTATATTTAAATATTTAAGATACAAATTAACCCTTAAGAAACCGGCCAGGCCCAGATGCATGTACCCTGTGTTTTAAATCCTTCTGGAGTTTCTCTGTCATCTATGGATTTTACTAACCAGGACATACAGTATGACTGCTAAACTTTAACTATTTGCTTCCCATATCCTCCTCAGAATCATTAGAAGATAGGTTAGTGCTGGTAGCAGTATAACCAGTCTTCAGTAATTCCCCACTAGAACTTTGTTTCCCATGTTAGCCAGTTTTAAATCCAAGCCATGCGGGATGTGGCCTTGTGCCCAATAACTAATTTAAAAAAAAATACTACCAGGCCCTTGCAATATTCCCTTCTTTTGGGGCAGATATTCCTGACTGGCCAAGGTCTGCTCAGTGCAAGTCCGGTGGGGGGAGGCAAAGGTGGTTTTAAGTGACCTTATGTTCCCCCACACTGGGGCTAGCCAGGGCGCAAGTTGTCCCAGCTCTAAAGCTGCCTGGCTAGCCAAGAGACAGTTATGGGTGCTGAGGGTCCCAGGGCATGGAGATATCCTGGTCAGACTCCTTTTCTTCTCTGAATGTTGGGAGCTGTGGGGATGGGGGTAGAGTAGGAACTAGTACTGTGGCTTTAGGTCACGGGAGGATCCCCCTGTGCAGAGAGAATTCGCAGGGCACTGCCTCCTCCAGATTTCTGGTGGCTCTGCACCCAGAACAGCACAAACCAGACACAGCAGGACTGCAGCTCGGTCCCTATGATTTGTTGCTAGGGCCACCATTTGTGTTCCGATGAAAAGTGCCCTCCAAGTGGATGGGTGACTGGGAACCTAGTCCATGCATGAAGATTACAGGATTTGCCAGTAAGCTCTCACTTCAAGCACATAAGCAGAGTTGATTAGGACTAAAGAAGTGGGGTTTTTACCCACTAAAGCTTATGCCCAAATAAATCTGTTAGTCTTTAAGGTGCCACCGAACTCCTAGTTGTTTTTGTGGATACAGACTAACACAGCTACCTCTCTGATACAAGAATCTACAAGCATTTTATGAACGTGGAGTTTAGCTTCCCTGCCCTGCAGCGAGGTTGCTAAATAGTTTATTATTATCTCCATTTTACAGGTGAGGTGCCTGAGCTCACACAGCGAGCAGTTTATCCAACAGAGAAAAACTTCAAGTTATACCTGCAATTAAATAACTGAGCAATAGGAATCAACTTCACAGCAGTAGTGGCTTAGTTTAATACAAAGCTGGAGGGAGTGCTTGATGATAGCGCTCTCTGAACTGCCTGGTGTATACGTACACCAGATGAGGAAGGGGGGGAACCCTAGCATTACTGGAAACAGTGAAGCAGCCGTGTTAGTCTGTATAAAGGAGTACTTGTGGCACCTTAGAGACTAACAAATGAAGTTATTTAACAATTACTTTCAAATAGCTTCCTGCAATTTCTCAGTGTAGTTAACAAAAGGAACTTCCTCTAAGTAGAGATGGGGAATATTTAAACAAAACTTCCACTGCACTTCAGGCTTTTCTTAATAGCCAGTGTTAATATTATTCAAAGATTTCATGAGGACTCTAGTAGAATTATAAACCTCGATTTGACATCAAAATAATTTTCATGGTCACAGATTGATTGATTCCAAGATTATGACTTCAACACGGGATCAAGCAGAGAATTGTAATTCTGGCAGGACAAACTTCTCTCGTTGCTCATTTAACAAATGTTTTCCCAAATGCATGTCTCAATACAAAGAAAAGAAATTTTTCCACCCTACTATTTTATGTTTTAATAATATTTTATCATAACGATTTGCTTTTATAATGACTTGTTGTTATATGCTCAGGTTGATTTACTTTCTGAAACAAACCATCATATACTGTTGGAAGATTAAACTTAATTTTCTGCAGTCTATTATTTCTGTAGCAATTTAAAATGTTAAGTGATAACTTTTATATGCTATTCCCTATGCTTAATAGTATTTTCTGTGTAAAGGTTATGGAAGTGCTAAAATAACTGACGTGTGATAAAGCATTACCCTAAAATATGGGTTTAACTATTTTTGCACTAAAATTGTGAACTTTTTCATTGGAACTTTTATCACTATACTTTTCTTAAATTAAAAGATTCCACTCCAGAAATCTTGCTATATCCAGGAGTGTTCAATATATTTTTGAAAGACTAAAAGGACAGACTTGATATGGGTAAAATGAAAATTCAGTACACAGATCTTATTGAACTCAATAATATATTACCTTTCTGTACCTATGTTTCAGAGTAGCAGCCGTGTTAGTCTGTATTCGCAAAAAGAAAAGGAGTACTTGTGGCACGTTAGAGACTAACAAATTTATTAGAGCATAAGCTTTCGTGAGCTACAGCTCACTTCATCGGATGCATTCATCAGATGTTGTAACTTGTTTATATAGAGCATTTTTCTGTTTCATAAACAAGTTTTCAAGTTAAGCCTTTATTTCTTTCTCATTCTGCAAGCATTAGAAGATGCAGAGAAATCAGATGTTTCAAATTAGATTCTTTACATGATCAAGTGACAAAGACTGAGGCTTTATTGACCATGAAAATTCGCTATATTTTTATGCCTTAAGCTGTAATATGCAATGAAAGTGAAACACTCTACAGTGCATAAAATTGTGCAAGTTTTAAGCCACAGCGTATTAACCAGCTAATGGCAGACCAAAGGGCATTTTTATCTTTTGATTCTTGCATTAACCTTCCATTAAAATTATCTATGTGATTATCAGAAAGCACTGGAGATAATAAATTTAGTGAATAGTAGGCTTGTTAAATATCATTTAAAAATGCTTTCATCAAGTAATATGTGCCAAAATACACGGAAAGTATGAGATTAGCTGAGTATGCAAACATCATAAAGAGAGACTGTTTTGTATTAAAGCTGATAAAACCTTTTATTGAAGCCTAGTAATGTATTAGACCAGCACTGTGAGTCTTCATAACTTATTGCATTCATCTGGCAATTTGGCTAGCAAGTGGCAGAACAACAGGGATCAAGTTCTGAGAGGCTGTGCACTTTTATTGTATCTCCTGTAGTCCAGGGATAGTGGAAGGCTACAAGCAGTAACATTACACAGCCATTCCTGTATCAGCAAGCCCAAAATTAGAAGAGTACTTTCTTGTCTGTGGGGTTTGAATGTTCTGTGCCATTCCTACCTTGTTCTTTTCATTGGCTTCACTCTGGGGATGAGTTTAAGTGAATCATTGTTCAGTGATGTGAAAGTTTGTGTGTTCTCAGGCCATTCCACCTGAATGTGACTGAAACTAAATTTTATGTGTTTTCCAGGTTAACTATATTCTAGAATCCCGAGCAAGTACAGCCAGAGCAGATTATTTTGCTCAGAAACAAAGAAAACTGAGCAGGAGAACAAGCTTTAGCTTCCAGAAGGAGAAGAAATCAGGACAGCAGTAATGTCTAGCCTAGAGCAAAAAACTGTCCGCACAATTCGAAGAAGGAGAAGCTCCCAACAGCCTGAGACAGGTGGGAGCCAGAACTACAGAGATCTTGCTGCCAACAGCCAGGAGCAGCCAAGGAAGAGAATCAGTAATACACAGTTTCTCATGATGAACAGATGACCCCACTTTGGTTATGGGAAGTCTCCCTTATGACAAAAACAAAGAGCCATATCAGCCGGAAGGAGGGACTGTGACACTTACGATTCCTTTGATTAGAAGTGAGGCGGATGTAGGCTGGCATCGTTTAAGAACTATATTATGTACAATCACAAGGAAAGATGTGGTTACAAATTATTTCACAGCCCGATAAAGATAAATTCTATACATCTGTTATATATACACACACGCGCGCGCGCACACAGGTACTGCTTGTGACATGATCAAATTTCTAAAAATGAAATGTATCCATTTTTACTGTTAATAAAGGTGTAATCTTTCTCAAGGTTTATCTCAAGCACAGTTCTTTTGAGGGGTAGAGTTAAGCTACAGCCTATTATGTCTCTTGTTTGCATCCAGGGACAGTGGCGTAGTCACTGCACACAGTGGATTCTTGAAGAAATGTTTATACAGCCAAGTCTGGTTTTTTTTCAAGCATGTTTAGCAGCTGCATTTTTCGACTTTGAAGGCATCTTGTTGGAAATTATTTACCTCCAGTAAACTTTGTATTTTGAAAACCATGGCAGCTTTTCTGGAATGGAAGGCCAGGAATCTTTCTTCTTGGAGATGGGGTCTCCAGGAATTATGAGTTGCTGAATCAGCAGAGAAATTCCTGCTCGTTGGGCTGGATTTCTGGTCTGTCTCGCTAAGAGTTTTCACCTGAGGATTGAGAAATAACTTTGCTTTTTCTTTTGTATTAACATTAGTAAACGTTTTATAAATAGAAATGAAGACTTAGTTTGTACTGGCATTTGTAACTGTTCCAGTCTTCCCCATCTCTAAAGAGTTGGGTGCCATATTTCTGAGGGTAGTGGGAATTGTAGCTGCCCTTTTGTTTTCATTTTGGTTCACCAGAAATGTCTTTTATGAATTTCTGTATGGTAAAGACAGATAAGAGCTCTGTGACCCTGTTCTCAGTTTTGTACCATGCGGATGCATATGACTGTGCTAAGAACAGTTGGCAGGATTCTGCATGTAAGAATGAAGAAAAACCTCCTGCAGAAATCCTGCAACACAAACTGATTTCTGCTGGCTAGACCAAATATTTTCTCCATGTTCTACTGCCTTGCAGTGAGATTGACCTACAGACCATTTAACGTGTTAGAACTCCTTCCTTTGTTTTTGTATTAACAAATTTTCTTTCTCTGAGCCTTAATGTATAGTTTAGGAATAAACACTAAGGCAGATAATTCTATATTTTGTCATTCATATGTTGCACTAAAGGTCTCAAATTTCTAAACTTTTAGCTTGTTCCATGGGAAGAACTGTGAATGAAATCCCTCCTGGAAAAGCTGTAGAATTGCATTTCCCCTGCAAGAAGCATTCTGATCCTCCTTGCTAGTTGGCAGAAAAGGCCTTTTTCTACCATGTTACTTTGACTTTGTGGAGTAGTAATAATGGAAGATGAATGTAAGGGACACAAATCTTTTATTGTCTGGCATTTATGTTTTTAACTATTTACATGCACAAATGCAGCAAGAAGCAGTGGAGAAAAACTGCCAATCATGCAATGGAAATGGCTCATTCAATTAATTTTAACATGAAATAGTTCGCAAAGTGAAGTGAACGTGCTCTTTGTCAGCCAGTTTTCAGTCTTAGAATGGAGCTGCAAAGCGGCATGCTCCAGTAAGAGAAATAGCATCACTTTGCCATGTTGTTTCTGACAACCACAGGACTGTTGTGCAAGAGCCCATGAATCAAATTTGGTTGCTGTCAGCCTAGACACAGTTACTATCAAGGGCTGAGGTCCCGCAGAAAACATGGTCCTAAAATTAAGTTCCTGGATGCGAAGCCCAAAAGGCATCATGTGATCATCCCGTCTGACCTGTATAACCTGGGTCACAGAACTTCCCCAGAATGGCAAGATTGTTCACCAGCTACCATGGTGGTCTTGTCTGTGAGTTTATTTTAGTGCACCAACTGTACCCATGACACCATCAAGCCATGTCACAGAAATAATGGGTTTGTACCATTCTTTTGCATCTGAATTGGGAAAAGCTGGCAAACAGCATTCTCTAGTACAGCCAGTGAACAGGGGAAGCAGTTAGCAAGTGTTTTTGTAGCCTAAAGTCCAGTCCTAACATTGCTTAACCTCCAAATAGCGTCAAACCACCAAGCCATCCCCTCTACTCGTCTGGGCCTAAGCCTCAGGACTGGATTTCCCAAACTCCCTGAAACCATAGGATCAAATCCCAGTAGGATTAAGCTGTAGCCTTTAGCCATGCCAAAGTAGGGAAATGAATGCCAGTGTGTAGCTCAGGTGGATAATGCCAAGTAGATGGGCCTAGCAGCTGCCTGTCAGGGCTCTGCATAATGTTCTGTTTCGTAAGGTAATTGCATAGTTCTTGGAGAGAAACTTTGCAGAAGGTGTGTGGGCAGGGGTGCGAAATCACAGCTCTAATCAGCATGATAGTCACAGCTTCCTTTCTGCCTAGACACATCCTGGTGACAAAGGCTTTTTCTAAGGCGCTGGATTGAGTGGGGAGGGCCTTCGTGGTGAGAGGCACTGCCATTCTGCCCTAGCTACCTGAGAAAGCCTTATCCCTGTGCAGTCATGACCACCCAAGACAGCCATGTTCCTCTGCAACAACAAGACTATGGGCCGGGGAGAGACTTGTGAGGAGACAGACCTTGCACAGGAGCTGGACCTAGACCAGGGGTGGGCAAACTTTATGGCCCGAGGGCCACATCAGCATTGCAAAACTGTATGGAGGACCAGGTAGGAAAGGCTGTGCCTCCCCAAACAGCCTGGCCCCTGCCCCCATCCGCCCCCTGACTGCCCCCCTCAGAGCTCCCGACCCATCCAACCCCCCTGCTCCTTGTCCCCTGACTGCCCCCTCCTGGGACCCTGGCCCCTAATCGCCCCCTGGGACCCCATCCCGTATGCAACCCCCCCTTCTCCCTGTCCTCTGACTGCCCCAACCCCTATCTACACTCCCATCCCCAGACAGGCTCCCATGCCTATCCAACCCCCCTGTCCCTGACTGCCCCCCGGGACCCTTTGCCCCTTATCCAACCCCCCCTTACCATGCTACTCAGAGCAGCAAAGCCCTGCTGCCCGGCCAGAGCCAGCCACGCCACCACCATGCTGCCCAGCAGGAGGGGCGGGCCTGACCGCTGCCCATGCAATGGTATGGCTGCTGGGGAGGGCAGACAGAGGGGGAGGGGCAGGGGCAAGCCGCCCTGGCCGGAAGCTCGGGCTGGGCAGGACGGTCCCGCGGGCCGGATGTGGCCCACCTCTGACCTAGACTATGGAACTAGAAGAGAAGAATGATGCTGGATGTCACATTTTCAGAGCTAACTGCATCACTCACTTATTCCACTTAATGACAGGTTTCAGAGTAGCAGCCGTGTTAGTCTGTATTCGCAAAAAGAAAAGGAGTACTTGTGGCACCTTAGAGACTAACAAATTTATTTGAGTATAAGCTTTCGTGAGCTACAGCTCACTTCACTTATTCCACTTAACTCATCCTTAATGAATACTTCACATACACACCCACTCCGCTCACACATGCATTCAAAAACTCTTGAACCGCTGACTCTTTCCTACAAGCTGGGAATGAAGAGAGGGAGAGTATGCCAGTTACTTCTGGTTTGAAGTGCATGGTAGCTACTCTAATAGGATGGGAATGGGGACTGAGCGGGAGCATGTGTATTGATTCCAAACTGACTTGCTCCCAGTTATAAATTTACTTTAGAAACATCAGAGCCAACTTAACTCAGGGCCTGGAGCTGTAAGCTGTACGCCCTCCCTAGCTACAGGAGACAACCTTCCCCCCCCCCGCCTAGCATTTCTACTTTTACAGCTTTGGAAAGAGTTAAATCAGGGCTCGTGATTGCAATGTGCACACAGCTGAACACAAATCCATCACAGACTGGTCTTTTCCCAGTAGTTGCAGATTTAATTGATTCAGATGAGCATTCAAGTGGGTCAGAAAAGCAAGCTGTTCATTCTTTGCCTTGTTACTAGGTTTAGGCAGAATACTATAGCTGCTGACTTGTGACAAGGATGACTTCTCGCTTAAGTACGTTGGTATTTATTGGGTGCAACAAGATTTTTTTATTATTATTATTACTGTCTGTTCTCAAAAGTGCTCAACCTACTTGTGTATGCTAAGCTGTGTGCGTGACCACTTGTACAACCAGGAGGTAAAATTTACGCATGCAAAAAAAAAAAAAAAAAGAATCACATGCGTGCACAAGTGACAGTGCTCAAGCTGCAACTGTATGTATAAAGTTGCATGTTCACAAATAGAAGGATGTCATATTTTGGAATTGCCCCTTTTGAGTAAGACCCTTACAAGGTAACCATTTGTTGCATCACTGTCGGTAAGCAGTACCTCCAACTGACAATGAAACAATAGATTTGTACAGATGAATAGAGCTCATCAGATCACTACAGCCATGCTGATGAAGCATGTGGAGCTTAGTCGTGTCCAAGACAGTTAATAATATATCATTTTTTAAAGTCCCCCTTTTGCCTTTGGGCAACGCAAATACGTAATTCTTGTCAAAGGAAACATTGATTATTAGTGATGAGGAAGGGTCTCCCCTGCTTGTTCTAGGGGGAAGGGCACAGAAAACCCAATAGATGTTTGTGGATGCCTGAGTCCTTTTCCCATCTTTCAATAATCATGCCTTTGCTGCTTTACAGTTATTGGTCTGTCTTGGAGGAATTTCTGTTTGCCCACCTGGCAATACGTGACTTTTTACAACTGCATGAATTGCGGTGTCCCAGAATGCAAGACAGCTTCACTCAACTGGCCTAGCCTTTATCCCCAAGGCTGCATTATCCAACTGGTTTCAGCCAGCAGGGAACTCATTTTTCTGTCTCCTCCTTCCCAGACTATGCTTTGAGAACGTTTGGCTGGGTTGGCTTTCACATTTGTCCATATATTTCACGTGGTCATTTCAGTGTGTTTTCAAATGAAGTTTCAGCATCAGTTATATTGTTTATCATCAAAAGAAAAGCCTTGTTGGGATAGCAGCTTGCAGATTCTGTACCTCAGTAAGTTTCAGTGGGATAGATGGAATTGTGTAAACTGTTTTACTTCATAACGATCCTTCAAATGGTTCTGTTCCCTCACTGTGCCAGCTTCTCAAGTAATGTGCAACCAACGTTTTGTTTTCCCAGTGATGAGATTCTTCTTCCCAGCATTTAACTTACAGCTTGGTGCATTGTGCTGTACCTGTCCTCCCTGTGTTCTCACATGCAGTGCTGCCACTGCTAGGGTGGTAGATAGGTGGTTCCAGATGCAAATGGCTTGAAATATCACAGCATCTTGCAAAAATGATCATGAGCATAAAAGTGCTTTCAGCTTCATAGGCTGACAGAGGTGCAGGGGAAATGTAGATGAGCAGAAACTGAATGAGTCACCTGAAGATGAGCAGGGGCAAGTGTGTGACACAGTTGACATTCCCCCCACTATCATCCTTGAAGAGAGGTTGCAGCTGGTGCAGAGACATCACATTCAAAGTTAAGCCTTCATATATACTACTTTCATCTGCTGGGAACAAGGGCATGACTCGTCTTTTGATAGCGAGGGTCACACCTGGACCATGCTAGCAGCCTCCTGCAGTGTTGTACTTGGCTACCTTCATGACCATGAAGCATGAATATAGCATGCAGCTTATCAAGCAAGCAGCAGCAGCAGCATTAGACAAATGGATACCTAGAGCTGGCCTGTGATCGGTGTCGTTCAGAATTCATTAGGGGTGAAATCCCCAGCCCTGGGTAGAAAGCCAGCGCAAGCCCTGTGTGCTGCTTAAAGCTTGAGGAACTCAAATGGGATTATGGTGGCCCTCTGAACAGGGCTGGATTTCACCCTGTAGCCCTGGTAGTATCCTGAGCTCTCCCACCAGCATGTCCTAGTGCTTGCTGCTGACCTGCTCTGGACTGAAGACTGGCTGGCTTTAGGGACAGTGGAATTCTTGCTCACCCAAAGTTGTTAATGCTGTTAATCAGTGTGTGGCCTGTACTTACCTGGGACAGCTCTGGGCTCCTAAACTGAGCAGTATCCATCCCTGAGTTCTAGATGTCTGGTCCTGCTGCAGTTGAGCTTTCCTTGGAAAGCTTAATTTGTGTGTCAAGGCACCAGTGATCCAATCCTCTAGATGGAAACTTTTTGTCCAAATATCCCACTTCTAAAATCAGGGAAGGTATCCCAGGCCATTCTGGGATTGAAGAGCTGGTTAGCAGGAGGAACTCAATGCAATTGCTAAACGAACTTGCTTTTTCTTAGTGAATTGTCTGAACATAGATAGCTAATTGCATTATGACTCAGTGTGCTGTCTGAGGAAAATACCTGAAAATGTTTGCGCTGCACTCTTAAGGTGGCCAAAGCATTTAAGAGATTTGCAAAAGAATAAAACATCAAATGAATGATGATCCATGGTGTATTCCTGTTCATAGCTGCGCAACAGCATCTGGGCGATGGTGACCACGGTGTCCCATGGCCTGAACAGTGCAGCAGTGACTAATCCGTGTGTGAAATCTGATCTGTATGGCTCTCATGCTAATGAGCCCTCTGCTTCAAACCGGATTGATAACTTTGTGCTTGCTTTCAAATAAGATGAAAATGTAAACATCAGCAGTTGCCCATTCAGATCAGTCTAAAGGGGTGTCTACATTGCAATAAAACACCCACAGCTGGCCCGTGTCAGCGGACGTGGGTACACAGGGCCTGGGCTGCCGAGCTCTAACATTGCAGTGTAGGTGTGATGCTCAGAGGAGCCTGGGCTCTGGGGCTCTCCCCCCTTGCAGAGACGCAAGGTAGCAGGGTGGGGCGGGAGTGGATGCAAGAGCACTCAAGCTGACTGCCAGAGATTTCTACTGAAACACCCAACAGTGTGAATATGCAGAGCCATCTCAAAGGACTCTGGGTACAAGTGCCCTTCATTTGCCCTTTTCTATACTGTCCTAGACAGCATGTTAGAATGTGGGTGCTGGATTGCCGTGACATTTGTATTAGATCAGAGATTAATGATACTATTGTTTAATGACCTAGAGGCATAAAAATTGGTTACTTCAGTGTCTTTGCATGTGGCTGGTACTTAAGGATTCCACAGGAAGAACCTAGTTGTCAGGCTGCTTCCTACTGCCTTTCTAGCCACAAATTCCCATGGGAATAACTCCTGTTTTGCTGCAGTGCAGCCCATCCGAATGGGCCTCTCCCCCAACCCCTGAGACTTGGGCCTTGGAAATGCAAAACAGTGACATCAAGCTTGGATGTGCCTCCCCCCACCTGCTCCGCCTGCACTCCCTTGCCACTCAGCATCTCTTGGAAAAAGGAGGAGAAGGGTAAGGCTGCAGACCAAGTGAAGGGTTAAGCTCTGTCATGTTTTATTCTTGCCACACACCTCTGTTTAAATGCGAAATCTCAATAGGGTGTTCGCTATAAAAACCCTAAGCATGATTTGTGAACTCTCCCAGCCTTGGTAATCTCATCAGAGTAATGGGATTATATTTCAAATCACCATGGCCTGTTCATTACACATTTAAACTCCTTTGACAGAGGAAAAGTTAAATAAAATGCGCTCACCAGCCCTGGCTGCCTTTCCCAGCTATCTCCTGATTGCACAAACAGATGCTGCGCTCCAAAATGAAAAAACAATGTGCTCGTTTATTCATTTTTCTGACAAGTCACAATAGATTTTTAACTACAAATGAGTGACCTCCCCTAGGTCTGGAAGCGAAGGGGTTCCCAAGCGCTCAGACTGCGGCGCGGTGCAGGAAGCTAATGGGTTCTGAAACAGGCTGTTCAGAATAAAATGGTGCAAGTGGTCATTTCCCAGCCACAAGTAGCAAAAAGGTGCCACTGAATCCCGGGTGGCTGCTGCCTGACAAATTTCCCTGAGGGGCTGATGAACAGCGTTTGAATTCCTGCCCTAGCTGCCAGTGGATCCGATGAAGTGAGCTGTAGCTCACGAAAGCTTATGCTCTAATAAATTTGTTAGTCTCTAAGGTGCCACAAGTACTCCTTTTCTTTTAGTGTCACTTTGGTGAGCAGTTACTAGCTCTGCTGGAGGAGCTCAGCATGAGCCTGCCCTGGAGGCTGCATTGCAAAGGCCCCAGAGGCGCTGGGACACAACTGGGCCAATGCTGTGTAATGAACGGCAACATGGCTAGCACCATGTTTCCGCAGCTGTCTGAAATCAGAGGATAGCGACTCCCATCGCTGCTGGGAGAGAGCTGCATCTGGGAGCCCAGCAGGGAGAGAACTGGTTTCCATGCTGCTCTGGAATGAGCAAGAGAGTGTCCTCGGAGGGGATGTATGTCCGCCAGGACAGGCTGGTTTTGGTCTCACAAGATGAACTACTTCTCCAGCACTCGCTTTGTCAGAAATAGCCATAGCTGCCTTGCTGGAGAGCCCAGCTCCAGTCGCTGCCTCGGGTTACTCTCCAGCACCTTAAAGAATCAACTCATCAGCAATTGTCATTATGTGGGGACAAGGTGGTTGTGCACTTGTCATGACATGACCATGCTGCCATGGAACTGACATGGCTTCTCTCTCTCGAGCTGTCTGCTGGGGAGGTGTCACTCCCCCTGCCCACCTGGGGCCAGTTTGCAGTGGCATCGAGCAATTATCTGAGTGGCATTGTGCAGCATGAAATTGACATACTGCAGGGCCGCACCAGCGTGGGAGCACTTCTGTAGCTGGCAGTCTCAGTACCCTCTGGGCTGCTCCACTGGAAGGGTCTCTGCATAATGGCTGGTGCAAACCTTCCCATCCCTGCAACATGCAGCTGAGAGTCCCCAATACTTGTTTTCCAGCCTGCCGCTGTTGTTAATTGCTGGCCAAGTCACTTCTCACAGGGCGTGATCTTCAGAGCGTGATCTCAGCCTCTGTTCCACTCCAGGAGGTATGGGCAGCTGGGCACCAAGTCGCTCTCCTCTTTCATGCCGGCTGAGGGCCCTGGGCCAGTCACCTTGCAGAGCTTGTCGGGCTGCAGAGGGGGCTAGGCCCTGTTGAGCCCTGTCCGTTATTGCTCACCATCTGACTCCCTGTGCATGCACCCAGGGCAGAAAGGAGGGGCTGGGGCCCAGCTGGATGCTGCCCCTCTCAGCCCTGCCCAAAGGACTCTTCCCCCTTGAGGACCATTCCTGGGTTCTAGTGGGAAATCTATTGGGGGTTTGAGGACTCAGGTTCTCCATGTGCCATGAAGGAGACGTGCTCAGCTTGTGGAGGAGCGTTAGCTGAGCTGAGATTCCTGAAGCCCAGGGATTCTGGGGAAGCAGAAGATTACCAACTCCCCGATCACTAGCCAAGTTCACAGAGAGCAGATTTCAGCCCATGCTGCTGCAAGTCTCTGGACAAGGCTCCTCAGAGCAGCTAATTGTCAGCCTTGGAGAGTCAGTCTGTGGCCAATGCTACCAGAGCAGACCTACCAGCTCTCCGTGGTACGGGGCAGGGGAGGGGGGTCATCTCCCACTCGTTGCCTCCCAGCCACGCTCCCAACCACTCCCTCCTCTCCTCAGCCCCCCAGGAGCACCGGGTCCCGCTCTCCTGTGCCCAGCACCCACCAGCGGGGCCAGGCTTCTGACAGGGCTCAGTGCCCAGCGAAACACCTACCCAAGGGCCACATGCACAGTGGGGTGCAGCGCTAGAAAATCTGCCCCAAGTCAACCCCTCACCAGCCACCACTGAGTAGCTGCTGGGCTCCTGAAGAGCTCGGGGCAGGGGAAGAGAGACAGACAGCTGGACAGAGACCTGTTCCTCCCCAGGCCCCGCTCCAACCCTAGATTCAGCCCCCCACCGCACACATATGCTGCAAGCTCCCTGCAGGTGGCCCAGAGGAGTGGATGTGTTTATTTCCCTTTGCCACAGCAGCGGTTTGGATGGTCGTAGGCAGCTGGCCAAGTGTAATTCCATGGATGTAAATTAGTGTCCCCCCCCCCCCCAGGCCGCAGCGAGCCTAGCTCATCGCTCTGAAATCCCAGTTCACAGTTCTGCCCCTTTCCCCTTTCAAACAGTGAGATAGACTGGAGGGCAAGTGTCCCACGGCCACTAAGGGCAGCCAGAGGCAGTGGCTGCATTTCACATCTCATCTCTTCCCTCCAAGCACCATGTTCGGATGACGGAAAGTGCTGGAATACAGACAGCAGCATGATAAAAGCTACTGAAAAAATGCTTTTGGCTAACCCTGGCAGGTCTCTTCACCAAGGGACTGTGCAGCTTCAAAGAGGATTCCTTGAAGTTAGACACCAGTGAGGTTTTCAGAGGGGTGTGGTGGCTTCCCTTGGCATTGTGCCTGGAGCCAGGAGCTTATGCCAAAACATACATGGCAGTTTGGGGAAAACGGAGCCAATGTGAAACTTCAGAGACGAGCAAAGCATCTGCTGCCCTTTTCTGCAGCCAGCCACGTCCGTCCTCCCCTTCCCCACTGGGTGCCCCTCAATGCCCACTGGCAGAGGGCTCCTCCCTATGTTGTAACTCACATCAGGCCTGATGCTCTCACTACCCCCAACGGTTTGTTGACATGTGTCATATGGAAACTGGGGCCATGCTGTGTGCATGACACCAGCCCTGCACCAGACAAAGGAATGAGGACTTACCTGTCTGACCAGCTTGGTTATAGGTCGAGGACAATGAAAATTCAGCTATATATCAGGTAAACAAAATCATCAAGCTAACAGCTGCCACCAGTCTTCCTGGGTCTTGAACAGAGACGCCGGCCTTTGGGTAAAATACAGGGAGCAAAAAGATAGTTTAGTTTAACATCACTTAAGGGCCAAAACAGGCCAGAGTGCTTGGACCCAGGCAAGGTGGTGCCTTCAGCCCTGTGGGTTGGGGGCGCTGGGTCCTGCCTCTCAGTAAGTCTTTGCCTGAGCCTGTAGCCCACGAAGCTTTAGGCACTAGCCAGTGTGTTTTCTTTTGCTTTATTTTTAACCAGACCTGGCCAGACCACCCTGACCCCCAGGCTGCCAGCCAGCCCGAGCTGAGCCATGCCAGCTTTGGGGGTAAAGGGGAGCGAGGGTGGGGCCTTGGGTGGAGTATGGGCAGGGCCATGGCCTGGGTTAGGGGAGGTTTAGCCGCCCTGACCTATGAGCCCCACCGCCCGAGCCCGCGCCTCTGGCCCCAGTGATACTAGCAGAGCCTCAGGTGGCCTCGTCGCCGGCATAGGACGAAGACAATTCGCCTGGAACCCACAAGTGGTGTTAGCTGGCTCTAGCCACACGGCAGGGGGATCGTGTTTGACAAACGTGGGGAGGAAACCGAGCACAAATGACATCTCCTACATGCCAGGGCAGCTCAGGGAGAGTTGGCTGCCAGTGGGATAGCGCGACAGCTCAGTCAGTAGCAAACTCATTGGGTTTTGCGACCTCTCCTCCTCCACTCGCACACCATCACGCTCATGCGCCTCTCCTGGCAATCGCATCATGAGCAGGGGGTTGGGGATAAGTGCCAGCAGTAAAACGCCGGGCCAGGAAGCAGCTTGTGTCACCGCAGCAAAGTGAGACATTTGGGTGGCAGAGAGGCACACGTGCCACACGGCTGCATGAGAACACGTACGTGCACCAAGCAGGGCACAGTCACGTTCCCATCCCCAGTGCCGGGTGCTACCGGGAGCTGGGCCTCGGCTGTCACAGGAGCAGCTGGGGCTCTGTCTGGGTAGAAGACTATGACTGCTCCTGGCATGAGTGTGCGGGAGAACCAAGGAGCCTGTCTAGTCCCAGAACATCAGCAAGGGCAGGGGCCTGCTTGCCCATCTCTACCCCACTCCCTGTGCCCTGACAGGAGCTCCTTCAGGGTCTGGTGCTGAGTCTCGCCTGCCCTCCACTGCGTCACACCTGTTGGCAGCAGGGTTATTCCTGCTTCACACCCGGATGAGCAGGAGCAGGCCCCAACCCTCTCATCCCAGCCTGAGCACCTGCTCAGGCCAGAAAGGCGCCACTTCTGCACCAGGACCCACAGCTGGAGCGTGCATGCTGGGGAAAGGTGGAGTGTGCCAGAGGCTGGACCTGCTAAGACAGCAGCTGTTCTCTTGGAGGAAAGCTGGCCGAGAGCATGCCTGTGTGGGTGGGTCTATTTAACTCCTGACCATGCTGGTTCTGCACAGCAAGGAGCTTTGCAGTCCAAAGAGCAACAGGGCCACAGTGATGCTCCAGGGGTCAGTCTGAGCAGCTATGGGGGGAGTTGGGAGATGGCAGGGCCTGGCTGAGAAGTTCTGCAGCCTGGCAGAGAGGGATGCTGGGTTTGAAGCAGGGCATGGCGAGCTCGGCAGAGCCAGACAAAGCCTGCAGGTTCCAGGAACGTGAGTTTAACATAGATTCATAGACACTGAGGTCAGAAGGGACCATTCTGATCATCTAGTCCGACCTCCTGCAAAGCGCAGGCCACAGAATCTCACCCACCCACTCCTACGAAGAACCTCACCTATGTCTGAGCTATTGAAGTCCTTAAATCATGGTTTAAAGACTTCAAGGAGCAGAGAAGCCTCCCTCAAGTCACCCATGCCCCATGCTACAGAGGAAGGCGAAAAACCTCCAGGGCCTCTCCAATCTGCCCTGGAGGAAAATTCCTTCCCAACCCCAAATATGGTGATCAGCTAAACCCTGAGCATATGGGCAAGATTCACCAGCCAGATACCCAGGAAAGAATTTTCTGTAGTAACTCAGATCCCATCCATCTAATATCCCATCTCAGGCAAGTAGTCCTATTTACCCTGAATATTTAAAGATCAATTACTTACCAAAATCCCATTATCCCATCATACCATCTCCTCCATAAACTTATCGAGTAGAATCTTAAAACCAGATAGATCTTTTGCCCCCACTGCTTCCCTTGGAAGGCTATTCCAAAACTTCACTCCTCTGATGGTTAGAAACCTTCGTCTAATTTCAAGTCTAAACTTCCTGGTGGCCAGTTTATACCCATTTGTTCTTGTGTCCACATTGGTGCTGAGCTGAAATAATTCCTCTCCCTCTCCTCTATTTATCTCTCTCTGATATATTTATAGAGAGCAATCATATCTCCCCTCAACCTTCTTTTAGTTAGGCTAAACAAGCCAAGCTCCTTAAGTCTCCTTTCATAAGACAAGTTTTCCATTCCTCGGATCATCCTAGTAGCCCTTCTCTGTACCTGCTCCAGTTTGAATTCATCCTTTTTCAACATGGGAGACCAGAACTGCACACAGTATTCTAGGTGAGGTCTCACTAGTGCCTTGTATAACGGTACTAAAACCTCCTTATCCCTACTGGAAATGCCTCTCCTGATGCATCCCAAAACCGCATTCGCTTTTTTCACAGCCATATCACATTGGCAGCTCATAGTCATCCTATGATCAACCAATTCTCCAAGGTCCTTCTCCTCTTCTGTTACTTCTAATTGATACGTCCCCAACTTATAACTAAAATTCTTGTTATTAATCCCTAAATGCATAACCTTACACTTCTCACTATTAAATTTCATCCTATTACTATTACTCCAGTTTACAAGGTCATCCAGATCCTCCTGTATAATATCCCGATCCTTCTCCGAATTGGCAATACCTCCCAGCTTTGTATCATCTGCAAACTTTATTAGCACACTCCCACTTTTTGTGCCAAGGTCAGTAATAAAAAGATTAAATAAGATTGGTCCCAAAACCGATCCCTGAGGAACTCCACTGGTAACCTCCCTCCAGCCTGACAGTTCGCCTTTCAGTAGGACCCATTGCAGTCTCCCCTTTAACCAATTCCTTATCCACCTTTTGATGTTCATATTGATCCCCATCTTCTCCAATTTAACTAATAATTCCCCATGTGGTACGGTATCAAATGCCTTACTGAAATCTAGGTAAATTAGATCCACTGCATTTCCTTTATCTAAAAAATCTATTACTTTTTCAAAAAAGGAGATCAGGTTGGTTTGGCACGATCTACCTTTTGTAAAACCATGTTGTATTTTGTCCCATTTACCATTGACTTCAATGTCCTTAACTAATTTCTCCTTCAAAATTTTTTCCAGGACCTTGCATACTACAGATGTCAAACTAACTGGCCTGTAGTTACCCGGATCACTTTTTTTTCCTTTCTTAAATATAGGAACTATATTAGCAATTCTCCAATCATTCGGTACAACTCCTGAGTTTACAGATTCATTAACAATTCTTGCTAATGGGCTTGCAATTTCAGGTGCCAATTCCTTTAATATTCTTGGATGAACATTATCTGGGCCCCCCGATTTAGTCCCATTAAGCTGTTTGAGTTTCGCTTCTACCTCAGATATGGTAATATCTACCTCCATATCCTCATTCCCATTTGTCATGCTACCATTATCCCTAAGATCCTCTTTAGCCTTATTAAAGACTGAGGCAAAGTATTTGTTTAGATATTGGGCCATGCCTAGATTATCTTTAACCTCCACTCCATCCTCAGTGTTTAGCGGCCCCCACTTCTTCTTTCTTAGTTTTCTTCTTATTTATATGGCTATAGAACCTTTTACTATTGGTTTTAATTCCCTTTAACAATGCTTGGTGCCATGGTACCAGTGTCAGAGATGAGACTTTAATCGCTTTGGACCTGCCCCTTTAATGAAGTGCAAGCCTCTTTCCTAGGCCCTAGTAACAGACAAAGCCATGGAGCTTAGGAGATGTAGCAAGAGGCTGGGTGCTGCCCACACCTCTGAAGAGGCTGCTCTCATGTAAAGGCCTGCTGGGGCCCTCTTAGGGAGCTGAAGTGCCAGATAATTAGAACTACACCAGCAAACACCACTATTGTCAAGAGAATGCAATCGCATACAGTAATGAAGAAATTAACAAGCAACTGCAAGGTTGTCATTAATTTAAGCTTTTAAGGACCACAGACTAAGGCAAGTGAAATGTGAACGCAGCGCTAGGGCGGCTAAGATTTATACACACGCAGAGCAAGGGGTTATTAGTTATGCAGTTAGTATTTTCTTTCTTTTCAGGAGCTAATCAAGTGCCAAGAGGGACTTCAAGATCTCATTGCTTCTGGCTCCAAGAGCATAAGGGAGGCTCACCCATATGCTGCACCTCCCCCTTCTCTCCAGTTCACTCAGGATCAGTATCACTCTGCCTGTACACAGTGGTGTGCAGAAAAAAAAGGCCCCATCATCGAGAGAAACACATGGCCTAAAACCTGCCTCTCTCAGACTTCCATTTTACAGGATTGGCGCAGGCTGGATGCAACCAGCTCCGGGGAGGTGAGTTTGGCACTTCCTATACAACATTACGAGTGAATGCCTGACTAGGAGGCAGGGGAACAGACACAAGCACATAGTTGATCTGACTGTCCTTTTGTTTGAAAGGATCCAGCAGGCTGGAGTAGGGCCTGGAGAGGCTGCAACAGAAAACAGTCCATGTGGACTTGAAACTAGAAGTCTAAGGAAGGGCCCGGTGTGTGATGTGCAAGACAGTCCTCACTCCAGTGCCTGGCGTTGGTGCTCCTGACACATATAGTCACCCTGAAGGGCATGCAGGATGAATGCAGCATTCAAATCCAGCTCCATTCAGCAAACGATCCCTGTGAAAAAA
The DNA here is from genome assembly GCF_009764565.3 of Dermochelys coriacea. Classification (NCBI taxonomy): domain Eukaryota; kingdom Metazoa; phylum Chordata; order Testudines; family Dermochelyidae; genus Dermochelys; species Dermochelys coriacea. The sequence continues at coordinate 24,294,720 of NC_050083.1, read as the reverse complement.
ATCACCATTCAAGGCAGTGAATGCAGCTAGGAAGGCCAAGAAATGCAGCAGAGCAGCTACCAAGAGCTTGGCTCAGCCTGTGAGCTCATTGAGCAGTTGAATACATCTCCAGCTCAATGGAGCCAGCAGCAGCTGAGCGAAGAGTGGTCGCATGGTCCCTAGAAACACCTGAAGGAACCTAGAGCCGTGAGGTTATCTGCTGGATTCCCAGGCTCAGCTCAGAGCAGTGCAACCTGGAGCCTGCACAGCAAAGGAGCTGCCAGAAAGTCCATCACTGGTGCTAGTACAAAGCTGGAGCAAGGCAGGGAGGCTGAGGCACTGGGACAGGTCAGAGGCACTGGTGGGTGTGTTTCCCTCGCTGCCCCAGTACACTTGCTAGGACAGTTTAAATGGTGTGTTCAGAAGCGAGTCCCATCAGCCGCCACAGTCCGACTCACTGACTGGGCATCAGGTCCCAGTCTCAGCCCCCTGCTCCCTCGGTCATGGGACTGGACCTGTGCTCATAGACCACTGGGAGCAAGGCCCCATAGCCAAGCCCAGCTCCTGCTCATCACTTCGTGCCCTGGCCATAGTGCTGAATTTGGGCAGGCGCCTTCCCCCCAGTTATAAGGCACTGACAGCAACTAGGTTTTCTGCCTATGGCCTCAGAAGGATCTGCACTGATCTGCAGGCAAAAGGTAAACCCCCCCCTGTAGACTGGGAGCCTTGCCCCATGCAGCTGGAAGGGAGAGAGCCATTGACCAGTGAAGGTGCAGATCCGGCCCTATGGCTCTACCAGGGCAGTGTAACCCCAGCGGTTACAGCCTTAGGACAGCTCTGCCAGTGCCCCGAGACTGGGCCTGCAGCCCTAGCACCCCCTTGAGCAGGGCATGCCAGCCATGGGTTTGTTTTGTGCTCTAGACAAACCACCAGGGACTAGACGAGAACCCGTCCAAATCCTTGTCCCGTAGGCTGCTCCATGGGCATTGCACAGAACCCCGCTGCAGTCCCCTCACTGTGGGTCTCAGCCATGTCTACAGCCTCCCAGTTGGGTGTTGTTCATCTCAGCACTGGCCCAAACCTCCTCTGATATCTGCTGGATGGTTCATTCTGGGGAACCCTATCAAACCTGCTCGAGTCAGCTGCTGTGCCAGAAGTTAGCCTGTCGGTAGCTACCTGCTCCTGCCTCCCATCTCCCTCCACAGCAACCAGGTCTCCCCTCTGCATTCGCCATACATGGAGTGTAAGAGCAGCCAGGCTGATGGCCCCTGATGCACAGCACTTCCTGCAGATGGGCCTGGCCTATTATGGGCCCTGCGCTGGCTGCAGAGGTAGGCTATGGCCTGGAGAATAGGTTCGCTCTGTTCGTGGAGTCTCCAGCTGCCGTGAGCAGAGCGTGCACTGCCAGAGTGGTCTAGGAATGGCATGGGCTGGAACTGAAGGACGGATTTGCTAGCCTTTCCCAGCTGCTGAGATAGGCATGAGCATTTTGGGTACAGACGTCCCACGCAGCTAACTGGAGAATGGGGCCACCTGGGGATTGCAAATCTCTTGGGCTGGGAGGAGGAGGACACCTGTGAGAGATGAGGTCTGTAGGCGCCATGGGGACAGGGTGTCCTGCGGCGGGAGGGGGAGAGAATGTTGGTCCCTTTGCATTAAAAGTCAAAATGGGTTGAATTGGCTAAATCACAACAAGTCCTTTACCCGGCCAGTGATGCCTCATTCTCTGCTCAAGGAACATCTGTGACCAGGCCTCAATTTCCTCCCATTCCTTCAGCATCCCTCAGTACCTGGGAAATTCTCTGGAAAACATAGATTAGCTCTGCACAGGATGGTTCTCTCTGTGGCCTGAACAGGACTCTGCAACGGTTGCTTGCTCATTCTCGCTATCCGAGTGCTGTTGTAAGGGTTGGTCAGATAAGTTGCCTGCCAGTGCATCAGCTCCCCAATATGCCAAGCACATACGCACCCCTAGCGCCACCGCACACCTGAGAATGTGCAGTCCGTGTGGGCAGTAACCAGCGCTGCCCAGGCACTCTCAGCGCATGACTGTGGAAGGGACTCTGGCAAAATTATGGCAGAACTCAAGCTACTATTCATTCCACTTGAACATGCCCATGGCCCACCGGCCTCCCTCACTGAGCTTCCTCCTCTGGCTTCTTTGCCAGCTTCCCAGCAAGCTGGGCCATGGCGTGGGCTGCTTTCTGGGGCCCAGATCCCACCTCCAGTCTCACAACAACTCATGCAGCCCTTCCTTAGTCTGGAATCAGAGGCTGAGGACCCAAACAACCCAGCCAATGCCTTTGCCATGTACAGTGCTTGGAGGGCCCTGGGGTCTGCATACTCACACATGGGTCAGATCATTGCCCAGCTGCTGCTATTTAATCCCTGTTTGCAGCACAACAGCGTGAACGTGAACGGCTGAGGGACGTGACTGTTGTGTCTCCTCTGTGCTGCCCCAAAGAGCAAACCCCTCCCCAAAATGGATTTCCAAACCTTGAGCCTTAGGGTGCCCGGGCCGTGTTCCATGGCTGCGCTGGGATAGCACAGTGCGGGAGCTGCTTCCCCGCAGCCAGCTCAGCAGCACCTTGCTGCAATTTGTCAAGGAGGCTCAGGCTGCTTCAGTTCTGCAATATGTACCTCATGTCTGTGCTGTCAGCTGACATAATTCCTCCTTGCTGGCATCTTGCTGATTTGTGCATAAGTGATGTATGCAATCCCCCTGCGTTAGGAGTTAGGAGTTTCTTGATCTGGGAGTGTCAGGGCAGAGTGTTTTAGTGCCTTCTGCGATTAGGTGGAATTGACAGGCCCTGAAAGCAGTGGGTTGCACAATGTGTGAAATTAACAGCAAGGGACTAAAGTGGCGGGTGGCAGTCATTTAATCTGCAGTTTATCAGTTTACACAGCTTCTTGTAGCAGGTGAGAGATTACACTCCAAAAAAGAAGGTTCTCACCCTTTTTAATGTCACCTAACCAGGGAATGAAGAGCAATATTTAGCTGCCTTCAGCATGCCTCTTGGGTTACTAACTTGCTTTACGATGTGCATTGCTTCTCTGGTGCAGAAACGCGTTCATGGTTAAGGCTATGAAGAGTGGGCAGGGCTGGCTTGCAGAGACAGACACAGTCGCATGCGATCGGGGGAGTTTGCTTTGCTGTGAACATCCCTGATACAGTCCCATTCACTCCGTATAGAACATGACGCATGAGAGCAGCGTCACTGCATGGGGCTTTGTATTGGTATGAACCGTGAGCCTCAGCAGTGCCAACATTTGCTGATATCACATGGGCATTTGACATACTGCACTTTGCCTCTATAAGGGCAGGAAATAACGCCCATGGCGTGAGACATGGCACCAGCAGGGCTGGCAAATGCTGGCACTTTCCTGGCAACCCCTGTAACATCCACCCAGCAGCGAGCTTGGCAGCAGCCTCCTACTGAGTGCTGGGCTTGAGCCTAAAGTCCATGCCTGTCTGCTGGGTACACGAGGAGATAGCACAGCCTTCTGTCACATGGCAGAACCCTGCGCTGGAGGGTGGATATGGGGGAATCCAAGGGGGCCGATTCTGCAATTTTATTCTCTCAAACTCAAGACCTGCCATAGAACAACAGCCAGGTTTGTGCGTGTCGCTTGCTCCAGCTGCGCACTCCTGTGTATGGCATGTCTCACGCACATGCAGAAACCAGGGTGACAAAGAGAGCATGGTGATCCTGAGGGTATTTATAGGAAACCAGCAGCTTCCATGTACTGGATTGTGCTGCAGATTATCCATCCATCCACTCTCCCAGCCCTATACACACCCCTCTATCCATCCACCCACCCATCCCTATTCACACCCCTCTATCCTCCCATCCCTATCCCTATACACACACTCCCCCGCCAGCCACCACACCATAAACACCCTCTGTCCATCCATTCAGCCCCAATCATGTAACTGTCTAGCCAGTTATTTATATGGCCCTCATTAAAGTATCTCAGTGCCTCTAATACTGGCGGCACCATGAGACCACAATCATTAAAGGGCTTGAGATCCTACAAGGCTTGAGAGGCCAGGTCCTTGTGAGCTGAGCACAAGGCTAGGAGCCAGAAATACCCTCATCCTGATTTCTTGTGTGGCCTTGGACCACTCACTGACCCTCTGTGCCTCAGTTTCCCCATGTGACAAATGCTCAGGGGGCTGATGAAACGCAAACCTCAGGATTTTCTTACCAAAGGCATGTTAAAGCCCCCGTGCTACACAGAGGCACTGTCCTAACGAAACGGGACCATACTGCTCCACAGCCCCTTCGTCCCCCCCTGCCCCTTCTGCCTGTATCAGGAGCACATTCTACCCCCTGGCTCTATTTTGGGGTGCTTGAACTGCTTTCCAGGGAGCTGGGGCATGTTTCCAGTGGCACTTGGCAACACAGCCCCTCCCACACACCCTGTTACCAGAACCACAGCACCCATCGCTGTGCGGGCTGGCACAGTGCACTGCCACAAACAGCGTCGTCTCTGCGAGCTCAGTGAAATCAGAAATCCACAGCCCCACTCGCTGCTGGCTCCGTGCTGATCGAATGGCTGGCCATTAGGCTGGCCCTATTGGAGTGGTTCCTGGAACCAGGCCTCACATCAGCATTTCCTTGTTTGTTGAAGACCATTCTTGTCCCTGGTCCAAAGCAGGACTTGAATCCTTTCCGGGGAGCGCTCCAGGGCCACGGGCTGGACAGCAGCTCAGCGGGGAGAGCAAATCCTGAGCCGGACGGAGCTGGGACAACTCTTCCGATCTCCCAGGGAACACACCCCGAAAGAAGGGGAGGGACCCCCAGAACACAGGGGGAGAGTCACTAGCTACACTACTGACCTTGCCTCCCTAGTATGGCCCAAGGTCCCAAACTGTCCACGCAGCAACAAAACGCTGTTGGTCCCTCGGGTCCCACCTGGGATCAGCGCAGCCAGAAGGGCGCCTGCCTGGGACACAGAACCCAGCTTGAAAAGAGAGCCCAGCAACATGCTCCACAGCCCCAGAAATGACAATTTGGGGGCCTGGAGTCGGGGAGGTGTGGGGCATTCTGGGCCCCTCAGCTTCATCTCACACCCATAGCAGGAAAGGGCCTGGGAGAAAAAGTCATTGTCCAGTTTCAAGTGTTCACCCCCAGACAAATATCCCAAATTGGACAGAAATGCCACACAGAGCCAGCCTTTCCCCCTGCCCTGCCCTGGGGAGCCCTCCCAGTGCTTTCCCAGGCCCCCACTGACTGTGCTGGAGAACCACACCCAGCACCGCCACCTCAAAGCACGGCCTGCTATTTGCAGCTGGACAAATGCTACAGAGTCGAAGATGCTGCTCCCCAGTTTGAGTCAGGTTTGCCCAGTCCTCAGCTGCCAGATCATAGGAACTAAATGCTCCCCAAGAGCCTCCTATGCCCTGGCAGCTGTGGCCGGGCGTCACCAGCACTGTCCCACCCAGATTAGGAAGGGAGGCATTGCTCGGCCCCGGCACGCAGCCTTCCCCCGCCGTCTGCAATTTGGCATGTCCTAAAGCAGTGCTCCCACCTCATTGGAGTCAGAACGAGAGCACTATCGCCTGCCACACGCTCACCAGTGACCCATGCCACCACTGCCGCCTTCAGCGCTTAGCTGAACATCGGCTGTAGCGATCGCTCGCCATTTGGGCTGGTCCCTTGCGGCTGCAAGGGCTTGAGGGGCCGATAGTCCAATGGCGGAACAAGTGATGAGGCATCTGCCTCTGAGCCGCCTCTGCCCCTCGGTTGGTGGAATTTTATCCCGGCTGTTACAAGTCACCTGGTGAATGGCATTGGCTGGAACGTCTTGTGGCATTCTTGTGCCATGTCCGAAAAGCGCATGGTGTTGGCGGTGAACAAGGCCTCAGTAATTAGGGTCACCAGATGTCCCAATTTTACAGGGACAGGCCTGATTTTTTGGGGCTTTGTCTTATATAGGTACCTATTACCCCCGTCCCAATTTTTCACACTTTCTATCTGATCACCCTACCAGTAGTCCGTAGACCGGAGTGACCAGCAACGTTTGCATTGCCAGTGAAGTTGTTCTGCTTTATGCCCAATTGTTGACATTGGCATTTTGTGTGGAAAACCTTCGGCTTTGCCCACTGAGCAGCACAGTGTCCCTGTTTCACAACCGTCCAGCACTACAGAGGGGATCCAGCTCAAATAGATCCTGAACTTGGTTGTTGAGGCGAGATGATGTTGAGTCCATATGCGTTGTAAACACCCCATGGCAGACGCTGCAGTGCTGATCTAGTGCAGAACCGCCATGTAAGAGGTGGAGGAACTGGTAAGTCTAGAACCCCAATAGCAAAAGCTGGTGACTACTTCGACAGGCTCATTATTCAAAGAGATTGGGGGTCACAAGTGGTTTTGCAGCTTTGTCTTTGACCACGAAACATGGCAGCTGACCTTGCACCTTGGGCTTCACTTTTACCCGGGGCCAAATGTTAGTATTGGAGCATTGGGCACTCGTGCTGAACTGGCACAAGGCTCAGGGCAAGAGGGAGCTGGGTCCCAGGATGACAGAAACCCGAGCGATGGACCACTGGGATCATGAAATACGGGTCCAAAAATCTCAGCTTCCTGGCAGGCTGCAGCAGAACGAGCCCAGGAACCAGCCCCCCAAACCCAGCGGGAGCCCGGCTGTTAGAGCAGCTGGTCTAATGTTCGACATTCCCAGGCCCCAGAATGGATTGACAAAAAGCCAGCATGAGCCCCCAAGCACACAGCTCGGGCTGGGCAGAAGGGTCTCCTGGACCAATGGACCATATGATGTCACTGCCACACTAACAGCACCCTGCACTTTCCCAGCTCTCAGCACTCATGAAGCACTCGTCACCTGCCGCTGGCGAACTCGGCAGTGCTTCTGGATGCTGGGTCTTGAACTCTGTCCTGCTTTACACCTGGGCCGGGAAGCACCTGATGCCTCCGTGACATGGAGATGGAGGCAAATGGGCATTGGGGGAAGGGGAAGAACCAGCCAAAATGCAAACTAGCCACAAGCTCAGTGCGCTACAGGAAAAGCTGAAAGGACATAGGAGCAAGGTCCCGTTATCTGTGCCCACTCCTCAACCCTCTACTCCTGGCAGCATCCAGGCTGTGACAGGCCCCCTGGCCTCTGGGCCTCCCACACCTTGCTCCAGGCCTTGGGGGGCGGATCCTGCTGCAGCAGAACCACACTCATTGGGCAGGACACATGAGCTGTTTGGTGCTGCCTGCATGACAGGCTCCCTGGGCAGAGGTGTAACAGGGAGGATGAGCATTAGTATCAAACTATGCTCACAACACGGGGAGACAGGGCGCCAGGATCCCAATCCCACCTCTGCTACTGACGCACTTAGGCAAGTCATTTGAATCCTCTGCCCCAGGTTCCCCATCTGTAAAATGCCGATAATAACGTGGCCCTCGCTCACAAGAGTCATTTGGGTGCCGAAATTCCAGTCTGCAATGTGCTTTGAGATCCCCGGACTGAAGGAGGCCCTGGGAAGAAGGGGAAAATGTCCCCCTGGCCTGCTGGCTCCCAGCCTTCGTGGGGGCTTGAAGGGAAGAGAGACGCTGCGATATGAGGCCAGAGACGCTAGTGCTCCTCCTCCCGGGCTCCCCAGCAGCCTCCCCGCACAGCACAGGCCAATGGAGATACTATCATTAGCGTCGGGTAATGGTTTCCTGGAACGCTGCAGCCTTTCTGTGAGGTGACAGCCTGCAAAGGCAGCATGACAGATCATATATTCTGCAAGGGTACAATAACATGACTCCAAGCACATTAAACTCCTTTAATGCGAGTGACACACACCTTCCTTTTCACATACATCATCAGCCTTGGGTCACACGTCACACATGCTGATACAGGAGCTCCAGACCCCGAGCGCACACATGGGCCAGGTACACATTTCACCAAGCATCTCCAACACCCACACCTCGTACATCAGCTTCTCTCAGCCAGCCCCGGGACCCCACGGCAGCCAGTACCCCCACAGGTGGGCACAGACGTACTGGCCATGAGCAGGGAGCATCGTGCACACACACTGCCTCAGACACCAACTGACATGACGGGTTTTAAAGCCCAACACCTGCCTGTCGTCTCCTTCCGCCCAGTGCAGTCACTGGGGGGCTATGGAGGTACAACACGGCCACTGAGGCCTCCCCAGGTTCCACCTGTACCTGCCAGAGCTCCCCTCGGGACCAGAGCACAGCTTCAGACAAAGCCTGTCTCCAGCTCATCTGGGGCTTTTCAGTGCTTGGAGTTGGCCTAGTAACAGATGGGCAGCACTTGAACTAAGAGCTGGGAGTGTCCTCTACTCTTCCCAAGTCGGGGCTCGTGCCACACCCAGGGGCTGGGTAAGTCAGTGTTGTCTCGTTTACACTTCAGTAGCACCCACAATGTGCAAGGCCCCCCCCAACACACACAGATACTAGGGCACAGCCCAGGGATGTTGCAGGGACATGTGACACTCAACATAAGCTTCTGAGGGAAACTCCTGTGCCCAGCTGTGTGGCCCATGGCTAGGCTGTGCAATGCCAAGCCCCCAGTGTGGTGTGCTGGCCAGCATGGGTCAGAGATGCCTATCACAGCCCATTTTCTAGCAGCCCCTCTAGTTTAGAACTCTGCCCTTTCCCCAGAGAGCTGGGTCTGTCCCCAGGTTTAGCCTGGATTTCCCCCTCCCCCAATTCCAGTCGGTTACCCCGAGTTAAACTCACTCTGCTGTGCTGTCCCGCGGTGTCTGCAGACCTACGTTCCTCCCCCATCAGTATTGCTTAGCCACCTTACAAGGCCCAGCAGGATGGAGCAAAGGCTGCTCCAGATGTTTGGAAATTCATTTGTGTGTGACACACACCCCTCTACAGAGTGCCACCCACGGGCTAGGCTCCTAAATCCCTCTGACACCACTAGGGCAGAGCCCCTGGCCTCGCTCCTGGGTCCTTCCTTCTGCAGGGCCAGAGCCACAGGCTGGGTGCGAGAGGCAGGCACTGTGGCTCCCAAATGACACTGCAGCAGGCAGACACGGTTTCATACACCAGCCTCGTTCCTTTTTAACCCCGATCTCCAGAGGTTAAATTGTTTGATGTAAATGCTTTCATTGCTTACGAGCAATCTCCTTGGCCTTCCTTGGCGGCCTGTTCTGATACTGTAAACCTTTATCCAACCTTATGGTATCAAAGATTATTTATAATGAATTAAATATGTTTTTAGCAGCTTCTTTCCACACTTACTGCTGCACTTTCACTGCCACTTCAACTTAATTAGGGAGGCCTCACTAAAGCGAGGGGAATAAATGCATCCATAGAAATCTATCTATGTATAAGTGAAAAAAGCAGCCACCATGGGTCAAACCCGTACTTTCAATTTATTGCCCTGGTACATTCATTTGTAAATAGCTTTGCCTTGCTGGTTTCTGAGTGCAAGGCTAATGTTGGAGTGCTTAAATTAATAGTGACGCACACCTTTCATTATTGCTATTAAATTAGGTGCTGGGCTTTGATGGATTCACTTGTTGCTGAACTAAAAGCCTTATGGATGTGGGTGTGCATATCCATTTGCTTTTACAGCAAATTTAGAGCTTAATGTCAAGCTAGCCAGACCTGAGAGAGTTTCTCTGCACCACACTTTAATTAGCAACATGGGCACCTCACACAGCTTGTTTCCTTTGCTCCTCCAGGGACTCTGAAGGAAACACCCTGGCCCTGAGATACAGGGTGCACTTAAAAATGAGGCAGCTGTAAAGACCAGCAAAGCTGGATTCAGACAAAAAGCATGAGATGTTTGTACAGCTCTGCACAGCCTCAGCAGCAAGGATGGAATTAACCATGGATCATCAGTAGCGCTTGGGGCATCGGACCAGCCCTGGGGTTGGGAAGAACCTTCCCCATGGCCATGTTATTACAGAATTCTCTACCCTGGGGAGCTTGTGTCTTCCAGAAAAGCATCTAGAACTGGGCACTCTCAGGGAGAGGGCCCTCTAATAGATGGCTCACTGATCTGGTCTGAGGTAAATGGGTTCCAGCTTGCAGGCTCCTACCAAAGGGGGAGCAGAGCAAGGCAGGGGAATTAACAAAGTGCTGTCACCATGGTTGAAAGACTTAACAACAAGGAAACAGGTCCAGCACCCTGCGCAGGGTGGCCTGACTCCTCAAAGAGGGGAGTCTCAGGACGGATGCCAAGAAGGGTTTGTTTAGTAGAAGATGCTCTGAGGTTTCCAGACAGACAATTACATGTGGCACAGAGTGAAGGGACAGACCGCAAGAGCTAAAACCAAGAGCGAACGGCTCACTAGGAAGTGGGGCTGCTCCATTCCAGGACTTTATTCCAGTGCTAGCTCAGGAACATCGACTGTCAGACCCCTCTCAATGCCTATTTTTGTCCCATGAAGTGGAAGCCAGCCACACCACTGAGTCATTGAAATTCATAGAAATCACAGCAATTGTTACAGAGGAAACAGAACTAACAGTAACTTCACTGACACCTGCAGGAGCCAAATGAATTTTAAGTGCTAGACTTATAATCAAGTACCGGCAGTTCACTAGAGCTGGCCCTGAATATTAGCTCTGGCGTAATAGACTAAACCCGGCGCACCTCTCACGCACACTTCGCTGGGATGCTTCATCCTGGCCTAGGCTCATGCCCACATCTCGAGATCAAAGTTCTGGGGGAGGGTCCCAGCTCAGGCACCTACGGCCGATCTCTGCAGGAGTCAGGAGCACAGTGCTGGAGGTAAACTGCGTGAGACCCACGGGCTGCTCAGAGGGAATCACAGAGGCAGCAACACATTTCAAGTGTCTGAGCCTTTGTGGGCGAGGAGAGGCCATCAGAGAGCTGCCCTGTGTGCAGCTCCAGAGGCTGAACCTGCAGAGCTATGCATGTTGTCATTTGTGGCTCCCCTTGTGGCTGTGCATGCTGGAAGAGTTGGCTTTGCTCTGGTCGCTTGTGTCTGGTGCCTGGTCTCAGAATGGCTGAGGAGCTGGCACCAGAAGGGTCACCGAGCCGCCAGCTGGCTTTGGGCTTGTTAAATACCTGTAGGTCAGGGCCTGCAGAAATTCATGTTAAACCAGCATTAGCCACACATCTCGCCCTTCTTCCGGGGAAGGTGGCTACAAGCCACTGGAGGTGTTTCCAACAGCGCTCACTCACTTGGTAGCCTCAGCATTTGGGCACCCAACCAGAGGCATGTGGGGCCTGATTTCCAGTAGAGCTGAGCACCCACCACTCCTAATGACTTCAGTTCAAATGGTGGGTGCTCAGCACTGCCAGAAATCAGGCCCACGGTGCTTCCAATTGCACAGCCTAATCCAAGAGCAGTTTTGGCAGCATTGGTCTTATTCTGTCTAGCTGGATGACAGCCCCACCCTGGGCTGAGCCCAGAACCGAGTCCCTGTTATGGGAAGGGGGAACTGGAAGGAATGGGCTTTTTCTACATCTTTACAGCCCGGGAAGGTTTCTCCTCCTCTTTCTCTCTTTAAAAAGAGTGACTATGGCTTGTTTTTTCCCTCAGAAATATCAGGAGCATCAGGCTTCTCTCTGGATGGAGTCATAGATTCATAGATACTAAGGTCAGAAGGGACCATTCTGATCATCTAGTCCGACCTCCTGCACAGCGCAGGCCACAGAATCTCACCCACCCACTCCTATGAAAAACCTCACCCATGTCTGAGCTATTGAAGTCCTTAAATCATGGTTCAAAGACTTCAAGGAGCAGAGAAGCCTCCCTCAAGTCAACCATGCCCCATGCTACAGAGGAAGGCGAAAAACCTCCAGGGCCTCTCCAGTCTGCCCTGGAGGAAAATTCCTTCCCGACCCCAAATATGGCAATGGGCAAGATTCACCAGCCAGATACCCAGGAAAGAATTTTCTGTAGTAACTCAGATCCCATCCATCTAATATCCCATCTCAGGGGATTTGGCCTATTTACCCTGAATATTTAAAGATCAATTACTTACCAAAATCCCATCATCCCATCTCCTCCATAAACTTATCGATTAGAATCTTGAAGTCAGATAGATCTTTTGCCCCCACTGCTTCCCTTGGAAGGTTATTCCAAAACTTCACTCTGATGGTTAGAAACCTTCGTCTAATTTCAAGTCTAAACTTCCTGGTGGCCAGTTTATACCCATTTGTTCTTGTGTCCACATTGGTGCTGAGCTGAAATAATTCCTCTCCCTCTCCTCTATTTATCTCTCTCTGATATATTTATAGAGAGCAATCCTATCTCCCCTCAACCTTCTTTTAGTTAGGCTAAACAAGCCAAGCTCCTTAAGTCTCCTTTCATAAGACAAGTTTTCCATTCCTCGGATCATCCTAGTAGCCCTTCTCTGTACCTGCTCCAGTTTGAATTCATCCTTTTTAAACATGGGAGACCAGAACTGCACACAGTATTCTAGGTGAGGTCTCACCAGTGCCTTGTATAACGGTACTAAAACCTCCTTATCCCTACTGGAAATGCCTCTCCTGATGCATCCCAAAACCGCATTCGCTTTTTTCACAGCCATATCACATTGGCAGCTCATAGTCATCCTATGATCAACCAATTCTCCAAGGTCCTTCTCCTCTTCCGTTACTTCTAATTGATGCGTCCCCAACTTATAGCTAAAATTCTTGTTATTAATCCCTAAATGCATAACCTTACACTTCTCACTATTAAATTTCATCCTATTACTATTACTCCAGTTTACAAGGTAATCCAGATCCTCCTGTAGAATATCCCGATCCTTCTCCGAATTGGCAATACCTCCCAGCTTTGTATCATCTGCAAACTTTATTAGCACACTCCCACTTTTTGTGCCAAGGTCAGTAATAAAAAGATTAAATAAGATTGGTCCCAAAACCGATCCCTGAGGAACTCCACTGGTAACCTCCCTCCAGCCTGACAGTTCGCCTTTCAGTAGGACCCATTGCAGTCTCCCCTTTAACCAATTCCTTATCCACCTTTTGATGTTCATATTGATCCCCATCTTCTCCAATTTAACTAATAATTCCCCATGTGGTACGGTATCAAATGCCTTACTGAAATCTAGGTAAATTAGATCCACTGCATTTCCTTTATCTAAAGCATCTGTTACTTTTTCAAAAAAGGAGATTAGGTTGGTTTGGCACGATCTACCTTTTGTAAAACCATGTTGTATTTTGTCCCATTTACCATTGACTTCAATGTCCTTAACTAATTTCTCCTTCAAAATTTTTTCCAGGACCTTGCATACTACAGATGTCAAACTAACTGGCCTGTAGTTACCCGGATCACTTTTTTTTCCTTTCTTAAATATAGGAACTATATTAGCAATTCTCCAATCATTCGGTACTACTCCTGAGTTTACAGATACATTAAAAATTCTTGCTAATGGGCTTGCAATTTCAGGTGCCAATTCCTTTAATATTCTTGGATGAAGATTATCTGGGCCCCCCGATTTAGTCCCATTAAGCTGTTTCAGTTTCGCTTCTACCTCAGATATGGTAATATCTACCTCTATATCCTCCTTCCCATTTGTCATGCTACCATTATCCCCAAGATCCTCTTCAGCCTTATTAAAGACTGAGGCAAAGTATTTGTTTAGATATTGAGCCATGCCTAGATTATCTTTAACCTCCACTCCATCCTCAGTGTTAAGCGGCCCCACTTCTTCCTTTTTAGTTTTCGTCTTATTTATATGGCTATAGAACCTTTTACTATTGGTTTTAATTCCCTTTGCAAGGTCCAACTCTACTCGACTTTTAGCCTGTCTCACTTTATCCCTACATGTTCTGACCTCAATTAGGTAGCTTTCCTTGCTGATCCCTCCCATCTTCCACTCCCTGTATGCTTTCTGCTTTTTCTTAATCACCTCTCTAAGATGCTTGCTCATCCAGTTTGGTCTACAACTCCTTCCTATGAATTTTTTCCCCTTTCTTGGGATACAGGCTTCCGATAGCTTCTGCAGGTTTGATTTAAAGTAATCCCAGGCCTCCTCTACCTTTAGATCCATAAGTTCTTCAGTCCAATCCACTTCCCTAACTAATTTCCTTAATTTTTGAAAGTCAGCCCTTTTGAAATCAAAAACCCTAGTTGCAGATTTATTTTTGTTAATCCTTCCATTTAGTTTGAACTGAATTAGCTCATGATCACTTGAGCCAAGATTGTCCCCTACAACCATTTCTTCTATGAGGTCCTCGCTACTCACCAAAATTAAATCTAAAATGGCATCCCCTCTAGTCGGTTCAGCAACTACTTGATGAAGGAATCCATCAGATATCGCATCTAGGAAAATCTGAGCCCTATTATTAGTACTAGCACTGGTCCTCCAGTCTATATCTGGGAAGTTAAAGTCTCCCATGATCACGCAGTTTCCATTAGTATTTACTTTATTAAAGACATTAAAAAGGGCTGTATCCATATCCAAATTAGATCCCAGAGGTCTATAGCACACCCCAAGCACTATCGTAGGAGAGGCTTTACTAGTTTTCTTCCCCAATGTAATTTTTGCCCAGACGGACTCTGTCTTATCCATTGCATCGCTTCTTATTTCTTTACATTCTACCTCATCATTGATATACAATGATACTCCACCCCCTTTACCTTTGTTTCTGTCTTTCCTAAACAGCACATACCCTTCAATACCTGTAGTCCAGTCATGACTACTATTCCACCATGTTTCTGTTATCCCTATAATATCTGGTTTCACTTCCTGCACCAGTAGCTCTAGTTCCTCCATTTTGTTACCTAGACTCCTCGCATTGGTGTACAAACATCTTAATTTTTGCTGTTTGGCCTCGCTCACATTTTGTACCCTATTAGGCACAGTCATTCTACATCCAGTATAATCTATTAGACTAGTATCCACACCGCCCTCACTCCTTATATACATTCTCCTACCCACGGCTGTATCCATTCTTACTTCATCTTCTTCCCTCTCAATGCTAAAATCTGGCGTGGAGATTTTCTGGACATCTCCCATCCATCTCCCCCCAATTCCTAGTTTAAAGCTCTCTATCAGTTGTGCCAGCCTCGATCCTAGAAGTCTATTTCCTTCCCTACTGAGATGAAGTCCATCCCGAGAGAACTGACCTCTGTCCATGAATGCCTCCTAGTGGTCATACATCCCAAAGCCCTCCTTATAGCACCACTGCCTAAGCCATCTGTTGACAGTCATGATCTTGTCAGACCTTTGTTGCCCTTCTCTAGGAACAGGAAGGATCCCGCTAAAGATCACCTGAGCCTCAATTTCCTTAAGCGTCTTCCCCAGCCTAGCATAGTCTCCCTTAATACTTTCCAGCGAGAATCTAGCCGTATCATTTGTTCCCACATGAAGGATAATTAGGGGATTCTTTCCCGCTCCCTTTAGGATCCTTTTCAACCTCAGGTCTACATCGCGTATCTTAGCACCCGGAAGACAGCACACCCTTCTATTCTCAGGATCAGCTCTAGTTACAGGCCTGTCTATTCTTCTCAATAAAGAGTCCCTGATCATATAGACCTGCCTTTTCCTGGTGACAGTGCTATTCTCCAGTGTCTCCCCTGTTCTCTCTGGCTGCAAGTTCTTTCCATTCCTATTTTCCCTTACAATCTTCTTCAACCCATCCTGTATCCTCCTGGGGCTCATATTTGGTGTAGTCTCCCTTGACTCTTCCCCTTTTTCTATAGGGCTAGCCTCTCTTCTCTTCTTCCTTACCCTTCCACCTTCAGCGACTACCTGCTGAGCCCCTTCTTCATTTTCCAACTCTGCAAACCTGTTCCTAAGCTCTATTTCTCCTTCACTAGCCCTTCTTTTTCTCTGCCTGGTTCTTTGAGTCACATGTTTCCACTGACCACTTTCCTCATCCAGTCTCCCCTCAAAATTCCCCAGCCCTGCTTCCATCCATGAGTCTGAGCTTTTCCCTTCAGATACCTCATATCTTTGCTCCATCATCTGCTCAAACCCCTTCCTAAACTCAACCAGACTTTCCACCTGCATCTCCAAACCTCAGATCTTTTCCTCCATCAGCTCTATCAGATGGCATTTCATGCAGACAAAACTCTTACCGGTTCCCCCCTCCAGGATCATGTACATACCACAGCTTCCACATCCAGTCATCCTCAATGTGTCTTTCACTGCAGGAGTCACTCCCACAGCTGCCTCTGTATCTGTCATCTCCTTCCCACCTAAATCCTGTTAATCTGGGAAACACAAGCCACACCAAGAAGACCACAACCCCCCAGCAAAAGCAAACCCCAAACAAGCACCACAATCCAAACTCCCCTTTCAAACTCCCACTCAAACTCCCCTGTTTAGAGCTCTGTTTGCTAGCTCCTGTGCCACTGCTGATCCTGATACTGTGGCGCTGCCTGACTGGCTGGCTACCTTTATAGGGCCCCTAGTCAGAAGCCCCACCCCCTAGGCAGGGCTCAGCTGCTCTCTCAGCACAAAGCCCCACCCCCTAATCAGGCTCAGCTGCTCTCCCAGCACAAAACCCCTACACACACACACACACACACACAAATACAAATACTAAAAATACAAAACCAAGTACAACTACCTTCTCCTCCAACAGAACTCCCACTCAAACTCCCCTGTTTAGAGCTCTGTTTGCTAGCTCCTGTGCCGCTGCAGCTGTCTGAGGTCCCACACAGCTGAGTCAGAGCTCCTGTGGGGACCTTTCCCAGACCTGAATTGGAGGGCTAAACAGCTGGTTCCTTACCAAAGAACTTTTCCTCCATGTGCACTGGCACGTTTTTGAGTGTTTTAAAACGATCGGAATGTGATGCTTTTCCTCCTCAGTTAACCAGCAGAGAAAGCTGGGAGGTCTCCAGCAAGAGACACCTTGTCCCTCTCAACTGCCCAAGGTCACAGTTTCAGCCTCATGCGCTACAGGAAAAATTTTGAAATCTCCAAAATGTTCACAGGCCAGGAATAACGTTTCCCAGGGAGATCTCTGAATCAGGTTTCACTTCACTGGTCCAGTAAGGTTATAAATCCTGAGGCTAGTTCTCCAGGGCCTAATAGAGTGTTAGAAAGTCAGAAAAAGAGACCTGAATTTCTAATGTAAATATAAGAAAAAAATTCCTTAGGGTCCATAAAGATTCAAGAAAAGGCACAAGGTCTGGTTTAAATTAGTCCTTTGCAGCTCACCATTAATGAGCTGGAACTGAACAGTCAGTCTCTACTTGGTGAGTTTGTACCTAACATAGGACCTGATTCAGCAAAGCCTGGAAGCATATGCTTAAAGTTAATCACTTTTTGCTTAAGGGCTTTGCTTGAGAGGGACTGGCTGCTGAACCGGGACCATTGGGCAAACATGCTGAAAGCACCTCCTACTGCTGGTTCAGTTTGGTAGTGGGGAGGGGACAACAGTTTTCCCAGAAGTGATGCAGGCTACCAATTAACCCTAACATTTTGGGGAGCAGACAACTCCTTAGCCCTCACCCCAGGCCTCTTGTGCATTGTCAGCAGGCCCAAGCCATGACCTCCCTGCCCCACCGCCTCGCCGTGCCAGGAACAGTGCTTGGGAGACAATTACATTTTTTTTAAATGTCCCTGCAGACACGTCGTGTTATGACACATAACATCAGTCTTGTCACGCCCCTGAGCTTCGTGACTGACGCACCCTGATGTGACATGCTCCCATGTGACACATGACACAAAAGCAGGGAAATTCTCTAAACTGTGGTTTTACAGGAAAGCATATCAGTGGTAGGGAAGGGTGGGGGACTCCGAGTTTGTTTGCATTTCAACCTATTTGTGCCCTCAAAGCATTCAAGTTCTCTGTGTCTAGTACCCAGCTATTTCCATAAGTCATTGTCAAGTTCACCGTTCGCTGGCCACTCCCAGTGTGGCTGCCAGACAGCTCTGGAGCTCACAGCACTCCTTCCCGCCATTCAGCTCTGGCTTCTCCATTTGGTCTAATTAATCCTGATGTTCTGCCAGAGGTATTGTGACGTTACTCAGCAGAGAGAAAGAGCAGCTTGCCTCCCTGACAGCAAAGAAAAGGAAAAGAAATCGAACCACCAGCACTTAGTCCCTTCTTCTGTCAGATGGATAAGTTGTTTTTATCTTCCCCCTAAAGTTCATAGTAGGATGAGCCAAACTTGAGTTAAAGAGCCAGAGCAAGCAATCCCCCTGCAGAAAGGCCTGCTATCCTGCCTGGGAATTTGTTTGTAAGCCTGCAAGCCCTTTCAGAGACTAGCTATATAAGGAGATATTTATGGAGCTAATAACTCACCTTTAATAGGCAGTGTAATTTAGAATCGGCACACTGGAGATGATTTATACACAGGATGGGTTTAAATTCAGTATTGTAACAGTACAAATTGTGGTGCAAGCAGAAAAAATGGATTGTGTGCTGCTTACAGACACCCTCAGTATTTTGGAGTCAATTTTATAATAGACAATGCTAGACAGTTTCTAATAGTCTTGGTATTTATTGTATTAATGTAGCCCATTTATGACTTAATATCATTCGAGCAATCAGGTCATTTGGTTACCAATGCTGCACCATTTTCCTGCCAAGCAGCAACAGTGGTTGTCTAGAGTAGCAAGATGTGGAATTTCCAAGGATCTACATTTAAAAAGCACCAATTCCTGTCATTTTGCCAAGGTGTCTGAATGACTGTTCTTTGGAATGTCGGTCTGATTCCATTGCTTGAAGGAAACAATATTCAAATGCCGCATGGTGATGAAAAATGAAATAAGCCTGAATTCGATAATGAAATAGCATCTTTTCTTTCTGAACCTGGAGTTCCCTCCACTGTGTTTGAAAAATAAACATGCTGTTTTTGTTTGAGTCAGGCTTATGCCCCAGTAATTAAAGTTTTTGAAATGGCTCCTGCAAGCCTTGGTTTATATGGGATAGAGAGTATGTTCAAGCCCAGAGGTGATGGGCTAATGTGTCTTTGTTCTGCAAACAGATCAGAGCTGGGCTTGCTTTACAGACTTCGCTTGCCATCTTGAGGCCGTGGGAAGTAAACCAGCTGATGTGCACTTGCTCTGAGCCCATGCTGCTCAGAGGCAGCATCTGCCTTCGAAATGGTTATTTACTTACAGTAAAAACAAACCAAAGAGGAGAGAATTGGCACAGTGCTCCCTAGCAGAGGGAGACCTTTGCAGTGGCTCTTCCCATTAATCCCCTGGGATTTTAACGGCAGCCATGACCCATGAGTGGCAGAATTCCCCATCAGCCTCTCGCTTAGAGAATGAGGGGTTTAGTTCTGAACTCTTCTGCTCACAGTAAGCAGCCTGGAAATGGGGTGTGGCTGTTCTCGAGTTACAACACTCTGGCCCGACTCTGAGCTCCAGTTGTTCAGAGAGTTGGAGCTCAGCACAGGTCTCGACCTCCTTTTGCTATTTACCAGCTTTACGCCCATACCCCGAATGCTCCAGAGGGCTACTTACAAAGAGGAGCTGCTATAAAATTTGTTTTTATACAGCCGACGATTAGCTGCAATTTATCATCTGGTATGTATTAATTCTCTCCGTGCTGAAAGAATGCGAAAAGGCCCATTAGTGGATCTAGCCCAGTCGCCCCCTCTCACCATCTCAGATGCTGTGTAGCTGGGTCCCGGTTAGCATGACACTATGGTGCTATGGTAGGATTTCTTCCCATTAACCCTAGTCTCAGATTTATCTCCTATGAGCCCTGCACTGGCACCTGTCGGAGCCTCCATATTATGCAACAGCTAGAATAAGTGATCTCCTGCCCTTGACACCCACTTGCCTTTGATTTGCTTGGGAATCCCACACCACCTTGATGTACAGGATAAAATGGAGGTAGGTCTGCGGCTAAGGTTTATAAAGTACTGCCAGGGTTGGGAAGAAGGAGCAATTGGAAGAGCTGGCGAGGAGGCCAGACAACGCAGTCTCCCAACACAGCTCAGCGGGGTGCAGATTCTTGGCCTACCCCTCCCCCTCCCCCCAGGTACAAACTCATAGGACATGATTTCACAAAGCACCTCAGAGAAATTAAATGTGGGACCTGTGTGGAAGTGCCACTAACAGCCCACCTCACAGGACCCCCCACACCTGATGGCAGGCTGAAAGCCTCACACAAGCCAGGGTGCTCACACTGCATGACCTTAGGCCATGGATTTAGGCCTCCTGAATCTATGCTGCACCAGTGGGACTTTTGCCCGAGGAAGGACTGAGCAAAAAGCCTGAAGAGATTTCAAGACCAAGCCGTACACCGGCAACTGAAAACTTGGACGTTTCCCAACTTCTAGAGCAGAGGATTTGAGGGGTCATTGTTGCCCGGAGGTAATGGGGGGAAAATAAAATGTTGCCATGATCCTGCGGAGGGGGTTACATCTCTGACCAACTGGAACAGTATAAACTGCAGACTAGAACTCGAGCTACCCCAGTTCTACCAGCCTAGCAAAGAAGAACCAGTGTGCAAGGTGAGCCGGCTTGAAGGCAGCTCTATTCGGGGAGTATCCTCAGTCAAGTCAGAATTACTCCCCCTTGCTCTGGTAGCCCTGATCTGACAGCATCAGTGCAAAACTCTGAGATAAAACATGGGCCAGAGACCACAATCAGTCACAACTTCCAGACTCGCCCCCTCATTGTCTGACATGGGGAAGAGATTCGCTGCATTAAAGAACATTACGATGGTGCTGCTGGGGTTTACTGGGCATTCACAGCCAGCTTTTAGAGGAGCCTCTAGAACTACTACAGCTGAGTCAAGCCCAGGTCAGGTCAGCTTTATGCCAAATGGGACACGTCCTTCTCTGGACCGAGTCCCTCCAGGAATCTGCCCGGTGACGGAGAGGGCTTTTGCCGTGTCACAATTGTGTGAGATGCCCCCCAACACCCACATGGACCTGAGGGGCCCTTCAAGACTGAATCTTCACCCGCACACTGCATGCCTTCAGCAGGGATGTGTACACCATGCACTCCACAGCCCTTCCGGTATCACCTGCTCCGGTGTCGGGGTTCCTGGCCCTTTTTGGAATGTTCATCTTGTTTGGCTTTTTCTTACAAAGACTAGTTATGCTTCCAAGCTGGTGGGAATGTGGGCTCTTTCAATGTGACCAAACACCAGCTGGCTACAGTGTATCACTGCCCAGAAACCCTCTAGAAATAGTCTGCATTGACTAACTGCTTTTCAGGAGCAGCCATCTCATTAGGAGGTCAGTGATGAGAGGGCCTCAGCTGAACAGATGCCCAGCCCCTCCCAAAGATTCTGGGTCCTCACTCCATTTCTAATTTCACGGCATTTCTTCCAGAGAGAGGGTTTAGTTACTTTGAAAACAGAACCGTCAGTATAACAGAAACAGCCATCCAGAATTTAAAGTCTTCAGATTATGTTATCTAAAGCCAGAAGCTCTGGGCTGGATTCAGGAATCACTGGGAGAAATTTCCTGGCCTGGGATAGGCTGGAGGTCAGACAAGAGGATCGTATTGGTCTCCTCTGGCCTTAAAAATCTATGATCGTACATGCAGGTCCTCCCAAGACTTCCTTTTGGCCACAGTGCAAGAGGACTCCAGCATTTGAGAGGTTAAACTTCCATTTGGGCCTCCAGAGTTTACAGGCTATAATAAACAGCTTCCCCCAAGCACCCAGAACACCTGAAATAATACCTCCAGGAAACAAGAAACCTAAAACGATCAAGCGTCGCACTCCCATGTGTTTGCAATTCTACAGCTGCTTTCATTCTGCTGGGTTCTTCTAGCATAGCAAGAAGGGGCTGTGGCCATCAGATGAACCTTTTAAAACTCTATAACGTGATTCCACTGAACACTTTTAGTACTATCCATTTAATACCCTCGGCTAACAGTTACAGTGAACACATTCATCCCTGCAACATGGATATGGATTTAAAAAAAACCCAGACTATTAAAGCCACACTCAGTCACATGCCATGTACCATGCTGTCTTTCAGTTTAGGAAACCCCGCTTTCCTTCTTTCCAGGCTGGCCATGTGCTTCAGAGTCACGCAATGTGAGCCTTGCTGGTTTTACACAGTATGTGATTTCCGTGTCATCTGCATAACTGCCTCAGGCTGTTTTCAGATCTTTATGCATTAACTCAACATGGAAATACAAGAAATATTTCAATGCTAATTCTTTTTAAAATGATAAAATTTGTCTGTAGTATAAAATTTAAGCCCCCATATTCCTGAAAGCTAAAAAATATTTAAATGTCATATTTCCATATAAATTTTGGTTTAGAATTTAATACCCTGTTAACATACATTAAAATTTCAACATTTCCCAAGCATTTGACTACTCTAAGGGATTAGCTGTATGTGCTGGATAAAAGGGCTCGCTGGCAGATTGCTAGGAGGTAAGGTGGTGGGAGAAGTCAGCTAGACAAAGTTAGCCAGCACTGCTGTGTTTTCATTATTTTGCTAGGTACTTCAAAGCACTGTTGACACCCCTTGCTGCATTGGCTGGGATATTTTGGGTGCCTAGAGAGTTCTCTTCAGACATTCATTGTGTATGAGTTTGTTTCATGGTCAAAAGAAAATTTCACAGCTATTCCAACTCTCCCATGTGTGGGTCTATCACTTGCCTATTACTGCAGCGGAATGACTGTCCAGTGTGGGACAATATCAACCAGAAGCACTTGAGTAAAAGAGAGATTATAATAAAAACCCTAAAGTTAATTAGCCACTCAATGATTTGGGAGGAACTGGCTGAATGGACTTCAGTTTCCCCACCAGATAAATAAGCTGCATAGACTGGGTATATAAAGTGATAAAGGGGAAGCGTTAGACAGCGGTTACAACAAACTTTTTGGTAAACAATTCCCTTTTTCAAAGGGTCTATTTTCCAATCAGGCGCTCAGGGTCCATTTTCTCTTGTGAAAGTTCAGACAATCAGAGCCGTAAAGAAAACCATCGTCTCCTAACATAACCATTTGCATTCTGGCTTGATTAGTTTAGTCTCTTTGTTGCTAGAGGACTAAAATCATCTCAGTGCTAAGCAATAAAATAAAAACCAAAATCAAAATATCGCTGTGAGCTGGTCTCTTTTCCTGATGCTCAGGCACGTTTCTTTGGCTTGTGTCCCTGGTTCTCTCTCTGTAAAACAGTGTTATTAGTCAATAAAAGTTAAACCCCCTTAGATAAAATGACACCCCCTGTGGAGGAACAGAAGGCACCCCCTGGCCTTCCTGATTAACTCTCTGCAGCCCCAGGACTGCTCACACCTCCCTCTATAAGCAGAAAGATCAAATAAAGATCTAATCCAATTATATCTCCCTGCTCCCCAATATTCTTCTGTTTTAATGGGACTTTGTTTGTTCTTCTCCAGAAGAATCTTCCATCTTTCCCTGGCTCTATTTTGGAGAAAATCTGGATGACAGAATGGTGCCAGAAATCTGAGAATTCCAACCCAGTGGAGGGAATGACCAGGGCTAAGGGTCAGATGCTGCAGCATTCCAGTGAAGTGAATAAGAGTTTGCAGGATTGTTCCTGAGGTCTGTGCCTAAGCTAACTTTGATCAATAGCTTGGTATTGACATGGCTCACGATTGTGTAGTGGACAGGCCAGACTTCCCTCTGGCATGAGTAATCCCCGCTCCGTGGACTGCAGAAGAGAGGCACCACTTCACACCAGCATGGGTCTATCCCAATGATCTTGGCATAGACCCACACTTGGGGGTCTTGTGAGCTTGTGCAGACGATGTGCCTTTGATGTATCTTCCAAAACCAACATCACCCCCAAAGAGCCAGTTAGTTATTGCCTGGGCTTTGTTTTGTCTCTTTGAACATTCTTTTCCTGCCTTCTTGCCTTGTTAGAGTTTGGCACATAAACATCCTTGTACTGAACAATACACCCCGCTGTAGGCTGTACTCAGGTGGGTAGGAGCTATGGCACCAGCGAGTGCTTAATAATTCAGCAATCACTGCTGGGTCCCAGAATATGCAAGGAAAGCAAGATTGCAGAGGTTACTGGGAGAGTTTGAGAGAACTAATGACCTTGTCCAAGAACTTCTGATAGACCTGTGCACAAGGGGGCCAGGAATGTAGAACATGAGTCTGAGCATCCTCAGATAGACTGCACCCCACCCGCATCGAAGAACCCACTAGTAGTTTTGGTGTGTCTACAGTCTTCTCCACAAAAGTCCTACAACTTTCTCAAAGATCTTGACAACTGTACGTTCCTTCGGGAGACTTGTGCAATATGCACAGGCAACATTTAGTGTTGGCACCAAACTTAAATTCCCCACGTCCTTCATAAAAAACGATCATGTACCAATAGACGTGGGAATGACCTGTCTCTTGAGAAGTGTCCTGTTCTCACTACACCACTCAGCCACTGCAACCTTCACAGCAATTTAAAATCCCAGATTCCATCCACGTCCTTACTAGCCAGTTCCTTGACTCAGTAGCTCCAAGGCATTACCAAAGAACTTGTCGGAGACCCTGAGCTAGTGCCAGGCTGCCAAGGAGTCACCCGAGCATCACTCTCAGAGGTGACTCTCTTGATGTTTTCTAGCATGTCTTTTCCTGCTGAATGCTGCAGACGCAGCCTATTGACAGTACTCACACAGGCCTTTCATGGCAGCATCCAGCACCTCACAGTCTCTAGCATCGTTACCCTCACAGCCCCATCAGGAAGGGAAAGGAAGCGCTGTCATTCCCATCTGTGAGGTACCAGGAGAACGGATCCATGGCCACACAGATGGCGTAAGGAACAAACCAGGTCTCAAGTGCCAGTCCTGCCTGGGTCACCCTGCCTCTCTGGGCCTGTTCTTGTGACAGGGCTATTGCCAGCTTGCCAGCTGCAGCGGCTTCACTCAATCCCTAATGCAGGCAGCTACAAGAATCATCCTGCTGCAGGTCAATCCACTCGCTGTGCCAGAGCAGCCTCCCCGTGAAGTTCAACAAGGACAAGTGCAGAGTCCTGCACTTAGGATGGAAGAATCCCATGCACCGCTACAGACTAGGGACCGAATGGCTCGGCAGCAGTTCTGCAGAAAAGGACCTAGGGTTACAGTGGACGAGAAGCTGGATATGAGTCAACAGTGTGCCCTTGTTGCCAAGAAGGCCAATGGCATTTTGGGATGTATAAATAGGGGCATCGCCAGCAGATTGAGGGACGTGATCATTCCCCTCTATAGGGCATTGTTGAGGCCTCATCTGGAGTACTGTGTCCACCCTTGGGCCCCACACTACAAGAAGGATGTGAAAAAATTGGAAAACATCCAGCGGAGAGCAACAAAAATGATAAGGGGACTGGAACACATGACTTACGAGGAGAGGCTGACGGAACTGGGATTGTTTAGTCTGTGGAAGAGAAGAATGAGGGGGGATTTGCTAGCTGTTTTTAACTACCTGAAAGGGGGTTCCAAAGAGGATGGATCTAGACTGTTCTCAGTGATAGCAGATGACAGAACAAGGAGTAATGGTCTCAAGTTGCAGTGGGAGAGGTTTAGGTTGGATGTTAGGAAAAACTTTTTCACTAGGAGGGTGGTGAAACACTGGAATGCGTTATCTAGGGAGGTGGTGGAATCTCCTTCCTTAGAAGTTTTTAAGGTCAGGCTTGACAAAGCCCTGTCTGGGATGATTTAGTTGGGGATTGGTCCTGCTTTGAGCAGGGGGTTGAACTAGATGACCTCCTGAGGTCCCTTCCAACCCTGATATTCTATTATTCTATGATTCAATGCCGTTCTCAAACCCTCCCCAGCTCCTCCCCTCGCTGCACAAAGCACTTCTCCCATCAGCCCGCATGCTCCAGGCCACCAGCAGGACTAGCACTGGGCAGCTGGGAAAAGCAAACCCTGAGTGTTTGGATTGATTAAATGAAAACCCGGGATATTGCAGGTGCCCCCAGGGTGTTCCTGGCGCACTGAGCCATCCCCCACAAAGCCAGGACCAACCCTGGGAAATCTGGTTCCTTTACCCACCTGTGTCCTTCAGAAGGAAGTCGCTTATGAGACACAGCACACACATGCCCACTGTGGGCTCCCAGCTTTGTGACACTCCCAGCCTCGTCCCAGACGAGCTGGAGCCCAAACTCACCTGGCCATCCCCAGAGTCCTCCCCTTGCAGTACCTCTGTTGGGGGTTCCCATGACAAAGGCATTCGTCGGGCTTGGATCCCCTCCCTGCTGATGACCTTGTGACAGCTGCTAAGAGCTGGTCAGGACTCCCCCCAGAACTGGACAATGCAGCTCCTGGATGGGCCAAGACAAGTCACTACAGACCAAGACAAAGGTCCTGCTAACAACCCTGCTGGCCAAGGCGGTGACAGACAGGATGTGGAATCAGGACTCTGGCTCATATCAGAGAGTCTCTGGATGTCTCTGCATTTAGTTGCTTTACAGCTAGTCCAGCACAGTCCAGTCTTTGATCTACACCTCACAAGTTGTTCCAGCACACAACTGCACATCCTGGGAACAGCTCTGTCTTACACATGTGCTAGCCACGAAGTCTGATAGAGAGGGCACTGGAACATGTGGGGGCACAGAGAAGACACGTTCAAAGGCAAACTCAAGTCTCTGCCCAGCTCTCAGACAGGTGCATGCAGCAGCAGTGGGCTGCCATGGACGAGCTGATCACAGCCCTCCCTCACAGTTAATACAGAGGAGAGTCCGTACGGAAATGTGAAGTCATTTCATTTTAGTCAAGTTGCCGCTTTGGAGCGGGTACTGGCCTCCCCACGGAGACAGTCGTTGTACTCATCTCACCAGTGGCACTGCAAGCAGCTGTTGCTACTCCTTCATTTGCAACCAGGTCACCATATAGCCTGAGGGACCCAACAGCTGATGTCCATAGTTGGTATTGAAGACATCTGTTCACCTCAGTGGGTTGGGAGTTAAAAGACCATTGTCATCCTGGACAACATTCCTTGTAAACAACAGGTCATGGGAGCCAACAGAATGCCAGAAGGGCAGAGCAGCCCCACCAAAGTGAGTTCGACTCGGAAGAGCTGCAGAGACTGCAGTGAAGCTGGCACAGGGTGACAATGGTACGGGGCGATGTTACATGCAGCACAATAAAAATGGGAAAGCTCAGCAAACGTTTGGATTCCTTGCATTTCCATGCTGGAGCAGGAATTATTTGGAGGGGAGCAGCTGCATGGAGGGGAGCGTCACAGCACGTGGGATTGGGATGGCGTAGCTGGCCTTGCTTTGGAAGTTTCAGTGCACGGCAGTTCACCAGTGTATTAGGGCAGGAGGGAGGTGGGTACCAACAGTGCCATAGACAACATGGCTTATTACAACCCGAATATCCCTGTGCCAGAGCCGCACTGTTAAAAAGGGATGTTCCCAAACGAGATCCCAGAGCAAAAAGCACGGCCAGCCTGTCCTCCACACACATGTTGTATGGACAGGCTCCTCTCAGCCTGCAGTTCCATGCCCTCATGGTGTCAGTGAGGGCCGTTTTCCATCACTGACAGCCTGGTATTGTACCGGGATGAATGGTCTGAGCAGGCCTGTGGTGGGAACAGGCTCAGCCAACAGCACAGAACTGACGTTTCCCAGAGACCAAGTGCTAATGAGCAGGGTCTGACTCTTCGGGGGAGCCAGGCATTCGCAGGAGAACTGGGGACCAGCACTGGGGATCTGCTCTTGGGACTAACAGCCAGCACCTGGAGGAGCCGCCCCAGTTTGTCTCTCATAATAGGGGGCACAATAGATGGCCTCACGCTGCCCCTCTCCTCCCAGGGCCAGTCTGGCTGTGACCCTCTGGCCCAGATCTGCCCACCACTCCCCCGGGCAGCTGCCATCACCCTGCATAGAAGCCGGCAGACTTGCAGCAAGGGAGCAGGCTCCAGCAGGACAGGAGGGTTTGGCAGGTAACTGAACATTCTCAGGCACTTTGACGTGTCGTTCCCAAGGTCAGGGCTGATCACTAGTCCCTGGGTATTATCTGTACAGCTCGGGAGCTGGAGGCCCTGAGTCTCACTCTCACCCACACCCTGGGACGAGCCAGAGGGCACCACGGAACGGCAGTGCTCCTCCTACACAACACAGGCCTTGGTTCCCCTGGGCAGCAAGGAGAGCGCAGGGCCAGCTGAGCCTTGCTATACAGCCTGGTTCTGACAGCCAGGGAATGACTGTATGCCCAGCCGTCTGCTAGGACACCATACCTGGCTGTGTGCATGTCCCATCCCAAACACCTTCCTGATCCGGGCTGCCTCTTCTCCAACAGCTCCCCACAGCACCTCCTGCAGATTTCATGCTGCTGGGCACATTTTGGAAGCATTTTCCATGTCAGAGTTTAAACTACATGCCGTTTACTATTATTGTATTTGCTTACACTCTCTGAACACAAACGATCATTCCAGGCTAACTGCCTGCAATATTGCTTGTATAATGCATCTGCATTCTGATTAACCAGCTTGAACATTGCCCTCTTAGCAGGTATCTGAGAAGGATGAGCAAGCAGAGTGGATGGGTTTTTATGGAGCTGGGCACATGGAGAGCGAGGGGGATTTGGCTGTGGCCATTACCCTGCACAAGAAGCAGACAGTGGGTTCATTACAGCAGCCACCAGCCCAGCTCCTGCCTCCTCCTGCCAGGGAACTCACCTGGGATGAGGCTCAAAGCACCTTCGCACTTGCATTTTGACGGTTGTATTACTGTGCATTTAAGATGAGCAGCGCAGTTGTCTCCAGTTCTGGCTGTGAGCTGCAGGCAAGGCTATGCTGGCCCCAGCTGATGCCCTTGACTCCCAGCCCATGGTGTGGATGCTTAGATATCAGCTGTCTGGAGGGGGAATGTGAGGGGCCTAGGATTAACTCTTGGCATTTTCCCAGCTGCCAGCCAGATGAACCACGAGGTGTATGCTCCTATAGAACAGGCAGGCTTCCAGGGACGTTGCAGCCCCTTGCTCTAGGAGGCCTGCAGCCCTAGACTCTGCAGAGACCCCACAGATGTCCCCCCCCAAGCAAGTGCGTTCTGCTGCCCAGTCTCCCAACACTGTGTTCAAAGACAACTGACCAGCCCAGAGAAGGCACCTGGTCCCCAGGCAAAGGGGCTGGGGAGACCCAGATGCCTTGAAAGAGAGGGCAGAGACCCAGACAGGCAGGCCACCTCAGGGACAGAGGGCAAGCGGTAGCCTGTTTAGGTGGAGGTGAAATACAACACAAAGAGTAGAGAGACCAAAGCCAGGCCAGGCAGCCTCTGCTCCCCGGGGAATGAATCTCCTCTGCTACTGTCACCCACACAGCTGCCCCCCTGCCTGTGTAACCCACACACCTCCTGGGTGTGGTGTTCTGTCCCATCTAGTGGCACCGAGGAGAGACAGAGAGTTTAGTTTAGTTTAGTTTAGTTAAATGAATCTGCTCTACAGCCTTAGCTATGAGCCAGTTGGCTTTTAGGTCATGCTGTAGAGGCTCATGCACTAAGCTCCAGAGGTCCCCGGTTCGATCTCGCCCACTGACGACTGGGGTTCTGTCAGCATTACACGGGCAGCCCGGGAGTGTGTCTTTTCCACAGGGTAGCCCAGACAGACCACACCGTTCAATCTTGCTGCAGCACTCTGCTTTTTTGGTGGCCACAGGGATGGCACCCTTACAGGCCCAAGACTATAGTAACCTGAGAACACAGGAACCGACAGACTGGATCAGTCCCAGGGCCTGTCTAGCCCAGTGTCCTGTCTCGGACAGTGGCCAGCACCAGGTGCTTCAGTGAAGGTGCATGAACTCCGCATTGGGCAACCTGCCCCCAGTTTACATTTCATCCTGATATTCAACTGCTCGAGCTTGGCGTAGGCTTTTGCTCTGAGGGTAGCAACGTCGAGCATGGGGAAGACACTGACAGTCCCGCTTTGTGCCCATGACCCTCCACAAGTCAACTTCAAACAACAAATGAAATTTACTGTTTTCAATTTCAAATTGCTCCTTTGGAGTTTTAAAAATAATAAATTACTAATCAGCAGCCACCCCCTCTCCTGCGTCCTTTGCAGCGACGCTCCAATAATTAATTACAAACTACAATACTGATCAGCTTGCATGTACTCAGTCTTTACTGACAATCATTAACCATAATATGAAATTTATAATGTCGAGACATGAAACCCCGGTGAGATGAACTGCTCTGCTTTTTAATCAGTTTTATGGGATGATATAATGCATTGATCGACAAAGACAAGATACAGTACGTGTTCCTATGTCTATAGTTGTGTAATCTTATTAATTTAGATTTACAGAAGGTGTCTTGCTGCAAAGAGGAAAGACAAAGCTCAGCTGCCTTGTACAGGATGGCTCATTCCCAGCCGGCTGAGACATCCACTGCTAGGTAAGCATCCCAGGCACTGAGTGTTTGCTGCTTGGGATTCCCTCCAGGAGCATCATGGAGCAGTGAAAGCTCTCTACGGCTACTCATAGCCACGGATAACCAAAGGCAGATCACGCATGCTACAGCCCTTGGAACCATAGATGGGGCAGGCCAAGCTTTTACAGATGTCCTGGGTCCCAAAGCAATGAGAGTTGTTATGTGCAGCCTCCAGCTACCTACACAGGACAAAGGACAAGAGGCTAAACCAACAAAGTGGCAACAGCCCAGCACCAAAGTCCCTGTGCAGCAAGTTAATCGGACTTGCAGCATAAGCCTACGACAGCCAACCTATCAGACATCCCAAAGACTGAGGCCTGTGCAAGACCTGCAGTGGCAAAGGGCTGACTGGTTAGAGGAGAGTGAATTTAAATCACACAGAGGCCAAAGGGTGAAGGGTAGCAAGAGCCCTTACAGGATGGAAAGCGGAACCAATAAACTTGGTGGGATGTTTGGCCAAGGACTGGCTGCGTGTCGTGGCCGTGGCTAAGCCCAGAATCTGGGTGGGAGACACCCCCCTCTGATAGCACAGCAGAGTGCTGTCTTGCTCGGCACAGTTGTGAATACACTGAGTGCTTTGTACTGTATAAGAAAGCACAACCTGCTTCATAACCCCAGAGACACCAATGCACCAGCCTCAGACAGGATGAGGAGATAGCAGCAGGCTCCCAGAATCTGGTCCCTGGAGAGAAGTCAGTTTCAAACTCACATTGAGATCCAGATTTGGTGCATTCCCCCCCAAAATTGGCTTTGGGCCAAATCTTAAAGTCCTAACTCCAGCAAAACTCTAGTGGATTTCAATTGAAGCTTAGTCCGAGTGAGGACAGTGGGGTTTGGCCCTGCATTAGTGTGATGCAGATATGAGAGACGATCAAGTAACTGAGACTTTAATGTGACATTTTTAGTGTAATTATTATGTGAAAAACAGGGCTTTTCAGGGGGTGCAGGGGCCAGCATGGATGTGCTGCCAAAGTGACCCAAGAGCCCCCTTCCTTTGCAGGATAAAAGCTCATACAGGAGACCCATGTGCACAAGGGGGTTGAGGGGGAAGGGTCTCTCTGTGGGTCTCTGTGTGCACACATCTATGAGGCTCTGTGCATGTGTATGTGAAGGGGGTGGCATTTTGACACACTTGCATAGCTCATCATAGTCTCATTGAATTGCATGTACTTGCGAGTCTCTCCCCTTCTCCCAGCCAGTGCATCTGTGGCTGGGACATTCCCTTCTCAAGCAGTGCTGCCCCATGAAGCCCAGACAGCTGGTAACCATATTTGTGTGTTACGCTGTCATATCCTATTTGCAAGCATGTTCCTGCGCTACATTCATGAGAGGTTGAACTGGATTTTTTCAGGTCAGACGTGTCCAATACAAGCAAAGTCTCCACTTTCCCCAATAGGTCATTAACTGGGAAGCGGTTCGTGTTTCATTCTCTGTTTCTGAGAGCAGCGAGGGGGCTATGGGGCTGCTTGATTACGCTCATCCCATCCTCACTGAGGGGCTGGGTCAGCCATGGCCTATCCCTGAGGCTCTCCCAGCCCTGCATTACTCCCAGCGAGGGGGCGGGGGGGTGCTGGTGTAAGCCATGCTCTGGTCTTTTAGCGACCGTGTCATCTCACCTTGCTCTGGGCTTGTGTGGGCAACATAGTGATTAACACCCCAGGAGCCTGCCTACACCAGGCCCCCACGTCTCTGCCATCACCGCCCGAGCTGCCCCAATAACAGGACACGCTCCTGAAGACAAGTTCCTTTGTTCCTGGCCCTTTGAAAGCCCCACAGTCCCTTCCAAAGAGGTTCCAGCGTGCCTGAGACTTAGAACAAGGGCTGTGTCCCCACCATACTATATTTGTTTTTAATTTCATGTGATCCATTGTGTTCTCACTTGTGTGAAGGGAGGAGTGGTGCTTAAAGACGTGGTGGCAGAAGGGGAGGGATGAGGTGTGAGAGCTGCTGAGGGAGGGGGACGCAGGTGTCCAGGGCTGCATGGAAGAAGGCATGGAGATGAGAAGGAGTGTGGGGGGAAAATCCACCTCTCTATCAATGCCAGCCAAGACGGGCCAAGAGAAGATGAATGGCCCCTGCTGCATAGAACTCTAGAGATGGACTCTGCCATCGTGCTCAGGGCGGGAGCACCTCAGAGCTAGCCCCTGCCACAGGGTTTCCCAGGTGGACAAGAGAGAGCAGCCACAATCCCAGTGCCTTGGGAGCTGGCTCGTACAGGTTAACTCTTGAGGCATCCACACCATTGGCCCTACACTTGCAAAACTTTGCACGTTCCCCAGCCTGGGGTCACAATTCATCAGCAGAAGGATTTTTAGGCCTCTTCTCTAGATGACCTTAGTAGGCTCACGTAGGCCAGCAACCCTCTGCAGCAAGTTCAGAACAGCACAGCCCCTGCCCACTGCCAGGGCTAAGGCAAATTGGCTGAAGTTTCTGACCTCACAAAGGAAATGACAGTAGCACCACAGCGGGCTGCCTGTGTTAGCTGCTGACATTAAAGGACAGAGAAGACACCTCTTTGGTAAACTCAGTGCTTGGTTTAATAGATAAAGTGCCTGGGCTACGTACAGATACCACAGAAGAGAAAAAATATGTCAGATTCTTGAGGCTCCCAAAGCAGCTGGTGTATGTTCCTTGCCCTTCTTGCCTGACAGGCTGCCCATGCAGGTGGTGTTCTGCATCACTTGAGATCATCAGTAGTTCTAATGAATTCAACTGCTGCTACAAACAACCTCAGCCAATGGGAAGGGGCTGCGCTCACCCGGCTGGCACAGGAATTATTAATGTTCTGCACAGTGGACAGCAGGCAGGGTGGGTTAGCCTGGGGGAAGTAGCCAGTAGCATGGTTACCAAGACTGTGATGAACAACTGAAGGACTGGTTACCTGGTGCAGTGCAGGTTGATTTTAGCAGAGAGCACAGCTCTGACCTGTGCACAAGGGCAGGATGGTATTCAGGGCAGATCCGAGATACTGGGGAGCAGGCTTCAGTGTGGAAATGTAGGTCGGATATTTCTGGGCATGATACCACGGCTGCTGACTCACACAAAAACATGCAGCAGAAAAGCAGTTTCAGCATCATGAGAGTCCTGATGAGCCTTCAGTGCGGTCTAATGTGTCAGCGTGGGGGGAAGGGGCAGGGCCGTTAGGCTCTTACTCCTAAGGACCAGCCCCCGCATGACTCCTCCAGGAACCAGGGGAGCTGGGAGCACAGCAAAGGGTGGGTGAGCATGTGTGACAAGCTTTCACCAAGTAGAAGGCCTCCAGCCTGGTAGGATTTAAAATACAGCTGGGATTTCCAGCAGATCCTAAGGGCGCTGGGTACCTGAATTCAGAGAAATGCGCATCTAAATCCCTCAGACTATTTGGAAATTCCCAGCCTAAATCGCTAAGTACAATTTTTGATGAACACATTTTTAATGTGTTGTTTAATGGAAGTTACTGAGGAGAGTTATTTTGGATTTCATTACCGCATTGGTTTTAATGCCAAGGAGTTGCTGGGGGCCGGAGGTAAGCACTGAAATCACTTTATAAAGTACTGCTGCAAACATCTCTGAAGCTCCCAGGTGACACCACTAACTCCATCTGATAGACAGGGGATGGCGTTCTACGGGATACAGCAAATTCATCAAGCAATAGAGTTATATGTACACATGAAAACCAGACACTGCTCAGACCCCGACCACACCAATGAGAAAATGCACAAAAATATAGCAGTAAATAAAATCCGATTAAGATTTAGAGGGAATTGTACAGACAATCTATCAATGCAGACACATCCCAAGCCCCATGGGGAACCAGGCACGTGCAACATCAGATAAACCTTTATCTACGGAGATCAAAGATGGCACAGAAGAACCCTGTGGAATGACACCCACTCACGCCCATTCTGAGTTTGCGCACACACATCCCAGGATCAACATCTGGTAGGGAGCAATGAGGACTGTGACTCCAGTTCTCCACTGCCCTGCATGTTGTGCAGAGTGGGGATAAGACACCCCCACCCAGCAGAGTGAGGAGCTTTTACACCCACCGTGCACTGGTGTGACCGACTTCCCCCAGGAGAGAATCAGGCCCTTGGTGTTGTGGGCGAAGTTGCTCTTGTGCAGCTCCTCGTTAGTGCTGCGTGCGTCTAACCCACGCTAGCTCCCAGCTGAGAACCCTTTCAATTAGTGATTGATGGTGCTCACACTGCTAGATGTGTTCATTAATGACACGGCCTTGTCATTTGGGGACAAGCTGGATGACAAGACTGTCTAAGGGAGTCTCAAGGGTTCCAGAGTGTGGCAAACCCCTTGCATGATTCTGGGACAACGGGCAGGCCAGCAGGCAGGAAGGGAGACAAACAGGAATATGAGCCAACTGCTGGAGCTTTCAGAGCTGCTGCTAATGCTCCTGCCTGTACCTCTGGGCAAACCAAGCCTCCAGCCCTTGGTGCTCTGGAACCACCCTGGAGGTAGGTACAAATTGTATTTGTCGAAACAGAAGTCAAAGGGCTACTCAGGTCTCAGGAGTGGGAGATTTGGGTTTAGAAACATAACCAGGATGGCTTTTACAGAGGGCTGTTCTAGTTACATTCACACTTCTGCCTGGAGGTCACCAGATCAGCAAGTGGGCACACAGAAAGGCAGCCACGTCCATTCCTAGCACCAAGTCCCGGGAGCAGACTCCTTTCTCGAGCACTTCCGTGCCCAGGGATGCCACACAACGGTTTCCTGACTGACCTCAGTGTTTTCCCCTTGATGACCTAGCCTGGGAACCATTCAACACAGTTCTGATTCTTGGGCTTCAAAACAAGCTATTCTCCAACTTCCTCTGCCTCCACATGTCCGTCCCATAGCCAGGATGGTGACCCCCGAGAAGTCACCTGCACCACTCTGGGCCCAGCTCCCTCAACTGAACTCATTTGCTAGGCATGGAGGTTCTCAGGCACCAGCAGAGCTGCTGCACACAGAGCAGAATAAATGTTTGCTCAGGAGAAAAAGGCGAGGAAGGGAGAATCCGCAGCTGGCAGAGGAGGAAGCCTGCTCACCTCGGGGCTCCCTTCGCTGCCCACCCCAGCACTTACAGGAGAGGGACATTTTAAAAACAGAACTTTAAAGTCTCGCCTCTCCCAGGCAAAAGCTTTCACATCCCCCAGCTCTGACAGGAATTAGCCAGCTGGCCCCACAGCTATGGGCGGGGAGTATTCTGTTCAATTTACACCTGAAATAACCAAGAGGTGGGATTTCCAGAGGTGCTGAGCATCTCCAGCTCCCGCTGACACCAGCGCCCAAACCCAGGGAGTCAGTGGAAGAGCCAGGACTAAGGCCGAAGGGGTTGTACCTGCCCAGCCTGGCGCCAAAGCTAAGGACGCAGGGGAGGGAGTGCAGGCAGAAGGAGAAGCCGTCTCTCAGGTTGGAGGCCTGTCAGAGCGCAGACCCTAGGGAGCCCATCTTCCTTCCCAGGCTCAGCACATTCATTATGGGGAACTATGTTTGCAGAATGCACTGAATTGGGTCTCTTGGGGCCCTGGTGAATGCTGAATGTTTGAAATCCAGCCTGAACAGATGGCCGTGGAGCCACCTTCAGATACACCTGGAGCTTGGGAAGACACGTCCTGTCATTTAACTCTCTGCAGGTGGGGAAAACAAAACCAACTAGGCTGCAGCTTCTCTGTAGGAGCCAACAACCCACGTCCCCCTGCTTCCAGGGCTCAATATTAAAAGGCAAAGTGAGCCACAGCCAGAGGGAAAGATCTGCCTCCGAGTCCCGGCCTGCTCAGAGCTTGCCATTGCCGGCTCTTCTTTCCTTGAGAGCTGCTCCCCTTGCTGTGTGGATCCTTAAAACCAGCTCCCAAGGGGTGCTGTGAGAGCAGGCAGGCTGCAGCACTGCTACAAGCTTCCCCCCCCAGCAGACCCCTGCCAACCCGACAATTGATTCAGCACCATGTGCTGGCTCAACAGGGAGAAGTGCTGTAGTTCTCTCCCTCAGCCTCCTCTCCAGGGGAGCAAGAGAACACATGCCCATGAGCTGCCTTGGCTTTGCACGGCATGATAGGGAAACGTGCAAAGAATGAACGCAGCTGCATGAGAAGATTGCCCGGGTTCAGCCGGCACTGCAGACGCATTGCCAAGCCGCGCGCTCTACTTGGGCTCAGCCTTGGGAGGAAGATTTACTTCCCTGGGCATCAGTCATTGTCTGGAAGGGGGAGGGGGAGGGAGAAATATCGGTGAGCCTGGCAAGGCTCTTCGCTGGGAGCCGGTGATGGTCTGGGCAAGTTTCTAGCTCTGAGCGCCTGTGACAGCCCTTTAACGACACTGCGCTTCCACAAGGTTCTGCTGGTCCAATAAACAATTATCAGCTAAATAAAACAAGAAGTGAGTGATGCCACTGTGCCCTGCTGGACTGACATTGTGTGAGCAAAGTGGTTTTCTCAGGGAGATTTACTTCCGCTGCCGGCTGCAGGCAGCCAGCCCAGCAGAAAGCACAAGCAGCTCACTCCGTGCTGGTGGGGTGGGGGCCAGGTTTTTATTTCCTTTGCAAGGGAATCAGAACAATAAAGCCAGTACAAACAGACATTCACTCCGCCACAGGAGGATTAACCTGGCCCAGGGTAGCCTGTGGCCCAGGCTCACCCCCTTCTCCGACTGCAGCCCTCGCGCCAGGCGCACCCAGCCAGCCCTTCTGTTCTACAATCCCGGAGTATACGACCGGGAGTTCAGCACCCCTTTCTTCCTCCTCTGAGCCACCAGGGGCTGGGAGAGCTGCAGGGGACAGGCCCAGCCACCCCACGGGCTCTGCTCTTCAAGCCTCTCCGCTGAAGGCAGGGCCGTGGAAGGAGGGTAAAGGCAGCAGACAGGAGCCCGTGCCGCTCCCTTCCAGGACTGAACGCTTGGGAGGGAAAGCTGGTCCTGATGTGCGCAGGACCCCAGGGGCAGAGTCTGCACTTGGCTGGAGCTGCAGAATCACCTAGAGGACATCGTCCATTCCAAGGGTTTCACTGCCACCCACTGTCGTGTCTGCGCACGTCTGACTGCCCAGGCGCCATGTGCCCATCTGCTAGGCTGCCAGATCTCACACATGCCTCCGGGTGCTGCTTTGAACTCCCAGCCAGCCCGGTGCTGAACCGGGCAGCCCAAGGATTAACAATCATTGGTCAGAGGAGAGAGCTGATTGTATGGATCAATTCTGAGCAGGAAGCACCCTTGGAGAGAGACGAGCACTGGGTCAGAGCTGGCAGGAGGAGGACTGATTTAAAAGTAGGTGGTGCTAGGTAGCCTGGTGACAGACCTAAGAGCCATGCAATATTCTGCAATGTCCTGGGGGCAGTTGGCAGGGGAGGAGAAGATGTGTTTACCTGGCGTTTGCAGGAAGAGTTACAGTCCTGGCTGTGATTGATGCACTCACAGACAGGACTGTTTGGGCTAAAGCAAGACCAGCTGTTATAATATTTTAAATGTCAACAAACTAAAACTCAGCTTATGCTGAATTATGAGGGAACGTTCCTGAACCTCAGCCAGATCCACGCTCACTCAGGGGGTTGGGGCCCATTGCACTCAGCGAATGTTAGGGGGGCTTGACAGTGCCTGGAAAATCTAACCGCAAAGAAACAAGCTGTCAAAGCACCTTCTAAATCTGCAGCTAGGCAGACGACTCAGACCCAGCAAGTCCCAGAGGGAGAAGGGCTGAAGGGACGGATGAGTCAGCACCCCCTCCCATTTGCCCCCCAAACTGGTAAGGGGGATTCAAGCAAAGGCTTCTTCAGCCAGTTCAACAAACAACCCCAACCAAGCACCTCTCAGCATCACCCAGGCCTCAGGAATCCCCGGCTGCACCCAAAGGCCAGGCTTCCCAGTGGAGAGAATCTTCTCAAGCAAATGCCCTGGCTCTGTGGGCATGGCAGGCTGTCCTGTCCCTAGGTGCACAGACAGTGGCCAGGCATCACAGAGATGCCGCTTATCAGCTGCAGCTTGGGAAGATGCAAGTACAGAACCGCTTCCAGCCTCATGTTATAGCACAAGAGGGACAAAGGGAGTTCGATCGGCATGTTATCTTCCCTCCATGGGGCAAGAGACACCTCCTCAACACCATCCTACCGGGCAGAATTCAGAATGTAAACTGCACCTCTCCCACTGGGTCCATGCAGCCAGCCTTGCGCACACCTCTCCTGTCAGAACATTAACCTAGATCGCTCACTCCACAAAGGCAAAGTGAAGGTGGCAAAGAGAGAGGGGATACATAGTGATCAAAGGGAAGTAATTACATTCCCAGTCCAAGAACAATCATGGGTAGAACCAGCGAACATTGATTTTCTGTTCTCTGTCAGGAATTGACTATTTTGCCATGAGCCCATTTGCACTGGTTTGTTGTGTGTATGCTCAGATGCCTCTGGGGAGCAACATGCTGTGTGAAGACAATTCAGTGTAAATGTAGATTCATGTGGGCATAATCTTCTTTGGGCAGGAAGAAACAGCTCCAGCAAAAACCCCTAGCTTCAACAGATCCCGCCCCATCCGTAACTGCGTGGGCTAAACACCACCATTCTCTCTGGACATGGGACCTACCATCCAAGGCTGCTGCGATTATACACTACACACTTTGGGTTCCACAGAGTTACTGGGCAGGGCAAGAAAACAAATGGCTCTGCTGGAGAGAGCAGCTGGGATGTTCAAGAGGTTAAAAACATCCTCCTAGCAGAGCAGACAGAGCCACTGGAATCCTGTCTTCATATGTGTCCGTGCAGCACCTAGCGCCACCAAGCCCAGTGGGAACCTGGGCACTCCCACAGTACAGAAAAAAAGTACGGTAGGACCATCCAGCTGCCATTAACTATCTCGTCATGTCCAGCGTGCTCAGTGGTATCTCAGTGCTGAGCTCTCTCTGGCTGGACAGCTGGGTGACGGGAAGGTTTTTCCTCTGCTTTTATTTTTGCTATAAAGGAGCTGAAGGTTATTGGTGTTTTAAGGAACTTCTGGAAGTTGGTGGCTGTCTAATTCACCCTTCGAACTGGTGGCTTTTGTCCACAGTTTTTACCATGCAGATAAACAGGATAATTACACGCACAGCCCAGGTATCTGAGCACAGAAACAGATAGGGTGGTATTGTTTTCTATAGCCACATTACACACAGTAACTCAACCTGTAAATCAAATATCAAATTCAATGTGCAAAGAGGTTTTAAAGATAGCTCACTCGTGCCATCTAGGGGCTAGAGCACACCAATGGATGCACCAGAAAACTAACCAACCTCACGGTATTGTTACAACCAAATGGAACTTTTCCCCCCTTCCCCAGCCCGTTCTCAGTAGCGGAGTAACCACTAGCGAGTGGCAATGTAAACAAAGACAAGATGTTAAGGCCGGAAGGGAGCATGGTGACCCTCTAGTCTCACCTATGGCATAACACAGGCCTGAGAATCTCACCGCACCGAGTGATTCCTGCCTCTAGCCCAGAACCTCTGGCTGAGCTGGACCCGCTCCTGTAGGAAGGTGTCCATGCTTGGCAGTGGTTGTGTCATTGGAATGAATTAAAGGGTAGCGGGAAGCTGCATAAACTAATGAGGCCTAAGCCTGAGTCCACATGCAGTTCAATGCCAGACTGGAAATATGGCAGCTTTCTGAAGAGGTATGAGCACAAACTGCCTGGTCTTGCTGGGAACGGGATCCCTTGCCCTGAATCTGTCCCTTTGCCTGCGTGCCAGTTAAATGCCCAGCATAAAGAGCCTTTGCCCTGACAGGCACCTCTAGTGAGTTACATAGCACAGTCCTGCCATAGGCGGTACAGTGTCATTAGCCCTGAGCTACCCGCAGAGACGAGGATCCAGCCTCAGCCATGACCCTCCTTGCGGTGATGGGGACTGCACAGCCCCTCCGGCAGCTCAGTCTGGAGACTCGTGCCAGCATTTAACCGGGCTTGTTCCTCTTGCTGTTTAACCCTGTTCCTCTGTCCCCATTGGCTAGTGAGAAAATCACAGCTCTGTCCAATGGCCAACACAGCCATCCCCAACTGTTCAAAAATCTTGGGTCTGAGCCCCCAAAATCATGAAACCACACATGAGAGTCCTTTACAAATAATAAACATTGGGCTTATTTTCCCTCCTCTGTTCTCTGAGCCACAAGAGGACAAGGGGGGCATGTTTCCCAGTTTTTCTCTGCCACCAGGAGGGCCTGATGCTCGCTGCTGGTTGAAATGAAAGCTGAGATTTGCAAATAATCACCTGGCTGCAGGTGCTGGGGCTTTAAGACAAACAGCAGCTCTTGGGAGACTCCTGATAAAGTCACAAGGGTCAGCAGCACTGAATGTCTCTGCACCTCTCTCTGGAGATCGCTGCCCTGTGCCTCCCACATGCACCCACCATGCTGGGAGAGAGACTGCATCAAAGGCCAGAATGTGCCCTCTGGCTCCATGCAGAGCTGGTGTGTTGCATTCTCCCATGTTATACACCAGCGAGACACGATGAATCAGCTGATTTATAACTGCAACCTGGGTAGTCAGCAAGGCATTTATCCCTCACTCACCACCATGGGGGCTGAACCCTGAGGTCCTCTCACACCCACACTCTGAGTTACCCACCACACCAGGCGCCGTTCCTGGAAGTGCTTCCCTGAGAGACCCTGTGGGGCAGGGCCCAGCACGGTGATGGCTCTGCAGCTCAGGGGCTCGGACGCACTCAGGCCAGGCCGCAGCCTGTCTGGCGCAGCATCGCTGACTGGCTTCCAAATAAGGGAAGGACTAGCTGCTGAGAAATGGTCAACTGCTCCCTCGCATAGCGCTCACACGAGGGAGAAGGGAAAAGATCCCCTGCAATGTGCTCCTTTTGCACAGGGGCTGGTAGATGAGCAGAGGGACTTGGGGGGCCCTCCCTTGTGCCCCCACAGGGCAGAGATGGCATGTAATCAAAACTTTGCTGTCTTTGCTGCACAGAGAGCCACTGCGTGTGGAGTACAACATCCTGCCAAACAATTCAGGGAACAGATCAGGATAGGCCACCTGGCCATTGGGAGGTGCTACTCCAAGTGGGAGATTAGTCACAGAGACTGATAAATGGTTCGCATCCATCTTGTCCCATGGGCCAGGAATTGCTCCCCACGTCTGTTCCCCAGGGCTCGCTAGACTGCAGCTCTTCACTCTCCAAGTTACACACAGACACGCTTTTGGTGGGTCCTACCTGGACACACAAACCTGCTCCAGCCATTTCTCCTGCGGGCACCATATATGACAGGTCTCTGGAAACTCCACAGAAGGGCCTTTATTCAAGGTCACAGCCTTTCCCTCCCACGGCCACTTCACCAAGCCATCGGGGCCCCTGCACACAATCCTCCATCAGCCCCCCATATAATCTCCCAGCCTATTACTACCTGTCCCCAGGGTCACCCCGCCCCCATCCCCAGCACACAGGCTCTGGGGAAACCTCCCAAAACTGAGGCAACTCCCCTTTCACCACAAGCTGTCCATAATCATAGAATCATAGAATGATAGAATATCAGGGTTGGAAGGGACCCCAGAAGGTCATCTAGTCCAACCCCCTGCTCAAAGCAGGACCAAGTCCCAGTTAAATCATCCCAGCCAGGGCTTTGTCAAGCCTGACCTTAAAAACCTCTAAGGAAGGAGATTCTACCACCTCCCTAGGTAACGCATTCCAGTGTTTCACCACCCTCTTAGTGAAAAAGTTTTTCCTAATATCCAATCTAAACCTCCCCCATTGCAACTTGAGACCATTACTCCTCGTTCTGTCATCTGCTACCATTGAGAACAGTCTAGAGCCATCCTTTTTGAAACCCCCTTTCAGGTAGTTGAAAGCAGCTATCAAATCCCCCCTCATTCTTCTCTTCTGCAGACTAAACAATCCCAGCTCCCTCAGCCTCTCCTCATAAGTCATGTGCTCTAGACCCCTAATCATTTTTGTTGCCCTTCGTTGTACTCTTTCCAATTTATCCACATCCTTCCTGTAGTGTGGGGCCCAAAACTGGACACAGTACTCCAGATGAGGCCTCACCAGTGTCGAATAGAGGGGAACGATCACGTCCCTCGATCTGCTCGCTATGCCCCTACTTATACATCCCAAAATGCCATTGGCCTTCTTGGCAACAAGGGCACACTGCTGACTCATATCCAGCTTCTCGTCCACTGTCACCCCTAGGTCCTTTTCCGCAGAACTGCTGCCGAGCCATTCGGTCCCTAGTCTGTAGCGGTGCATTGGATTCTTCCATCCTAAGTGCAGGACCCTGCACTTATCCTTATTGAACCTCATTAGATTTCTTTTGGCCCAATCTTCCAATTTGTCTAGGTCCTTCTGTATCCTATCCCTCCCCTCCAGCGTATCTACCACTCCTCCCAGTTTAGTATCATCCGCAAATTTGCTGAGAGTGCAATCCACACCATCCTCCAGATCATTTATGAAGATATTGAACAAAACGGGCCCCAGGACCGACCCCTGGGGCACTCCACTTGACACCGGCTGCCAACTAGACATGGAGCCATTGATCACTACCCGTTGAGCCCGACAATCTAGCCAGCTTTCTACCCACCTTATAGTGCATTCATCCAGCCCATACTTCCTTAACTTGCTGACAAGAATGCTGTGGGAGACTGTGTCAAAAGCTTTGCTAAAGTCAAGAAACAATACATCCACTGCTTTCCCTTCATCCACAGAACCAGTAATCTCATCATAAAAGGCGATTAGATTAGTCAGGCATGACCTTCCTTTGGTGAATCCATGCTGACTGTTCCTGATCACTTTCCTCTCCTCTAAGTGCTTCAGGATTGATTCTTTGAGGACCTGCTCCATGATTTTTCCAGGGACTGAGGTGAGGCTGACCGGCCTGTAGTTCCCAGGATCCTCCTTCTTCCCTTTTTTAAAGATGGGCACTACATTAGCCTTTTTCCAGTCATCCGGGACTTCCCCCGTTCGCCACGAGTTTTCAAAGATAATGGCCAAGGGCTCTGCAATCACAGCCGCCAATTCCTTCAGCACTCTCGGATGCAATTCGTCCGGCCCCATGGACTTGTGCACGTCCAGCTTTTCTAAATAGTCCCTAACCACCTCTATCTCTACAGAGGGCTGGCCATCTCTTCCCCTACAGAGGGCTGGCCATCTCTTCCCTTAATGAGTGACTCTGGCTGCCCCTTAGGGGGAAAATACAGGAGCATTGTCATTTCTATTCCCTTCTGAA
This sequence comes from Dermochelys coriacea, assembly GCF_009764565.3. NCBI lineage: Eukaryota > Metazoa > Chordata > Testudines > Dermochelyidae > Dermochelys > Dermochelys coriacea. Next base: position 24,251,427 of record NC_050083.1, on the reverse strand, counting down.
TATACGCGCACCATCTATTCCTGCCACATCGGGGTGGAAGGGCAGACCACAGGTGTGTAAACACAGCTACGGATCCTCCCCTGAACAACACTCCTCTCCCAGCCCAGGGCTTCCCAGGGACACCACAGGGAAAGGAAGCAGCGCACTTGAAAGATTCCCCAACAAAAGGGTGTATGTGTCTTCAAATGCCCCATCAGAGCCCTACCCGGAGTGCCAAAGGCCTCGCTCTTGGTATGGGATAGATGGTGCTGTCTTACCAGCAATGACTTCCTCCACCTCTGCCAACTCTCCACCAACACCTGACTGCACCAGCGGAAGGACACCAAGACCTGGCACAAGGACTCCTTAGGCTTCAGCTTTGCATCTGGAAAGAACAATGCTCTGGAGACAGCCTGGTAGAAAGGGCCCAGACCTGCATGCATAAACGTGTGAAGAGCTTTCCTCTCCTAGACACCTGCCTTTGCCTGCACCCAACCGTTCAGCAGCTGAGCTGAACCAACTGGGACCTGTAACCACCCAACCCGTTGATGGGACACACAGTTATCACTGGATTCACCTCCTGCCATGAGAAAGCCTTCTGACTCCTCTGGGACTTCTGCTGTGTACAAGGGAGAAAACTTCGCCAGCAACCCCAGAGCCCGAGCCTGTGGGAACCAGTGACAGATCGGAGAACAATTCACTTGGGGCATACAACTTTACAGGAGAAGGGACCACAGCAATCTGGATCTGGCGCCAGGTTACACCAGTTCACACACAAAACTCCTTCGGTTCCTTTGCTACAATCTCTCAGCCATGAACAGTTGCTGCCAGACCTATAAACTCTGCCATATCCCAGCCCACAGGAAGCAAATCTGGGCTTCCAAACACTGTATTTTAGATGATCCAATTTCTACTGCACAGCCAGCCCTAAACACACACACCCCCTCTGCAGATGTCATTACAAAAATGGGATCTGAAACCACTATCTATCGCCTTCTCTGCTGAGAGCTTCGATTTCAGATACCATCACCCAGAATAACTGGGCACCGGTATCTAATCCAGAACAAGCCCCATTCATTGAAAAGAATGCCATTATAGCTCCAGTAATTGTATATGCTGCAAAGTGCTTGAGTCAGCAGTCCTGCTGGATTTTGCTTTCGACATCTGCAACCCTATAAATCTTTGTCTCCTTCAGGTGACCTATAGGCTCCCTGCGCTCTGCGCAGGCTCCTGTTTACTGCAGTCTGCGTGGTGTCTGACCCCTGAGGGGTCACTGTCCTTCTGGCAGCTGCTTGATTTGTAACCTCCCGCGGGAGAATGTTACCTGGGCTTGTCCCCATAGGCTCACAGGTATGCTGTACTTCAGCTACGCCAGCAGGGAGAGCAGATCCCTAAAGCTCTGCTCCCATCTATACGGTGGGGTTTGCCAAAGCAGGGTGCAAACCCTTGGGGAGGGAAGATGGCCCCTGAACTGTCCCATATCCTACACTCTGCTGTCGTGGGGCTGACAAAATGGTGCAAAGTTGCAGCGCTATGAGATCAGATGCCAGCAGAGTGCTAGGTGCTGCTCTCCGGGCCACAGGCCAGTTTGCTGTGTTGGACAAACTGTTTAGAACTGACAGCCCCTCCTGGCTGTGATGAGCCCAGGGCAGGATGCCAGGGGCCCAGACACCACAGTGATGGTCACAGTAAAGGACCTGAATAGAGGATTCTCCCAGGCAGTCACCAGCACCGTGTAGAGTTCAGTGTGATGGCCAGGTCTGTTTAGTGAGGCAGCAAGTCCCCAACCACAGGGCCGGAGAGGAGGTTCTGAAAAAATGCAGGAGGCCTTAGTGGCTCCCCTATGACAGAGGGGAGAGAAGGGCCGTGTCCATCCTTGTGGACCATCTGTTGCCAAGGGTGGCTGGGATGCACCGTGCCCCCTTGGCTAGCTCCCAGCTCACTTTGCAGCTGAAGCCTTCCATTTATCAGGCCTGAGCTGGGCTTTTTTTTTTAAATTGTTTTCGAAACAGATTTCATGTGGTCCCAAAATGAGACCATGATTGTAAATTAAAGTGTAATTAGCCTTTACGCTTTTATATTCATTAACTCTTCTCTGTTAATGATGCAGAGGCTGGAGCACAAACCCAGCATTATGAAACCACATCCAGGAAATAAAATAGTGATTTAGATAATGGCCAGAATGTATTGCTACTTACACATAATTAAACAAATGCTCCATTTAAACTTGGAAACATGAATGAATGTTGATTAACCCCAGCCGAATGATTCTGTCCGTGATTTTGTTAAGTGACTGTGCTGCTAACGGGGGCTGGCAGGAGGAAGCAGGCTTGCTACAGCCGTCAAACACACCTGCCAGGTGCAGGTGCTGCAACATGCTCGTGGGGCACAAGTAGGAAAGCGCCAGGCCAGTCTAGCAAGGACTGGCCATTGAAATGGGTGTGAGGCTCTTGCTGTGTGGGGGACAGACCAGCTCAGTAGCTGCAAGGGCGGCCCTCCAGCGTGCAACTCCAAAAGAGACCCACTTCCTGCAGCTTCCTGGGCTCCACGACTGCTCTTGTGCCCACATCCTGCTGTGTAAAGGGTCAGGGTTAAATCCCTGCAGAGACAGCAGGGTCTGGCGCCCTGCAGCGGAGCTCCAGGTCCTGCTGGCCCCTTTCTGCTCACATTTCAGGAGACTGCAGGAGTTCAGATCCTGCCTCACATTTTTAACGACTTTGTTGCATTACCAGGCGGGAAACTAGCCGTCTTGCTATTCTGGGGTGCAGCTCAAGAGGAAATACTAGTGTACAAGGAGACCACAACCCTCGGGTTTTGCTATGTACATTTGGAACAAAAAGATTCAACCCAGAAAAGGAGAAGAGTGTGTCTGGCCAGAGACAGCCAGGAGAGTGCTGCCCAATGCAGCAGCGCACTGCAGGGCATTCACCTTCTAGCATCACACAGGGAGGCCGTGACACATGAAAGGACGAACCCAAGCCACCAGGAGATTCGAGCTCAGCAGGGAGAAGTTTGTGACATTTAGTCAGACGGGAAGGGGGCTCGCTGAATTGCCCTCGGCAGCTGCGGTTTTCACGACGGCCCCGGGGGCACAGCACCATTTCCCCACCACCCCAGAGGCCACAAAGTGGGGCTAGATCATGGACTGTGGGCCAAAGGGACAGCGAACCGTGTGGCATTATGACATCCGGGGGTTCAGCAGAGTGGCTGTCCCAGCCGACTCGCTCAAAGCCCTTCATGGTGCCAGACCCTCTCACAGTGACACTCCCCCACTCAAGGTCTGCCTCTCCCCAGCATACACCCCAGCGCCCTGGGGTGGGGCGGGATGCAGAGTAGCAGCCAGCAATGGAAGCTCTCAGCTCCACCCCCAAGGCCAGCACCCCACGGAAGGCTACACGCCCGGGATCAGCCCAGCCCGGGCTCTAACACAGCCGTTTGCATTTTAATCTACCTCAGCCTCCCCATTAGTTACTATGGAAACAACCTCATCATTAGTTTGGGAGGAGCTTTGTGAAGTCCACTAGTGCCATATAAAATTAATTTCTGCAGCGTATACAAATCTCACCCCCAGTCAGAGAGAGCAGGTGGGGGAGAGAGGGGAGGACCCCCCCAACCACATCCCCACCATGCCCAGCACTGTCCTTAGTTCTCTGCTGACTCCATCCCACCTCTCACAGGCAGCCCCCAGCCGCACATGCCGCGCTCACCCAGCACCTGCCCACCCCTCCCATGAAGCTATATCGGCCCCAGCCCACTGCGCACTGCACAAGGGACCCACGTGTGCTGGGGCAGTGTCTGTGGTGGCTGCTAAGCACATCTGCACTCGCTACCATCGATACAAATACCGCACCCCCCGACCCCCATTCCTCCTCTTCCTCCACGGTCCCCTCCTGCTGCCGTGCGTAGCTCTGGGCTGGGAGGGGAGGGAGCACAGGGCCCACAGCCAGATGCCCCAAGGGCCAGTCACAGACTGGAAGAAGGGGCTGGTTCCAAGCAGAGCCCCACAGCTTTTCCCTGTGAAGTCAGACATGGGCCAGAAGCCAGCACTACTGTGCCTGGCTATTGCTAGCGGCTTGCAGAGTTCCCTGCACGTCCTGCGCCGGGCATGGGGACCTGGCCCGCACAAAGGCTTTTCCCCCAAGTCTCAGACATTTAGAGCCAAGTGTTGTTCCCACTCCAATGGGCTGGATTTGGCCTTTGGGGAATGGCCGGCAGTCCGATCCCCGCCGTCAGAGCAGGCATGAATGAGATTTCTGTGCCACGGGACACTGCGTCCCAGGTAACTCTTCCCCCCAGCTCCGCTCTTCCCAGGGACCGTTCTGGAGCCAGAGGGCTAAGACACCCGTAGCTCCTCGGGGGGTAGCCATGGAGCCACAGAGGGCAGGCTGTGGCTTGTGTTGCCAGCCACCCCTCAGTCTCTGCAGTGCTGTTCCAGGAGCAGCAGGGCAGAGGTGGGATTTCGCAGCCACCAGTGAAGGCAGAGAAGAGCACAGGGGCAGCTTCCCCATATGACTGTCAGTGTCACCAGTGAACCAGTGACAGTGGAAAGCCTGGAGACCACCTCTTCTCCTCAGTGCTGAGTCCCCTGGCCTGGGGCTGTTCTCAGGGTGGTCACTTAGCACCGGCTGCTGCCCAGTGGGCACTTCTGGCCCCACACGCACCAATACACCACACCAGCTCTCGCCATGACCCACCCCACGCCTCAGGCCTGCTTTTAGACACCAAGATTCCTGAATATTTTCCCTGTTCATCCACTCTGAGGGGGCAGCCTGAGTGTCCTGCCCACATTCGGCGAGCGCAGGGGGAATTCTGCTAGCGCGAGCCCAGGCAGTGACAGGGCCCAGCCAGAATCTAATCCTGAGGATGCACTTGGCATCCAGTTATGGCAAACACAACCCTAGAGACAGACGACCACGGGAACAGTTAGTGTGGAAAGGTCAAAGGGAACAATTGAAACCAAACTGGAGGAGGGCATGAGAGGGGACATGGAGGCAGGCAGCAAAGGGTCTGTCCAGAGATGGCAGCAGGAGAGATGGGGGCTTTAACACAGCTGGGCAGGAATCAATTGGTCTGTCCGCTGAAGATTTTCAAGAGTTTGAAAAAAAAGTAGAAATATTGAACATTTTCAAGAACCAAAAAATTGAAACGTTTTTAGTTTGGGTCAATCAAAATGTTTCACTTCGATTTTTGACCTTTTTTCTTTATAACCTTTTATTCAGCCTAATTAGCTTATATTTCAAAATGCAAACTGCTGTTGAGCCAATTGTTTGTTTATTTATTTAAAAAATGTTGAAACAAAACAGTTTGACCACTTCAAAACATGTTTCAAGTGGGGCAATTGAGTGACGCTGACCTTGTTTTGTGAACAGCTGCAATTTTGACAAAATGGCATTTTTTCATTGAAAAAGGAGCAGGGCATGCGTGCACTGTGTCTCAGACTCACCCCTTTGTTAGAGGATATGCTGCACCTTAGCATTGTTCTACAAGCAACAAATTATTGGAAAGAAAATCTTTTCAGGGACACCCCGGTGAAACCATAGCCAGGGCCAGGATTAACCTTTTGTGGGCCTGATGCCAAACATATTTGTGGGCCCCCATTGAGGCAATGGAGCATGGCACAGGAACGTCAGTCCCAAGACCGAGGGGCCAGCCAGGGGCATGGCAGGCAGGGGCGGCCCCACTCCGCCCAGCCCAGTGCGAGGGCACTATTTACAAACCAGCTGTTGCCAGATGCACAGTGGCCCTGTGATGCCAGCATGTCCCTTCCCCTGAGGGGGCGGGCCCATGCCACAGCACAGAGCCCCCCACCCAGCAACCCCTGACTCCCTATGATGAGAGCCCCCCAGACCCACTATGCCCAGCGCCCCCCAGACCTCCCCCACAAATGCACAGTGCCCTGCACATCACCCCCACCCACAGCCCCACACAACTGCCTAGCACCCCCCACAGAACCCCCACTCCTTAGTGCCCCAACCCACACATCTTCCCTGCCCCCTCACAGCCCAGAACCCCCCTCAGACTCCCCAGAGACCTGCTCCCCCACGCCCTGCCTGCCGGCTGCACTCACCAGCCCTGCTGGGAGGTGAGTGTGTCTGCTGGGGTGAGCCGGCAGCGCAGCCAGGGCTGCTAGTCCCGGGGCCAGGAATCGCTCTGGCCCTCAGGAGTGGTGCGATCAGGCAGGCCAAGGCCTGCCCTGAACGGGCTCCCTCAAGACACACTTGCCTGCAGGGGCCCAGCCAAGCCCCCCAACACTGTCCGCCCCGCCCCACCCCCGGCTGAGACTGGCCAGGCTTCTGCACCAGTCCCAAGCGGCTCGGCTCTGGGGAGACAGGCGGGGCCCCACAGGCTTGAAGCCAGAGGTGCCCTGGGGTCCTGCCAGGGGGCAAAGAGGAACAGGGGGTTGGGGCAGGAGGTAGAGAGGATCCCTTGGCCAGCTGACAGGCAGGCCAAGAGGAGCAAGTGGACAGCGGCGGGAGGAGCAGGGTCTCGGGGTGCAGTGCAAGTGGAGCAGGCCGGGACCCCTTCTGAGCATGGGCCCGGCTCCATGGAGCCACTGGCGCCATTGTAAACCTGGCACTGTATCCAGCCAGTGATAAACTGGTTGGATGTTAGGAAAAACTTTTTCATTAGGAGGGTGGTGAAGCACTGGAATGGGTTACCTAGGGAGGTGGTGGAATCCCCTTCCTTTGAGGTTTTTAAGATCAGGCTTGACAAAGCCCTGGCTGGGATGATTTAGTTGGGGTTGGTCCTGCTTTGAGCAGGGGGTTGGACTAGATGACCTCCTGAGGTCCCTTCCAACCCTGATAGTCTATGATTCTATGAAACACACTGTACTAGTTCAGGGGATGGTGTAAAACCACTGATTTCAGCAATTACATATGATTAGGCATGGTGGCTCGTGTGTTATTACATTCTGCTCCTTACCAGCACTTACAGCAATGACTTGGCAAAGGCACGTTGGCAGTTTAGATTAAATTAGACCCTTCTGCAGCCCTAATGTTTGCATCTTAAATGTTTTAGCAGCTCTCAGCAGCCTTATGGCTATAATAAGTGTTATAATCCAAGGAGGAACTATAGAAGATAAGGAAGAAGGAAAAGTTAAGATGAGGCGTCAGGAAAGAGCAATAAAAGCCAGGGAGAGGCTGGGTCCCTTGTGGTGCTTTACAGCGCATCAAAGTGCAGGAAGTTTCAGGCCCTGGACTGGCTGGGTTCTCCTTGCCCTGCATCGCCTTGTGACACTCTCGTGTTGGTCAGTGTAGGGCATGGGTCTCCCCAGACTCACACACCACCTGGCCTGCTAACAGCGCTGCAAAGCCTGCTCTTGTGGGAGAGTCAGTCCCAGCAATGGCTGGTGTCCGATGACAGGTAACAACCAACCAACCAGGCAGAACCCACTCTGCTCCCCTTCCACATGGGGCTCTCCACCCCAGTTATCCAGCTGCACTGCCTGTCTGCCCTGTGGGCTCAATTCACCCTCCCACCAGAACACTAGGCCCATGGGGGGCCCAGGCCTGGCGCTCTGGAGCATTTAAACCAGTGGGTCAGGCAGTGAGGAGCTACTCGTGGATACTGACCTGATAGCTCCCTAGGGCTGCCCCCTGGCTCCCTCCCATCAGCAGGTGTCAGGACACAGGCTATTCTCCTGTCCACGTAGCTCTCATTGCACCCCAGGATCAGTGTCAGGAGCCCCCAGCGCCCAGACATGGTGCTGTCCTGACCCAGGCACAGAAGAGGGACAAGGCAGTGGATCCTCCCAGAAGCCCAGACATTTCTAATCACCAGCGATCCACAGCAGCGGTTGGATAACAACACACAGCTGAGAAGGCACTGAATGCACCTGTGCCTTCCAACAAGGTGTCCAGGCTACTGAGTCTCCCAGGGCATGAACCAGCAGGTCCCCAAAGCAGTCAGGCTGGTTACTTTCCCCAGCACCGTGATGGAGCAGCAGCTCAACTGATTATGGCTTTGAGGGAAGCCAGGCGCTTTAAGGAAAGCGCTCCCCTGTATGAAAGACAGAAAAAAAGCTGGAGAAGACTGAAAGCCCCCTGTAGCTGGCATGCTGCCAGAGCATGGCTTTATATGCGGCCAACTCCCAAGCCTCAGAGCCACAGGCCTTGGGATCAGATAGCGGCACTGGCAAGAACATGCGTTGAGGGAGAATGGAAACATGGCCACCAACCCTCCCGCGCACACCACCTCGGGAATGGCAGCAGGTGGGCTCCTGGGCCAGGCCAGCAGCCACTGGGTGTTGGGGACTAATGCAATGGCGCCCAGTGCAGGATACTGGAAAGGGAGCTGCAGGTCATTCTCACCACGCTCCCAGCAAGTCTGCTTAAAACCCCAGCTCAGAATCCATGTTACTCTGACGCAACGGAAATAAATTGGCTCTAACACATACGAACCTCAGGCCACTCCATTGTCCCAGGCCTGCCAGGGCACGAGTTCAAGGTTCAACACGCCTGCCGTCACTGCCGATGGCATCTCTGATACCTAGAGGTGAGCGGAGAGCATTCTGATTGGCTGCTTCTGAAAGAGCCCTGGGCTTTCTCACAGTCCCCAACACCAGGGGCTGGACTTAGCCACAGAGCCCCGACCGCTGGGGGACTCGCAAGGGAGGGAGCCTCCGCACCCAGGTGACAAAGCGTTCCGCAAGTGTGGGGTCAGCCCATGTGCTGGTTTTAGAATGGGCCTGGCCCTGCTGGAATCACATGCTTGAAAAAGGTCATTCTACTCTACAGCAGCAAATGCTCCTGTTGCTGAGTGGAGAGAAACAGGCTGGGGCCAGCACACCGCCTGGAACAAAAATCCCAGCAACCTGTAATCCTGGTTAGGGAGACGCAGGTGTGGGTCGGGGGGGCAAGACTGCACATGCACACATGTTCACACGTAACACTCACGCACACACTTGTGCACAGACACACACACACTCATTCACATATACACACACTTGCTCACACACATACGCATTTGCATTCACAGACACACACAAACACACAGACATGCACACACACACACGCACACAGAGACACACACCCTTTCACTCTCCCTCCCTCCCCCAAGGCCATAGAGATGCCAGCACCTCCCACCCAGCTCCAGCACTTGCTGACTGTGCAAACAGGCCCTGGCTATATGCCGTGGGCACAGCTCCTCTTCCTGGGTGACCTGCCCAAGGGGAGCACAAGCTCTACACCCAGACCTCAGGAGCAGGCCAAGCCCTTGTGTGCACTGCTGTCAGACAGCTCGGAGCCAGGTGCTCTTGCCAGCACCAGCAGTGGCTGTGAGTGTCTTTCCTGGGCTCAGCCCAGGTGCACACCCAGCACCGCAGCGAGTGCTAAAGATGAGGCTTTGTACCAGTTTAATCAAACCTGCGCAGCTGCGTGTGTGGACCCTCCTCTTGAGTCACCCTGGCTCGTAACCATCTAGCCTGCATTGGTAAGTGCACAGGCTAAACCCACAGAACCAATCAGAGAGAGTTCACACACAAATGTTTCTCCAGTTTAACTAAACCAGTTTCATTTAAATCAGTGCAACCTCCATTTGCAGCTGGGCCCTCAGCCTTTGCAGCCAGGTAGAGAGTGAGCAGAGACCACCAGAGCCATGTGATGTCTCCTCCGCTCCTGGCTGCTCCCTGCCAGCACCTGGCAGCGTGCAGGATGCCTCACTCAAACCACTTGGAGACAGGCCCTGCCCCATCTGTCAGGCACGTCAAGGAGCAAGAGCAACCAAGGAAAGCCAGACCCAGTGGGGAGGCCAGAGTGGCAAAGGGGCACCGGGGCTGCATGGATTACTCAGCACAGAAATCTGACTCAATGCCCAGGGAGCAGGAAGGATTTGATTGGCGGCACTATAGGAGGAGGAAGATGTGATTGGCTGGGAGATATGACTTCATTGCAAGAAGAGGCACAGGCTGGCCTGTTATTGGAAGCGAGTGTTTGTATCAGACCCATAAGGCACATCTACTCTGCACCCTCAATCCAGCCTTTGACTCAGGTTTCAGCCCCAGCCCACACACAAATCAGTCTGACTTGGGTCAGCCAGCACTCAGGGCCTGGGTTCTCGGATCCTGCTAGTGCATCAGAGCCCAAGTCCTGCTGGACGCAGGTCCAAGCTTGTCATGCAGTGTGGATGCAGGTCAAGCCACAGACCCGAGTCAGAAGGACTGCGTAGTGCAGTGTGGACGCATTAGCATGGCTGTGAGACCAGGATCCAGCCCATGTAAACCCCGGTTTCCAATGCAGTTTGGATGCTCAAGCTCGGAGTTGGAAATGCCAAGTCTACCAGCCCGGGTCCCACAGACTCGGTTGTGGTGTCCAGGGTAGAGATGCCCACAGAGGGAAGAGGCTGGCTATAAGGACCCAACCCAGGGTAGCTCCCTGCAGTCTTTTCCCCAAGGTCTGCCCCAACCCAGTGCTAAGTGGCTGGAGAGGTTTGGTGCTGCCACCTCTTCCCCCTCCTTGAATGATTCTGCCAGGGAAGGTCCCTCAGGCTCATTCCGGGAGCCTGGCTGCGTCACACATGGTGTGTTTGGAAGCACAGATTATAGCCCCCCGGCTCTGCCTAGACAAGGGATAGAGGAACCACAGCAATGCAGGCCAGACTCCCATCTACCGGCCCAGCACACAGCTAGTCACGTTACTCCCTCACTGGGACTTTACCTTGTTCAGCACGCGGGAGCTGGTGCCATCTAACCTCCCGATCCCAGCCCAGGTGGACCTTGAGTGGAGGCCTGGCCTGGAGCCCAGAGCTTCTCTGGTAGCTCATATGTAACAGATACACTAGACATGATAGACGGGGCCGTTATGGCCCAGTGTGTCAAGACCTTCACTCCCAGGGACTCCCCCATTCACGGACCATTGACTCAACAGACCATAATGGCTCCATCTATCAGGGTCAATATGGGCGCCTTTGACACATGACAGACAATAATTGCTCCTGCTTAGAGACTTTTTAATTCATGGATCATTGACCTGATGGGCCATAACAGCTCTGAAGGAGGCTGCAAAAGCGCAGTACGCCCCTGTGTTTAAACACCTGTAGGAAAGAATGTCTGGGTTGAGTCCAGCATGCGCGTAGGCCCACACACATTCAGGCCTGGTCTGACACTCATGGCATTCACCCTCTTACAGGAGAATCACCAGGAACTGCTTCTGTTTCTCGTCCTCTTTGGAAGCGAATTTATTGGAGCAAGAGTACTGACACTGAGGAGCCGAGCCCCCACAACCCTGGCCGCACGCAGGTAAAGATCCTTAGAGACGTCCCTTCCTGGCAGCCGCATGGAGGGCGTTGCTGTAGCACAGACAGGGCCAGCATCTCTCTCCAATGGCAACTAATGTGCCATGGCTTTAGCCACTCAGGTGCACAGCTCCCTACAGCCCCAGGCTTCACCCCACCCTCCATCCAGACAGCTGCTGTAGGGCACAGGAGTCAGGCCCTGCTCTTCTCACCTTCCATGAAGCTGGAAGCTTTGGGCTGAGGCCAGCTACCTTGAAGCACCCAGTCTAGAGCCTGGCGGGGCTGGATGATGGGGCTGGGCTGGAGCCACGCAGGGCAGCTGGATGGTTTCACTCCACAGTCAGAGATGCCCAAGTTCCGCCCAGAGGAGGAGACACTGGAGGGTAGAACCACAGGAGCAGAAAGTACTCCCATCAGGGAAAGACCACAAGCCCCTGTGACCCAGGCAGGAAGTGGGAGCAGGACACCAAAGCGGGGCCAGAGGCCTGGGGCTCCATGGGAAACGGAGGGACTGAGTGTGGAAGTTACATGGTTAAACTGGGCCAGAGCTCTCCTGGAGCCAGGGGGAAGGCAGGAGGTAGAAGCATCGGGATGCACCAGAGACCTACCACTGCTTGGCGGGGAGCTTATTCTTCAGTGTCTTTAACCCTAAGAAAAGCTTTTTCTTGTTCCCTATGTGCAGGGATTGAGATGAGCTGAGATGGCCTGTCAGCAGCAACACGTCAACCCAGGTGGGGCCATGCCAGGGTAACAAGGCTTATGGAAAGGGGGGAACCGGTAGACGTGGTATATCTTGACTTTAGTAAGGCTTTTGATACTGTCTCACATGACCTTCTCATAAACAAACTAGGGAAATGCAACCTAGATGGAGCATAACTGGTTGGAAAATCATTCCCAGAGGGTAGTTATCAGTGGTTCACGGTCATGCTGTAAGGGTATAACGAGTGGGGTCCCACAGGGATCAGTTCTGGGTCTGGTTCTGTTCAATATCTTCATCAATGATTTAGATAATGGAATAGAGACTACACTTATAAAGTCTGCGGACGATACCAAGCTGAGAGGGGTTGCAAGTGCTTTGGAGGATAGGATTAAAATTCAAAATGATCTGGACAAACTGGAGAAAAGGTCTGAAGTAAATAGGATGAAATTCAGTAAGGACAAATGCAAAGTACTCCACTTAGGAAGAACCTATCAGTTGCACACAACAAAATGGAAAATGGCTGTGTACTGTGTAAAGGTATCTGGGGTCATAGTGGATCACAAGCTCAATGTGAGTCAACAATATAACACTGTTGCAAAAAAAGTGAACATCATTCTGGGAAGTATTAGCAGGAGTGTTGTCCGCAAGACACGAGAAGTAATTCCTGTGCTCTACTCCGCACTGATTAGGCCTCAACTGGAGTATAGTGTCCAGTTCTGGGCACCATGTTTCAGGAAAGATGTGGACAAATTGGAGAAAGTCCAGAGAAGAGCAACAAAAATTATTAAAGGTCTAGAAAACATGATCTATGAGGGAAGATAGAAAAAATTGGGTTTGTTTAGTCTGGAGAAGAGAAGACGGACAGGGGACATGGTAACAGTTTTCAAGTACATAAAAGGTTATTACAAGGAGGAGGGAGAAGAATTGTTCTTCTTAACCTCTGAGGACAGGACAAGAAGCAACCGGCTTAAGTTGCAGCAAGGGTGGTTTAGGTTGGAAATTAGGAAAAACTTCCTAACTGTCAGAGTGGTTGAGCACTGGAATAAATTGCTTAGGGAGGTTGTGGAATCTCCATCATTGGAGATTTTTAAGAGCAGGTTAGATGAACACCTGTCAGGAATGGTCTAGATAATACTTAGTTCTGCCATGAGTGCAGGGGACTGGACTAGACAACCTCTCAAGGTCCCTTCCAGTGCTTCGATTCTATGAGCTCGGTCCAAGGGGAAATCACTGCTCCCGAGATGGTGTGGAGCTGAGCAATGTCCCAGCCAGCAACGTGGGCCACGAGAACAGAGCGGGGAGAGAGGAGAGGATGGATACAGTCGTGAAAGAGAAGGGGAAGGAAAGAAAGACGGTGGGATTGAGAGGAAGAAGAGGTGAGCATCAGAGCAGAGACATCCCTTTCTGTGAAGAGACTTGTCCCCCGCGGGTAGTGCCGGTACAGTGGGGAGTTGGGCTGCTGGGAGCGGTGTGCTTGGGGCCACTCACCCCAGCAGAATGAGGCTCACCAGTGACATGCGTCTGTTACCCCAACCTGATGACTATTTATCAACGTTGCAAAGACTCCGTGGCAGCGGTGGGCGTGCAGGCTCTGACAAAGGATGGATTTTGTAGGTCTAGCTCAAGAGCAGGGGTAGAACTGCCTGAGATACCCCAGACTGGAATTGCAGGGGATGGGAGCTACAGGTTGGGCCTAAGGGACATCAGCAGAGCTGTGTGTGAGGGAGCCACGGGCTGTAGGTTGGGACAGAGTGGCACTAGCTGAGATGTGGGGAGCCCAGGGCCCAGAGTAGCAAGGGGGTTTTGCTTCAGGGTGGAGGGGCAGAGGAGGGGAGGGGAGACCATGATTCAGATAGCAGGGGGGCTGCAGGCCAGGACTGAGGGACAGCAGAGGCACTTGCATGGTGCCTGCCCTGTGTGAAAGCCAGAGAGGCCTGCTGGTTACGCAGGGCTAACTCTGTCCAGGAGAGGAATTAAACAAAACATTATTGTCTGCTCCGGAGAGCCCAGGCCAAGGGCCGCCTGCGCTCCAGGCTGGGGGCCATGCAGTTCAGCGGGGGCAGAGTTTCTGGGGATCTGGCTTGAGCGCGACCCCTCTGAGCAGAGTCACTCCTAGCTCCTTTGGCACCCCGCTGCCTGTTTAATGCTGCTATTCTGGAAGCCGTACAGGGGCCAAGCCGCCTGCTCTCAGCCTGGCTGATACAGTAGACAGCCCAGCATGAGCTCTGCTACTGCAGCTGGGTAAGCCATAGGGAACAAGTCATTAATGACAGAGCTTGTTATTAGGCCAGCAGGTAACATTCCACAGGGCCAGGGTGAAAAATAGTGATCTCCAACCCACCTCCTCTCGCCGCCAGCTGAAAAGCCATGATTAGTATGAGCATCTGTTGAGCCCCACATTGCACAAACTTTAGACAAGGAAGGGGAACAAGGGGGACTCGAGAACAAAGCCTCAAAGATCCAGCCCACTCCATACCCCGCCCCAGCACTTTGACTCCTGACAAGCTGCATTCATGAGGCCTCCTCAGTAACTCCATGCTGGTGGACCCAGTGCATGCACAGCTGCCAGGGCAGTGACAGCCCTAGTGAGCAAAGAGAGAAAGACGCTCCAGCAGTTTGCTTTTGGGCAATTCCTGAATCTGAAGTGCAAACCCAGGAACAGGCTGTTTTCTGACGTTCTAAGAGCCTCAGGGGTTCACAGGGTGATGGGACTGGATGACCCACTGAATGGGGCACTGGGCTGATCGCTCTGGAAACCCAAGCTCCTCTCTGGGGTTAGGATGTGGCGAGCAGTAAGTTGAGTGTGTATCCTGCTGAGTTCAGTGGAGATTTCTTCCAGTCACAGAACCACCACGGATTTGACTGTCTCTGCCCAAGCAGGGCCCAGGAACTGAAGGTGCAGGTGCTGCTGTCAGGCCTGAGGTGAACCAGCAGAGCTACAGGGGAACCCTATTGGAGACTCTGGGGGAGACCCCCCATCCCAGGCGGGTCTGATGCCTGGAAGTCTCTCTTCCAACAGCACCTGCTTCACACACAATTTCAACTATACATTATGAAAAATCCAAGGGAGCAGCCTCCCCAGGAGAAACCACCAGCTGGCCCAGCATGTGCTCCCTCGGGAGAGGCAGCTGGCTGCAGAATAAACTGCTCCTGATCCTGGGGCCAGAACACAGGGCCTGGCTATTTCCCAGATACATGCTGGGGGGGGGGGAAGAGGGGAGAGGGGACACACGCAGCCCTCCTAGCAGCCAGGACACTTCTCTGGGTGTGTTGGTTCCTGCTGCCCCGGTTGCCAGGGAATCTGCAGAGGCTTAGCTGCCATTGTTCAGAGTCCATGAAAGGGCAGCAGGTTTCCTGGGCCTGGAGCTGCCGGTGAGTGAAATGCAGAGAGACACTCTCAGGAAACGCAGGCGGGTTTGAGCACCAGGGCATGCAACCTGCTGTCTGCACTGGCTCTGTCTAGCCGAGGCAGGACCCAGTTTCTGCTGTGCCCAGAACTGTGCTGAGCATGAGGCTGGGCTCCGTATGGCATGAGAACTAGGCTGGTCTGAAGTGACGTTTGCAGCACATGAGGGCCTCGCCTCGGCCCTTCATTCTAGCTCCAGGCAGGGTCACAAACCTCTAATCAAAGGCCTCCCAGCTCCTTTTCTTTAACCTTCCTTTTTGTTTTAACCTGATGCCTTCAGCTCTCGTTCGAATGAGCCCTCCCGGGCCCGACTGCCTGGCGAGCTGACTGCAGTGCAGTCCTGGCAGTCTGCTCAGACTCGCAGGCGATGGGCGAATGGAGGCAAGGAAGCGCGAGCCCAGCCCTTGTGCTTGTCCATGCCAGCAATGCGCGGGATTCTGCTATAAGCACTGTAGGAGCCATCGATAACCAGCATTCCCTGGCTAGGGGCTCTTGGATCAGGACACCTTGCACCCGGGACTGTCCCATGAAATCCCTTGCACATGCTAAATGCAGCACACACTCGGGAAAGGGACTCAACTAACAAGGTCTGGAGTCTGAAAACCTCTCTGATGCTAACTTTCAGGTATATGATTTAATGAAAGGCACAATAAGAAGTGAAACAATTAGAATTTCTGCCTCATTATCATGGTAATCTTATCAGTTGGATAATGAGGTATTAATGGAGATTTAATGTGCCTCTCATAACAGAATCCCTTGGAGAAAACACATAAGGAAATTGCTGTAAATCCACTTAATGATGGAAAGGTCCCCAAACACCATATTCTAAAGGATGAAAAATGCTGGATGCAAATGAGCGAGAATCAAGGTCAATAACACTGCAGGGACTGAGCTAATGGTGGGCCTGGATACAGATAATAAAAATTGCATGTTGCTTTTTAAACCTCAGCCTTTGTTGTTTTCAAGTGTGCATTTCAGCTAATGAACTAACAGAACTGAACAGGGTGAATTGTGTGTTTTAGAAATGACTGAAAAACCCTGCCTGAACTAGTCTGTCCAGGCGGGATGGACTTTCACCCTCCCACCGTCTGATGCGGGGGCAGGAGTCACCAGTCCAGGCAGCTAGTGAGGAACGAGGCATTTGCACCCAACATGACACCAAAGGGCAGATGCAGCCCAAGGAAGAGCAAGGCAGGTTCATCCACCAATCGGGGCGGGGGAGCGGGGGACTCTGGCCCAAGGTGATGTCTAAAGGCCCAGGGTCACTCCAAGCATGGCTTCCTCTCCAGTCACAAATGGTGCAGGGCAAGGAGCTTCTCCAGCCAGCTGAGTCCACCCCTGCAGGCCGGGGTCTTTGTGCCAATGCAGCAGAGGAAGCCACAGGAAGACTCTGAGCCTCCCCTTTACATTGACCATCTGGGGTCTGCAGGTGTTTGCACCTATCAGTTACTCCCAGGAATCTGAGACCCAGTCCTCTGCTCTAGCTGCTACTGATGCAGCTCTGCAGGAATGGCTCCACACTGCATCATGCCAAGGGTGTCCCCTTGGTGCCCGACACACCTTCCGCTTTGGGACTCACTGGGCCTTCAGTGATCCCCATCAGCTCCTGAGCTGCAGCCCACGCCCCATTTGTGGGCCAGGTGCCTCCTTTCCCCTGCTGTTTCCAGGCCTCAACGAGTGATCCCAGGGCTGTCACTCAAAGCACAGCTGAGCAGGGGCCCAGGGAGCTGGCCACAAAGTTTGCAGCAAGGCAGGTGTCAGTGAAATATGGCTGCACCGCGACAAGACATGGGTTGGGTTTCTTGTTAATGGAAATGGCTGAGAAAGGAAACTCCCGCCCTCCAACTTCTTACTTTGCCAAGGGGGGCAGGGCTCAGGCTCACAGGTCCCTGCAGGTGGGCTCCTTAGCTCCTCTGATCAAAACCTCAGTGCTGCTGGGGACAGGAGGTTTTCCCATGGTGGAAATGCCCGCATGGGGCCCAACAGACTGAGACTCAGCTCTTTGCTCAGGGCTCCACCATGCCAGAGCGTGATCAGGGCCTGCTTGCTTGCACCTAGGGGCTAGCAACCCAGCTGAGGGAGGGGAGGACAGGTGAAGGACACCGCAGAAGGGGTTGCTGGAGTCCAGGCAGCCTCCCTCCACTGTTAGAAGCTGTTAGACTTAACCTCTTGACAGTACAGGCCTGGACAAAGATCAGTGACCATCACTAACAGCCTGGCAGCTGACCTGGGGTGCCTTGAATTGCGAGACCACTGCCAGCACCCAGTGCTGGTGCTTTAGATCCCACAGCTGCTGCCTCTTCCTCCTTGTCCCCTTGACTGAGATGGGGGAACGAGGGGCTCCCCTCATAGGAGAGAGGCTCCAGACCCGTGGGTGGGGGCTGGTGTTGCCTCTCCCTGGGGCAGTAGCTGGAGCTGACACGTCCCACCATAACATTTCTGCAGCTGCAGTGGCTGTTGGGCAGGTGCCTGGCTTTATCGGCCACAGATTTCCAAGGGAAGGGCTCCCCATTTATCTTCATCATGGCTCCAAGCTGCAGGGTGTGGTGGCAATGGGCTGCCTGTGTACCACCCACCAGGGGTCCCTGGCCTCTCGCTCATCTGTTTTCTCTTGTTTACAGGGACATTCACATGCCGGTGGGGAGCTGCCTCTCCTCACAGCCTGTCACTGGCCCCGTCACCATAGCCCCCTTCTGCTGGCAGCGTGTGCTACCCCCGAGCCTCTAGGCAGGCAGCTCCCCACCCTGCCCTCAGGGACTCCAGCTGCCCTGGGATGGTCCCTCAGGTTGCTGCATGTGCCCGGGTTGTCTGTCTCCTCAGGCCAGGCCCTCTCAGCCCCACCATCTAGGATGTGCTTTGCTCTGGGCCAGCCCAGTGCAAGTGTGTACATGGGAGTAATGAAGGTCCTGTTGTCTGAATGCTTGAAGAGCCCTCCTGGGGTGTCTGAGGAAGGTGCAGAGCTGTCTCTGCATGAACTCTGACCAGCCCCATGCTGCCCCAGGACCATGCAGGAAGAGGGCTGGGAAGGGTGGCCGCAGGGTGGCTGTCGCACTCTCCAGGCTGCTGTCTGACCGGTGCCCCTAGTGGCACTTCCCTGGGCCCCTCCTGAGGATCTCACGCTCTCTGTCCAGGCTCCCAGGTGTCAGTGCAGGTGGTATCTGGACAGAGAGCTGGGCTCACGTGCAGCCTCTCCCATGGTGAGCATGGGGCATTCGCCCACTGGTGACAGAACAGCCTCCTTGGGGAGCTCTGCCATAGCTGTCTTTGGAAAGTATCGTCAGACCTTTAGTTACAGTTAGCAGCTGGACAGAAGAGCGGGGAACCAGCCCCTGCGTCCAGCCAGCTCTCCATAGGGCTCTGCAATAAAGCATTGCATGCCTCACGGTGCTGGGGTGGGCGGCCCAGAGGCAGGCTGCAGGAGGAGGGGGCATGGGTGGGTTTTCATTGCATGGTTCCTGCGTTCTCTGCTCTCCGATAACTCACGGTGACAGCTAGAAGCATTGAGCCTTGCGGGGGCATGGGGGGGGGGGGCAGTCAGAGATTGTAGGACAAATGCATTCGCAGGATGCTTCTACTAGAATGGTCTCTGGAGGGAGTTGAGTGGGTGATGCGCCGTGCTTCCCCTCTGGCACATGCTCCCATCTGCACCGGGCAGCTAGGGGCTCAGCTGTTATCAGCCAGGCAGGGGCTCAGGCCAGTTCCTAGTGGGAGCTGCCAGGTGCCCTGGGGGTGGAAGGGCCTTGGGGGATGAGCATGGGGCTCTCAGCCACTAGATCTCACCCTTGGAAAGGGCACAAGAGAGGCCAGCCGGGGCTTGCAGCCATGTGCTGCCTGCCAGCATCTCCCCTCCCGCGCCCAGAGTCAGGCAGGTGTAATGCTCCCTTGCCGCACGCTATACGCAAACGATGCTCTCATGGTGGGTGCAGGGCCTGCTCTGCAGGGGGCCCCTCACTGCTCCAGTTCCCTCCTCACCTGAGGCCGGGGGCAGTGCCAGCCAGCCAGCATGGCGCTGAATGGGCCCAGTGCATGGCAGGCCAGGCTTTGGCTCACTGCACTGCCTGATGTGGCCATGGAGGAGCCAGCTCTGGCTGGGCTCTGGAGCTGGAGGACAGAGGCAGGGCTGGTGCAAGTCACTTACCGGCTCTTGCCCAGCCAGATGAGGGGTGAAAAGGTCAACCCGCCCCGAGCAAAGGCAGCTCCCCTTCCCAGCCTGCTGCCTTCTGGTTGGGATTTGCACGTGTCCACAGGCTGCAGTGTCACAGGGCCAGAGAGGCCAGCTCACATGGAGAATATGGCACGGCTCTGTCAGCAGTATGGGTAAGTGACCCCTGCCTCCTCCAGAGCTCTAGGAACCCAAGGTGGGGCTTGGCCCCTTGGTCTGTGAGGCCACTGGTAGCTCAGTGCCATGGGGACACCCACAGTGAGGGGCCCTCCAGCCACCCAAAGATAGGGCTGGCTTGACAGTGCCCTTTTCATGCCCACCCAGCTTCCCTTGCTCCCCAGAGCATGCTGGGATGAAGGACCCTGCCCTGGACCAAGACAGGAACTTCTGTGGCAAAGTGCCTGCCTGACGCTAATGCCAGTGGCATAGGGGCTATGCTCACATGCACTCCCTTGTAAGCACACCCAAAGCCAGGAAATGTGCCTGTATTTTCCCTCCCAGCCATTGGGCTCCTCTCATTGCTCCATCAGCCTGTTGGCTGAGGTTTGTTTCCAGGTTAGGGGGGAAACCCAGACATGCTGTGCACATAGCAGAAGCCAGTGGAACTCTATGCAGGAGCCAGATATACCAGCTAAGAACTGGAGATGGGAGGGGAGTGTTGTCTAAGGGATCCGAGCAGTGGGGACTGGGAGTCAGGGCTCCTGGGCTGCATTCTTGGCTGTGGAAGGAGAGTGGGGTCTAGTGGATTAAAGCAGGGGGGACTGGATTCCTGCGGCTTGGTCACAGGCCTCAGTTTTCTGCCCTGTAAAATGTCTATAAGAATCCTGGTATCTGGGAGGGTGAGTTCATGCTTGGGGGTCCTCAGTGGAAAAGCGAGAGGGCAGGACAAAGCTCTGTCCAGCGATAGATGTGTCGTTAGGCCCGGGTGCCAGTCTCTGCTGTGTGCTGGGCTCTTATGAGCTGTCTATTGCAGGATCCCGCTCTGGGTGGCACCTGTCCTGGAGCAAGCAGCAACAATGAAGTGTGATAGGAGCAGGAGGCACAAGGCCTACAGACTCATCCGCCGGCGGCTGGTGAGAGCAAAGGAGGTGGGGAAGGAGCCCAGCCTTTTGCTTCAGGCTCCCCTCAAAGAGAGGGGGCCTTGGGAGCGAAGGGGAGGCTAACGGGTAAACCTGGCTCTAGCGTTACATTGAGTACATGTTTACATGGCACGTGTGCAGCACAATGGACTTCCAGGGAGCTGCAACGCACTACAGAGCTGCATGGCTAGCTAGGGCATGGACAGTGGGTTTGCAATAAAGTAAAGACAGCTTCCACTAGGCCTGAATTTATAGCAGCAGTGCCAGGTACGGTCCACAGCCTTACGCTGTAGTGATTTCCATGATCTACATGTGATGCCGAAGTTCATGGCAAAGAGGCATGCGAGGGGCCCTTTTCACAGCTGCTTTGGGGAGGAAATGGTTGTGTACAATGTGCCCATTTTGTATTATTGTCTAGCGTAACCTGTCTGCTTGTATTTAAAGTGGGAAGGAGGAATAGGCCTGGAGAAAACAAAGTATCCGACTTACATTTACCCAAAGGAGCTGAAGAACTTAATGAGATCTGCCTTCCCAGCAGGGGTCTGCAACTATCCCGATCCAGACCATAGCAAGGTACATGCCCGGAAAGTCCTTCCCTGCTGCATCGGGCAGCCTCTCTGAGGTCACAGCATTAGAGAGGGTTAATTATCAGAGAAAGGGAAGTGTTAAAGCTTCATCTCATGTTTCTGTGTTTGGGGCAGGATGCAGAAAGCTAATAAACCAGGGATGGTGAGTAAAAAAAACCCTGCTTCTCATGCCTGCATCCATCCCAGCTCCCAAGTCAGGCAGAAAGGGACATCACCATGTATTAATAATTTTCTGCCTGAACAGCCAATTAATTATTGGTGAGAAAGGCCAGTGGCCACTCAGAGCAGGGGCTGAGAACGAATCAGTCTTGCGGTTTCTTGCAACAATCCAGGCCTGGATCTCCTTGGAGTGGAATCTAATGCCCGGGCAATTCTAGGCTTGTCATCCTGGCAGCCCGCGTGCCTCTGCTCTGCAGTTGCAACAGGCAGGACCAGGCCTGTCAATTGCTTGGGGTGGGACTTGGCTCTCCACAGCAACCGGTGGGCTCCTCCTAGTCCCTGGCTTTCCCTCAGCGACAGAGCTCAGGCCATCCACAGAAGAATCCCAGTTTGGCTCCAGCGTGAATCTCTTTCTGCTCTTCTTGGGGGTAAGGGGACTTTGCACCCCAGGCAGAAGCAAAGAGCTGCTCTGCATGCCACTCCCTTGCAGCTGAGCCAGGCAAGGCAGCTGCCCTTCCAGTATCTCTGTGAAGCCCTCCCTCCAGGGCCCACTGGCTCTGCTCATGAGCCTCAGCTACAGCTGTTGGCACTTCAGCTCCATGAGGCCTGATCCTGCCTCCTGCAGCTGCAGAGCAGAAAGTTCCATTATGGGCACCATGAGCCTGGCTGCAAAAGACCAGCATCCCAGCACAAAGACTCCCCCGTGGCCTGGCTCCCGTCCTTTGCTCTGTGGTAGCACTGAGGGCCCCTTC
The DNA here is from genome assembly GCF_009764565.3 of Dermochelys coriacea. Classification (NCBI taxonomy): domain Eukaryota; kingdom Metazoa; phylum Chordata; order Testudines; family Dermochelyidae; genus Dermochelys; species Dermochelys coriacea. Next base: position 24,229,371 of record NC_050083.1, on the reverse strand, counting down.
TTGTGCTTACATGGGGTAAGAAGGGAGCTTTATGATTCTCCCCCACCCAGCTAAACCATCAGCGTCTATGGGCACAACAGGGGGCCAGAGTCTCACTAGTGTAACTTGGTGCAGTTCACCCACTCCCATGGAGCCACGCAGCATTGGTGTGGTTGTGTCGATCCCAGGATATTAGAGACAGGGTGGAAGAGATGCAATATCTTTTGAGCTATCCCGAGCTCTTCCTAAAGCTTTATCTTCCTGAAGAAGAGCTCGGGGTAGCTCAAAAGCTTGTCTCTTTCCCCAAGAGAAGTTGGTCCAGTAAAAGATGTTACACCTCCCCCAACTTGTCTCTTCCACAGACCAGGAATTACAGCATTGGGGATCTGACCCGGAACAAGAGCACCCTTTGGTGTGTCAGAACCATGTTGTGGGACCTGTCTGCAGGTGGGGTGGGGGAGAACGCATCTCTACTGCTCACGTGGTGGGCTGTAACTGTCGCATCATCCTGTTTGAAGGTGGTACATGTGACGCTTGAAGACCTGCATCTGCTCAACCACCCTGAGACAGGGAGCGCGCAGCCCTGTTTGCAATAGAACCTCCTCAGGCAACGGAGCATTTACTGGAACAGGATGGAATGAGGCAGCAGCAAGAGACACACGGTTAATCTCACCCTGCTTTGGCATCGTACCCCAGGAGTGACATACACAGGGCTCCAGCTACACCCCTCCCCCCAAACAGTCCTCCCAACTCACTCCATTACAGCCAAGTCTCACTGGCAGGTCTCAAGCTCTCTCCCCAGGAACCCACCCTACAAAAAAAACAAACCACCTTTGTACCCACCTGCAGCCAGCTCACTTCCCCCAAAGGGCAAACTGCTGAGTTAGTTCCCATTCCTCTTACCTGTCACTATGGCCCTGTCTTGATTTTCCACCCAGCTACTATTCCCCTCGTGAGATGTCCTGCCAGAGGAAACCAGCACAGCTTGTGTCAGTCACTCCACCCTGGAAAGAGAGGTTCTTGACTGTACCCAAAAAGTTTTGCAGAGAAGTGACAACAGAAGAGCTGCGTGGTGATGGGGGTGAATGATTTTCCAGCAGCCTCAAGCCCAGGGAGCAAAATAGGCCCCATAGATGTACAATAAACCCTTTCCCCTGACACAGGAGGTGAGGTAGGTCTGAGGGAGAGCCTTAAGCTGTGAATACTCATTTCCATTGTCCTGGTCTAGGAATTGCCATTGGTACAGCTATGCTCTCAGGGGTGTGAAAAGTCCACTGCCCTGAAAGACGTAGTTATACTGACCTAACCCCCAGTGTAGTCAGTGCTAGGTCACTAGAAGAAATCTTCTGTTGACCTAGCTACTGCCTCTTGGAGAGATGGATTACGGATGCTGATGAGAAGCCCTCCCTGTGACATATGTAGCAGCCAAGTAGTTCATCCATTTCCAGCTGTTACAGAGTGACCATAGGCAAGTCATTTCACCCTTCTGTGTTTTTTGTTTCCTCAACCACAATTATCTGACAAAAGTGGTTCATGCTTTGAGAGCCTTATATGAAAAATGTTGGAGAAGTGCAGTGCTACGTATTCCCTACTCATTTCTATTCTGACAGGAGGATGTGTTGTGAATTTCATTTTTGTTAATAAAGGCTTTATGAAACCAGATCCCTTATGGAGGCTGCTGTAAGTGGACAAAATGTGAACAAAATTAACTCCTGCTGAACTCTTTTCAGAAGCACATTTAAGCTAAGGACTTCACTTTTGACATTAAATTATATTGCTGGGAAAATGTTCTCTATAATGAACAAACAGATGGTTTTCTCCTAGTCCTATCGTGACTGTGTATGTTGAAAGAAGCTTTTCAGTTAAAAATATACACTGTATGACAGCTTAATTTTACATATTGTTGCTTTTGAACAGATCAAAGTGGAATGAGGCCAGATGGATTGAGGAAAAAAAACCAATTACTATTAAACTTTTACATTTAGCCAAGGTAGATGCTGTTCAAACATTAGACAAGACAGGTCATTGGACGGTACTGAATTGCTTTCCCATCCCAAAATATTACCATGTAAATGATTTCAGCTGCAAACCACAGCACTGTCTCAAAATCCATAAGAGCTGCAGGATTCTTGCTGTACAAGATCTGCTGTTGGACTGTTGCAAATTATTCCACTCTACTAGTCAAATTAAATGGAGGAGAACAGAGCCTAGCAAAGTCTACATCCTGTAACGGCCAGATAACATTAAATGAGGTTACTAGTAGATTAACCTGTTTAAGATAGTCCGTCTATTCATCTTTCAGGCAGCAGTATGTTAACCTGAACCATTTGTTATGGTCTTAAGTTTTCAATAGGAGACATTTTTAAAAAGGGAAGAAAAACTGAAGTGACTTTAGTGCTTATGGACTTGAGAGTCATGGTGAATGAAATCCTCTATCCATTGATCAGGTATAGTACAGGTAACAAAGCTCTTCTTCCAGCGTGTCCTGCCCAGGTTATAGAGCCCTGTACTGAAGCCATCACCTGCACAGGGCTAGGAATGACTTCACTACAAACGTAGCTGATCCTTTGTTCCATGTGGAGATTGGCCACAGGACCAATTAGCTTCTGTAGTGATGGTGGACTTTGTGAGAATTGGAATGCAATACTATGCTCAGGACTGTACAAACAGTGATGTAGACCTCTGTCCATCACACTGCAGTGCAAGTCCCCGAACTCATTTCACACATGCCACCAATTGGCCACTTGGTAACTACCATCACTATTAACCAGTGCCCTAGAAGTTGAAAGCTCCTTTTCCTAGCACTGGGGTCTTGTTTCCTTTCTGCCCCTCCCCACACCACACCCTTTGAGCTGTACATGTGTATAGATGGGAGGAGTCTAGAGATGCAAAATTACAGAACAGTGCTGAATTGAAAAAGTGCAAAAATTAGTGGAAACAAAGTTGTATATATTACAATAAAATATGCTTGCAATGCTGGCTTCAGTACCATTGTGGAATATACAGAACATGACATGAATGTTACAATGCACAGACGTGAAACCCAGTCACAGTTAAACTGCTCTCCTTTTTAATCGGTTTTTACAGAATGATATAATACATTAATAATCACAGTAGAGACAAGATGGGTTTCCTGTATACAAGATTGTGCAAGCTCATTAATTTAAATTTTTAAAGGCTTTACCAGTTTCAAGAGAGGCAGTACAAAGCTTTTAAATAGAGGTGAAGCACAATTAAAGGTACAGAACACACAATAGTAACTCGGCGATTAATTCTCAAGTAGTACAGGCTCAACCAAGCTATCAGCTGTTACCCAAATAAAAGGAGTACTTTCCCTTCCCAACAGTCCACTATTTTTTCTACTGCTCCAGATCTCCTGCCACACAGCTAGCCTAAGGCTGCTTTATTTATATGCCTCATAAATTATTAGGACTTTTTAGACAAATGCGCTTCACTTTCATGCAGCTTTAAGAAGTGGGACTGCTCTTGACTGCTTCCCCTTTCTTACCTACTAATTTCCCTCTACAAACTATTCAGCATTAACATGGCAATGAAATTGCAAATTTCTGCTAGAATTTGGCTTCATAGAACATCAGCATTTTCAAACAAACAATCTGATGCAACACTTAGTGCGCCCCACAAACTCACCTACAGTAAAGAGGATTGTGTTTGTGGCTTCTTCCTAAAATTTATGGCAGTTACATTCAGTATTTGGTAGTACCAAAAAATAAAAATAAAAATAGGCCATACATTGCAATTCTTCTTAAAGAACAAGCTTTAAAAAAGATAAATAATCAGGGGTTAGAAGTAAAAGGGGATTCCCCTGCAGAAGAGCGAACCAAGCCTCTTCCTTCCTGCTCCCCATCCCAACAAAGAAAAATAATGCTTTTGTAACATGTATGGGCCCAATCATATGAAATCACAGATAGGTGAGTACTCCTTACTCATACAGCAGCACCATGAACTTCAATAATTGGGCCTTGAGTCTGCATATATGATCTGCTATTAATAACCTCCACTCCTCAACTCACAAAACATTTTTCAGTTCACCGTTAAAGGGCTGAAGTAATTCTAACAGCAAGCACTGAAGTCATGAGTACTGATTCAATGCAATGTGTGCGCATGGCTGGCTGTAGCCTTTTGGCAAAACAATTCTTTTATTGTTTGGTCCTTAATGTGCTTTTCCTCTTTATTTTCTTACTATTGCACAACAGAAAACTTAAAGTCATCTTCCTTTACATATAATTTAACATTTTAAAACAAAATCAGGACACTAGGAAAAAATAGAGAGACATACATTACCATAAGATTCCTAATTCTTTGGAAAGCCAAATTCTTTTACTACATTTATAACATTGTATAAAAGGCTTTTATAGCAGGTTAAAAAAGAAGCAAAGGACCATCCTGCTGTGAAGATTCTCACCTACATTGGGGCGTATACAAATATTAAACATTTTTAAAATAATTTTATTTAAAAAATTGTTCAAGTTCTTCAATAACTTTTCTATAAAGAAAAGCAGTGAAGTGATATAAATGTGAAGAAAATGGTTTTTGCCAGGAGAAAAAACTTTCCAGTAAAGAGAATAAATCCTGAAGACCCAATTAAGCCGATCAACTCCTTTTTGTGTCCAGTCAGCTCATAATAAAAGGTAAGATGCATGATAATCATTGACTATCATTTGCTCCTCCTTAGAGAGCTTATATGTTAAATAAGAAAACAGTTTAGAATAAGACAGGTTTTAGAGACCAAATATTCTCTGTTACTAAAACCAAAAACTGCAGAATTAAGGGTACGTCAGTAGTTTGATATCAACACAGCAAATACTAAGTGATAATTTAACACAACAGAACGCTTCTGAATTGTGGTATAACAAATGTACATTGCTTTTAGATGTAATTCTGGCTCTCTCTTAAAGGGCAATATTGTGCTTTGCTGCTGAATGTTATTGGTCAGGGCTGTGAATGCAATATATTAGCACCAAAAAACCATGACGACTACACAACTAGAGTATTACAATGCCATTCAGACTCAAGATCGCAGTAAAGCAGACTACAGCAACTCCATTGCTACTAGAAAGTATTGCTGTACCCTGTAAGTCTATAATAGAGGAGAAAGACTATAAACAAAAACTTAAAAAAAAAATACCATCTCACTTGAATCCCCATGATTTATTTAACATGATAAAATGATATACTGAATTACACATTAACGATTAAGTCCTTGAAAACAAAGGTTTCTTTCACTGAATTATGCCTAGACGGGTAACACAATCACATCTCAATCACTTAATACTGTACATAGATCATTCTAATTTCAGTTAATGACTTTCAGAAGTAATAGTTACTTAGATTTTTATGAATTCCCTTTTTAAACAGCTCATGTGGCCTCTAACATGTGGTATGTTGGCCTTTTTAAGTACACAAAAAAAATCTTCAACCCATTTTTGAGCAGCGTTTAGAAATATAAATGGTTCTTCTATTTAAAGAAGGGATGCAAATTATGTCATTTCTTTTACTGCTCAAAGCCAGCAAATCTGGCTCACCTCATTGCCAGGAAAGTGATGGGCACTGGTAGGAAGAGGAGAGAGCAAGGAGTAATGCTGGCATCAAGGGGTTAAGCAGTGTGCCTTTTAAAAAAATATATTGATCGCAGTCCTTTTTTTAGATAGCTCTACAATGACAAAGGCCAGTGACCACTCTCACGCGTATAAGAAATGGCTTGGGCCAGCTATGGGAACGCTACTATTTCACTCGTCAAGGAAGCGCACTGCTCTTCTCGTAATTGTCAAGTGTCAAAAGGGAGAGGGTTGAGACATCTGCAAAGATTCCCTGAACTAATTTCATGACGTGTTTTATAAAGGACAATGTGGTACTTTAAAATATTTTATATGAATAGTAAAACCTGCACTGCTAGAGAAGAAGATACAAAGAACACATAGTAAAAAAACATTCACTGAAACCCCTGGCATGTGTATTTAATGTGAATAATCAAAATATATATTACAATTTCAGGTTCTGTAAGGAATTCTGTTTGGGGTTTGTACAGTATACACAGTATTTCAGATGAAAAATATTACAATAAGGTATATACTATTCCTTTTTATATTAGAACTTATCTATTGAAACTTATAGCCCCTCTCCTCTATAAATCCAAACTATTTATTTAAAACGCTCTAATTCCCGAGCCAAAAATTTTAAACTTTCAAGTGAGAGCCCTGTGAATTGTAAATTCCAGTTTCAGAAAGTTCTGTAAACTTTATTAAAATTTTAATAAATATTTAGGTTTGCCCTTTTTAAACTTATCCTATTGAGGAAGTCATCTCATTACCCAATACGGTATGTCACAACCTGCTGTAGGAGAGAGAAACTGCTTGTTTGCTGGTTGACAAGATAATGAGTCCAAAGATGACTGCAATTTATTAAATATTATATAATATATTTACATTGTCCTCAGGTTTTAATTTTACCATAGGTGAAGTACAATTTATAATTATGTCAACTGCTACAAATTTTCAGTGCAGCTGGTGGTTTTTTGGTTTTTTTTGTTTTTTTTTTGTTTTTTTTTTTACAAAAGGTGTATTAAGCTAGAAAGGCTCTTAAAAGTGCTTGCCACGATCTTTTTGGTTGGAAACAAAGAAAAATGAATGAATTTACATCAACAGAAGTCTAAGGGAAAAATAGTGTCTGTGTGAAAGGGGCAGTGACAGTAGAGTTTCCTAAATGATTTTGAGAATCCACAATACCTGAAAAATGTGGTCCCTTTTTCCCGTGCTAATCTCTATCGGGGGGAAAAGATGCAACCAAAACAGAGAGGAAAGAAAACCTGTTAAATTAATTAATCTGATTAGTAAAAAATTTTTTAAATGCTTCCACTTTGTACAATTATTATACAAGGAAAGTATTTCTTCAGCCTTTGAAACAGTTGATATACATTCTTACAGGCTCTCTGCTGCTAACAGTCTGTCTACAAAGGTGCCCTTTTGGGTCACTTGCGATCATCAATGGTTTTAATAAATTCAACTGCTGCTGTGAACTGCATCCACCAGTAAGATTCTTCTCCAGTTAAACAGTTAGCATAGAAGCTACTAATGTACTGAACAGTGGACAACAAGCAGGGCGGGTTTGCCTGGGAGTGAAAAAGAAAAGGTACATGTCATAATTAAGTTTGAAACCGATGTTTTAAAGATAAGTGTTACAAATGTAACAGAAAAGAAATGTAATATTATGTATATAGCACCCCTCAGCCTAGGTTTTGAATATTACACACTAGTACAGCAATAACTGTACAAACAAATACGGACACCATTCCACACTCAGCAGCAGCTCCTTGAGCTCTGTGTGCAAGAATTGGCTTTGCTAAGGAGGCATGCTGGCTAACACACTAAGGGTAACACTTACTCTCTCCTGAAAGAGTCCCCAGGATCTTTAAAATTCCTCCAGTCACCACTGACTTCCACAGGTACAAAGGACTATGATTTTATCAGCTCACGCAGGTGAGAGCATCCTCCAATTCCTAGTTCTTTTGAGTCAGCAAATGGGTACAGAGCTCTAATGAGGAACCTGGCCCTAGGCAAGGCTGCTCTCAGTACCAACGGAGCCACAGGCAAATGTTGAGGCAAAGCACTCTAGCTGATTGACTCCCAGATTTGCATATATCAGAACAATGTCCCATCTGCAACTAACTTTCCGGTTCACGTTGTGCCATACAGATGAACTCTGCACTTTAAATCAGATATACAGTCAACAGAATGTATATCTCTTCAGAGGCTTTGATGGTTTACCACAAGAATTAAAGGAAACACATCTATATCTATCTATGAAGTATCTATGTTCTCTGATAGAAGACTCACCTTTATCAGAACAAACACCAAAACAGGAACAAAGTCATCTGCCCCAGGGACTGAATCTTCATTGGCCAAACTCAGCAGGTTCATGATGGTTGAACACATTCGCAGAATACACTGCACTTTGTCCCGTGGGGTTTTGTAAGCGCTGATTGTGCGGATTTCGGACTGTGCAGATGGCCATGGTGCCTCCCGGAGATACACCTAAAAAGAAGAAAAACATTTACAATTCTAGTCAGCCCAAGCGATTAAGGCTCTTCTGCAGTGCACTCAAATACTGGAGACTTAAAGGTGGGAGCAGCACGCTGAGGAATGGGAAATTAAGGGACAAAATCAATACAGTACACATGTATCAGGAAGCATCTCTCATTCCATCTGTATAAACAACACTGATAGGAAGTAGTATTAATGGTGTGACTTGCACACAATCAGCTTGTTCTTTTATTGATTTTCCCCAAGATAGTGTTTCAGAAGAAGACGGAGACATGAGGTTCTAGCTTCCATATAAAATGATTTACTGACCCTCACCTGTTCAGAGGTGCAGAACAAGAACTGAACTGGAAGCCAGGAATGCATGAGTTCTAAACCTGCCTCTGACATGGACTTTTTCCTGCGACACTGGACTACTTACTTAACCTCGTTTTGTTTCTGTCTCCCTACCTGTATTATAGGGATAACAATTTCCTCCTTCCTGCGTGGGGGCGCTGTGAGGATTTACTGTTGTAAAGCAATTTGAGGAAGAAACATGCTGCATAAAAAGGGCAAAGTATTATCCAGGTTAAAAACCATTATGCTAGGACTAGTAGCTGAAATTCTGTGCTGTTGCACAGGTATAATTTTTAAAGTCATGTGTGTAAAAAAGCTGAAAATAGCTGACAACTCAAAAATTAGATGGTAACAAACCACAAGTCCCAGTGATGATTGACGCTGGTGATATTCTAAACAAAATTAGCTCTCAGCCATTTGTGGCTATTTCCACTGCTCCACCCTGACTCAACAGATATTCTAGGCTTCAGAATGAGACCTAGACAGTGACAATCCTGGAATCTTATTAGGAAGATAAGGAAGGCAGTATCAGCAGCCATGGGAAGTTGAAGAATTACCTTCATTAGAGACACCCAAGGTTGGACTTGATATCTGTCCCTCAGGGATTGCTTGGGAATAATAGAATTATCCCTGCGTTGATGCAGGGATAGAGATTACTAGAAGTATTTTCCAACCTAGGTAATACTAAGATATTTTAGTTTCCCTGGTGAATATAAAGCACAACTACGATGTACCTGAGTCTTGAGCCCTTTACCTAAGCCACCTTTTTAACAGAGTTACTGCTTGCCAGTTCAGGTGGGTTGGATATTGTCAGTGGAATTTTTTTTTTTTTTTTAAATGAAGGACCCTCCATATTAGTTTAATATTAATCAGTGCACAAGTGACAAATAGTAAATACATCTTCAAACTTGTTTCATCAGTGGAGTATAACAACAGTATCACCCCGTGACAAGGAGTAAACTGTACAGCTACGTCGCCTGCTTTAGGAAGAGAAGTGCTATTATTTCCTCTAATTTTAAATACAAAAATAGAGGGAAGAAGCAGTTGTTACCTCTGGTATCTGAAGGGCTCGGTGGTTTGCAGTCACTACCTTAGACAACCTTTGGATATGCTCATGAAGGACTCTGAAAAAGAGGGGAACAAAAGTGAAGTGAGAAAAACAGAAAGACAGCCAAACAAATGTAGCTTTCATAGAAGAGGTAAAACCCCCTTTTGGATTTCCCATGCAATAAGACAAGTTTATAAATTAGACCTATCTGAACGATACACTGCAGACATAAGAGTGAACAACAGGAACACCATGTACAAATAGTAACCCTGGTCAGTTTGCATTGGCCTCACTAACAGCAGGACTTGCCTTATGGTACACCAAATTCAATACCATGCTGGCTGCAGCGGTCAAAAACCTGGTGCCCTTTGGAAGATGAAAGGCCCAGGAGGCACGTGGCCAACTGCACCAAAACTGTAAATGGAGGATGTGTGCCCTGACAAAGGTTTTAATTAGCCACTGTGGAACACAAAATTACAGGGGTTATCATATAGTTCCTACATCATACAGTTAGGATTATTTTCCTCTGGTTTTAGTAGCTTGCTGCGACTGCAGATCTTTGCATAGGATGCTAAAGTAAAAACCTAAAATAGGTTTTCTGTACGAGAGAGAAACTATTTAATGTAAACAATTAAATTAAGGCAAAACAAAGGGGTTGTGTGGTAAGGCTGGCTTATGTGCCTAGGCAGTCAAGTTTGTTTCCTGGAAAGAGCAGTGCTTCTCCCTCTACACACTGTGAGATAACTCAGGTACATCTAGTCTTGTTCACTTACTGGTCACGCAAAATGTCTCCATCCTGATTAGGGTAGAATGAGAGTTTGAAAATGCGATTCATCACACTGCGTTCTATGGCTAGCTGTGCATCCTGGAGTTGCTCTTCACTGGCATTTTGCCAAATGACATCCTGGGCCATGGCCCCATATAAAAACTGAAGAAAGTCTTCTACTTGGGCTGTTTTATCATCTGCTGCAGTGAGTTTCTGGAAATCTGAATACAAAGCAAAAGCAGGAAACTCAACTAAAAAGGCAAATTAGCAGTTTCCTATGGCACTTCCAGAAAGTAGAGCCAGAAACTGGTCAATGGTGGTAAGGATTCTTGTTTGTAGCTTTGTGGGTGGGTGGTTGGTGGGGGAGTATGGGGAGGAACAGGGTCATTCCAGTGAAGAAATTAGAAAAAAGTAGAGAATACATTTTGCAGACTGTGTGGTCTAAGCACTCTGCTTGGCACTGCACTACTCACTTCATCTGAGGCCCTGAGGAAGTTATCTAATTCTCATGACTAACCCCTTCCCCCCCAAACATCAATACTTTTCTACCTCCCTCACTGTGCACTAGGAAGAGGAAAAGTACTAAGTATAATTACTGTAAAGGTCACCAACAGGGACCAATAGCATTAAGGCTGCTAGACATCATCACTAGGAAGGGAGGAGGTTAAGAAAGCCCATGTGTACCATTTTCCAGTCTTGTATTTGATTAAATATGCATTGTTACTATAGTCATATTCATGTAACAAAATGTATACTAAAATACAGGGCGTGCAATGCAGCCAAGGTAATGCAATGTAACAGGACCACTGGCCATCCCTCTTGGTTCCTCCCACTCAGGACGCACAGCTAGCAATTCTACCCCCTGCAGCCACAGTTGCTAATTCTTCTCCCCAGCCTAGCAGCTCAGATGTTCTTTCAGGACCAAATTTCTCCTTTCCGCCCAGTGAAAATGTTTATTAAGCTGCAGCACAGCAAAGCCCAAAACCATGGAGTGACGATGCATCGCTTGTTTCCTCTACCTTTCTCTGCTCAGATTACTTTCAGATTCTGTATGTGGATAGATTTTTAAAAGTAGTTACTTTAAGGCAGTAGTTCTCTAGACTAAGGTACCCTGTGCCAAGATGAGTCCCATGTATAAGCTTTTCAAACACCAACTGTTCCCTGTCTCCTCCGAGACGCAGTCAGACTTGGTTTCAACCAGTAAACAAATCTATTCTAGAAGTCTAACTTGAGGCACAGTCTATTTATTTTTAAATACTGAACACAAAAAGGTACAGATGACCCACATGCTACATTAAGTTACCTTGAATGAATTCCCTTATCTTTTTTTCTTTGCTTTCCAGAAGTAACCTCACACAAACTGTGGTGAAATATCTGTTGGCCACTTCCTTATCACGTAGAACCCTCTGCAGGAGCCTTTCCAGATGGGCGTGTGTGGTCTGCAGGCCTTGGCGACACCGAGTTAAATAAGCAATATATGGAGCCCTTTTCCTAAAATTAAAAATGCTTCTCTCATTAGGGATCCCACAATAAAGACAGAAGTAGGACATTAGCTACCTAACCTGGTTACAGACTGGCATGAGAGGAGTCTTCAACTCTCCTAGGTTTTATGGAAGAGCAAGTCCTGAATTCAAGCTACTGCACAACCTTCTGTTCAGTGCCTCAGCCTATGCAGTAGGTTACTTACTAGGCAGTAAGACACAACTATCCAAATTCCACTGCTGGTTCACTGCCACCACAGCCCTCCCACTCCAAGAAGTGAGAGACTGCAGCAGAAACTAAATGCAGGTCTCCTGTATGCCAACGCAGAGCAGCACTCTCAGGCTAGCCTAACAACATTCTCTGACTGGAGTTTGTTACTAGTTGGGGGTGATTTAAGGTTTTATGGTTCAATTCCCAGAAAGGAGAGAGAATTTTAGCATTTGGTGGGAAAGTGGAGATGTAAAAAGTTGTCTTTTGCTAAGCCAAGTTGGACACTTCCAATCTGCTAATGGATAAAAACTGCACATGGCAACTGCTTAATAATGATACACAAAACAAATTACCTATAATCCTCTGCAATGGAGGCCAGCAGCTTTCGACATGTCCGGTTATCAAAGCGGCTTACACAGCGCATTGTCTCCTGCAGTTGGGCCATCAAATTCTTATCTTGTAGGTTAATAGCTTCAGCTAACTGAACTTTCAGGAAGCACACAATTTCGTTGTCTGACCAAAAACACGACAGAATTAGTATACTGCCTACATGGTTTTTCCCCCACAGACAGAAATGAGGTGAAAGAGTGCTTTTATCTGAGAGAGCTGCATGGAAAAGCTGGTGCACATAATACTTTCAAATCATTACACTTATGTATGTTAAGCAATATCCAGCACTTGTGTTATTTTGATATACATTTGCTACAATTATTTAGGAAGGGCCTTTAAATGCCCTAGATAAGAGATAAATAAAGGAAAAACTGCAAGTAAAAAACTTAGAACTGCACATACATGTATTATATACATGCAAATGTACACATACACATGTGCACACTTTTCTTAAGCAAAAAGCTGAGTTAATCTGAAAAGACACTAACTCATCTAGTTTCAGAGTAGCAGCCATGTTAGTCTGCATTCGCAAAAAGAAAAGGAGTACTTGTGGCACCTTAGAGAGACTAACAAATTTATTTGAGCATAAGCTTTCGTGAGCTACAGTTCACTTCATCAGATGCATCCGATGAAGTGAGCTGTAGCTCATGAAAGCTTATGCTCAAATAAATTTGTTAGTCTCTTTAAGGTGCCACAAGTACTCCTTAACTCATTTAGTGCATCCTCTCTCATTTTCCTACAGTTTCTCTGCAGCTCCATTTCATAACGTTTTAACAGGAGGCTAAGGTTCTGCCTATACTACAACTTTGCCAAGATACCTTGTTACAACACACTGGAAACTGGGATTTGGCAGGTTGTCCTATATGTGGGGGAAGCATGGAAAAAAAATATGATGAGAGTAGGAGTAGGAAAAACAATGCAAAATAGAGAAGTGTGTGTTTGTACATGTAAGAGGATTTACCTTCAGGGTCGGTGTGATCTGGTAGGCCATTTCTTGTCGAATGGGACAACATTGGGAAGGCAATAGAATCTGCTGAACAAAGAGCCAGTCTCAGTTTCTTCTTTGCATCCCTAAAGAGAACAAGTGTTATTTTCTTTAAATACAGTGTTTCTTAAAACACACTTGCAATGACAAGTATTTACATCTTTAAAATCTCTTAGAAACTTTTTAATGCAATCTTAACAGACTCAGATGGTAAAGATTTAATATTTTCAAATAGTGCCAACAGCAATAATACTTTTGACGATACGCTACGTAGTTCAGCTCTTCAAACAAAATGCTCTCATTTAACACTTAGATTTTGAAAAGGTATCTTTCAGTAAGTACTGGAATGCAACTTCATGAAACTTAGTCCAGACCTTGGTTCTTTCGGAATCTTTACCAACTAAAATTAATGACATCTTTTCAGTGAATTTCATGCTCGTGAAAGGTGTCCAGCTTAGCAACCCTGAAGACTGACATTCTCCATCCATAACAGGCACAGCATACAGACCGTATCACACTGCTTTGACAATGTTCCTCAACACTGATCTGGAGCAGCCTCCCAGAATTCTCGGACTATGAACACTAATCTTTGGCCTTTCCACTGGGACTGTCAAGGTTGCTAATAATTGGCCAACTGAAGTGAAGCCCTACGTTCAACTCACTGGCATTTCTGTTTGTCTGTAACCAGTTACTTTTGAACTCTGCATTCAATCAATTCCTGAATTTCAGGAAACGTTTTAAGCATTAATGGACAGAATCTTTTTGATTTTGGTGAAAGATGGACAAGTAGAGAAGCCTGATGTTCACAAAATCAGGCCCACACAATGCCCACTTGGTGCTGCAGGCAGAAGAATCTCTCTAGTGCTACTGCTGCCTACAGATATCACATGCAACAGCGATAGGTTGCTCTCTCTCACTGGGTGCACAGCTTGGTCTACATAAGCAACAGAGCATTTTCAGTTCCAAAGTGCCAGACATGTTTGTACCAAAAGTGCAGAACTGTATTGGAAAAGCTGCAGCTGGCACATAAGAAAACAGTCCCTGCCCCAAAGAACTTACCATACAGGATGCTCTAATTATGTAGGCACAAGTCCACAAATAACTGGACCAATACCAAAAAATCATGTAGTCTACTGAAGAGATATTGGTAGTAACTACTTTCAGTTACTATTAAGCAGGGCTGAATTCAAAGCAATGACCTAGACGCAATAGGTACAATATACCGGTACCAACCCCCTGAGCAATCCAGTCACCTTGTGTATATTAGCTAGTACATAATTTAATGTATAATATTTAAGCATCTCTACATTAACCCTATATTATTTTAGACATGCGGCCCAGATATCTGGAATCTTCATTAGGGAATTACCTTTCAGGGCTTTCTACCAACACAAACTAAATATATTAATTCCTTTAGCAAACACGAATCCACATGAATATATACAATTCTGGGAGTTTTTTTTGAAGTGTCAGTCCTAAATGGTATATGCACAGAGACAGATGGAACCAATTGCTTCACTCCAAAAGTTAAACAGGCTCATTAAAATAAGTATGAGACCCTTTATCACAGGAGGTTCAAATGCTGAAAGAAACTGGAGGTAGAACAAAAAGGAGAAACCTAGAATGCAGTAAAGCTGAATAAGACAGATGATAGGTGAAAAAGGGCATACAGCTACATATGCTTGTAACATGATATAACAGCAAAAAGCCAATGCAACTTTGGACTGCATTTGTGGAGGCATCACATTATGGGAAAGGGGTGTAGGTCGTTCTCTATACAGCTGTGATGCAACTGCACCTGGGCAGGTGTATTCAGTTCTTAGGCCCCTAATTTCCAAAAAGGGGACAGGAGGAAGTTCAGAGGAGAACAACAGAAATGATCAGGGAGCTAGAAAGAAGGACAAAGAAGAGACCCAGAGAGAGAGAGAAATTATTTGGCATACTAAAAAGTATAAGTGGGAGGAAAAGAGTGGGACTAAGAGGAGGGAAATATAGGTGGAACATCAGGAAAACCTTCTTGAGAGTGTGCTCTAACAGCCTGAAAAATACACTCAGTAGAAGTGGTGGATATCCTATCGTTTAACTACATATTTTGAACTACACTGGACAAAATATCTGGAAGTGTACAGTAAGAAACAATACTACTGGTCCCCAGGAGACCAATTCTTTTCCGCTATTAAGATTTAGGATACCTGCAGTATATATCATGATTTCTCTGCAGATCAACCACATAGCTTCAGCTTTTGTCTTAATCCAACACCAAAATCAAAGTTACACACAGAAATATTACGTTTACCTGTAAGAGAAGGCAGAGTCTTGTGGCTGTGCTACTTGACTTGCAGAATCTGGGAGGTCATCAGCTGACATATTCTGCAGGGCTTCATCACGTGGAGAGTCGTGTATACTTTCACCATCTCCAATTACCTCTAAGCAAACATTCCAACAGAGAATTCATAGAAAGGAACTTGACTGTCTAGCACTATATTGTTTATTTGCTTTTTCTCATTTTTAATTTCCAAGAAGATTTTTTAATTATATGGAAAAGAAACGTAAGTCAATCCATCCATCCATCCACAAACATAAAATAAAGGAATTTTAGAGTAAATTAAAAAAAAATTCAAAATATGTAATGTACAATTTGCTTTTAAAAGGAATCATATAATTCTGTTTTATATCTCAATGTCCTTTTACTGTTTTCCAATTTTTCTAAAAAATTGCTAATATGAGATGCATAAGCTAATAACACTGAGAAATCCCAATTGATTCAATCAAGGAGTTCTGGCCTTGGAGATTATCGCTTAGCTCCCACTATCAGCGTAGATGCAATTATAAATTCAACAAAAAGAGAAATCTCCTTGTTCCTTGCACTAAAGAGAGAGTGTTAATATAGTTCAGGTATTAGTACTATCATTTCACTAGAATATTTAAGGGGTGTTCAACATTACCACCAAGAGGTTTTCTGTTGCCCATTTTTTAATGTTGTGGCTGTAGCACTGAAAAAGTTCTTACCTGCACTTTCATAATTTACTATAGCTCCTTCACTTGGGCTGGTTCGCTTAATAGCATTCCTATATTTGTCCAGGATATCCTCTGCAGCCTGTGCCTGGGCACTTAGCCTGGGATTGGGATCATCTGAACAAGGAGGAAAATATAATGGGAATTAGCTCCATGTGGTGCTGAGTTCAATGCTAAGTGTAAACAACACTGCATAACAAGTTTAAAACCCATTAAGTCTTCAGGGCAGGTACTGACTAACCACAATAACCTCCTCAGTTAGGAAGCTGATTTTGAATATTAAAATGTTCTCTCTATACTAGTATATACATTTTTGTAAAAGGTAATGTTTTGGCTGTTCCAGGAGAGCATTTGGGGTGCATAGTCTTAGTAAAGGAGCTGCAAGGGTAATATCATTTACAAACCTTGAAGTGTTGAGAATCTCTCAGACATAAAGTCATCTTTGTCTTTTTCTTGTTTTTCTTTTTTTCTAAATGGTATGGGAGCTGGAAATTACAGAAAGTCTGTATAAGACACATTATTCATGGAGACAATACAGCATGGAATTACAAACTACATTTAGAAACTGTAAGAAATGGGAAGTTTAACATCATATAAAGGCTCCATGAAGGGCATTTAGATGTGTAAGAAACTGCAAAAGTGATGTCTGAAGCTTCTCAGTAACACAAGTTCTCTTTAAATACAAAAAAGTTAATGACACCCAAGCCTGTGTGTTGAAACAGGAAGCCTATTGTGATCATATTACAAATTATGTCCTTAATAGCTACTAAACTAACCCAGACAATCAGCACCACCAAAAGGCACTGAAGCACAGTGCCTTCTGAATTCAGTATTTTTCATTTACTGATTAGGAATTGAAACTGGCTAGTTTCACAAATTTACTCTAGCCATATGTCCACAGATCCAGAGTTATGCATTGATTATAGCAATGTCAATTTTTTCTGGCAACACCTTCCAATTAATGGTTCCTGATAAAAGTCACAATCCACTGTGCAATACTAAAACATGTAGAAAAACAAAATTCAGTTGTATAAAAGTATTTAAATCCAATTCATTTAAGAAGAGTTTCTCCTCTGTAAACTGGGGACAATGCGGTTCTATTTTCACATGAGTGTTGTGACATTTAACTTTTAGATAATATTTTATGTATGCAAAGTCTTAAATACTAGAGATTATCTTTAAGACTGAATGTATACCTAATATCCTTTACTTCTAAAACAGTACCAATACCCATAAATTCAAAGTCACTTTTGTGATCTACTGGACAGATTGAATCATTTACAAGATCTCCGACTGCACTACCTGACTTTGGTAAGTAATTACCATAACAATCTTGGATTAAAATAACATAGAAAGAGAAGACAGTACTATGAGCCTGGACTGGTGGCAACCTTCATGTAGTCAACTATTCAGACTGACCATTTAATATATGATCTCACTGTAACTGGAGAGTTAGTCACAGAAGTTTTCCTACCAAAGTGCAGATTTATTGAAAGCAATATGCAGCATTTCTAAAGGCGCCAAGAATGTGTAAATGTGAGACTCTGTTACCTTTGGGCATGGCAGAAACGAAACGCTTTCTCCACCAGGGTTTGTTCCTGTCAGATTTCTCATCATCACTATCTTTTCGTTCCTCAATCTATAGGGAAAGTGAACTTTTTACTTCACTCTACACTATGCTGAAATCATTACATGATTTTGTAAAATGGAAGACTGAAAAATATTTTCTTGATTACCAACAACAGATCATATCACATTACCTGCAAAACAGCACTACAACAGAGTAAAATAACCTGCTCCTGAAAGTTTAAGTCCTCCCTTGGAGGGGTGTTTATAAGTTTGAGTGTAACCCTTTGTTCTGGACTAAAAGTTGGTCTACAACAATCCAAGAAAATCTCTCTCTCAAAAAGGCAATGTTTGTTTTCATTACATTGACGCATTTTAAGTTTACCACTACAAGACTTTATGGTTAAAGATTCATTTTGAGGGTCCTACAACTAAAAGCACATCACATAAATTGAAAAAGGGACCTTGTCTATTTGGGCCATTCACCACATCTTAAGCTTTGACTTTTATATGTCATACTACAGGCCACCTTTCAGAAGGTGCCAGAATTGCACTATGCTTCCCTAATTAATATATTTAATGCTAACAACACTAGACACACATTTCTACTCAAAAATGACATGTAAGAAAAAGAACAAACATGCAAAATCAGTTCAGCTTCACACCGGATGTCTTACCTCTCCTCTAGAGGAGTCTTTACTGGGGGATGATGAAGAGGACTGAGGCGCAGCCACCGAAGCAGCTGCCCCAATGTTGGGTGTTTGTGTAGGAAGCTCCCTTTCTTCATTACCAGGCCGCCTGTTCCAGCCAGGGTCACTCATAGGTCTCCGAACTGATGACACTATGTCAGAGCTTCTGCTGCGGACCAGTCTTTCTGGGTAGGAATGCCTTTGTTTGAACGCTTCCAAATCGGCTGGGATGAAGATGTGGGAGCCAAAATTTGGTAATCTGGCCTCATTACCTCCCATAGCTCCTTCCAAGATTGGGGGATCTGGTGGCGGATGAGCAGGTCTTGCATAGTGCACTTTAGGCCGAACCACTGCTGATACACCTGAAGCAATGAAACATTACATAATTGAACCAAACATTAGAATTATACCGTGGTGGTTATGTGTGGTGATACATGCATTTCTCAAATGAGTAAGACTTTTTCCCAGCTAAAGTGGACAGCAGCCTTTGATGTATAGATCTTAAAAACAAGAATAGCCCATTTTTTACAATTTACCTTCGTGTGATGACAAAGGGTCAAACAATGCAAGCAAAGAGTCCGACTGAGAAGGGGGAGAAGTCAACTGACTGGCTCCTGAAACAATACAGAAAGTAGGTCTGCATGTACCATGCACTATTCACGGCTTCTTAGCTAGAGTGCTATACAATACAAATGCATTCACAGAGCTTATGAAACAGGCAGCATTTAGATCCTTTTACAATGTTAATAAATGGTTAACACACTTCAAAATGTACTGACAGGAAGGCACCTGAAAGCACTCACAGGACTGAACAGTCAAATTATTATACAAACTGTAAAAAAGAGAGAGCACAGTGAGGGGAGAGAGTCTCAAATGCAAAAGAGCAGTCAACCTAACTTGGTAGAATAAAGACTCAGATCTCAGACTCTGCAGTATGTCATCACCTCCTCTTTCTAGTCATAAGCATAAACACTTCTGATGAACAAATATGGAGAGAAGAATATTTGTAAGCGTTTTCTCAAAAACCAGAAAATACATTTTCTAAATATAAGTGAACTTTTCTTCTACACAGCATTTACTGCACTTTTTCTTACTGGCATGTAAAGTGTTAAAAGGTTTTACAGTCACAAGTTTAACAATTCCTGATAAGCTCTCATCTAAGATACAGTACATTTTTCACTTACTATCCAAGGACTTTACTTACCATGAACTGTTTCATCCATATCAGGACTTGTCACAGAATCTTTCCCTCCAAAGTCAGAGCTACACTCAGACCTAAGATCCTCGATCTTATTAGGAATATCCTCAGAGGTTGCACTAATACCTTACAAATAACAAAAGAAGGATCTGTGAGGATCTTTGAGACAAATAGAATGCAGAAATCAAAAACATTAAACTTTTTTGTGACAGCTGCAATGAGCTGAGGTGTTCTTGCTGCCAACTCCCAAACACTGAATTCAAGAGAAATGGCAGCTTGACATTCTGAGAGCCATGACTTTAGAATTTTCCTGGTATACGGTTTTGTAACCTTTGGGTTCCATCTTTTTATTACGCTATTTAATATACACAATATATTCTTTGATGCTATGACTGGCAATATAAAGGACCTTAAGACTGACAAATAATTTGCACAAATCTATGACCGGAAATTTAAGGAAGATGCAGCAACAGAGACTACAGAGGCGTGCTACACAAAACGGGATGAAGATAAGCTGAAGACAGGTGTCCATAGTGAAATGCAAGGAAATATTAGGCGATTTCTTAGATTCAGGTACCCTATTGCAAGTCTCTGCTTCTGTACAATCAGATTCTCTGGATTTCACTCTATTTTTAGGAGGATGAAGAGCATGGTACTACCGCTCTGGAAATCAGAGTATGAGCACCAGACAAAAAAAATCCTTTTATGGATGAGAGTAAATATGATGAAACTAAGCACATGGCAAAACATACTGGTTATCATCTAACAAAGCAGAACTTGCTCCTGAAAATAAAAACACACCTGACACGACGCTGAGGCCTGGTGTACTGGGACGAGAACTGACCTCCCTCACATCTGTGTCATCAGAGGTGCTGCCCAGTCCAGAACAGCTTTCCAGCTCCTGCAGTCTTTCCTCCTGCTTTAGATCTGGGGCCTCTAAATAGGAAATGGTGTGCATGCATTACTGTCGGAGGTTATATTCTCTTACAATTCACATGCAAAAAGGTGGTGTAGGGATTTAGATTTTAATGTAAAGAGAGTCTAGCTAACTTTGTGAAATGTACTCTGAAATGGCAACAAATAATTTGAGCTATTTTCAGCCAATTCTACTTTGCTGTACTGCAGGCAAGACAATGCAGATAGTCCTTTATATCTGCAGGGGCATTTTGTTACATCTATTTTTACTCTAACAAAAAACAAAATTTGAATTATTGAGTTTCCTAGCCAGAGACTATGGAATCATATATTAAATGCTCATGAAAACATTGAAACTATGTAAAAATTCTGCCTAGAAAGATTCCCATAGTTCTACGGTGCTCGTTTTATTCTTAGTTTTTCCAGAACACTGTAAACGGTCACCAAGCCATGCTAGATCTGCTCTCACATTATAATCTAGTCTTCTGGCTTATGTGTTCTGTCCATCGTGGTAAGATTAATGGAGTCACAAAGCTTAGCCCCTCCTGTGCATTAGAAATCCTTGTGCACTGCACCTAACTCACCCAAACGAATTAAAAACAAGACACACCACAGCACATCTGCCATCCTCCTAGTCATTGCTCATCATACACCCTTCCCCCACCTCACAGCATTGTAGCAGAATGGCTACAAACCCGCTTATTTTGTGCGGCCAGAGTGCTATATAGGGTATCTGTATTCACAATATGTCAATCTTAAAGACTTCCATAATTCTCAGTTTTATTTTGGAATAATAAGCAATCATCTTTGTTTGAAAAAGGACCACTATGATTATCACCTGCCCTTTGAAATAGCTTGTGTTGTCTTTGGGCAGGTAATATTCCCTCTCAAAGTGATGGTTTCAAGTGATGCACTTATCTAAAACTATTTATGAAATAATGCTTTGCAGTTCATGTCAAAGACCAAACTAAAGAGGAGTTGTGGGATTCTGACCTGAATCACTTGGCAATACCTCCACACTCCAAGCTTCACTGGTGGTTTCGGATATGGTTGACCCTGTGCAGGGGTCGAGCAGCACAGATCCTGAACCAGGCAAACACAGCAAGCTGCCAAGCATGTTCTCTGCAGCTGCACCTGCACAACCAAGAGGGAAGAAAGGATCAGGTAGGAAAGATGAAAGGATTCTAGTAAGACAGACACCATAAATTTTGTGTCCAGTATTAAGTCATTATAAAAAAAAAAGACACATCACAGCTATTGGGGAAAAACAAAAACAAAACAAACCAGAAGAAAGTACCCATAACAAAGGCAGGACAGAGGTCTAAAGTTTTCCTACAAAGAAACTTAGATTTAACAACACATTTATTTCATAACTACAGAGAGACTGAATGAGAGCTCCAAAAGCCTCCTTGCTTTGCAGCAAGCTTAAAGTAAAGTAGTGTTCAGTTTCAGTAGCTGTCAGTTACCTGCAATTTCTTGCAAACGGTCTTCATCAATATTTGGATCGAAGTCACTGCCCAAGACATCTGTACTCCAGGTCTCACTCACAGTTTCTGATATGTCCCTATCATCAGTCAATCCCATCATATCACGAATTTCAAATTTACGGAGCTTGTCATCAAGATTATCCTGAGTCGTAGCTATGTAAAAATAAAAGGTCTCAAAAATTCTCCAATATGCTATAGGACAGGAAACTAATTCTGTCAAGTAAAATGCAGTTTTAAATAACTAGGATCTGTACAGCACTAACAATAATCACAATATTTTGTATATTCAAATAGATGCAATGTGACAACATTCTTTACTCATATTTGAGAAACACTAGAGATTGATTTATGAGAGAAGGTTTAAAAAGTGTATATATTTGCCAAACAGAGCTATCATAATGGTCTACAACTATGAATGACTGACACCAAGGAGTGATTAATTTATGGCAAAAACTGACTGGAAGGGAGATTAGTTTGTGGAAGGGAAGAGGTTGAATTCCTATCAGTTGGAACACTTTGCCCTCTCCAGTTAAAGTGTCGGTAACTACAAAAAATATCTACGGTCTATCATCCTTTTCCCTCTTGAAGAGGAAGGCATCATAAAACAAAAATTTAAAAATATTTTATTATAGTGACTGAGATTTCAAAATATAATATAAAGTTCACTGTTCTGAGAATAACGTTAACATTGTTTTAGTGGACAATAGCTGGCTAATGAAAAAAATGAAAATGTGAGATATTCAAAAAAGTGTGGAAGTAATTAAATGATGTAGAAAGCCCCTTTATTCATCTCTGAGATATCTAATTTAGAGATTCAAACCGATGGATTTAGAGGAATTGTAACAGTCTACACGCTTTGAACTGTGTATCTGCACCTACCTTGTTCATGTTCTAACAGCTGCAGGGCTTCAACACCATTGCTCCCAGAAGGCCCTGCACCAAGCTCTGACACAGACTCTCCTTCTAAATCCAAAGAGGACACAGAATTGGAGCGATTTGAAGGACCTGATGAAAATTGATTTTTCTGTTAGTTTGATCTGAACGAACCTATTTGTTTTCCAAACTCGTAGCATGAACAGTACAAGATGCAACTTACTTGCAAGACTGCAAAAAACTTAGCTGAAGCCTGTCATTTTCAACACAAATTAGCCACCGTATGTGAAATACTGAACTGAGGAACTCAAAAATTCTTCTCAATATGGTGAATTTAGAAAGTGTGTTAAATACCAACATTTCAATTATCTTGTAGAATTGGAAACTGGAACACTTAGCACTCCAGTAATTAACACTTTACAACTTCATAGTGCCACACAACATTAACTAATCTTCAGATACCTTGCCACACATGGTTAGCACATCATTATCGTACTAGCTTTTAGCCAAAATTCAAATACAAACTTTTGTAATTATTACTTTTCTCCAATATCTTGATTTTGTTTATCTTGAAAAACAAGAAGGAGAGAAAAAACTAATTATGGAAAGTTAAATAAAACAACACACATTACCTGGAACATTTGAACAGCTTGTAGAAGCCTATTCAATATCCCATATAAACCCCTCTTTGCTGTATGTGATACTCATTTAAAAGAGCTGTTGTTCTAAGCTCCTAACATTTTGGCATACAAAAAAATTGATGAAAATAAGATTAAAAGTCAGTATGTGAACTAGAAATTTATGGACAATTTAGACTTCAGTTATGCCAATAACATGCACCAAGTTGAAAATCCTTTTATCCTTTTTTCAACTACAGTCAATTTTTGTTCATCCTTTCCAGTACAAAATTATCTTCAGCAACCTGTATGTCAAAGTTTCAGCCAAGAGTGACTTTTTAGGGCCAAACATGAAAGTAGGCTTTCAGGGGAAAATGAAAAGGAGTACTTGTGGCACCTTAGAGACTAACAAATTTATTAGAGCATAAGCTTTCGTGAGCTACAGCTCACTTCATCGGATGCAGGGGAAAATGAGACAGCCTTTACAAAGGCAGATATGACATGCTGTATATAACAGAAGTGTCTTTTAGAATTAAAATCTGACACAAAACTTTTTGAATTACTTAAGTAACCCTTCACCTTCAGATATTCCTTCCAGATTATCGCTGCAGAGGGAAAAGCGCAAGGTTTTATCAGGTTTACCATGGAGTTTGGTTTCATCAACAGGGACATCTCCTTGTCCTCCATCGGCAAGCTGCATGTTTAAGACCTATGGGGGGGGAGGGGAAGGAAGAGAATCAACATGTTTAATTGACCCAGAAAAAATTCATTTTATTTACAATCAGTCTAACAACTGAAACCAGATTTTTTTCAACTTTTTTAGATCTTTAATGACATTGTCAGTATCTAACATCTCACATTTAAAGAAAGGTCATTTGAATCAAAACTGAGCACTTTTCTGTGAAGTAACAGCCTGGTGAGATTTTAAAATAGCCAAGATTTAGACATGCAGTACATCATGAATATGGAACCTCAAATGACTTTTTACTCTAATGCCACCTTAATATCACATAGCAATCGGTAAGTCCAGGACTCCAAGAGAAGGGAATCTGAACTATTGGGCAAGACACTAATAGATGTAAGGAAGCATATTGTCCTCTTATTCAAAGGACACATCATGCCAACAGCTGCAGATGGATAACTTAATACTTGGATATTCAGCCTTTACAAGCTCTGATAGGACAGCTCAAGTTTGCTCCCAAGCAATGTAACGTGGAGTAACATCTCCACAGGCTTGGCAGAATTAACTCTTCATGATTTATTATGCAGCAGTAAAGTCAAGTCTGTTTCATCACTTTCGTTCTAAATACTACGTTTCAAG
The DNA here is from genome assembly GCF_009764565.3 of Dermochelys coriacea. NCBI lineage: Eukaryota > Metazoa > Chordata > Testudines > Dermochelyidae > Dermochelys > Dermochelys coriacea. Next base: position 24,204,440 of record NC_050083.1, on the reverse strand, counting down.
AGTTTATAACTTGGGCATGCACAGTAACTTCATGCTACAAAATTTTTCTAGAGGATTAGCATAAGACATAATATGCTTGCAAAGCACAGAACAAACCACTTCCTTTGGAGACACTAAAATGTCTTCGCAAAAAGAAAAGGAGTACTTGTGGCACCTTAGAGACTAACAAATTTATTAGAGCATAAGCTTTCGTGAGCTACAGCTCACTTCATCGGATGCATTTGGTGGAAAAAACAGAGGAAAGATTTATATACACACACACAGAACATGAAACAATGGGTTTATCATACACACTGTAAGGAGAGTGATCACTTAAGATAAGCCATCACCAGCAGCAGGGGGGGAAAGGAGGAAAACCTTTCATGGTGACAAGCAAGGTAGGCTAATTCCAGCAGTTAACAAGAATATCAGAGGAACAGTGGGGGGTGGGGTGGGAGGGAGAAATACCATGGGGAAATAGTTTTACTTTGTGTAATGACTCATCCATTCCCAGTCTCTATTCAAGCCTAAGTTAATTGTATCCAGTTTGCAAATTAATTCCAATTCAGCAGTCTCTCGTTGGAGTCTGTTTTTGAAGCTTTTTTGTTGAAATATAGCCACTCTGAGGTCTGTGATCGAGTGACCAGAGAGATTGAAGTGTTCTCCAACTGGTTTTTGAATGTTATAATTCTTGACGTCTGATTTGTGTCCATTCATTCTTTTACGTAGAGACTGTCCAGTTTGGCCAATGTACATGGCAGAGGGGCATTGCTGGCACATGATGGCATATATCACATTGGTAGATGCGCAGGTGAACGAGCCTCTGATAGTGTGGCTGATGTGATTAGGCCCTATGATGGTATCCCCTGAATAGATATGTGGACAGAGTTGGCAACGGGCTTTGTTGCAAGGATAGGTTCCTGGGTTAGTGGTTCTGTTGTGTGGTGTGTGGTTGCTGATGAGTATTTGCTTCAGATTGGGGGGCTGTCTGTAAGCAAGGACTAGTCTGTCTCCCAAGATCTGTGAGAGTGATGGCTCGTCCTTCAGGATAGGTTGTAGATCCTCGATGATGCGTTGGAGAGGTTTTAGTTGGGGGCTGAAGGTGATGGCTAGTGGCGTTCTGTTTTCTTTGTTGGGCCTGTCCTGTAGTAGGTGACTTCTGGGTATTCTTCTGGCTCTGTCAATCTGTTTCTTCACTTCAGCAGGTGGGTATTGTAGTTGTAGGAATGCATGATAGAGATCTTGTAGGTGTTTGTCTCTGTCTGAGGGGTTGGAGCAAATGCGGTTATATCGTAGCGCTTGGCTGTAGACAATGGATCGAGTGGTATGATCTGGATGAAAGCTAGAGGCATGTAGGTAGGAATAGCGGTCAGTAGGTTTCCGATACAGGGTGGTGTTTATGTGACCATCGCTTATTAGCACCGTAGTGTCCAGGAAGTGGATCTCTTGTGTGGACTGGTCCAGGCTGAGGTTGATGGTGGGATGGAAATTGTTGAAATCATGGTGGAATTCCTCAAGAGCTTCTTTTCCATGGGTCCAGATGATGAAGATGTCATCAATGTAGCGCAAGTAGAGTAGGGGCATTAGGGGACGAGAGCTGAGGAAGTGTTGTTCTAAGTCAGCCATAAAAATGTTGGCATACTGTGGGGCCATGCGGGTACCCATCGCAGTGCCGCTGATTTGAAGGTATACATTGTCACCAAATGTGAAATAGTTATGGGTCAGGACAAAGTCACAAAGTTCAGCCACCAGGTTAGCCGTGATATTCTTGTTAACTGCTGGAATTAGCCTACCTTGCTTGTCACCATGAAAGGTTTTTCCTCCTTTCCCCCCCCTGCTGCTGGTGATGGCTTATCTTAAGTGATCACTCTCCTTACAGTGTGTATGATAAACCCATTGTTTCATGTTCTCTGTGTGTGTGTATATAAATCTCTCCTCTGTTTTTTCCACCAAATGCATCCGATGAAGTGAGCTGTAGCTCACGAAAGCTTATGCTCTAATAAATTTGTTAGTCTCTAAGGTGCCACAAGTACTCCTTTTCTTTTTGCGAATACAGACTAACACGGCTGCTACTCTGAAAACTAAAATGTCTTGGATCTATGAATCAGAAGGCTTTACCCTCCTAAGAAAGATAAGGCATGTCTCTGCACAGAATGACAAGGCAGGGATGGCTTAATGAAGGTGGTGTTTATCTGCTTTCAAAATCCAACTGCAGACACCACACATTTACCTGGCAGCAGAGAGATATCAAAGCCATATAAAACACAATACTTACTTTACAGTTGTACTCCATGGCTTCTTCAGAGTCATTAAAATGGACCACGTGTCAACTTTATACACACACACACACACACACACAGAGGGAAGTACTCTGTTAACTTACTACTTAAGCAACCTTCTCTGAGATCCTTCCTGTCCCACAACAGCAGAAAAGCAGAAGATTCAGGAAGTGAATCATTGGCTAGGTAAGTGGGTGGAAGGTTTTGGTTTTGTTAAACACTAGTCTAACTTCTGTTGGGAGAGGGGTCCATATAGTTTGAATGGCCTCCCCCTCAGTAAAAAGGAAAACAGGATGGCTAGAGTAATCGGGAGGGCATTAAACTTACAGCAAAAGCACTCATCACAAAAATCAAGATGTTGAGAACAAAATCAATCACGGACCCAAAGGACACAAAGAGACGAAATTCCTCAGTTGCCCTATATACCAATGCTAGGAGCCTGTAACAAACAAAAAGAATTGGAATTGCTCATTTGTGAGCATAAATTCGATCTACTTGGTATTACTGAAACCTGGTCGGACGTATCACTATTGGAATGTTAAAATCGATGGTTATAACCTATTTAGGAAGGATCAAGTAGGCAAAAAGGGAGAGGGAGCAGCATTATATGTCAAAAATGTTTCCGAGTCATAGATAACTCGGAAGAAAGTGATGATGAATGATTATGGACCAATGTCCTAAGAGATAAAAGCATAAGATGGGATATTAGTTGGTGTCTGCTACAGACCACCAGATCACACTAGGGAACAGGATGACGGCCTCCTTATGTGCCTATCTATAAACTGTAGGCAAAAAAACGTGTCAGGGGGGATTTCAATTTGAGCGTCATATGCTGGAGGTCTCATGCTACCAGTACTAAAACATCCTTGGAATTTCTAAACATTATAGATGACAATTTCCTAACTTAAAAAGTATTGCATCCAAGACAGGGGAATTCTTTATTAGATCTTGTCTTAACAGATAAAGAGGAACCGACCACAGAACTAAAATTAACGGTAGCTTCAAGACAAGTGATCATTCCTTGATCACATTTATAATGTGCAGAATAAAGTCCAGACCAGCTATATATATATATATATATATATATATATATATATATATATATATATATATATATATATATATATACACACACACACACACACACACACACACTTGGTGCTTTAATAGGGCCAATTTACAAAGCTGAAAACAATTACGAGCCAAATCAGCTGGGAGGAAGAATTTAATCAGAAAAGTGTGAATGATAATTGGGAATCATTTAAGAACATCTTACTAGACACCCAAAAATATATAACCAATGGAAGGAAAGTGAAGCAGACAAAAATGAATATACATCAGAAGTTAGGAATTGTAGAAAACGGACATGGGAAGTAAAGGAACCCAAGAATAAATATATGGCAAACAGCATTAAGGACAATAAGGAGTATTTAAAACACATTAGGAACAAAAAGAATCCCGACAAAGGTATTTCCATTACTAGATGGAAATGTAGAATCATCAATAATAATGTGAAAAAACAGATAAGGTAGTTTAATACATATTTCTGTTCTTTATTTGGTGAAAAAACAGAGGATATAATCTCAACCTATGGTCATGATGCCACTCCTTCCATTCCACTAGTATCTCTGCAGGATGTTAAACAGAAGCTACTAAAGTAAGACATTTTTAAATCAGCAGGTCCAGATAATTCTTTGATGCAAGAGTTTTAAGGAGCTGTGCGAGGAGCTTGCTGGGACCATTAATGCTGATTTTCAATATGTCCTGGAACCTCCCCAGTTCTCCAAAGGGCTGTAAGATAGGTACTGTTGTGCCAATTTTTAAAAAGAATAACAGGATGACCTGGGCAATTATAGGCCTGCCAGCCAGACGCTGATGTCAGTCTCAATTGAGACTTAAAGGTGGGCAATGTAATTAATGCAAGTCAACATGGGTTCATGGTAAACAGACCCCGTCGAACTAACTTGATATCTTTTTTTGATGAATTTACAAATTTGGTTGATAAATGTAATATACTTAGACTTCTGAAAGGTGTTGGACTTGGCCCCCCCACAATATTTTAATGAAAAACTAGAATGATATATTGCACACATTAAATGGATTACAACTGGCTAACTGACAGATCTCAAAATGTAACTGTAAACTGGGAATTTTCATTGAGAGGCTGTGTTTCCAGTGGGGTCCTGTAGGAACAGTTCTTGGCCCTATGCTATTTAACATTTTTATCAATGACCTGGAAGAAAACATAAAACCATCACTGATAAAGTTTGCAGATGACACAAAAATTGGAGATGTGGTAAATAATGAAGAAGATAGGTACTGATTCAGATTATCTGGATTGCTTGATAAACTGGGTGCAAGAGAACAATGTGTGTTTTAAAAAACAGCTAAATGTAAATGTATACATCTAGAAACAAAGGATGTACGCCATACTTACAAAATGGGGGACTATCCTGGGAAGCAGTGATGGAAAAAAGATTTAGGGGTCATGGCGGATAATCATTTGAATATGAGCTCCAAGTGTGATAATGTGGGCAAAAGAGCTAACACAATCCTGGGACGGATAAACAGGGGAATCTTGATTAGGAATACAGAGGTTATTTTACCTCTTTATTTGGCACTGGTGCGACCGATGCTGGAATACTGTGTCCAGTTCTGGTGCTCACAATTCAAGGATGGTGATAAATTGGAGAGGGTTCAGAGAAGAGCCATGAGAAGGATTACAGGGTTAGAAAATGTGCCTTATAGTGATGGCCTCAAAGAGAGTAATTTATTTAGATTAACACAGCCAAGGTTAAAGGGTTACTTGATTACAATATCTAAATATCTATATGCAGAACAAATATTTAATAATGAGCTCTTCAATCTAGCAGAGAAAGATATAACATGGTCTAGTGGCTAGACGTTGAAACTAGACAAATTCAGACTGAAAATTAAGTATAAAATTTTTCACAGTGAGAGTAATTAACCATTGGAACAATTTACCAAGGGGTGTGGTACATCCTCCATTGCTGGCGATTTTTAAACCAAGACCAGATATTATTCTAAAAGGATGTTACTTTAAAATGTTCTAGGAATTATTTTGAGGAAGTTCTATGGCCTGTGTTATACAGGAGGTCAACCTACATCACAATGGTCCCTTCTGGCCTTGTAATCTATGAATGGAAAGCTGTGGCACACCCATCTACCTGTTTAATCTAGATGCCGTATTAATCATTATAAATAGAAATCAGTTGTGGTTTGGAGAACATTTGCAACACCTAAATACAATAAACAAAGGGTTTTCGCCCTAATTCTCCAATTTAAACCTTGTCTTAGTTTATCACAAATTTAGTATTATTTCATTGTCTGAATATACATTCTTCATTTCTCAAAGCATGTGATTTATATTTGACACCTAGTTCATACCTCATTTTCTGACATCATACCCGGAGTAAGCTGCGGACCTGTTCCCAAAGAAATAACCAGTACTTCTTCTGGCTGAACTTCCTGTATAGAATCCTGGGAGGATCCTTCATGGTCTCCATGTTGGTCCATTGGAATATTTGATCTATTTCTGCTACGGGTAGCTAATGATACATGTTAAAATATAGAGTGTTATGAAGGTTTACAATATTTAAACTCTCAGATTATCTACAAATACACAAGTGTGATGTTAGCACATGCATATCAAAAAATGGGCAAAATGCAAAAAACAATTTACAACTTTCTGGAAAGGTGGAAATTGATATTGGGGATGTGTAAAATTGACACTGGGGCTGTGTAATTATTTAACTATTGCACTACTGTGAAAATATCAGAGTTGTAGCCTAGTGGCTTAAGAAGCATATAATGTACCATGCTTCTCCATTAAACCCAGATGGGCAGGACAGCTTTCCCTTTAGGTTATCTGCACACATTTTTCCTTTACAAGAGAGACTCCCCTCTGTTTCTGTACCATTGCAAAAACAGAGCACTACCAGAAAGGCACTTCAGTTCCCATGTTTAAAATACCTTTTAAGTAGTGGTGTTTTTTTCCCTACAAACTGCAGTCATTCCAACCTCACAACCTCATGACCTAAAGGCACCTTACATTGATAAGAGATCTCCGTTGCATTAAATAATAGGAAAATGCTCATCAAAAAGCAGGAGACCAAGACAAACAAACCAACAACTGGAAAAGCAATTTTTTGCATTTGTGCAATGAACCATTTATGGGTTCTGGCTGGGCCCTTGTTGAATTCAACGAGCATGGAAACTCAAAGACCCTATCGTTGCCAGCTAGAAGGGCATCAAGCTCCTTATGGCTAAGAGGTCTGTTCGGAAACAATGTAGAGGGTGGATATGGGGGCAGGAAGGAGAAAGATGAAGTGGGGAGAGACTTTTTTTTTTTTTTTTTTTACTTGAACATCTAAGAACCAGCATTTAAAATTCTAATCTCCAAGACCTCTGACCAGAATGATTTAATGCTACGCACTAGGCCGTGAAATAATGATTAGATTATAAATTCAGTTTTTTAGGGCATCATCTACTACTATATGTTTGTACAGTGCCTAAAGCCCAGATCCTTAATAAGAACTGTTAAAGCACTACTTTAATAAGAACATAAGAACAGCCATACTGGGTCAGACCAAAGGTCCATTTACCCCAGTATCCTGTCTTCCAACAGTGGCCAGTGCCAGGTGCCCCAGAGGGAATGAACAGAACAGGGAATTATCAAGTGATCCATCCCCTGTCATCCATTCCCAGCTTCTAGCAAACAGAGGTTAGGGACACCATACAAATAAATAAAAAGTATCCCTTCAGCATTCACCAGCAAACTCTCTGGACTGCACCCAGACATTGGAATGCATCCGATGAAGTGAGCTGTAGCTCACGAAAGCTTATGCTCAAATTTGTTAGTCTCTAAGGTGCCACAAATACTCCTTTCTTTTTACCCAGACATCAGTGATAGTTACTCAAAATATGTTAGCTGGTACCAATCCCTGAACGCCTGCAAGAACAGGCAGAGAATTCATAGGAGACACACACCTCTCATTGTAAGGGAAGGCACAGTGGCAGCAATTCAGACAGTGCTGTTTAAAGCAGCTACCTGAACTCTTACTTAAAAAGAAACCAACATATAAAACTTTCTAGCCAAATGTACAGCACTACAAAAGAATGAAGGCCCTTCATCCCATGACTTGCTGAGCACTTTCCAATAAAGTCAACAGAAACTAGAGGCACACAGCCCTTTGTGCGACTAGGTTCTAAAGCAGCATTATTGAAGGCTTTCAATGTTTTGTAGAGTAAACCTTTTATTAAGACATTTAAGACAGTTTTGTACTTTATTGAGCAAGTCCTTTTCAGCAAAAACTGATATAAAAGGGGATTCAAGTGTATACTAGATGGAACGTGTCAAACAAACACTTATAAGCAAAAGCTGGTAAGCCCTCATTCTTTTTACCTCTTGGGCACGCTAATTTATAATTTTTGTGATGGTATAAATAAAATGGAAAATGCCACTCTAAGCCTGGCCTTGGGTGGTTCTTCCCTATTCAGAGCAGGTGCTGGTAAGAGAAATAAGTCATTCAGAACAGTGGTATGCCACACCTTGCACTGGAGAGCCACCCAGCAAGAACTGCAGGAAGGCACACAAAAATCACAAACTTGAAGACCCAATGTTATATCATCAGGAACTGACAAACACATGGCAAAGCAACATCATAACCCCATCCTGATTATTTTGTGGTTCTCTGTAACTCCTTTTAATATAATCTTCTCTTCCTCTCCCCATTCTGGACACCTTAGAGAAGGAGTCAAAGACCTGAAGTTCCTTTTCTTATCTAGCATGGCATCAATTTCCTCGGTTGAAACATGGGAGCTGAGGCCAAATGCGCAAATTGAGAGTGAAATTTTTACCTTCAATTATCATGCATCAAAGGGAGAGGAGGCTTTTTAGGTTACTACATTTTTCTAGCTATTTAAGTAGGAATTGGCCTTTGTAATGGAATAAAAGAAGAAGCCTGGCACAAAGCAAATTAAAAACAAGCATGAGAAGCATGGTTTTATGAAGTAAATAAAAGTTTTGCATAGAGGAAGAAGGGAAAGAGTCCATTACCCACCAAATGGGGTTACTAGATTAATGTGAGCTGTGAGATTGGTGGTAGAAGTATCCCAGGCAGTAATGGCTGCCAACTGTTGTCCTGGTTTTCGACAGCATTAAACAGAAACAAAATCAAGCCTTTGAACAACAAAAATATTTTAAACTGTAAAATAAATACAAACAAGTTGTTACTTCATTAATGTAAACTTAGAATAGCAGTTGTGCACAGAGAGGTAAGGATAACTCAGGGAACCAAAATGAGGTTTTAGCAATTACTACCTTTAGTTTACTATTTTAAGTATAATATTTTTGCCCTATGCTACAGATAAATACCAAGCTCTTTTTCTACTGAATACCAATATTCCAATCATATAAGTAAACACTAGAACAGAGTACAATACTTTAGGATCTAGAGGAAAAAGTGTCACATTTTGATATGGGATATTTTTGAGCTGAAAAGGTACAAGATCCTGAAATTCTATACTTCAGAAGAGAATGTGCTACATTACATCAATAGCCAGATTTAAGACAGCATAATTACAAGGCAATCTCCCCTCTTACACTGCTTAGCATTTTTTTTTTAAGCATTATCTTCAATGGATCCCCCTTCCTCCCATTTTCCATGCTGATGTTGCCAAATGTCTGTACCCTGGCTTTCTTCCCCACTCCACTCTCATCGCTTGAGTAATCTTCTCCACTCATCACCTCCACGGTGATGATTTAAATCTACCTCCCCATGCCTAACCTCTCCCCAACTGATCAGATTCCCATCTTTTCCTGTCTCTACAGCGCTTTATTACAAACATCCTGCCACTTCTCTAAATACTGCAAAACCTGAACATCCTTCTTTCCTTCTACTCTCTCCTCATATCCAAACCCCCTCTGTATCAATGTTGACAACTGCACTATCCTCACCACCACTCAATCTCTGACTCTTTCCTTTCCTTCTCTCCTATCCAGTGGCCTGCACCATTTCACTACCATATGCTGATTAGACTATATTAAATCTACATTACATGTAAACTGGGAACCCTACAACTTCATTTACTATATGAATACACTAAAATTCAGTTGACTGTAAGAGGTGTAAGTAGGATTAAAGGAAAAATTACAATATGAATTGGAACTATTAGATTATTGAATATTCTTCCAAGGAAAGTGGTGGAAACATCGTTTGGGAAATTTCAAACTTGACTAGACAAGGCACTAGAAAAAAAATATGGTAAAAGTACAGTCCAGCTAGATTGGTTACACCAGAAAGACGATCCAACAGATATTTTCATTCCATAAAGTCTGATTCAATGACAGCTATGCTACACACAAACACACACACAGTGGAAGTGGTGTGAAGAAAACTTAAGCATATCCTGCAAGAGTACTGAAGAAATGCTGAAGAAGCATATACAGGGTGCAGGACAGCCTATGAACAAAAAGCCTTTGCTGTAAGAATTTCTCTCAATCTTCCTCACCTATAGGCAGTCGATTTTTTTTGTTGGCTGGGGTTGTTGCAGGGGAGAGTTGTGGAGTATTATAAGGAGTCATTTCAAGGCTGCTACTTTTCCCGGGTTTGTTCTGGGGTAAGTTTGCCAACAAGTTTTCCAGAGCCATCCGATCTTCCTTCAGTTGGTCACTTGACATTACATTTCGCATAAAACCAACCTACAAAATTAGAGTTTGTATAATTAAGAAAAGGAGCATGAAGCTACATATTAATCTACTACACCCACTTCTGTCTCTCTTGCAAGTGTGTGCAGGAAAATATTATTCCTATTCAAGAACCAGGATATTACCAGATTAGTAAGTTGGCTGTATGTCATATAAACCACAGTCCTACTCAATCCTTCTAGAAGGTTAACTGAGGACATCGGAGGGGTTTCCACAGCGCGCCCACTAATAACAACATCCAGGAATGCAGCAACACAGCTCTGCAAGGAGAAGACGTAGGTTTTTAGTGAATGTTTTCACATTTTAGAGCTACAGAAGAACATAAAGGTACAAGAGGTATGTCAGTTTTGCTGCTTCTTATATATATAGCAAATCAAACATATTTTAGCCAAAGAAAAGTAAGTACAAAATTATGCAAAAAATTTAGAGATCCCTTCACTCCATATCTGCGTTTGAAGGTGTTATTTAAATAGATTCTGAAGTCCTCATTATTTAAGTACAGTTTTAAAAATGTTGTTATGCAAAGGCACTTGACTTAAACTAACTCACAGTAATGAACTTGTACTTAAAGTGTTCCTTCCTCAGGAAACAGCTGAGCATAGCTTACAAGTGAAACAAAACTATAGGGCACAGGGATAGGCAAATAAGGAAACTGTCAATTTAAAAGTTACACCTGACTGAATGTTTACCTAGTTTCATTACAAGTAGCAAGAGAGATTGAAAGAAATGAGCAAAAAAGTTTTTGTTAGTTATGCTGTCAAATGCAGAAAGCAATCGTGTATAGTTAGTTTCATTGTTTCCTCCATAGAGTCAGTTTCCCTATTGTGTGTGCATCCTTCATAAAGTAATGTCTGGAGAGTAAACAATTTACTTTAAAAAAAAAAAAGGAGGGGGGATGAGGGGAGAGACAGGAAATGAGGCAAAAAACTGACAGGAAGATCCATGGGCAGGTGTGCAATTTTTTTTTTTTTAATTGACTACATGGTGTCCCCTTAAATGAAAGTCGTTTACACTAGATTCAGCAGAGAAAATTATAAAACAAAAAAATCACATAGTATCTGTTTTAGAAAGTGCCATATATTGACATTTTGTTAATGTTTTCATTTAAGCAGGGGAGGGATAGCTCAGTGGTTTGAGCATTAGCTTGCTAAACCCAGGGTTGTGAGTTCAATCCCTGAGGGGGCCATTTGGGGCAAAAATTGGGGATTGGTCCTGCTTTGAGCAGGGGGTTGGACTAGATGATCTCCTGAGGTCCCTTCCAACCCTGATATTCTATGATTCTAAGTACTGTGTGTCTAGTAGTCAGAAAGCACGACTCCAAGTTCTATTCCCAGCTCTGACCCCGACTATATGCAACCATGCAGATGTCACTTAACCTGTACCTCCATTTACCTATCCATAAATTATATGTACTGCTCACTTACCTCATAAGAGGGTTGTGAAGCTTATTTGTTTGTGAAGTGCTTTGAGATTCTCAAACGAAAGGGGCTACAGAAAGGCAAAGTGTCAAATACGTACATAAGTACTGTTTTGTGACTCTTACTTTGTCGAATTTGCCAAGGTTGCTCTTCATGTGTGGATCTCCCTCTTCAGAGCCCGTCATTGCCAACTGCTGCAAAAGTCTCCCGACCTAAAATGGAAAAAGAACACTTCGGACAAATATTTCAGAAACCATTACAGAACAACGAGATACATCGTAATACAGGAATCAAATGAGAAAGCGCTTCCATTTTAAACGACTATTTTAATTTACATATAAACTTTCCCAACATTACTTTTGGGGCTAAAATTTCTCAGACTTGTTCTTGGGCTCTAAGTAAAATGTTCTATGTGGAAATATACTCAGTCCTATCATGAGTGCAGGGGACTAGACTAGATGACCTCTTGAGGTCCCTTCCAGTCCTATGATTCTATGAAAGTTTCACTAAAAGCTATTTGAGTTATCTAAGCAGGAAGAGTATTTTCTCCTATTACGAAAACTGTACTTTTTTCCTCTCCCAACTCAAAGGCTGCTTTGTTTTAATTCCATCTTTTTCAATGAACAATGTATATAATCGTACCTTATTTGAAATTATTTCATTATTTGTAAAAGAAATCCTAGCCATTTGTTTGAATATTGCATGTGGAGCAGTTATTTTCCGTATGTTTTTAAGACTATGCTGGATTATTAGGCTCTGATTCTTCACAGCAAATATGGAAGGGATGAGGGTTGAACCTAGAAGTCTTAGACCTGAAAATTTTTAAAGGCCATGTAAATTTTTCTAGACACACATGGAAAAAACACAAAACCTCTGACTCAGTTTGTACACGGCTTAACATCTTTTTCCTGAAAAATAACCCTCCTTAACTTTTTCACCTGTCACCAAGAGGTTTATAAAATTGTGAGTCCTATAAGAATATACAAAAAACAATACAGCAGGTGTATAAGTGATCCCTTGTTTTACAGCAGCATCTAAAGAACCCATTCAGGACTAAGGTCCCCTTCTGCTATGCGCACTCTTTCTGCTCTATGAAACTTACTGAAATGAATTTCAGTCAGTCAGTATACCAGTTACACTTGGCATCAATGTATATCTTGTTTTGCCCCAGGTACATGGAACATGCAGTAGTTTTTTAGTCAAATGGGTGCTGTTTAATACCACTAATGAATATTAAGTTCCCAAAACATTTGTACAAAGACAAATTCTGTCACCTGAAGGCATATTCTAAAGCATTAATACAGCGAGTAGTTTCCCAATAAGCAACATGGTGTACATCCATCCAGAGGACAAAAGAGACAGACATTTAGCAGAAGTGCTAAATGACTTTGTTTCAGTTTTCACCAAAAAGTTTAATAGCAATTGGACATCTAACTTAGTGAATGTCAGTGAAGAATAGGTAGGATCATAGGCTAAAATAGGGAAAGAACAAGTTAAATATGACTTAGACAAGTTAGCTGTCTTCAAGTCACCAGGGCCTAATGAAATACAACTTCGAATACTCAAAGAGCTGACTGAGGCGATATCTGAGCCATTAGCGATTATCTTCGAAAAGTCATGGAAGATGGGAGAGATTCCAGAGGATTGGAAAAAGGCAAATATAGTGCCAATCTAAAAAAGGGGAAAAAAGACAACCGGGGAATTACGGACTCGTGAGCTTGACTTTAGTACCCGGAAACAAATTAAGCAAATAATCAAGCAATCAATTTGCAGGCACCTAGAAGGTCATAAGTAACAATCAGCATGAATTTGTCAAGACCAAACCATGTCAAACCAACCTAATAGCTTTCTTTGACAGGGTAGCAAACCTTGTGGATGGGGAGGAAAAGACGATAGGAAAGAATTTGGTAAAGTACAGACAGGAGCTAGTAAGGAACAGTCAAATGTAGAAGAGCCCCATTTAAACACAAAATGTACAAATGATTATATACAACTGCTAGACAGCTAAATACTAAGATGGGTGAACTAGAGTGCCAGGTATTAAATGGTTTCAGAGTAGCAGCCGTGTTAGTCTGTATTCGCAAAAAAGAAAAGGAGTACTTGTGGCACCTTAGAGACTAACAAATTTATTTGAGCATAAGCTTTAGTGAGCTACAGCTCACTTCATCGGATGCATTAAATGAGGATATTGACAGAATAGGCATTGCAAAAACTTAGTGGAAGGAAGAGAACTGATGGGACATGGTAATATCCAGATTCAATATATACAGGAATGACAGTAGGTCATACCGATGAGGCACTGTATGTGAAAGAAAGTACAGAGTCAAAGTAAAAATCTTAAATTAATAACACTGCCCCACAGAATCTCTCTGGATAGAAATTCTATGATTGAACAATAAGAGTATAGTTGTAGGAATATACTACCCAACCACCAGATCAGGATGGTGATGGTGATTGTGAAATGCTCAGGGAAAGGCTACAAAGGGGCTATAAAGGTAGAAGACACGATAATAATAGGGGATTTCAATTATTCTCATATTGATGTAGTACATATCACCCCAGGAAGGGATGGAGAGAAAAATTTCTAGATACCATAAATGACTGCTTCTTAGAATAGCTTGTCCTGGCACCTACAAGGGGAGAGGCAAGTCTTAATCTAGTCATAACTGGAGAATAGAATCTGGCCAGCAGTTAAATATAGCTGAACTGCTCAATAATAGACACCATAATGTAATTAAATTTAACATCCGTGTAGAGGGAAAAATGGCAAAGAAACCCACCACAGTCGCATTTAACTTCAAAAAGGGGAACTGTACAATAATGAGGAAGTTAGTTAAACAGAAATTAAAAGGAACAGTCACAAGGGTGAAATGCCGGCAAACTACAGGGAGACTATTATAATAGGATTAATTATAATCAAACAAAATGCATACCCCAAATTTTAAAAACAAAAAAAATATGCCACCATAGCTGAACGGCGAAGTAAAAGAAGAAATAAGAGGCAAAAAAGGTATCCTTTAAAAATTGGAAGTCAAATCCTAGTGAAGAAAACAGAAAGCAGCATAGACTCTGGCAAGTCAATTATAAAGCAGGCCACGAAAGAATATGAAGAGCAACTAACTCAAGAGACAAAAACTGACAACAAAAAAAGTTAAGTACATCAGAAGCGGGAAGCCTGACAAAACTGTCAGTAGGGCACTGTATAATTGAAGTGCTAAAAGAGCACTCCAGGAAGACAAGGCTGTTGCAGCAAAGCTAATGAATTATTTGCATTGTCTTCACTGCAGAGGATATGAGGGAGACCCTCACACAAGCCATTCTTTTCAGGTATCAAATCTGAGAACTGTCCCAGATTCAGGTGTCAATAGAGGAGGCTGGAACAAACAGATGAATACCATCTGGTCCTGGTGACTTATTACTATTAATTTTATCAGTGTTCTGAAGGCAGTCCAATATAAAATTGCAGAACTATTAACTTTTGTACATAACCCATTACTTAAAATCAGCCCCTGTACCAGATGACTGGAGGGTAGCTAACGTAACATCAATTTTTAAAAAAGCTCCAGAGGCAATCCTGGCAATTACAAGCCAATAAGCCTAACTTCAGTACCAGGCAAACTGCTTGAAACTATAGTAAAGAACAGAATTATCAGACACATGGATGAACACAATATGCTTTTGTAAAGGGAAACCATGCCTCACCTATCTATTAGAATTCCTTGAGGGGGGTCAACAAGCATGTGCACAAGGGTGATCCAGTTGATAAGCATACTTGGATTTTGAGAAAGCCTTTGATAATATCCCTCACCAAAAGCTCTGAAGCAGACTAAGCAGTTATGGGATAAGAGGGAATGGTTCTCTCATGGATCAGTAAGTCATTAAAAGATAAGAAACAAAGGATATGAAAAAACAGTCAGTTTTCACAATAGTGCGAAGTAAATAGTGGGGTCCCCCAGGGATCTGTACTGGGACTTATGCTGTGGAAAAGGGGTTGAATTGTGGGGTTGCAAAATTTGCAGATGATATACAATTACTCAAGATAGTTAAGTCCAAAGCCGATTGTGAAGCGTTACAAAAGGGATCTCACAAAACTGGGTGCCTGGGCAACAAAACAGCAGATGAAACTCTATGTTGCTAAGTGAAAAGTAATGCACAAAGGAAAAAATAATCCCAACTATACATTAAAATGATGGGGTCTAAATTGGCTGTTACCACTCAAGAAAGAGATCTTGGAGTCATCATGGATAGTTCTCTGAAAACATCCACTCAGCACACAGTGCCAGTAAAAAAACCAAAAAAAAACAAAAACACACCCACACAACTAACAATGTTAGGAAATAGAAAACAGAAAATCCATGGTATGCCCAAACCTTGAATACCAGGTGCAGTTCTAGTTGCCCCATCTCAAAAAAGATACTAGAATTGTGAAAAGTACTGAGCAGGGCAACCAAAATGACTGGGGTATCCAACATCTTCCATATACAAGGAGAGATTGTTCCGTTTAGAAAAGAAAACCAACGGGGACTATGATAGAGGTCAATAAAATTATGAAAGGAAATTAACAGGCAGCAGGTTTAAACAAACAAAACTTCTTCACACAACACACAGTCAATGTATGGAACTCATTGCCATGGGATGCGCTGAAGGTAAAAGTACAGTAACTCCCCGCTTAATGTTGTAGCTATGTTCCTGAAAAATGCTACTTTAAGCAAAACAATGTTAAGCAAATCCAATTTCCCTATTAAGAATTAATGTAAATGGGGGGGTTAGGTTGGAGGGAAATTTTGCTTGGTTGAGGTGGTGGAGGAGTCAGAGGGTAGAAAAGGGTGGGACATTTCCCAGTGAATGCCTTACTGCTAAATGATGAACTAGCACTCTGCTGAGCCCATAAGAGTCAACACATTGTTGTTACTGTAGCCTCACACTGTACAAGGCAGCATAAAAGGAGGGGGGAGAAACAGCATAGCAGAGACAGAGAGATGCACCATGTGCGTGTGCACGCGTGAGACAGAGAGAGACACACTGTGCACATTGCCCCTTTAAGTATGCTGACCCCACTCTAAGTACATTGCCTTTTTAAGTAGATCAGCAAGTTGAGACAGCAGCTGCTGCCAGCAAGCTCCCTCCATCCTGTGCCCTGTCATGTCCTCCCTGCTCTGTGGAGATGGGGGGCAGAAGCAGGGGGAGGGGGACACCTTGACATTAGCTCCTCCCCCCGCACAGCAAGCAGGAGAAGCTCCAGGCAGAGGGCAGGAGCAGCACAAGGCAGTGGGGGGAGGGACAACTGAACTGCCCAGCAATTGATAGTCTGCTGGGCAGCTTAAAAAAGAAAGAATCAGATAAATTCCTGGAGGATAGATCCATCAATGGCTATTAGCCAAGATGGTCAGGGACACAACAATATGCTCCTGGTGTCCCTAAACCTCCAACTGCTAGAAGCTGGGACTGGATGGCAGGATGCATAATTCAGAATTGCCCTGTTCCTTCCCTCTGAAGCTTCTGTCATTGGACACTGTTGGAGGACAAAAAACTGGGCTAGATGGACCATTGGTCTGACCCAGTACGGCCATTCTTATCTGGTCTCATTTGTTTAGAGTAACCAAAAAAAAAAAAAAGTCATACCTGCATCAGATTAAATCTTGCCACCTCATTTATTGGGGCATCGGAAATTATTCCGTACTGTTCTGGGTTGACAACTGCAGGACAAATGAAACATGCAAGCAGGAGGTCCGTGCACATTGCTCGCACCTCCCCAACCTCCAGCCGGTCTACGCAGGAGAGTGTTTTGTACATTTGTGATAAAATCCATCGCAAGCTATGCGGAAAGCAGTATGTGTTCTGCTTGAGATAACCAATGAATTTGTTCACCAAAGCCACTAACTTAGCCTCATTGGAATCCACCATTTCTTGGACTTTTTGTTTGAATCTTTCTGTGCCTTTCTCCCCAAAGAGTTTTTCCTGTTGTGCGGGAGAGAACCTCTCGATCAATTTGTTTGCATCTGTTTCTAGGTGGTCTTCATCTTCCACCAGCAGCTGCATGATTGGCTCATGCAATGTTGCAGTAAGGAAGAGTTTTGCAGAAAAGAGTCCCTCAGAAAAAAGTTTGAATAAAATGCTGAATGCACAGGTACCTCTCCTCAAAAGCCGTCTGGGATTGTCGCTTTCCTTCAGTTCAAATTCTATCAAGTAACGCAAAACTTGAAGGAGGTAGCTCTCATCTTCCTGCATGATGCAATTGCCATAGATGGAAGTAAAGACCGTGTGAATGACACTGTGTGTGTTGTCCTGGTTGAGTTTCTCTCCAGCAACCAGAGAGGAAGCAATAAGCCTAGGGTTCTCTCTCAATCTGTTGAGGAATTCTCCATAAGCAGTCTCTTGAAATCCCAACTGCTTGTACCCATCAACAAACTGTGTGTCCTCCAAGACTTTGGCATGCTGGCAGCATTCAGCAGGAGAAGCTTCAGCACTTCAGAGAAAAAACAGTTAAATAATTTAATTATTTGTAACAGGGCTATCAAACAATTAAAAAATTAATTGCGATTAATCACAAGATAAAAAATAGTCCCCATTAATCATGTTTAACAGTGTGACTAAAACTAATAACAGAAAACCATTTATTTAAATATTTTTGGATGTTTTCTACATTTTCAAATATACTGATTTAAATTACAATACAGAATACCAAGTGTACAGTGCTCACTTTGTATTATTTTTTATTACAAATATTTGCATGTGTGCGCGCGTGTTGGGGGAATGCTGTCTCTTTAAGCAGAGCACTCAGATGCTTGAATGCTTTTTTCAGCCAGCAGCAGCTGCTGTTGGCAGCACTCACGCCTGAGGCAGCAGCAGACAGGCACCCCGATCCCCCACCTCAGCAATGACTGGGTACCCAGGCAGGAGCAAGGGGACACCCCGACATCAGTCCCTCACCTCCACTTTGCGCAGAAGACAGGAGGCAGGCTCCCGGTCCAGAGCAGGTTGGCCAGGGGCAGCAGTGAAGCATAGGTATCCCTGCCCCAGAGGCATGTAGAAGCTTCCCCACTTCTCCCTACAGCACCAAGCCCTGGGTGGTGGCCTCCCTCGCACACCCCGTAAGGCCAGGCTCTTCTCTCCTGCCCCCACACCCCAGAAGGTGTTTAAACCAGCTCTCCCAAATTGCTTCTTCCTGTCCACCTCCTGCTCACTGGGGCAAGCAGTGCCTCCCTCCCAGCTGCATCCCATCTCCAGAGGTGTAAGATTAATGTTCATTTAAAAAAATAACACGTTAATTTGTTTTGAATTAATTGCATGTGGTAACTGCGATTAATCGACAGCCCTAATTTTTAATAGACAAATAATTAAATCTAAAAGAAACAGCATTCTGAATCCATTAGCAGGAGCTCTAGACCAGTGTTTTTCAAACTTTTTTTTCTGGGGACCCACTTGAGGAAAATTGTTGATGCCCGCGACCGAAGGGGCTGGGAATTAGGGATGGGGGAGGAGGCTCTTGGCTGGGGGTGTAGGCTCTGGGGTAGGGCCAGGGATGAGGGATTTGGAGTGCAGGAAAGGGTTCCAGGTTTGGGGGGGCCTCAGGGCAGGGGATTGGGGTGCAGGGTTGGGGCATGGAGTGCAGAGGCAGGCTTCCCACCTATCCTGGCGCCACGAACCACGCTGAGCCTGAAGCAGCCAGCATTGGCCTGGAACTGGCCAATAGGAGTGTGGAGCCGGTGCTCGGGGTGGGGGCAGCGCACGGAGCCCTGTGGCTCCCCCTCCTAGAAGCCAGACTCGCTGCTGGCCGCTTCCAGGGTGTGGCACAGTGTCAGAACAGGTAGGCACTAGTCTGCCTTAGCTGGGCAGCACCACCGACTGGACTTTTAATGTCCTGGTCAGAGGTGCTGACCAGAGCGACCCAGTGCCTGACATTCCATGACCCAGTATTGGTTTGCTCCCGAACTTTGAAAAATGCTGCTCTAGACAACAGAGTAAAAAATACACTGAAAGAATTCTTCCTTTAAAAAAAGGTAGCAGTTAATATCTACAATCTTTATTGTAAGTTTCACAGAAAAAAATTTTTTTTTGAATATTCGTCAATGTATGAGCTTCATTACAACAACAAATTCAAGTGTTTAATAATAAAAACCTAATTTCTTGCTATGAACTACAAATCAGAAGAGATGCAACATACGTACGCACACACACAAAAGAAGCCCCCTTCCCCCCCCCAAAAAAGAGTAGAGAGTAAACTATTTCAGAGCAAATCTGAGACAACTCAGACTTCCTGTTTTAGAATAATTTTTAGAATGGCTTTATAGCCATTAAAATTTTGTAATGAGAATCACTTGTTGTGCTCAATATACAGTATGAAAAGAATCATGGAATTCTTTTAATTCACAAGAGTTTAGGAGTTCAATTTTCCCCAAAGCATTTATCACCTTGTTATGATAAGTCTGTCCAAGTTAATCCTTTGCTGCTTGGAAATCCAGGCTGTGTGGTACAGTTTCTCAGCTGTCTTCAATACATCTGCATTTAATCTCTGAATAAGTTGCTTTTCTGAGTTTACATAGAGTCGTTCCTGCTTGAGGTGATGAGCCAGAGTGTGAATATCCAGCTTCACCATCTTTGAGGGTGAGAGGACTACACAGTACTCACTGCAAAAGGGAAAATACATGAAGAATTTCACATTATACATAGCTTCTATTTTTTAAAACTCCAACAGGCAAAAAGAATTTGGATACTGAAAAGTTATCAAAAAATTCCTGATAAAATTTAAGAATCAAGTAATAATTGTAAATTTATGACTTACTGTAACTACAGTACCTACCTATCTTTGATCCCTATTTTCCTCATTGATCCCTACTTTCCTCATGGACCATATTTTCTAAATCGACAACCAACCTAATTCTCAATTACTGAGGGAGAATTTCCACTCAATATATTTTGCTTTCCACTACCAAATCTCTGTACAACTTTTCATGAGTGATGTACCCGAGTATTTGGATTCTAATATCTAAACCGTATTGTTAAATCGATCCACTTAAATTTGGGTTATTGCCGATTATGTACTCTATGTATCATGACAGGTTTCAGAGTAGTAGCCATGTTAGTTTGTATTCGCAAAAAGAAAAGGAATACTTGTGGCACCTTAGAGACTAACAAATTTATTGGAGCATAAGCTTTCGTGAGCTACAGCTCACTTCACTGGATGCATCCGATGAAGTGAGCTGTAGCTCACGAAAGCTTATACTCCAATAAATTTGTTAGTCTCTAAGGTGCCACAAGTACTCCTTTTCTTTTTTACAGAATACATTGCTACTCAATAGCAGAACTCGTTCAACAATGTCTCCTTGAACATCCCAACTCACAGGAATGTACTTGCAGGCCATGATCCAGAAATTCTCTAAATGACAAAACAAACTGAAGAAACCTCAAGTTGGAAAGGAAATCTGCACAGTCCTTTACAGTACAACAGCAGCTAAGTTGTACTTTGTAAATACCTTATTTGCTTCTTAATGGCTAAATAAACCAAAAAAGTATCATAGTATTTAAAACCTTTCATTACATTAGAAATTTAATGAAGGCTACTAAGAAGTGTTTGCCAAATATGTAACTATATGATGATATAATCAGATATTGCAATATTAATCAGATGCAACTTGTCTAGTTTAGGATTTAAAAGGTGTGATCTTTGCACCTGTTAGCTAACATGCTAACTACCCAATTTAAAAGACTAGATAGATAAGGCATACTGCTGTTGATATATTATAAAACGGTCAAGTTATTCAAAAGAAATTTCCTTTTTTCCCTCCATTTATTGAAATTAAGACGTTGAGGAATCATTTGTGAAAACCATGTTAACAAAGACAATATAATTTGTTTCAGAGTAGCAGCCGTGTTAGTCTGTATTCGCAAAAAGAAAAGGAGTACTTGTGGCATCTTAGAGACTAACAAATTTATTTGAGCATAAGCTTTCGTGAGCTACAGCTCACTTCATCGGATGCATTAGATGGAAAAAACAGAGGGTAGAACATGTTCTCTGTGTGTGTATATAAATCTCCCCTCTGTTTTTTCCACCAAATGCATCCGATGAAGTGAGCTGTAGCTCACGAAAGCTTATGCTCTAATAAATTTGTTAGTCTCTAAGGTGCCACAAGTACTCCTTTTCTTTTTGCGAATATAATTTGTGTAAGCACAATTACAGAGAAGAAAATTGAGCAGCCATTAACCTCACCTGATTTCATACAAAGAAAATTACCTTAGCTGACCACTCACATCCTCACCAACAGACGTAGCCCTTCTTGAGTGTTAATTTGGTAGGAAGAATTATAACCAGCTCCACCACCCTGTATATGTTAGAGCACCCAAATACTATGGTGATGGGTACTTAAATACAATAATAAATGGAATGCTTGTCTGTTCCCTATCAGCTCTAGCACCTTCAGTGAAGCCGGATCTCACAATGCTACTTGCTCCCACACTCAGGGAACTAGAGTATGATTTATGATTTGCAGGCATATCACTCTTCTTTTTGTACTCTTTTAAAGATCTTCTCGGCCATACCAGCACTAAATCACAGGATCCTTTCCAAATAATATTTATTAGCTTCCTTAACTGGGCACAGAATTTTTAAAGAAACCCTGATGGTTCAAGAGCATGGGTCACCAACAACAACTTACCCAAGCTCCCTCACCTATGGTTCGACTTGACAAGCAAAACCCTATAATCCAACTGAATATAAACCATAAATAGCTGTCATATAATCTTTTTATATAGAAATGTTTAAACATTTAATGTCTGAACACCTCAATTTACAAAGCATTTTTTAAGCTTGCAAAAGGAGACTCAGAGTATCCTTAACAAAAATCAATCCAAAGGTTGTAGTTCATGCTGAGATCCTCGCTCTACTTGAAAGTGATATTAAACCAAAAGAACAACAAGGAGTCTGGAGGCACCTTAAAGACTAAGATTTATTTGGGCATCAGTTTTCATGGGTAAAAAACCCCACTTCAGTTGCATCTGAAGAAGTGGGTTTTTTTACCCACGAAAGTTTATAAATCTGTTAGTCTTTAAGGTGCCACTGGACTCCTCATTGTTTTTGTGCATACAGACTAACACGGCTACCCCTCTGATACATTAAACCAAAAGGACTCCAAGAAGAATACAAAGTACCTTTACAAAAAGTTTTAAAGGTGACTGCCTCATTAAATGAATGGAGAAGTGCTATTAATGTGACAGAACTGTGCCAGCAGCATAAGGTTTCTAACAAAATGATTTCATGCAACAAAATTATTCTTACAATAAAAATCAAGAAACAGATTATAAATATCTATGTTAAAGCAACTTTCAGGTGACCAGAAAAAAAGATGTATATAGTGACATACGTCATTGTATTCCTCTGTTTTCACAAGGAATCCAAGCACATGGATGTAAAACAAGCTAGCTATAACATACAAATTTTGATATAAAGAAGCACATCAGGATGAGTTAAGGAGCTGCCTAGGTACTTTTATGGCCCTCATCTCTACAGTACCCAGGCACCATGGCGTAGAATTATTAATTCATTGTCTCTCATCCAGAAGGAGTTAAAATGCACTGTGTACGTTTTGAGGGGAGACAAGTTCCTAGTTTTGCAAAGTTCCCCTATTATAATGACATTTTATAATTAACCTGCATCTCATGAGTTTCAGATCCTTAAAATAAAATTACATCTCAAATACTTGCATAGGGTTTCACAAAGTCTTTGTTTTAAATAGTGAAAACAATCTCTTGTTGAGCTTGTTTTTTTTCTTGGACATGCACAAAAAGAAGTTTTTTTTAATTCAAAAGGGGACTGTACAGTGCGTGTGTGTATATAGAAAAGAGTAAGGAACATTTTCATTAGATTTTACAAATTGTTATTAGGGAGAAGTTTTACTTTGCAAAGGCAACCTCTTTCACAATGGAAACTGAAATACAGGAAGACTATTCAATGCTTTTCACCACCAATTAATAGTTGGTGTAATTTAAAAATGGGGATAGTATGCCTTTACTCAATATTAAAGACTGCAACTTTCAAATGGATCTCTTTATCCTACATTTTCAATTATGTAAAGACATGCTATTTGGAACCTGGAGTAGACCAAAATACTTTTAAAATGTTTTTTTATGAAACATTTTTGCTATGTTATTTGGAAAGCTATTCATTATTCTAAGGACTTCATTTGCTCATCTTTTGAATAAGGAGTTTTATTTTTGTGACTAAAACATGAGATTTTTTTATATGATAAAATCCCTGCAGTTAGATTTAGTAGTTGGATGCAATAATGCAAATTCAGCTTTGGTAAGAAGGAAGCCAGCTCTCTCTTCACACGTCCCTCTTGTTTGCTAGTCATAACATTACCTTCAACTGTAGAGGAAATGAGAGTATAAGCAGAAAGTTATTTATGAAGAAAAGACTGCCTATGATAGATCTCTAAAAAGCTAAAATATCAGTGCACTCATCTTTCCTTCACAAAATTGTACTGAAAAAAAAAAAGCAAGAAATATCCTCTAACTAGCTTTAGAAAGGCGAGTCAGGATTTCAAAGGAGTTAAATAACATTAAGGCAACTCTGAGAATTTGCATACAATAAAAAAAAAATCTTCTGACACTTCTAAATTCCTGGTTTCAGAGTAGCAGCCGTGTTAGTCTGTATTCGCAAAAAGAAAAGAAAAGAAAAGAAAAATTTGTTAGTCTCTAAGGTGCCACAAGTACTCCTTTTCTTTTTTCTAAATTCCTGGGATCCCTTGATATAGAACAGAGGACCTACTTGGAGTTCAAAGTGACAACAGCATTTTAATTAACTCAAGCACAAGGCGAGCTGGAGTTCAGACTGACATATTTAACCACATTTTCTCTGGAAACATACCTGGACAAATTCAGTGCCAACTTGATTTGATTTTAAAACAGCAAAAATATAGGAAACAAATAATATTTTGGACTTAAGGCCAAATTCCAATTATTCACTCTGGAGTTGCATGGCACACAGGAATGCAGAATTTGGACCCAGAATGCTTTCAAGTGCAAGAGCTTTCAAACATACTTTCCAAAAAATACAGACAGCATATTTTCAATCCCACTAGCTTAGTTATGAGGCAGGAAAAGAAAGCGCTTACAAAAGTCGTTTGTCCATAACTTGAAAGCCAGGACTGCAACTTAATCAATATGAAACTGGTCATATCAACTTATTTATTTGGTTGGGGGGGGGGTGGAGAGAAGGAGTGAGGTGGATACTTCAGAAAACAGGAAAATTTATCTCCTCCTTTCTTTATCCTCCTGCACCTCAGGTGCATAGGATTTCTACCAGTTTCCACTATTTATTTTTGTCTTGTGCTGGTCAGTCAGGTTTCCGAGTGCCATATTCACTGGCTTCTTTTTCTACATAATATTTCTCTAGATTGCCCTCTTTTTCTTTCCAGGTGGTGTCCATATTATCACTTAACATGAAGTCACATTGGGAGTCATTTTTTCAACTCCCGTTAGCTCTTCAGAGCCAGTACAGCAATGGGAGAAAAAGCTGAAGTTTATTCTGGCTCATATATCAGATTTATTAAACTAAATTCCAATTTCAAGATCAACTAATTCCAATTTCAAGATCAACTTCTGACCGAAGTTACACCTGATGTACAGTACCATTTGAAGACAATGGAGTTCTCTAGGTAAAACCTAGGCAGAATATAGCCTTAAGAATCTTTAATACTTATTATGATGCATGTGCCTGAAAGAACTCAGCTTGACTTTCAATGCCTAAACTGAGTTTTCAGGGCTGACAGTTTAAAAAAAAAAAAAAATTACTTATAAACAGAACAAGCAAGAAGAACACAATCATTTTTAAAGTCACTTTTCAGACTATAACTAAAATTTGAATTCAAAAGAGATTTTAATACTTATATAAGTGCTAAGACTTTATCTTCAAGGAATGTCACAGACATCAAATAAAATTTCTTGAGAGGAGATTGGATAGTAAAGAATTATAATTTTATAGACTGGAAAAACAGAGAGAGGTAAAGTTTTTTGCCCAATACCACAAGGATGAGTCAGTAGCAGAGCTCAGTTTACGATATTTGAGACTCAGACCATGCCTCACTTCTCCCCACACCCTCATTCACTAACCTAGAAGTTCCAAAAACCTGATCAGCAAACCAGGAAGGGAAACTTATTTCTCCTTACAGTCATCCCAAATTCATGAACAATGCTGGGAAGTAGCTTTAAATTCATTCGTCTCATCTTCCTTGTATGGGAAAATCAAGAGGCATTATCTTGAGCTAGCTAACTTGAGGTAAAATCCTAATGAAGATAAGGCATTTCGTAGATTAACTTCATCTGCTGTGTGTAAAGTCTTTTAACTTGACCTGCTAATCTGTGTAAAAAAAATATATATGTAAACCGTCTTATCTTCATTTAGTTTTCACCTCAAGTTAGCTCAATTAACACATTTCTTTTCCCTGTAAAAACCAGGCCAACAAGATCAGCCAATAAAAGTCTTTCAGATAATAGCTACTGCCTTCTCAGAGGGCTTGCCTAACACTGGAGTTTTAAACTGGATCCAATCTAGTTAATCTGGTTTGAAAATGCTTGCATACAAATGACACAACCCAGCACCGAGCACTAACTCTGCATTTATCAGGAACACCGGATCCCTCTTGCACAGTGGACTAGGACTACTTTAAATGGATTTTGTTTGGTGTTTTATGCGATCACAATTGCTGTGCACCACTTTTTGCATGCTTTCAAAGGCTACCCCACAATGCTTTGCAGGTCAACCATTACTGACCTATCCATTTACATGTGTGCCCTCCCTTTCCTGATACCAAGCTTCCAGGGTAACCCTTCTCCCCTTGAAAAGATGGTGCAGAGCAAGATGTTGCCCATTTGCCCTTGGATCCTATTGTACCATTATACTGGTGATACAACCACAATAGACCTCCAAAAGCCCCACGACATGCTGCATGCAGCTGTGCCGACACTTTGGACTTCCTCACCATCTGGAGTGAAGCATAAGTTGAGGAAACTCTTGTGGCCAGCCACGGACCTTTTCATGGACACTGCAAAGCAGATATCCACAAGATGCCAACCAGTGCCGGATAAAGACTTAGCAGCTCACAAGAAAGTATGTTGACACAAGGGATAAAAGGACACAATCCAGTGGGGAATGTGATCTGTCCACTTTTTTTTTTTTTTTTTTTTAAATGTATTAACTATAGTACAACCCAACCAAGGCACTCTCTCAGCGGTTCTCAAGTCTGGTCCACCGCTTGCTCACGGAAAGCCCCTGTCGCGCCGGGTCGGTTTGTTTACCTGCCGCGGCCGCAGGTTCGGCCAATTGTGGCTCCCACTGGCCGTGGTTCACTGCTCCAGGCCAATGGGGGCTGCAGGAAGCGGCGCGGGCCGAGGAATGTGCTGGCCGCCCTTCCCACAGCCCCCATTGGCCTGGAGCGGTGAACCGCAGCCAGTGGGAGCTGCGATCGGCCGAACCTGCAGATGCGGCAGGTAAACAACCCGGCCCGGTGTGCCAGGGACTTTCCCTGAACAAGCAGTGGACCAGAGTTGAGAATCACTGCACTATCTGGAGTCTGCTGCCCACACTGTCCCCCACAGCAAGGATGACACATCAGCTCGACACATCAGAAGATGAACTGTCCCCTGAGAGCTGGGATCCTTTTGGAACTCAGAAACCTGACAACAGACAGCTGGAACACCAGCCTCAATCCTGCCCTGTCCCATTGGACCATGATTTCTGCCTTGTGGTGGATGAGACTGAATCCCCACCAAAAACTCAAGCCAAGATGGAAGTCAGACCTCCTGATGGGAGCTTCAGCATGCAAGTACCTATCTTTACAATTTATTATTCATTATTGTTGGCAGATGTTAGCTAAGAGCCTCTGCCTCCTTCCCCCCTCCCCACCTCCTTCTGTTGCTTCAAAATGGTGCCTGCCAGCATGGTGGAATTACAATGTTCTCAACCCCTACCTCTGCAGCAGATTTGAATAATGAAGGCATTCATTTGTGCAAAATTCAGTTTATTGAGACAGTGCTTACAGGAAAAGAAATGTGGTTAGTTTACATGAGGTATAAGTGCACACTGCCTGCCCAGTCAAGGCACAAACAATATCACTCCCCGCTGAGGTACAAATGCCCTGCAAGATGCATTGTAGCTGACAATTATTGTAGGATCCCTTCTATTTTTCTCTGCACTCTCTCCATGTCTGCAAGGGAGATATAGCAGAACTTTAGACTGAGAAATACCTTGATTTTGTTTTGCACATTATAGGGAATAGCCTCATGTCCATGCCCCCAACCCTTGTAGACTGCAAGCTCCTTCCACTCCTGCAGCACTTCTCGGGGAAGTGTCCTGGTGAATAACTTCTGAGCATCTCTCACTAGTCTACCCTTTGTCTCTTTGAATAAGATCATTCTCTCCCCCTAGTCACCTGCCTCCGTGTAACATCATCGAGAATGAGGACAGCCCAAAGGAGATTACTATCCAGCTCACCTTCCATAACCTCTCCCCTTTACATCTCCAATGCCACAGAAGCATCTCCAGCACACAAACTGCAAAAACAAACCTGCAACATAGCTCCAACCACCCACCCCAAACAGCTTGAAAGTAGATATGACAGACAAAGCCAAATGTACACACTACCCTTTATACATGCAGATCACTTCCCATTCTTTGGAGGAAGCTCAGAGAGATAAAGCCACACATACATACTTAAAAAAAAAAAAGCTACCATGACTTGTCTGGATATGAATAAGTGACTCTTTCCATCTCCTCCTCCCACAACCACAATGCCTGCAGCATCCAGACCATCAAGGACTGGGCCTCTATTTACTTCCAGTAGGCTGGCTAACCTGAAGGAGAGAAAATAGGTTGAGAACCACTGCTGTAGACACTACATTTGTGTCCAGCTCTTTTGAGTCTTGCAATGGCCATGAGAATTTTAAGCCACAACACTCAATCCCAGAACCCATGCGGCCAAGAACCACCAGCAACAAGATGTATACTTGTCTTTAATTTTATGCACACCTCTCCAACACTCCAAATTGTTGTATTTGAAATGTCCTTACTATTGCACTTCGAGTTTTGTTTGCCCCGTTGCAGTAGTTAAAAGTTTGTGTGCATCTAGTTACTTAAGAAGATTAGTTAAACGTATTTCCAAATACAAAGATATTTTTCCATGGGTTTCATTAAAACTTTGTTTTTTATTGTTATTTCCTAATAAAAAACAGTTTACAATGCATCTATTATGAGAAATCATTGATTTTAAACACAGAAAATCCTTTAAATAAAGCTGAAAATTCATGTGCTTTGTAAAAGCCTATACAGAATGTTAAACTTCAATCACCCACACAAAATACCCCAGTGCTCACAATGTCTGCATCCCAACACCCGCCTGCCCCCACTGTCCCATGGGCAACATCTTCAGGCATAAGATTCAAAACACAAACAAGAGGCACCCCAGATAGCATTCCCCTGGGTGTTTGCGTTCTCCATGGGATGTCTTGCTGGCTGCTTCAACCTTTGAGCAAGTCTCTGGACCTCAACCTCCCACCCACCAGTAAGGCTTTCACCCTCACAAATATTATGAAAAACAACATGCAGTTAGAATGGCTGAATCATTTTTTTCTTCTGCTTCCAAACTATATCATAAACATCTGCCTTTCAATGACCAAACACACACTCAACTACTCAGGCAATAGTTAAAATGTTTCTTCCTTCTGTCCAAGCAGCCCGTGTATGGCTTCATTAGCCAAACTATCAAGGCATAAGCTGGGTCTCTTAGAACAATAGGACCAACCTCCACACCATTAATGTCCATAGTGCTCCTGAGCCCAAAGTCCTTTCTTCATAACTGAAATAGCACTGAGTTCTGAAAGATGCTAGCATCGTGGACCCTCTCAGTCCAACCTGCATTTATGTCTGTAAACCTGCCACAGTGATGCACTGAGTCCTTGGAGCAAAATCGGCAAGTATCCTTTTCGGATTATAAATTCTGTGCCCTCATAGCGGGAAGGAAAGGGGAATGATGGCACATGGCTTCCATCAATTGCCATAATATAGTTTGGGAACTTCAGATGTGCCAATCCATCAATAATCTCCTGAGCATTACCCAGCTTCAGAACCTGATTAGAGAGCACCTTAATAATGGTACAGGAGATCTGCATGAGAATACTCCCAACAGCTGATCTCCCAAAGCCAAATTGATTGGCTACACACTGGTACATTTGGGGTGGCCAGCTTCCAGACAGCAATGGCAACCCAATTCTCCACAAGTATGGGACACCACTTGTTGATGCGCTATCACTGAAGCTCCAGGGTCAGATCTGAACAGATCTCACAAAAAGTAGCCCTCTCCATTCTGAAGTTCTCTCACCACTCCTGATCATCCCAGCTTTGCAGAATGATCCTTTCCTGACAATCCACACTGGTTTCCCAGGATCAGAAACAGCGCTGAACACTGTGTAAATGATCCAGGAGCCATTCCACTTATTTTAACAGCCCAGCAGCATCCTGTTCTTTTCCCTCATCCTGCTGCCACCAATGCACAGTATCCTCCTGCTGCTGCTGCTGCATCATCTGCTCCACATTGTGACAGGCGAAGTCCAATGCTGAATTCATCCAGCTCTGAATGCTGTAACACAGACCAAGCATTCTTTGTGTACTCATGCTTGTCACCATACCAGCAGCAGAGCTTTTTGGGTCCACGCTGACCGATAGCAATTTGAAAATGGCATGAGCCAGTCCAGAAAGGAAGTATTGGGTGAAGACAGGAGAGAAAGGATTTTTTTTTTAAGTGAATCCACCTGGCTTCCCACAATTCCCAGTGAAAACAATCCCAGGATGCAGACTGCTGAGCAATGAAGCAAAGGACCAAGGGATACTCCTGGAGAGTCCTAGGATATCAGGGTTGGAAGGGACCTCAGGAGGTCATCTAGTCCAACCCCCTGCTCAAAGCAGGACCAATCCCCAATTTTTACCCCATATCCCTAAATAGCCCCCGCAAGGATTGAACTCACAACCTTGGGTTTAACAGGCCAATGCTCAAACCACTGAGCTATCCTTCCTCCCTAGAATGCTATGCTACGTTCACACGATGCAAACTGAAAATGGAACAGGGGTTCCACGTGCATACTATTGGTGCGACTTGCACACTGAGTCGCCTGACATGAATCAAAAAAGCTTCAGTCTAAATCCCCTGTGGAGCCTCACTCTCGGAACTCCAGTAAATCATCTGACATACTGCAGCAAACATCACTTAGGAGATTTGAATTTGAAGATATGAATCAAACTTTGCCAGTCATGGTTCTATAGGTGATCTAGCCACTCAAGAAAAACTTCTACAGGAAAGAAGATTCAGTATACTTTACCCCCAAATCAGTCTGCTTTCTTATTTGTAGGATCAACATTGGTGGCTATGGAGAGGATTTGGATGGGAAGTTTATTACTGAAGTAAGGCTTTATGGTGACATTGGTTCATTTATATAGTCATTTGAAAATACAGGACAGGCTTAGATTAGAGACAACAATTTAGGTTAATTCTGATCATCAGAATAAAAGCACAGCATGTTTTTACTCCAAGAGTCCACAAAGGAGTGACTCCATATCAGGTGATGCTCAGAATCCAAATTAAACACTCCCACACACATTTTTAATATCTTGACACACGAGTGCAATATATCTAAAAATAAGTTGACAAGTTAGAGTGCCACAACATGGCAGAACACATCAGGTTACCTCAATATAATCTTTTAAAGTGTATTATGCTGTCAAGAGGGAAAAAAAGATATTTATAAATATACAAAAATTGTAGTTTCCCTAAGATACTACATTCATCAGCAGATGTCGGCATCAGACCGGCACCGGACCTGGCCTGTCAAGGCTTTGTATCTGACCCGGGGGATTGCCATGGGGGGGGAAGAGGGCCGCACACTACCCTCGCCTGCAAGCACCGCCCACCGCAGCTCCCATTGGCCAGGAACGGGGAACCGTGGCCAATGGAAGCTTCAGAGAAGGTACCTGCAGGCACGGCAGTGGACCCCTCTGCCCCCCTTCCCTCAGGGGCCGCAGGTCACTTCCGGGAGTTGCACAAGGCCAGGGTAGGCAGGCAAGGAGCCTGTCTTAGCCGCGCTGAGCGCTGCTATCACCCTGGAGCCGCTCAAGGTAAGTGACACTGTGCCGGAGCCCACACCCCAAACCCTTCCTGCACCCAACCCCCTGCCACACCCCTCTTGCACTCAACCCCCTGCCCTGAGCCCCCAGCTGCACCCCAAGCCGCTGCCCCAAGCCCGCAACCCTGAGCCTCCTCTCACACTCCACACCCCTCCCTGGACCCCAACCCCCTGCCCTGAGCCCCCTCCCACTCCACACAACCTCCTGCGCCCCAACCCCTTGGCCTGAGCCTCTTCCTACACACCACACCCCCTCCCACACCCTGCACTCCCTCCCGCACCCCAACTCCCTGCCCCAGCCCTACATTCATGGCCCTGCATGCAATTTCCCCACCCAAACGCGGCCCTTTTGCCAAAAAGTTTGCGCACCCCTGCTCTAGCTTTATGGTTTCTGAAATGAACACGCAAAAAGCGAAAAATGTGTCTCTTTGTGGTGGAAATTCAAACACAATAAAAGACCATTCAAGGTCGAGATGGGTGAGACTAAGGGCTAGTCTACACTAATATCACTACAGTGGTGCAGCTGCCCCCATGTAGCTGCGGCGCCGTAGCGCTGCTAGTACGGACGTTCTATGCCGATGGAAGAGAGCTCTCCTGTCAGCATAATTACTCCACCTCTCCGAGCGGCAGTAGCTATGTTGACGGGTAAGCTTCTCCTGCCGACAAAGCGTTGTCCACTCCGGTGCTCAGGTTGGTAAAACTTACATCACTCGGGTAACTTTTCCACACTCCTAAGTGACTTGAGTTATATCGAAGTAAGCACTAGTGCATACAAACCTAAAGCTGTGAACTGGTGAATCGGTTGCCAGTAAGAACAAAATGTGTTGACAAAAAGTTTTAATTAATTTGGATTTTCACATGGTGCAGTCAATCTTATCTCATCTGGAAAACAGCTTTTATGGTTTATAGTCCTCCATATTTTAAGTTGGTTGACCTGCTAACAACTGCTACTGAACTCTCAGCCTCTGGAAAAAGCACTGCCTCAATGAGAGGCACTGCTCCCACTCACCAGTTTTCAACAATGCTTCTAAAATCATATGGAAGTCTGGAGTAACAAGGCAAACTGACTGGAAACTAACGAAGACTCAGGGCTTGTCTACACTGGCAATTTACAGGGCTGCAACTTTCTCGCTCGGGGGTGTGAAAAACAAGTTTCAGCACTGTAAAGTGCTAGTATAGACAGCGCACCAGCCCTAGGGGCCATGCCCCCACTGCTGGTAGCTACGCCCCTCGTGGAGGTCATTTTTTTTAGAGCGCTTCTGCCACAACCATACAAGACACATTAAAGTGCTGCCACGGCACCACTTTAGTATTGCTAGTGTGGATTAGCCCTAAGATACAGCTTGTGAACATTGGGTCTGGTCTACATTACAGAGTTGGGTCGACACAAGGCAGCTTAAGTCAACCTAAGTAAGGAAGTTTTTACACTTAAATTTTGCTCCCACTGATGTAACTGCCCTGCTACTCTGACTTAATAATTCCACCTCCATGAGTGGCATAGAGTCAAGGTCGACGTAGTTAGGTCAACACTTTGTCAGTGTAAACACTGCATTGCTTCCACCGACTGTTACCGGCTTTCAGGAGCCATCCCACAATGCCCCAGACCGACAGTACAAACAATACAAATGCTGCTGGTGAGGAAGCACATCGCTGGCCCAAGGAGCAAAGTGTAGACAGGCCAAGTGATGTAATTACTGCAACGGCTTTATGCCGGCATAAGGTAGGTTAACAATTTTGTAGACATGTCCTTATGAAAGTAAAGGAATGCAGCTGATAGGTATGGCATGTTGGAAGTCTTCAAACTACTGCATAAAGAAACATTACTGAATACTGTAAGTGACCAAATTAACCAACTCCAATTCAGCAAAAAGAGAAGCACGTGAATAACAATGTCAATAAATGACTGTGCTCAGTTTCACTTTCACTGCTCTAAATACAATTAGGAATACAGCCTGCTCTGAAACACTCAATGTGATGTTTCACTCCCTATTCTTTATGAAAATATGCTTATGAAATGAATATGACATAACTGATGTATACTTTATACAAGATGGCTCATGTAGGGTATCATTGGAAAGGTTATGATTTACTGAATGTGGTTATCCAATGTGTGTGCCTGTATCATTTCTGTATCTGAAGTTAGGAATATTGACTATTTGTATCTGTATTTCATACGTGTTACTTTAGGTGTCACTCCCAACTAGCCCTTCAGGTACAACAATGGAAAATCCATGTAGTGGTAATGGCCTATTAGCAAAGACAATGGACGTGAAAGAGCTTAGTCTTTCTGTGGATGCTCCAGACAGCCTATGAGTAATGGCTGACACAGTCCTGCAGAGACACAGGTCTGATCCACCCCTTGGAATGCCAGTGTTCTTCCACTGGGAGACAAAGGGTTCCCACCATACACAAGAGCTATACAAGGCCGGGGAGTGACATCATCATGGTTTTCCTCTGCCTCTCCATCCAAAGAGACGCTGAAAAACACCTGGAAGCAAGAACTGAACTAAGGGGAGAAGGGCTGAACCCAGGCTGACAGGGTGTCCAGACTGTGAGTGGAACTACCTGAAGTCTCAAGCTGCAGGCCAGTGTAGCTGCCTTTCAAGACTTTCTGTAATCTTTCTGTGACAATGTTTAGGGTGAAAAATTACTATTTGTAACCAACATCTTTAGTAAAAGAAGCTTAGTATGTGTGTTTTGTTTGCTTAGACATCTGCTTTGTTCTGTGTGCTATCTCTTTAACCAGTTAAAATTCATCTTTTGTAGTTAAACTTATTTCTTGTTTATAATATAACCCCATTTGTGCAATTCATAATGGGGGGGGGGGTGGAAGCAGCTTCCTCCACATTGAGGAAGAGGGCGGATTTCATAATATACCTTTGGGCCTGCACTCCAAGGGAGGTGGGACACCCGAGTGCTGGGGCAAGTCCCTTAAACTGAGGCTTCCCAGAGCTGATCTCAGTGTCTGTGTCGTTCAGCAGTTGGGTGTGGCCCTGCCCGTGCGTATGCTGGAGGAGGCATAACAGCCTGGCTCAGCAAGACGCGTAAAAGGAGGCCCTGGCTGGCAGAACAGGTGGGCTCAGCGATATCCCAGCACATCAGGTGGCATCTTAAGGGGTCCAACCTGTCACACCCAGCTCCTGTGAATACTTGGGGGGGGGGGAAGAGAAATCAAATAAAGTTCCTCCCTTCATACTTATCTAAAGAAATCATTATGAGCAAACAATTTTATATGCTGTAACCTTCCTGTACCGGAAAGCAGGTCAATTCACTCCAGCATTCAAGACAAGAACTTTAAAGAATGTTCTTATTAACTTCTGTGGAATACAAAAGGTCATGATTGCCCATGACTGTGTTAGCTTATAAGTGCTCATGAAATCACTTTATAGTCCCAGACAAAGAACCTATCAACTTGAATAGGTGAAAGATTATTTATAGTTGTCCAAAGGACAAAAGTTTATAAAATCCAGATATTTAAATAACTTCTGTGACAAACGGAAGTTTAAATTCCATGTGGCTGCAAAAACAATAGAATTTAAGCGAATAGCAGGAATTTAATATGAAAAATCCAGGTATCTCTGTAATTTCAATGTAGATACCAAAAAAACCACTTCAGCGTATTGCAGCTGTAAATTATCATGAGGTTGCTTAAATACTACTAAAAAAGAATGACCATCCACAAAAATGTACTGCAATACAATGATTAATGTTAATAATATACAACACATCATGATGCTCTTGGATAGCATGAGCTGAAATATGTTTTGGCATACCTGACTGACATGACATTTGACAACTGTTGTCACAAAATAAGAAAAAGGGGATATGGTGCTTAGATATCAAGGTGATAAATGCCTAGGACAGACAGACAAAAAGCAATAAAATCCTAAAAACCACTATATTGAATTAGATGACTGAAAATTTAACCAATGCTTACTATGAAATACATGTCTGATTTTGTATTGTAATGTAAAGAAACAACCAGCTCTATAAAATACTTCTGTGCTTCACTAAAATAAGGCGTTAATCAAAATTGATAAGGATTATTTACCAAAGCAGTAAAATCACTAGTAAGTTATAGTTTTCCTTTTCTTTTCCCTTGGAAGATTTCTTGCTTCGAGTTTTTTTTTTTTTTTTAGCATGGAGCTAACACAGGATTCAGCTTCCATAGCAAGTTTGGACAGGTCAAATTTAGGCAGGGCAAACCAAGATAAAATTGAATCATTCCGTCAAACTGAAAAATATCTCCTAAGCAAGCTTGCTTGGTTTTCCTGCTAATTTGTCCCACATGAAAATATCAAACGTTTCCTGTGTCATTAACATTTACAGTAACAGCTAAAAAGCAACAGAATTTGGATTTAAATAAATGGCATGCGTCTCAAACAGCTAGCTAAAAAGTTAAAGCTGAAAATTTCACTTGTAAACAAAAGACAGCTAAATAAATTATATGAACTGAGTTCTAAACTTTAAAAACCAGCATCCCAAATTTTCAAACCTCATCTTCAAAAACAGACTAACCTAACTTTGCATTACAAGTTCACCTGTGCCCACTGGCTTCACTGCAACACTGAATGTATTGTCTATTTAACAGGATTACTATTCCTGGGCACAATTTAGCACAACTAGTATCAGAATATCGTGGTGTTTGTAATCAAGTCTGTCCACCTTGGTGTGGTAAAACAAAAAACAAACAAACAAACAAAAAACCACACCACTATCTGGTGACCTTTTGCATACATTTCCGATAGGCAAAAAGGCAAATGTCTTCCTCCTTTACTAACCACACACTAAATTTTTAGTTTAGTCTCATCACCCTACTTCAGGAGTTACTTTAAAAAAAAAAAAAAAAAAAAAAAAAAAAAGAAAAGAGAGAGAACAACAACATATCTATCTAAACAATGTTTTAAAATTCAGATAGAATATTTTCTTTAACAGAAGGCTAAATGTTTATACATGGTGCTTACATTCACATCTATCTCCAAGGTTTTTCTTACAGAAAAGATGCTTTGTTTTTTCAAAGTATTGTCTTCGGTGGAAGCCTCAACCCATCTTGAAATCTAGGCTAATAATAATTTATAGTTTAAACTATGAGGTGGGATTTTTTTTGTGCGAGGTAGGAAGTCCCTAAATTTTCAAAAAAAGAAGAGTACTTGTGGCACCTTAGAGACTAACAAATTTATTTGAGCATAAGCTTTTGTGAGCTATAGTTCACTTCATTGGATGCATGTAGCTCACAAAAGCTTATGCTCAAATAAATTTGTTAGTCTCTAAGGTGCCACAAGTACTCCTTTTCTTTTTGCGAATACAGACTAACATAGCTGCTACACTGAAACCTTAATTTTCAGGATCCCTTTAGAGAGTACATCGATCACTTGATGGATGGACTTATACAGCATCTAACAATATGTCTACGCTGCACACCATTTATGGCAGCATATAAATACATACACTGTTCGCCCCCCATGAAGTGGATAAACACCAGTGTAGACAGGGAGGCACTGCTTGGGCAAATAAAGGTATACCTGAATATACCCTACAGGATTCTCTGAAGTCCAAGCAGCACCTCCCACATCTACACTATTTTTAACAGCTGTCTCCAGCTGATGGAGTCTTTCATTGAGATGGGTAGTAGCTACTCTCTCTAGTGTGGATGCAACTTGCTTTTCATTGCTGCATGTTTCTACACTAATCCTACCCACTGCTGACACTGAGGGGCAGTGTAGACATAGCCATTTTTTCAGATGACTCATTTTGTGCTGCAAAAAATAAGTGAAGGTATTACTATAAAATGATCATTAACCCAATAGCTTGAACAATCTTATTTAAGGCATTGTCTCTCTTCTTATGCCATCCTACCACACTTGCAACAGCAGATATGCACAAGTTGGAATCCCTTGGATTTAAGAGAAAGGAGGATGCCAATAGGTTGTTTTCCACGAGCAGCTTGCAACCTCCTCTCCCTGGTCCAAAGCATCCCAGGTCTGTTGAGCTCCAAGGCACACTGCAAAGCATACCTATTTGCCAAGACCTCTGAAGTAAGAGGAACTTGATAGGGGTTAAGGATGGTGTGATGGTTGGGAGTTCGGGATTATTAGTTGCTAGCATTATCTGCCTCTAATTTATGTCAAACACACCTACTGTTTTAAGAATGGCATCTTTTTATATTTTATAAATTTAAACAAATATTGATATGATTACCAATAAAACTCAAATTGCAATTGTTCTCTCTCATTTACAGATGTAAAGCCCAGTACTCAGATCTTAGTCCCAAAGTACATTGTAGCACAATTCCAATTTATTTTCTATCATCTCAGCTTCAAAGAAAGTCATCTTTGAAAGTCTGGAAATGATGTCATCACACACAAACAGGTAGTTGTGGGGAATTAGTCCCTCTCTCCAAACATTTTTTTTATACTTATTAATAAATAAATAGTATCTGCGAAATGTAAACAAACAGTGTGAAGGCTTTAGGTTTTATAACAGTTAAAAACAGATAAACTTAAGATTGTCTATATTTACAAGAGGAGACAAACTTTCAGACTCCACAATTGCTAGCTTAATCCCAGAGGATCACTTTCCTACTCAAAAAACCAAAACAATAAAAGAATCAAAAAACCACTTCAAAACCACATTTGTAAACATGCCATTTTCACAGGTTACTTAAATTTACAGAAAAAAACAAAAGTTCACAAGAAATATTTGACACGGGGAAGGCAGGTGAACTTTTAGACAAACATTACAGAACTGTTTACTGAAGCCACATCAAACTTTGTAACTCTGTAAATACCAATGCCACTACATTTAAATTTTTCATGACATAAGCAAAAACAAAACAAAAAAAACACTACAATTGTCTGTTTCTTAAGTAATAACAAAGACAAGAGATGCTAAAAATGGCCATTAATAAGGGGCCAGCAATATCTTTCTTGCTAATATATTTCTAATGTGTATACATGATTATATTTTTAGGACATTTTACTAAGTGACACTCTCCCCAAAGAATATACGAGATTGGGAGGGTCTTAAAGTTATGAAGCAAAGAAGGGCTTATTTCACATTAGCAGGATTCAGCATCTGCTGGAAAGAGAAGCTATATTTATATATAATCGCTTTAAAAGTGTGTATTTTCAAATAGGCTGTACATAACAAAACGTTAAAATAATTTTTCATATTAGGAAGGTTATTTTCATGTAATGCAAATTTAGGCCCTTATCCTGTAAACTATTTTGCACGGGTGGCCACTGAAGTCAGCATGGCCCTATGCGAGCACTGGGATCTGCTCAAGTGGAACAGCATGCAGGATCACTGTGAATTAATGTGACTATATCCTCAGACACACACGATAAAAGTGATTTATTTCCCCAGCAACATTGTGAAGATTAACCCCCTGTAATGGGATTGGCACCCACCGCAAGTGCCCTCTTCTAGTTGGGCATGTCTGTGTTCTTTAGTGCTGGTGACCGCTTTCTCAGGCGCGTTTGTCAGCAACATAGTGCTCTGCCTGAGTCACACTGTCTGCATATTAACCAGCACAACCCCCTTTCGGATATATGATCCACTGGGGCCAATCTCAGTACCCCTCTGGTGGTGTCTCTCTCTCTCTAGCCCTCCCTGGGCTTTGGTCTTTAAGTAGTCCAGCCGTGGTACGGGGCTATATCGCCAGGGCTTCCTCCCTGGAGACACTATCTTCCGGTAGCCCTCTCCAGGCTGAGTCCTTACTCATTCCTAGCAACCAGCCAGGAGCTCCCTCAATGCTCCCTCGGTCCCTGCTAGCAAACCTTCCATGGCCCTGTGGCTCTTCCAGGCTGCCAGGCCTGCAGTTCTTTCTTGGAGGACCTCTTCACTGCTCCTTCCCTGCGATGGATGTGGCAGAACCCTGAGGCCTCCAGCAGGGGGTCTTTGGGCCCAGTCCACTCCATCACACACCCCTTCGAGAGTTTTGTATTGCATTTTGAGAACTGGAAGTAAAGGGTGATTTAAAATATCCAATTAGTCTGAAATATTTAAAGACTATGAAATAGGAAAATAAAAATATTGTGACAGATCTAGTTTCTACTGTACGAGGCTAAGTATTAAAAATGTCGAATTATGAGATCTTCTTGAAGAGGTTTGTAACTTGGAACAGGAAGATGTACAAATGAGTACCATCCTGCAGTCCTACCAGGATGCTGGGCACAAAGCAGGGAGATCTTAAGTGGGCAAGGTTTCTTTAAGAAAGCATTCAGTGAGAGACAAGTTCTGATGCAGTCTTCATATTAAAATTAGTAAGAAAGCCCATAACGATATAAAGAGGTACAGATCTGAATCAGGAGTCCCCTTTAAGGAGATTGATGTAGGTAGGCTGGCTAGACAAATAGGCAGTTGTCACAGTCTGATTAAAGATGATGCAGATAAAGGGGAGTGTCGAACAGATTCTCACACTTTGTCTACACTGGACTTTTGTATTTTATATACAACTTTTGTCCTTCAGAGGTGTGAAAAAAAAAAAAAAAAAAACCCTTCCCCCGAACAACAAATGTTTTACCGATGAAAAGCACCAGTGTGAACAGTGCTTTGTCGGCGGCAGAGCTCTCTCTGAGAGGCTACACTGCGCATCTTTTAGAGGCATGGCTGTAGCATAAAAATGGCCATATTGGATAGACCAAAGGTCCACCTAGCCCAGTATCCTGTCTTCCAATAGTGGCCAATGCCAGGTGCCCAGGAGGGAATGAACAGAACAGGTAATCATCAAGTGATCCAACCCCCGTCACTCATTCCCAGCTTCTGGCAAACAGAGGCTAGGGATACCATCCCTGTTCATCCTGGCCAATAGCCATTGATGAACCTTTCCTCCATGAACTTATCTAGTTCTTTTTGGAACCCTGTTATAGTCTTGGCCTTCACAACATTCTCTGGCAAAGAGTTCCACAGGTTGTGTGAAAAAAATACTTCCTTTCGTTTGTTTTAAATCTGCTGCCTGTTAATTTTATTTGATGACCCCTAATTCTCGTGTTATGAGGAGTAAGTAACACTTCCTTATTTACTGTCTCTACATCAGTCATGATTTTATGACCTCTATCATATCCCCCTTAGTCGTCTCTTTTCCAAGCTGAAAAGTCCCAGTCTTATTTATCTCTCCTCATATGGCAGCCGTTTCATACCCCTAATGATTTCTGTTGCCCTTTTCTGAACCTTTTCCAATATATCTTTTTTGAGATGGGGCAACCACATTTGCACTCAGTATTCAAGATGTGGGCAGATCATGGATTTATATAGAGGCAATATGATATTTTCTGTCTTATCTATCTTAATGATTCCCAACATTCTGTTCACTTTTTTGACTGCCCCTGCACATTTAGTGGATGTTTTCAGAGAACTATTCTCAATGACTCCAAGATCTCTTTCTTAAATGGTAATAGCTAATTTAGACCCAATCATTTAGCTGTGTCGCTAAAAGGTGCGTAGTGTAGACATAGCCTCGGACTCCATCAAAATACGACTGGGCAGTCTTTTCCCAAGATACTTTTTGACAATAACACATTTATGACACGCGAGCTTGATATCTAACACATTTGTACAGTTAGAAGAAATCACTGTCATTGTTAGAGAGCCATGTCTCACAGAAAACTTTGAAAAAAAATGTGCTATTTAAGAATAAATTTGTGTCTCTGTCCCATTCTTTAAGAATTAGGATGGCTGTCATAAGAATTCACCTATTTATTTCCTATCTGAAGTCTCTAGAAATGACTGGTACTATAACCAAAGATGAAGTGAAAACTAATTTCAATTAGGGAACAGAAAAACTCTCAGGACACATACATATTTTCATACAAAGAAAGTAATAAAAAGATCAAATAAATAATGAAAATGGGATGTATAAAAAGATGCCTAGACAGAATAGTTTAAAGTTCTCTGTGAAGTAACAGCAGTTTACAATGTACAAGTCTCTTTTCTGAAGACTCCTGTCCATCTTCTTACCTAGTATACTGAGGTTCACTCTCAAAAACTTTCATACTTGTCGCATAATTAATTCATTCCCTATCATCTTCAGATTGTCTCTCTCACACATGGCAGGCCACGTGTTTCATCCATCAAAAGGAAAAAGTGACCAACCCCTGTTAGTAAACAAAGGGTTATATGTTCAGTTATAAAGATCAGCAATTTTAACAGTGCCGTTTTCCTTAATGCCATAAAAGCTGATCCCATAGAGAAGAATTCAATATCATGACTTAGCAAAGAAAAAAGCATTCCATTTGAGCAGATACATTCCATCAGTAACCAAGAGGTGGGAAAGTCGGGATACTCTTCCAGGTAAAGCTTTTTAGTCCATGAATATATCCAAAACTTCGATAATAAAAGCTACCCAAATTCATTCTAAAACACCTTGGTACTGTCACAGTGACTTAGCTCAGACAGGGCTAGGGTCCTGCAGTACTTCTCTTTGGAATGCCAGGGGGAGAAGACTCATTAATACTTCAATGGCTGCAGTTTGCTAAATATTGACATGCCAGGTAACAATGGCTCCTGGGAAGGCAAGAAGTCAAACGGGACCTTGAATGGTTCTGCACCACAAATGCTGAATGTGTTTGAGAGCTACATTCATCTGTCTAGAAACAAAAGCAGCTACTATGACCGAATTTAACATACATCACAACAAATACATTCCCTTATCATTTCTGGTTTTCCCTCTTTCCCCGCTGTGGCACTACTCGTCGAGAAGAGCGGGCTCTTTCTGCAGTTTCCTCTTTGCTCTCTCACTCCTCTCTCCAGCACCCCCGGCACTGCTCGGAATGGGGGGAGCTGCGGCTTTGCCATTGTCCATCTCGCCCTCTCCCGCAAGCGCTGAAGCCCGCAGCGGGCGGCAGGCTGGTTACCAGGCACGGAAGACGGGTTTGAGCTGAGGGCACCGGACCGCACCACAGCCCCGGTCCCAGTGACCTTGGCCACCGCGCCCCCTGCCCACTTCCCAGGCGCGCGAGGGGGGCACCGACACGCCCCTCCCCGCGCCCTCGGCGCGGCGGGCTCCGTGGGGCCGGCGCCGAGCTCGGCGCGGGGCGGCGGGCCGCCGGCCCAGGGAGTGGCGGCGGAGAGCAGGCAGCGGGCCCGAGGCCCCCGGCGCCGCCCCAGCAGGGGGCGCGAGGACTCGGCCTCCGGCCCCAGGGCTCCCGCGCGCGCCGGGGCCGGGGCCGGGGCCAGCAGCCGCCAGAGGGGGAGGGGAAGGGGAAGGGGAAGGGGCCCAACCTCTGCATGTGCCGCCGCCGCCGCTCCACCGAGACCCCGCGGCTGCTTGCGTCTTTCTCCCTCAGCGAGAGCGAGCAGGCCCGTCACTGCGCATGCGGCGTGGGGCGCCAGGCCTTCTGGGAGATGTGGTTCCAGGAGGGGAGCGATGGGCGGGGTCCGGGGACAGAAAGAGGAGGGGAGAGAAAAGGAAGACAGCCTAGGGCTCAGAGTAGCAGCCGTGTTAGTCTGCATTCGCAAAGAGAAAAGGAGTACTTGTGGCACCTTAGAGACTAACAGATTTATTAGAGCATAAGCTTTCGTGAGCTACAGCTCACTTCATCGGATGCATCGGATCGAAAGCTTATGCTCTAATAAATTTGTTAGTCTCTAAGGTGCCACAAGTACTGCTTTTCTTTTTGCGAACCTAGGGCTGCCTTTGGGAGAAACGGGCATCGAACTAGCAGACAGCCGCTACCAGAGCGGAAACGGACTGTCGTACATGGAGGGAGGCCTGGCACAGAACCCCAGCGTGCCTTAGCCCACAGGCACGGGCAGGCAGGCTGCCTACGCTGTAGTTCTGATTTTAACGCTTTGTATTACTGTATTGCATGAGGTGTAGATGCTGGGCCTGCCAAGTGTACTGAACTAAATAAAGCTCTTGCTTGCATAAGGAACATTTATTATGTTCCTTTTATTGTTTATTCATATTGGTACCTAGAGGCCAGGGTCCTTTTGTGCTAGTCAGTGTGCCCCCATTTAGAAAAAGGACAGCCCCTGTCCCAAAGAGCTTGCAATGTAAGTATAAAACTATAGAAAACAGGTGAGTAAAACACACTGGCATGGGAAGCTCAAGGGAACAAATTGTACTGGTCACCATCAAAAACAATGGTCAATGGCAAACCTACTTAGCCACGATTGATTTTTTTGTAGACACCACAAAAGAAGAGAGTTGTTTAAGTCAAATTTGCACCCTCTGACAAATGCCTCATAAACATGCCTGCCTGAGACATTTATCTTTGTATCTTTTACTATTCTGATTTTGTAACCATCAGTTCAGGATTTCAGCTTCCACTTTTTA
Organism: Dermochelys coriacea; assembly: GCF_009764565.3. Lineage (NCBI taxonomy): Eukaryota > Metazoa > Chordata > Testudines > Dermochelyidae > Dermochelys > Dermochelys coriacea. Next base: position 24,160,595 of record NC_050083.1, on the reverse strand, counting down.
TTGGACTCCTCATAAATGTAATTAAATATAAAGACTGGGTGTCTCAAATGAGATCATAAATGTATGAAGTAAAAACAGCAGAAGAAGCTGTAAGTCAGCCAACAAGGACAACACCCTGCTCAACTAACAACACTGTCTGAGGATGAAATTGTCCTCAAGTAAGCTTTAAATGCTAGAGCTGAATTTGGTACAGTTCCTATGTTTGGCAGAAGTGTGGCATCTTGTTCTTTAATACAGATTTGTAAAGAGAAAGGGATTTCTGCTTTTGAAAGTGCAAAGTTGCTGTAGATCCTTGAGACTACATATTTCCTCTTTTTGAAGAACTAATTATATCACAGTCTAGGTTCAAAACACATATGTTTGCTCACATTAATAAGATTCTAGCTAGTATTATTTTCAGTCATGATTCTATGATGAAAGAACATAAGAAGTACAGTAGGCAATGTTATTTTTTTATTAAATGAAATCATGGTTTAAAGGGCGTCCAGAGTCATTTCAAAGTGATAGTGCTTGAAAGCTAATACAGAGTGGACCTTATCCAGCATAGATTCAATTTAAAAGGTGCAATTAACCTCTGTCCCTGGCCTGAAAGGGGCAGGGAGACTTAAGAGGCTGTAGGCTCACTGCTGATTTTCAGAAGTGCTGAGTACCTTAGTTTCCACAATCTCATTGCAGTCAATGAGAGATCTGGGTGCTCAACACCTCTGAAATTAAGGCCATTAGCCCCTAAGGCGGTGTAGCACAGGTGTAGAATCAGGGTTGGAAGGGACCTCAGGAAATGATCTAGTCCAACCCCCTGCTCAAAGCAGGACCAACCCCAGCTAAATCATCCCAGCCAGGGCTTTGTCAAGTCTGACCTTAAAAACCTCAAAGGAAGGAGATTCCACAACCTCCCTAGGTAACGCATTCTAGTACTTCACCACATTCCTAGTGAAAAGGTTTTTCCTAATATACAACCTAAACCTCCTCCACTGCAACTTGAGACCAATACTCCTTGTTCTATCATCTGGTGCCACTGAGAACAGTCTAAATCCATTCTCTTTGGAACTCCCTTTCAGGTAGTTGAAAGCAGCTATCAAATCCCCCCTCATTCTTCTCTTCTGCAGACTAAATAATCCCAGTTCTGTCAGCCTTTCCTCGTAAGTCATGTGTTCCAGCCCCCTAATCATTTTTGTTCCCCTCTGCTGGACTCTTTCCAATTTTTCCACATCCTTCTAGTAGTGTGGGGCCCAAAGGTGGACACAGTACTCCAGATGAGGCCTCAACAATGCCCTATAGAGGAGGAAAAGAAAAGGAGTACTTGTGGCACCTTAGAGACTAACAAATGTATTAGAGCATAAGCTTTCGTGAGCTACAGCTCACTTCATCGGATGCATTTGGTGGAAAAAACAGAGGGGAGATTGATATACACACACAGAGAACATGAAACAATGGGTTTATCATACACACTGTAAGGAGAGTGATCACTTAAGATAAGCCATCACCAGCAGCGGGGGGGGGGGGGGAAAGGAGGAAAACCTTTCATGGTGACAAGCAAAGTAGGCTATTTCCAGAAGTTAACAAGAATATCTGAGGAACAGTGGGGGGTGGGGTGGGGGGGAGAAATAACATGGGGAAATAGTTTTACTTTGTGTAATGACTCATCTATTCCCAGTCTCTATTCAAACCTAAGTTAATTGTATCCAGTTTGCAAATTAATTCCAATTCAGCAGTCTCTCGTTAGAGTCTGTTTTTGAAGCTTTTTTGTTGAAGGATAGCCACTCTTAGATCTGTAATCTAATCTGTAATCGAGTGACCAGAGAGATTGAAGTGTTCTCCAACTGGTTTTTGAATGTTATAATTCTTGACGTCTGATTTGTGTCCATTCATTCTTTTACGTAGAGACTGTCCAGTTTGGCCAATGTACATGGGAGAGGGGCATTGCTGGCACATGATGGCATATATCATATTGGTAGATGCGCAGGTGAACGAGCCTCCGATAGCGTGGCTGATGTGATTAAGCCTTATGATGGTGTCCCCTGAATAGATATGTGGACAGAGTTGGCAACGGGCTTTGTTGCAAGGATAGGTTCCTGGGTTGGTGGTTCTGTTGTGTGGTGTGTGGTTGCTGGTGAGTATTTGCTTCAGATTGGGGGGCTGTCTGTAAGCAAGGACTGGCCTGTCTCCCAAGATCTGTGAGAGTGATGGGTCGTCCTTCAGGATAGGTTGTAGATCCTTGATGATGCGTTGGAGAGGTTTTAGTTGGGGGCTGAAGGTGATGGCTAGTGGCGTTCTGTTATTTTCTTTGTTGGGCCTGTCCTGTAGTAGGTGACTTCTGGGTACTCTTCTGGCTCTGTCAATCTGTCAATCTGTCAAACTGGCACCAGGACTGACCCTTGGGGCATTCCGCTTGATACTGGCTGCCAACTAGACATGAGCCATTGATCACTACCCGTTGAACCAGACGATCTAGCCAGCTTTCTATCCACTTTATAGTCCATTCATCCAGCCCATACTTCTTTAACTTGCTGGCAAGAATACTGTGGGAATCAAAAGCTTTGCTAAAATCAAGGAATAACATGTCCACTGCTTTCTCCTCACCCAGAGCCAGTTATCTCATCATAGAAGGCAATTAGGTTAGTCAGGCATGGCTTGCCCTTGGTGAATCCATGCTGACTGTTCCTGATCACTTTCCTCTTCTCAAAGTGCTTCAAAATTGATTCCTTGAGGACCTGCTCCATGATTTTTCCAGGGCCTGGGGTGAGGCTGACTGGCCTGTAGTTCCCTGGATCCTCCTTCTTCCCTTTTTTAAAGATGGGCACTACATTAGCCTTTTTCCAGTCATCCGGAACCTCGCCTGATCGCCATGAGTTTTCAAAGATAATTGCCAATGGCTCTGCAATCACATCCGCCAACTCCTTTAGCACCCTTGTGTACTACCCTTGGGTGACACAAAGCTCTGGAATTTTTAAAATTCTATTTTGAACTTTTTTTTGTTTTTGTAGGTAAGAATGCCTGTTCACATCTGAGCTATATAAATGCATACTTGGATCAGACTGAGAACACCGCACACCAGCGTCCCTAGACTGACCAGAAACACTGAGAGGAAACCAACTGATCTCTAACAGAAGAGTCTTTGACCTTTTTCAACTGTTAAGAAGCCACAGATCAATTGTACATTTGTGAAAATGGTTTTCTGGCTCAAGGAGGAGTGTCAGAGAAGCAGATGTCATGCCAAGATTGTACCTGGCACTGAACAGTTTCAGTAGGCTATGTTTTGGATAGTTCTTATCCTGTAATTACTTAAACAAAATCCTTAAACAAAAAACTTCAAAAACAGACTCCAACGAGAGACTGCTGAATTGGAATTAAATTGCAAACTGGATACAATTAACTTAGGCTTGAATAGAGACTGGGAATGGATGAGTCATTACACAAAGTAAAATTATTTCCCCATGTTATTTCTCCCCCCCCACCCCCCACTGTTCCTCAGATGTTCTTAGGTTTCAGAGTAGCAGCCGTGTTAGTCTGTATTCGCAAAAAGAAAAGGAGTACCGGTGGCACCTTAGAGACTAACAAATTTATTAGAGCATAAGCTTTCGTGAGCTACAGCTCACTTCATCGGATGCATCGGATTACACACTGTAAGGAGAGTGATCACTTAAGATAAGCCATCACCAGCGGGGTGGGGGGGGGAGGAGGAAAACCTTTCATGGTGACAAGCAAGGTAGGCTAATTCCAGCAGTTAACAAGAATATCTGAGGAACAGTGGGGGGTGGGGTGGGGGGGAGAAATAACATGGGAAAATGGTTTTACTTTGTGTAATGACTCATCCATTCCCAGTCTCTATTCAAGCCTAAGTTAATTGTATCCAGTTTGCAAATTAATTCCAATTCAGCAGTCTCTCGTTGGAGTCTGTTTTTGAAGCTTTTTTGTTGAAGGATAGCCACTCTTAGGTCTGTAATCGAGTGACCAGAGAGATTGAAGTGTTCTCCAACTGGTGTTTGAATGTTATAATTCTTGACGTCTGATTTGTGTCCATTCATTCTTTTACGTAGAGACTGTCCAGTTTGACCAATGTACATGGCAGAGGGGCATTGCTGGCACATGATGGCATATATCACATTGGTAGATGCGCAAGTGAACGAGCCTCTGATAGTGTGGCTGATGTGATTAGGCCCTATGATGGTATCCCCTGAATAGATATGTGGACAGAGTTGGCAACGGGCTTTGTTGCAAGGATAGGTTCCTGGGTTAGTGGTTCTGTTGTGTGTTGTGTGGTTGCTGGTGAGTATTTGCTTCAGATTGGGGGGCTGTCTGTAAGCAAGGACTGGCCTGTCTCCCAAGATCTGCGAGAGTGATGGGTCGTCCTTCAGGATAGGTTGTAGATCCTTGATGATGCGTTGGAGAGGTTTTAGTTGGGGGCTGAAGGTGATGGCTAGTGGCGTTCTGTTATTTTCTTTGTTAGGCCTGTCCTGTAGTAGGTGACTTCTGGGTACTCTTCTGGTTCTGTCAATCTGTTTCTTCACTTCAGCAGGTGGGTATTGTAGTTGTAGGAATGCATGATAGAGATCTTGTAGGTGTTTGTCTCTGTTTGAGGGGTTGGAGCAAATGCGGTTATATCGTAGAGCTTGGCTGTAGACAATGGATTGAGTGGTATGATCTGGATGAAAGCTAGAGGCATGTAGGTAGGAATAGCGGTCAGTAGGTTTCCGATATAGGGTGGTGTTTATAAGACCATCGCTTATTAGCACCGTAGTGTCCAGGAAGTGGATCTGTGTGGACTGGTCCACGCTGAGGTTGATGGTGGGATGGAAATTGTTGAAATCCTGGTGGAATTCCTCAAGGGCTTCTTTTCCATGGGTCCAGATGATGAAGATGTCATCAATGTAGCGCAAGTAGAGTAGGGACGACGTCAAGAATTATAACATTCAAAAACCAGTTGGAGAACACTTCAATCTCTCTGGTCACTCGATCACAGACCTAAGAGTGGCTATACTTCAACAAAAAAGCTTCAAAAACAGACTCCAACGAGAGACTGCTGAATTGGAATTAATTTGCAAACTGGATACAATTAACTTAGGCTTGAATAGAGACTGGGAATGGATGAGTCATTACACAAAGTAAAACTATTTCCCCATGCAAGTAATGCATCCGATGAAGTGAGCTGTAGCTCACGAAAGCTTATGCTCTAATAAATTTGTTAGTCTCTAAGGTGCCACGGGTACTCCTTTTCTATTTCCCCATGGTATTTCTCCCTCCCACCCCACCCCCCACTGTTCCTCTGATATTCTTGTTAACTGCTGGAATTAGCCTACCTTGCTTGTCACCATGAAAGGTTTTCCTCCTTTTCCCCCCCTGCTGCTGGTGATGGCTTATCTTAAGTGATCACTCTCCTTACAGTGAAAAAGAAAAGGAGTACTTGTGGCACCTTAGAGACTAACAAATTTATTAGAGCATAAGCTTTCGTGAGCTACAGCTCACTTCATCGGATGCATTTGAAGTGAGCTGTAGCTCACGAAAGCTTATGCTCTAATAAATTTGTTAGTCTCTAAGGTGCCACAAGTACTCCTTTTCTTTTTGAGAATACAGACTAACACGGCTGCTACTCTGAAACCTCTCCTTACAGTGTGTATGATAAACCTATTGTTTCATGTTCTCTGTGTGTGTGTGTGTGTGTATATAAATCTCTCCTCTGCTTTTTCCACCAAATGCATCCGATGAAGTGAGCTGTAGCTCACGAAAGCTTATGCTCTAATAAATTTGTTAGTCTCTAAGGTGCCACGGGTACTCCTTTTCTTTTCTCCTTACAGTGTGTATGATAAACCCATTGTTTCATGCTCTCTGTGTGTGTACATAAATCTCCCCTCTGTTTTTTCCACCAAATGCATCCGATGAAGTGAGCTGTAGCTCACGAAAGCTTATGCTCTAATAAATTTGTTAGTCTCTAAGGTGCCACAAGTACTCCTTTTCTTTTTGCGAATACAGACTAACACGGCTGCTACTCTGAATCCTTTTCTTTTTGTAATTACACTGAATCAGACTTCCTGACCTTAGCCTTGTCATTTTTAAGTAATAAGATAAGATGTCTTACTATGTATGACACTTGTAGCAGCAGGACATTTTACAACCTTCAGTACAAGCTATTGCTCAGGATACAACAAGTCAAGCAACAAACCATGTTTAGATACAAGAAGTAAAACACTAAATTCCCATTGTTTGTATGCAACAATAGCCATGCTACTGTTCTGTTACTTATTGCAGCCTATAAATATATCAGTTATTCTGGAAACTGAAAAATTTGAAGAGTAGCTGAAACTACAAGCAAACAATTATGTTTACACATTAAGTCCATGATGGATTTTACATATACAAATTTTGGATTTTTAAATCCAAAGATTAAATAATTTGCTAACGGTCACAAAGTGAGTTAGTTGCAGAGCTAGGAATAGAACCCAGAGCTCCTGACTCTCAACCTACCCCACCCCAACAATCCTCACTGATGAAAGAGAATCTTGTATCCAATTGACACAGTAGGGAGAATTCAGTGTGGTGGAATGTAATTACTCACACAAAATGTTATTAGGACAGCAGGTTTAACACATTTACTCTTCTGAAAAATGATAAAGGATTTTTAATAATCAAATGTAGTTGGTAACTCTATTTAATATCTCATTTACATTTGGAAGCTCTAGTAATAATAATAAATTAATTAATAATGCTACCTAACACTAAGAACCTTCCATTCCAGGACCTCAAATCTTTTTACAAATATTAGTATGGTATCCCCTAGCATCATGATTGGACGTTGGGGTCAGTACTGATCGAAGGAGAGTAGCCCTTACTGAATCACCAGCACCATTTTCCTGCAGCACCTGAGTTATCCTTCGAGATTTCCCTTCCAAGCAACCTTTCATGATATTACATCTATGCCTATCTATGACCTCCAAAGCTCTATCCACCAGTCTTTTTGTGAATCATCACACCCTAACTCCTTCAGGCCTCCTTCTCTGATCAAATGAATCTTTAAAAAACTGCATTTTTTTAAATAACATTTTAGAAACAAATGATGATAAATGTAGCAAATTGATATATGCCCAATAATGGCAGTCAAGCAAACACACAGCATATTACGCACTGTTAAGCTTGGGTACAATACAGTCAACTGCCATCTTGTATTACAAAAAGAAACCCAGAACATTTGCTAGTATTATGAGATTGCTTCCTCTAGAGCTAAACAAACATCAATAAATATAAGTTCTCAGCTAGGAAAAGAAAAACATTCCCCTTATATATACAAGTTTTGCCTGAGGAGAAATAGAGTATCTAGATTCTATCCAATTCCTAGGAAGCATAGGAGGATATGCCAGGAGAGAGTCCTCTTCTGAAGATTAAGTACAGTAATTTGAATCAGTGACTTAAGGTCCCTTTAAAGAAGGAAATTAAATAACAACACTGAGTCAACACAAAGTAGAAATAATGGCAAAGAAAGAAAAAAATCAAGTGCATATATATAAACTACCCAAATCCTCCAAAGTCAAAGACTGTTTAATGCAGTGATGGGCAACCTGTGGCCAGCTGGCCACACGTGGCTCATCCAGGTAATCTGCTGGCAGGCCGCGAGACAGTTTGTTTACATTGATCATCCGCAGGTACAGCCGCCTGCTGCTCCCAGTGGCAGCGGTTTGCCATTTCTGGGCAATAGGAGCTGCGGGAAGCAGCAGCCAGCATGTTCCTGCAGATTACCCTGCTAGGCCGCGTGCGGGCCATGGTCGGCAGGTTGCCCACCATTGTTATAATGTAAAGGTTAAAAGGAGATATTTGAAAAAGGGTGAGTGGGGGAATAAAAATGGCAGACATAGGGACAGCACAGCATACTGTAGTTATGGCCTCTTTGTCTCTCCTGATGGTCTCCTGGCATTGTTTGAACCAGTGTAGCTCACTTAATAGTGTTAAACAGTGGTTCTCAAACTGTGGGTTGGGACCCCAAGGTGGGTCGCGACCCTGTTTTAATGGGATTGCTTGGGCTTCTGTTAGACTTGCTGGGGTCCGGGGCTGAAGCCAAAGCCTGAGCCCCACTGCCTGTTGCCGAAGCTGAAGCCTGAGGGCTTCAGCCTGGGTGGCGGTGCTCAGGTTACATACCCCCTGCATGGGGCTGCAGCCTTGGAGCTGCTTCGGCTTTGACCCCCTGGCCTGGGGTGGTGGGGCTCGGGCGGACTCAGGTTTTGGTCCCCCTCCTGGGGTTGTGTAGTAATTTTGGTTGTCAGAAGGGGATCGCAGTGCAACGAAGTTTGAGAACCCCTGAAGAAAGCTGTCCACTTAAGCAGAGTGCAGCTCACGCAACAATAACCAGGCTTGATATAGCATTTTCACATTTAGAACACTGTACAAACATCCTCTTTGTATAAATCTAATCTCTCTGTATACATACTTATATGGCCTCCTGCACTGTGAGCGCTTCTCAGTTATTTAAATAAATATATATAACAATCCCTGTCCTCTTCAACTTGTGGGAATAGCTTCTTTAGTATGTATTTTTGAATTTTTGGTTGTGTGTGTGCATGAGAAACAGAGAGAGAGAGAGAGAGAAAAAATGTTGAATGTCTGGGTAAAGAATTTATTAAGGGAAAGACAAATGGAACAAATGAGTTTTGTATTTAATTTAGTCTCAGTCCAGATCCTCTGAAAGATTTGTCTCCTCACTTACAAGTCAACAGTTTAATTGTTCTAGAATGTTACTTTCTTAGGCATCATTTGCTTGGGTCTTTCACAGAGCTATAGGAGAAAGACAAACAATATCAGAAAACGACAGGTTTCAGAGTAGCAGCCTTGTTAGTCAGTATTCTCAGAAACAAAAAGAGTACTTGTGGCACCTTAGAGACTAACAAATTTATTTGAGCATAAGCTTTCGTGAGCTTATGCTCAAATAAATTTGTTAGTCTCTAAGGTGCCATAAGTACTCCTTTTCTTTTTGTGAGTATCAGAAAATGTGATCGTAAAAGTGCAAAAATTGGCAGGAGGACTTGAGAAGCAGGTACAATACCTGAAACTTCATTTAACTTAGGTTTCCAAACTGATTAGGTCCCGAGCTTAATGCCTTTTAAAGGATGCATAACAGTTTTCATTCTAGCCTTTTGTTTTGTCACATATAACTTCCTGAAAACTTTCCTCTTTCAGCTGAAACTTGCTAGACATAGATTTTGTCTGAAGGTGATTTTTTTTTTAAAGTTTAGCTACATATATATAGAATAGATAGGAGGGCACACAAATCTACTGTATCAGTAGTTCAGGGGAGTTAAATGTGTTAAATGTGACAGTTTATTTTATGACTAACTATAGAATTTCCACCTATCCTGAGATATCTTTAGGCTGATATAATACGAGAGAGTGAGTGATATTTGTGTCAGGATGTGGTGGTGCAATAACAAGCCATTGTGACTCAATAACAAAGCCTAAAAAGGGCCAAACCCAATAGGAAGGACCTGTTCATTTTCCAATTTGAATGGGGCAACAAAAAAGAAAAGGGTGTGATTATATCAGCAAACAGACCTCTTTTTTTTCTGTTTAGAAAGACCTGAAGCTGAGAATTAACACCCAGTTCTTGACAAGTTAATGCTTATTATATATTCCACATTTCATCTCAGATCCAGTCTTATTTCTGAACAACTCCTTGATGAGAGCCAAAAATTGATGTTGAGTGGTCTAATTTAGAGTAAATGTCTATTTATTCCGGCTTAATTTTTAAGGCAGTTTTACATGGAAATGAAGGGTTTTGTTTTACTTTATGTCAATGTACAATGCAGATAACACACTGACACCTGAAGTGTTTTCATCCCTAACTTTCTCTATGGGTCGCATACAATAACATCAGAGAAGTTGTGTTGTGAAATAATGTCGCACCATTCCCTCTGCATGGGGGCATCATATCACACCATCCCAGCTTCCACCTGGGTAGTCACATTGCTCTGCTGTTCCTTCCTTGCAGAGCTTCTCGTCATGGCCTCCATGGCGGGATGTCATGCTGTCACCAGTTGTGACCTCTGCGGTGGGACGACACGCCGCCCTCTGGCCCATCGAGTGCCAGGCCATCCCCTGCTCCGATGAGGCTGCCGTGTGGGGAGGTCACACCGTCTCCAGGCCCGCCGTGACCTCTGCATTGGGACGTCATCCTCTAGCCCATCGAGGCCCCGTGTGGGGAGCATCACCGGGCCCCAGGCCCCTGGTCCAGGCAGTGGGGACAGGAGCTGTGACCGTTAGCTCCTTGGTCTCTCCTGGCAACCGCTCGCCCCCACTTCCCCAGCCGCTCCCCCAACTCCCCCATTCCCGACTCCCTCTTCAGGGGGCTGGTAACCATAGAAACTTCCAGAATGGACCAGCCCTGCCTCGCCTCCTTCACCGTGACTACTGCTCCCAACCAATAGGCTCACTCCGCTTGGCTGTCCCTTCGAAGCTGATTGGTCCGCGACACGGGTCACACAGACCAATGGAACGATGACGGAGGGGCGCGACGCCGCACGTCATTGCGGAGAGCTTGAACTCCGCCAATCAAGAGTAGCCAGCTTAGTCGGCGCCAACCAATGGAAAGGTTCCAGCGCGGGTTCCGCAACCAATAGCTAGCTTCCACGAAGCCGCGAGGGAGACTATATAAGGGTGGGAGGCCGGGGTGGCCTAGGTATAGCGCCAGCAGTAACGAGCGGAGCGGGTCTGTGTGTGTCGCGGTAACGGTGAGTGGGGCGTGGGGCCGCGGTGCCGGCGTCCCGGGCGATGGAGCGCCCTTGTCTCCGGGCGCGGCGGGGCTGAGGCGCGGCGGGGCCCGGGGCGCGGCGGGGCTGAGGCGCGGCGGGCGGATGTGGCGGGGCCCGGGGCCTGAGGCGCGGCGGGGCTGAGCCGCTCTTCCTCGCACCGCCCAGGTTCCCGGCGGCCAGCATGAGACGGGCGCTGGTGGTGGTGCTGCTGCTGCTGGGCGGCGTGCGCGGCGAGGAGGAGGAGAAGAAGGAGGACGTGGGCACCGTGGTGGGCATCGACCTGGGAACCACATACTCATGGTGCGTAGAGCGGGGGCTGCCCGGCCAGGGCCGCGCGCTCCCTGGCCTCCTCCCCTCCCCCCGCGGCCCCTTCTCCCCACGCGGGGCCGGGGGCCTTGTCCAGCGCGGCTGACCCCGGCTTTCCTCTTACAGCGTTGGCGTCTTTAAGAACGGCCGCGTGGAAATCATTGCGAATGACCAGGGCAACCGAATCACTCCGTCCTACGTCGCGTTCACACCCGAAGGGGAGCGTCTCATCGGCGATGCTGCGAAGAACCAGCTAACCTCCAATCCGGAGAATACGGTGTTTGATGCCAAACGCCTGATTGGCCGCACGTGGAATGATCCATCAGTACAACAGGATATCAAATATCTGCCTTTCAAGGTATGTGCAAAAATTCACACTGCAAACTGCTTAACTTGGAAGGCCACCTTTATGTTGGAGAAAAGTGACTTGTGGACTTAGATTCTATGTTGAAGCCTATAGGATTGAGTTGTGGTTAGGGTCTGCTACATCAGACTATGGTATAAGTCTTGTGGATATTACAGACCTAAACTCCAATAGGTGACTTCTGTTTTCATTGCATCTTCCCTTTATTCATAATTGCAAAACGAATTCTCTTGGACATCCAATAAATGCTAATTTTTTTTACTAATTAGGGAGGGTGATTAGGATGGCAACAGTTACCATAGTCTGTCCCATAACTGGAGTAGTTCAGAATGCTAAATATCTTGCCTTGAATAAAAATGAAATATACAGGTTGTGGAAATGGAACTGACATGTAATATCCATGTACATAATTGTAATCAATGTGGGCTCTCAGCATAAAATATTACTGGAGAGAACATCTGTTGTCTGCTCTTTTCTCCTTTCTTGACTTTTGAGTAGTGAGCATTGTTCAGGATTCAGTTCTTGTCAAGGATTTAAAATTACTAGAAATATATTCTTCAAACTTAAGTGTTTGTATTCTTATAGGTTCTTGAAAAGAAGACCAAGCCATATATACAAGTTGATGTTGGTGGTGGACAGACAAAGACATTTGCTCCAGAAGAAATTTCTGCTATGGTTTTGACAAAGATGAAGGAAACTGCTGAGGCCTACTTAGGAAAGAAGGTAGGTAACATAACAAATGGTCAACTGACTTCTTGTAGAAGCAGCAGTTTTCCAAAGTGATAGTGACAGGTGAACTCCTAAGCTGCAGACCAAAGTCTGACTCTTAATTTCTACCCAGTTTGGCTGGGAGCACTTGAAGATGAGGTCAGACAGGACCCATTGAGCTTTGCTTAATTTTGTCTGGCCACTCTAGGGGTAGCATTAAAGGAAGCCATTCTTCATCTGGAAGGTGAGAAGGCACTCAAGGCAGTGGCAGTTCCTCTAACACTTGGAAATCATCAAGCTTTCATTTGTGTTCTTGCTGCTGATTATTGAAGTTGTTACATTAATCCTCATCCTGCTCCTCTAGGTTACCCATGCTGTTGTCACTGTCCCAGCTTATTTCAATGATGCTCAGCGTCAAGCTACAAAGGATGCCGGTACCATTGCTGGATTGAATGTAATGAGAATAATCAATGAACCGTAAGTTGTTTGTTTTTAACTGTACTGCAGATGTCATGCTGTATTAGGTCTTGTGAGTTGTCTAACTACTATTTCTTCAACACAGTACTGCTGCTGCCATCGCTTATGGACTGGATAAGCGGGAGGGTGAGAAGAACATCCTTGTGTTTGATCTAGGCGGTGGAACCTTTGATGTCTCCCTCCTCACAATTGATAATGGTGTCTTTGAAGTTGTGGCTACAAATGGAGATACTCACTTGGGCGGAGAGGACTTTGACCAACGTGTTATGGAACACTTCATCAAGTTATACAAGAAGAAAACTGGAAAAGATGTTAGGAAGGACAACAGATCTGTACAGAAGCTACGTCGGGAAGTAGAGAAAGCAAAGCGAGCTCTGTCCTCTCAGCATCAGGCTAGAATTGAAATAGAGTCCTTCTTTGAAGGAGAGGACTTCTCTGAGACACTGACTCGTGCAAAGTTTGAAGAACTGAATATGGTTAGTATTTGAAGCTAGAGTTACAATTGCTTTGTGGTAAATCAGTGGCTTGCAGTTACTTGCATGTTTAGCATATTCAGCTATTGGTTATACTGCATTAAATTTACAAAACACATTAAATGTAACTCTGCTAAGAAGCAATAACTCCCCAGCTCACGTGGGAGTAGGGAGGAGAAACTAAGGCAAGAGCCTTGCCTAAGGTCATGTGGTAAGCTGACATCTGGCTGGAGTCAATGGTTGGTGTGTGTTTTGGCTTGCTCATGGTCACTTGTCCAGACCACACTTTGTTGAGATGCATTTCTCCAGCATAGGGGAGAAATAGTGCCTTACCTTACTATTTGTCACTTTTTGCCTTTTAGGATCTGTTCCGTTCCACCATGAAGCCTGTGCAGAAAGTTTTAGAAGATTCTGACCTGAAGAAATCTGATATTGATGAGATTGTACTTGTGGGTGGCTCTACTCGAATCCCCAAGATACAACAGCTTGTTAAAGAGTTCTTCAATGGCAAAGAGCCTTCTCGTGGCATCAATCCAGATGAGGCTGTTGCTTATGGTGCCGCCGTTCAGGCTGGTGTCCTTTCGGGTGACCAAGATACTGGTAGGTGCAAACCTAAACTTTCTGAAAGTTACTAGTTTATACTTGTTTTTGAAGCAGGTTTTTGGAGGCCTGATGCACGATTTGTTCTCAACTTGGAAACTAAATTCTAATTTGTTACTAGGAACAGTCTATACTTGCCATACTTTCACAAGGCTACAGTAATCATGGGCCCTTGTCATTTCTAGTGTAACAATAGAATCTCTAACTGTGAATAAGAGTAAAACAAACTAGAAACATGTCTCTCTTTAGGTGACCTGGTGTTACTTGATGTGTGTCCTCTGACACTTGGCATTGAAACTGTTGGGGGTGTTATGACAAAGCTCATCCCAAGAAATACTGTTGTCCCCACCAAGAAATCACAGATTTTCTCCACCGCTTCTGATAACCAGCCAACTGTAACAATCAAGGTCTATGAAGGTAAGTTCTCAATCACTGAACTAAATTAGGATGGATGTATCCTGTACACATTTGTCTTGTGAAAACTTAACTTTATTAAGTTAGACATGGAGCAATGAATGACCATGCCTTGAGAGGTCATCTCAGAATTCCTTATTATATCCCTTGAAGAAACTACTCCTCTAGTAGGGAGACCTTGGTAACAGACCAACTCAAAAGGCTACTTTTTAGCATCTTACAGAATACTAGTGTTCTAGTAACAGTGCTTGATTGGATTGTCCAGTGTTCCCTTCCTCCCTTTTCATAGGGCACTAATTTTGTGGTCTCTGGAGGGAGAAGTCTAAATCACCCCTTCAGTTTAAAATATACTGATATTGTAAAGCCTTTTTACAACAAACGTGGGTGTCAGTATTCCTTTGCTGTTACAGGCAAAGGAACATGCTGCTCCAGGCAATTTTAAAAAAAGCCAAACTTGTTTGGGAGTAGGCCATCTGGTAATCATTCAAAGATTCAAGTGTCCCCACACTTGAGCTGGGCTTTCACCCCCCCTTAAAGTGAAACAAATATAGGTTCAAAACCCAAGATTAGTCAGTCAAATCACATGTAACTCCACCTTTTTAAGCACAAGTACAAACTAAAACTCTTACCTGTATAGGTGAACGTCCTCTCACCAAGGATAATCATCTCCTGGGTACTTTTGACTTGACTGGAATCCCTCCTGCTCCTCGTGGTGTTCCACAGATTGAAGTTACCTTTGAGATAGATGTGAATGGAATCCTCCGTGTTACAGCAGAAGATAAGGGCACTGGAAATAAAAACAAGATTACAATTACCAATGACCAGAACCGTCTGACACCAGAGGAGATTGAGAGGATGGTTAATGATGCTGAGAAGTTTGCAGAGGAAGACAAAAAGCTTAAAGAACGTATTGATACCAGAAATGAGTTGGAAAGCTACGCTTATTCACTGAAGAATCAGATTGGGGACAAAGAGAAACTAGGTGGCAAACTCTCACCTGAAGACAAGGAAACAATAGAGAAGGCAGTAGAGGAAAAGATTGAATGGCTTGAGAGTCACCAAGATGCTGAAATTGAAGATTTCAAAGCTAAGAAGAAGGAGCTGGAGGAGGTTGTCCAGCCAATTGTTAGCAAGCTTTATGGAAGTGCAGGACCTCCGCCTGAAGAGGAAGCAGGAGAGAAGGATGAATTGTAAATCTTGATCTCTGAATGTTACCTTGTAAATACTGGACTCAGGAACTCTTCTGTTCAGATGAAGAACTCTAATCTGGAATGTAATTGGAATCTTCACTTTTGAGTGGAGATGGAAATGTTAGCCCAAAGTGGCTGTTTACTGCTTTTCATTAGCAGTTGCTTGATGTCTGTGGGGAGGAGGGAGGCAAGGGTAGTGGGGTGGGACTGTAAAACGAGTTGGGGTTTAGAAATGTTCCAGTTGAAAACATACTAACTGGTCATGTGCATTCTGTGTAGAATTTTTTTCTACCCAAGTGACCACAATAAATTTGTTTACACTGGATCTAGCTTAATTTCATATTTCCTGTCATGCCTGATTATAGACGACCAAACTCAGTGCAGTTCATCTGTTAAAATGTTCTCCAACTAAAGTTCTGTTCATCCTGCAAATAGTCCAAGTACTTCAGTGTAAGCATTTAAGCTGAAGTGCTGCTAGGCACAACAGTTGTCAAGCTGGTAACTTCCTAGGAAAAAGGACCCATCTCCCTTAAGGTACAGTGAGCAATTAAAGTCCAAATGAGTACTTCTCTAGGTAACCAAGGGTGAGAGGACTGAGTCAGATTCAAGAAGGCTGGATGACTTTTACTACTCCAAGTAGTAAGATTAGTGCCTACACCTCACTCCAGTATATAATCCTTAAAGCACCCATAGGTACAAGTACTCTTGGCAGAGGTGCTGTGGACCTAGCCAGCTGGTCCTTTCCCCCATTAGCAGGAAAAGGAGCTACTATGGATCAGAATAGCTGTGATCAACTGAAAGGTATAGTCAAACAATTGGCTGCACTTGTGATTCTCAGTAAAACCAAGTTTGGCTTGGTTTAGTTTTAATTGTTGAAAGACAAAATAGTACAATACAAAACATGCATGCTGCCTTTATGGGAACTACTTGTGGCATATTCACCTTAAGTTGTGCTTAAATAAGCATTTCTGCTAGTATTTATAGTAGCATTTTACAAAATGCTACTACACTACTAAAATCCTACCCACCAGTTGTAACACTTAATCTGCTTTTGTTCTGTACTTGTCACTGTTTGGGATATCCCATTCCAAACCTGTTGTATATAGGTATATCCTAACCTGTGAAAAAACGTGCTGCTCATGTATCTAGCCTGACAGGCTTTCTATTTTCTAATGCCAAAGCTGATGTCAGCCTTGCAAAGTGACACCCAAAGGTGTCCTTTGACTTTGTACCCTCTTGAGATAGCTTAAAAGCTATTGAATATGTGCAGCTTTGAGGTACAGATGTGATTATAGTGTGTAGTAGCAGAGGTTTAGCAAACAGTATAGCATAGGAAATGCCTGGCTGAACCATGCACCTAATTATCATGTGTTCCGAGGCTCTCTGACAGTATTGACTGGCTCCAGTGTTCTCTAAGGCACTTGCCAGGAATAAGTTTCCTTACCCAGAGCTTGCATTCTAAAGGCCCAATCAAAATGTCACTGAAAGCAGTGGTATGACTTGACTAGAAAGTTGTCATTAGGCCCATAAGACAAGACAATGTTCTATATGCATTTTCAGTTGGGCAGAGACACTTTAAAGATGCAAAGTACTGCACAAATATACATGATACTAAAGGTTTCAGAGTAGCAGCCGTGTTAGTCTGTATTCGCAAAAAGAAAAGGAGTACTTGTGGCACCTTAGACTAACAAATTTATTAGAGCATAAGCTTTTGTGAGCTATGAAGTGAGCTGTAGCTCACGAAAGCTTATGCTCTAATAAATTTGTTAGTCTCTAAGGTGCCATAAGTACTGATCTTCTTTCTATGATACTAAAGGAATCTCATTCAACACTACAGGGATTTTCCTCAAGTGTAAGTGCTTCAATGGAATTGCCTCCTCCATTACTGTGAAAAGGCTGTATCTAGCTTTTAGTAGATCCTGAGTTTGTGATGCCCCAGTCACACTACCTCTAGTTCCATGCTAAAGTCTGTTCAACCTACTAACCACTTCTTGGCCTCTAACACACTGATGTAGTGAAACAGTTCTGTAAAAATGGGTGGTTACTTTCAGCATAATGCCATACTTTTAATCGCTTAATGTATCCACTCATCCAGTTCCTTTATTTGCTGAACCATGGGAAAAGGCTTCATGAGGAATGAAAAGCTTCATGAGTCAGTACTAGGCAAATTAGTTGAAACAATAGTAAAGAATACAATTGTCAGACACAGAACAATTGTTGGGGGAAAAAGTCAAGAGGGTTTTTGTAAAGGGAGATCATGTCTTAATAATCTATTGGCTCTTTGAGGTCAACAAATGTGGACATAGTGTCATTTGATTTCCAGAAAGCCTTTGAGAAGGTCCCTCAGCAAAGGTTCTTATGTAAATTGTCATGGGATAAAAGGGAAGATCCTTTCATGGATTGAGAACTAGTTAAAAGACAGGGAACAAAGAGTAGGAATAAATGGTAAACTCTCTCAGAATGGAGAGGGGTAACTAGTGGTGTTCCCCAAAGGTCAGTCTTAAGACCAAGCCTATTCAACTTAAATGAAATGGAGATAGGTAAACTGAGGTAGCAAAGTTTGCAGATACTAAACTGCTCAAGATAGTTAAGACCAAAGCAGACTGAAGAATTTCACAAAACTAAGTGATTGGGCAACAAAGTGGCAAATTAACTTTAATGTAGCTAAATGTAAAGTAATGCACATTGGAAAAAATAACCCCAACTATACATACAATATGATAAAAAGAAAAGGAGTACTTGTGGCACCTTAGAGACTAACAAATTTATTAGAGCATAAGCTTTCGTGAGCTACAGCTCACTTCATCGGATGCATTTGGTGGAAAAAACAGAGGAGAGATTTATATACACACACAGAGAGAACATGAAACAATGGGTTTATCATACACACTGTAAGGAGAGTGATCACTTAAGATAAGCCATCACCAACAGCAGGGGGGGAAAAGGAGGAAAACCTTTCATGGTGACAAGCAAGGTAGGCTAATTCCAGCAGTTAACAAGAATATCAGAGGAACAGCGGGGGGTGAGGTGGGAGGGAGAAATACCATGGGGAAATAGAAAAGGAGTACCCGTGGCACCTTAGAGACTAACAAATTTATTAGAGCATAAGCTTTCGTAAGCTACAGCTCACTTCATCGGATGCATTACTTGCATGGGGAAATAGTTTTACTTTGTGTAATGACTCATCCATTCCCAGTCTCTATTCAAGCCTAAGTTAATTGTATCCAGTTTGCAAATTAATTCCAATTCAGCAGTCTCTCGTTGGAGTCTGTTTTTGAAGCTTTTTTGAAGCCACTCTTAGGTCTGTGATCGAGTGACCAGAGAGATTGAAGTGTTCTCCAACTGGTTTTTGAATGTTATAATTCTTGACGCCCCTCTGCCATGTACATTGGCCAAACTGGACAGTCTCTACGTAAAAGAATGAATGGACACAAATCAGATGTCAAGAATTATAACATTCAAAAACCAGTCGGAGAACACTTCAATCTCTCTGGTCACTCGATCACAGACCTAAGAGTGGCTATCCTTCAACAAAAAAGCTTCAAAAACAGACTCCAACAAGAGACTGCTGAATTAGAATTAATTTGCAAACTGGATACAATTAACTTAGGCTTGAATAGAGACTGGGAATGGATGAGTCATTACACAAAGTAAAACTATTTCCCCATGGTATTTCTCCCTCCCACCCCACCCCCCACTGTTCCTCTGATATTCTTGTTAACTGCTGGAATTAGCCTACCTGCTTGTCACCATGAAAGGTTTTCCTCCTTCCCCCCCTGCTGTTGGTGATGGCTTATCTTAAGTGATCACTCTCCTTACAGTGTGTATGATAAACCCATTGTTTCATGTTCTCTGTGTGTGTGTGTGTATATAAATCTCTCCTCTGTTTTTTCCACCAAATGCATCCGATGAAGTGAGCTGTAGCTCACGAAAGCTTATGCTCTAATAAATTTGTTAGTCTCTAAGGTGCCACAAGTACTCCTTTTCTTTTTGCAAATACAGACTAACACGGCTGCTACTCTGAAACCTACAATATGATAGGGGCTAGTTTAGCTACAACTAAGCAGGAGACAGATCTTGAGTCATTGTGGATAGTTCTCTGAAGACCTCCACACAGTGTGCTGTAGCAGTCAAAATAGCAAATGTGATGTTAGGAATAATTAAAAAAGGGATGGAGAATCTTATTTCCCTTATATAAATCTATGGTACACCCACATCTTGAATACTGCATACAGATGTAGTCCCCTCAACTCAAAAAAGATATACGGGCATTAGAAAAGGGCAACTAAAATCATTAGAGGTTTGGAACAGGTCCCACGTGAGGAGAGATTAAAGAGGCTAGGACTTTTCAGCTTGGAAAAGATGCATGATAGGTCTATAAAATCACGAGTGGCATGGAGAAAGTGAATAAGGAAGTTATTTATTTGTTCCCACCAAATGAAATTAATGGGCAGCAGGTTTAAAACAAATAAGAGGAAGTTCTTCACACACCACACAGTCAACCTGTGGAACTCCTTGCGTGAGGAGGTTGTGAAGGCTAGGACTATACCAGGGTTTAAAAGAGAACTGGATAAATTCATGGAGGTTAAGTCCATTAACGGCCATTAGCCAGGATGGATAAGGAATGGTGTCCCTAGCCTCTGCTTGTCAGAGGGTGGAGATGGATAGCAGGAGAGAGATCACTAGATTAGTACCTGGTAGGTTCACTCCCTCTGGGCACCTGGCATTGGCCACTGTCAGTAAACAGGATACTGGGTTGGATGGACTTTTGGCCTGACACAGTATCGCCATTCTTATGAACTTGCCTTCCCCCTTCATTCACTTAACTGAGCCACTACAAGAATTATTTGGGGCATATTACCTTTGATTCAGATTAAATTTTTATTTACCATCACTGTCCAATTATGTTAACTCAAATTTCCACTTCACTATCCATTTCCTAGTATTAAAATGTCCCACCTTCCATTGACCAAGCAACTAAGCTTAGCTGAATAGTAGCATAGGCTTTGCCAAATTTCACTTAAACATTGATCTTTAAGACTAAATTATAGGGAGAAAACCAACAAAATAATTGATTTCACAGAGGGCAGATCTTAGCCCCTATTAATTTACAATTTCATTTTTGGCTTATCTAGGAACACGTTTCAATTTTTTTAAATGACAAACCTTCCTAGTCCTTGATATTAACTTTTAAAAGGTACTAAATGAAAGGCACTTCATTTGAAAGTGAAACGACTCCTACCCACTAGTTTTAAACCTCAGCAGTATAAATGTAACTTGAGCAGTAGATAAAAATAAGGTGACTGTCCATCTGGATACTGTACCTGTCACTAGTATCAAGTTAAATCCAGGAACTTTACTTCAGTATCATAAGAGGATTGTAGATACCTAGTGCTCCCACCTGAGGGGAACTATCTAGGGGCTTATCTACACAGCCAATTTTAGTGCTAGTTATACCACTGTGAACACCCTTGTGTAAAAGTGCTTTTTTCAAGTTTATACAGTAGAACCTCAGTTACAAAGTGATCCACAACCACAAACCTCATTTGCAACCAGAAGTACACAATCAGGCACCAGCAGAGATAAAAAATAAAAGCAAATACAGTATTCTTAACATGTAAAATAAAAGGAAAGCAGCATTTTTGTCTTGCATAGTAAAGTTTCAAAGCTGTATTAAGTCAATGTTCGGTTGTAAACTTTTAAAAGAATAACTTTTGTTCAGAGTTGGACAACCTCAATTTCTGAGATGTTCATAACTAAGGTTCTACTGTATACTACTTCCAAACTAAGAAGAAAAATTGGAGTAAGAGGCAATCTAGGGGTTAGACCAGCATTTCCCACACTGTGTTCTGCGGAACACTGGTGTTCCACACAATGTGAATAGGTATTCCGTAAAAGAATCTAGAATTTAATTTTGACTCTTGCATTTTATTTTTGAACTACTTTATACGTGCTTTCCAGTTAGAAGTTGTTAGTTCAAGTTATTTTAAATTGTATTTTTGCTTTGTTTTATAAAATAAAATATATTTGATCATAAATAACGCAATTTTTTATTTGAAAACCAAACGACTACAAAATAATATTATAAGTGTTCCATAATAGTCTAAAAAGTGTTCCGTGGCCAAAAAAGTTTGGGAAACGCTGGATTAGACTAATACAGCAACAGTTTTAACTATGCTGGCATATTTATGCCAAACTTTCTCCATGGAGACCAGTCCTGAGAAGTTAGAGATGGAGAGAACTCGCTAATCTGAAGGCTGCTATGGAAAGGTTACCTCAAACAGATGAAATTTAGTTTGTTTCCTTCAAGCACATTCCATCAACTCATCTTGATCACAAGGCAGATTCCAGAGCCAGCCACCCAGGCTTCAGCTCCACTCTTGCCAACAGCAAAATGTGCATCAAATCTACCTATTAGTTGCATATCCTCTGAAGGAGACTATAAAAGGTGGCTGTACACATTTCTGGAGTTTGTGACCTTTAAAGTGAAAGACGTTACATACATGTAAATACACACAGCAGCCCAGGAAGGCAAAGTAATAAACATTCATCTATAACGAGAATTTTAATAAATAAGGTTTTCTGCTTAGCACAACACTGTCAGTTCAAGCCAGGATTTAATTTCTTGGAGTGATCTTGTCAGTTATAAACTGAAAAAATAATTAGATTTATACAAATGGAAAGTTTGAGTACTCTGGTTTTATTACTTAATAAGATTCACAATACAGTCCCTGTGAATCTCCCCTTGAGTATCCATCCCACCAAATATTAAAAACAAATACATCAATTTGTCTTCTGTGCAGCCTTTTCCTATTTGTTTTTCCTGATCAGAGTCACCTTTATCACTGAATGTTTCAGTTGCTTCCTTCTCAATTGTATTTCTGCTGGTTACAGCTTCTGAATCACTGTTCTTAACATTGACACATACTTGCCACGGAATGATGCACATGGAATGGTCCAACCTTCCAGGAGGCAAAGGAGAATCAAATTCTAATAGTGTCCATTGTTGGTTTTCTGCAGTTCAAAAAAAAGACAGAAAACTCACTGTGAAATCAGTTTCAAATTTACAGAATTGGAAAGAAGAATGGCATCATCATAAATTATGGACTAATCTGCAATCTTATAATCCCCTTAAAAAAAAAAAAAAAAAAAAAGAGAGAGAGGGTGGGGAGGGGAGGGAGCGCTAATTAACCATAACATTATACCAGTGTAGAATTGGAGTAATGCCACTGATTTCACGTACTAGTGTAAAGTTGTGGTAACCAAGAAGGGAATTGGGTTTGAAATTTCCAGGGAAGATGTAATAATAATTCCTATTATAAAACTGAATATAATTTTCATACAGTAATTAAGGGTAGAAACCTTTTAAAAAAAAAAACACCTTCCCACCTATGTGATATTTATACATTGTATCCAGTGCCCCAGTTGGGTCCATACCACCAAAAATGTACAGATGGTTTCCAAAGGCAGCAGCTGAGTGGGCTGCCCGTCCTCCTGGGACATCACCAGCAGCTGGTAACTTTTCCCATGTCATAACATCTACAGGTAGAAAAATAAATCAGTGGCTACATTCTACAGAATGAAATAAACTGCTGTTTATCATCATCAAAAGGCCAACAGTTAGACAGGGCCTGAAATCCTCTGAATCAGCCCCATCTTTGGGTTTGCTTTTGTTTTAAAGCAGTCACACTTGGGCTTTGCTTGTAAGACCTCAGGCTGATAACAAGACTGCTGTTCTTTTTGGATGTGAACAACAGTTGCAGGTACTTAGCACTTTCCTGCATCAGAGGTACTGTCCTTTTGGGGAGGTGGCATTGAGGGAAGCACAAAGATTTTCCTTCTATGGGGATGTGCTAGATTTCTTCTTTCCATTGCATGGGAGTTCCTGGTGGTACCAACAGCCATCAAGCAGCAGGAGTACACTTGGTTAAGGATGTTCTCCCATATATGATAGGGGAGCAACCAGTTCATGGACACCAGTCTGCAACTACAGTAGAAGCTCAGAGTTACGAACTGACTGGTCAACCATGCATCTCATTTGGAACTGGAAGTACGCAATCAGGCAGAAGCAGAGATCTTTTAAAAAGCAAATACTGTCCAGTACTGTGTTAAATACAAATTACTTTAAAAAAAAATGGGGGGGGGGAATTTAAAGATATGAGAAGGTAAGGAAAATTTTTCTGTGCTTGTTTCATTTAAATTAAGATGAAAATTAAATTAAAAAATTTAAATTAAATGTAAATTAAAAGCAACATATTTCTTCTGCATAGTAAAGTTTCCAAGCTGTATTAAGTCAATGTTGTAAACATGAAAGAATCACCATAACGTTTTGTTGAAAGTTATGAACAAGTTCCGTTCTTGAGGTGCTGGTAACTCTGAGGTTCTACTTGTATAGAGCATCAATAAAATGGATAGTGCTTTCACTGCCATTCTGACTCATGAGAGTGCCTTACACAGTAAAGACAGCATTGTTTTAATTAATATTTATAGAATATGCTACTGCAGTCATTTATAAAAGAAACGCTGGATGCCAGTCTTTCAGATACTTTGTGGTAACTAATCACTGTCAGGTAGTTGTTCATCAGAAGAACCCCTACAGCAAAATACATTCAGCTCTTGGATACGTGGAATAGTAATTATCTCCATAGCCATATTACAGAAGTGCCCCATATTTCTCAGCTTGTAACCAGCCGCATAGGGGAGACCCTCCACACACACTATTGCATTGTCACCACCAATCCCAGTCCCTTAGACCTGTAGACAAATCTCTCACTGAAGCCAATAGGATTTCTGCCTGCTTAAGAACTGCAAGATCAACATGACTCATGACAAAAGCAACATGCCCCAGCACCAACCAGCCAGCCTGGAGCATATTTATTGCACGTATCCAATAGTTATTTTAGTGGTTCTGTAAGAGATGGTCTCTCTCAAAGCAGACCACATCACACTACTTATTAATGCAGCTATAGCTACTTCATATACTTACTTGTATCAATGCAGAACAGATCATTGTAAAATTTATCACCAGATAACCCACCATGTATGAAAAGCTTGGTCCCAACTGCGACCACCACATGGCCATGCCGAGGTGAGGGAGGATTACCGTGTACTTCTGGCTGTGACCAAGTCAAAGTTGCTAGAAATGGGAGTACATATGATTATGTGGTATGTTGTTGAAGCTCTGTAAAGACATTAAACCAGAAACCCTGGTCTAGGGATGTCTAGACCAAGTCTGACAAGGTGATTTTTAAATCAATAACAAAAGCCTCAAGCATCTAGTTTCTGGGATTATCGCAAGAGGCAATTCAAATACATACTCAGCAAAGAAATGCAGCTATTTGTACATCTCATTTTTAAGTAATTACACACTGTTGGTGTAGTAGAAAAAAATCACTGTTCTTGCCCTATATATTGTCCTTTCGTAGTGAAGTGAGCAACATATGTTCCCACTTCTGAAAGAGAATGGCTACTAACTGCAACTTGTGGTAGAAGTTGGAGGATTCTGACGATACACCTCAATCCCGTCCCACAATGCCAATGATACTCTTAGATCTTTCCACTGAAGATACTACCAACTTCCCAAGTGACTGTGGTGTTGATAAGCTTCAGGTAGGGGGGACAGCTCATCCACCTAATTTAAACCTATTGCCAAAAAACAGTGTCTAATAATACACTATACCACCTTACCTAATTCTTTATGTACAATTTGCATTTCCAGGCCTTTATTCATCTCTGTGCCACGCAAGCTTTCAGTCCAAGTGGACAATGAATCATTTAACTCAGTGTAACAAAACATTAGTTATTTAGCAGTACCTGTGTCAAACACATGAAGTTGTGGATCTTTAACAGGCTCTGCTCCTTTATCTCCCCCTCCAAGCACATAAAGCTGGTCTCCTATAGCCGCTGATGACGTGTGGAACGTCCTAGGGAGTGGTTGAGTCCCAATCACTTTAGGACTTTCCCAGATTCCTGTTTCTAATTAAAAGATGAAATGATAATTATTCACAAATATATAACAAGCAGTTACCTTATTCATATGAATTCTTCAGAGCTGAGATTGACTTGACTAGGGAGTTATTAAACACATAAAACACAGTGATCAGAAAAAAAAAAGTCAAAAGTGGCAAAAAATGACTTTTGGGAAAAGAGTGAAAAATCGAAGTTGCAAGTGAAAGGTTGGTCTGTTGCATGTATCTAATTCAGGTTTGTTTACACCACCTGATAAAGTGCTATGTCCATTCTACATTAGCCACATAGGATTTTGTGGAATGTATTTATATGCTGAAATCAAACATGGATCTTGGGATTTCCCACTAATGCTAAGAGCTCTTGCATTTATTCCACACCTAGAGATTTTTACAGGTAATCTGTCATTATAGAAGTTTAGACTTTGAAAAAAAGCTCTTTACAAGCAATATATATGCAGCACCACTGAAATGCAGTCACCTGTGTAGTGGAGGGCAACAGACAGGTAAAAAACAGGCACATGAGACAACAGAGAAAGGAGATGAATTTTTGTTTAACAACTCCAGGGCAAACACCTAGTCTCTTAAGAATCTTTAATATACATGCAGAGCAGACCACACTACATCTCATTCAAGTGGCCCACACACATGGAACTGCATGGTGGGTTTATACGGCTCTGGTAGGACCCATTCATTTGGCACAAGAATGCTCCCGTTAATGCCAAGTATGGGATTCATTGCCGTGAAGTATTAGTGTACAGTGCATTCGCTGCGGCAAGGAACCTGAAGGGCACACTGCAAAAGTCACCACAGCATTTTAGAAAGTCATATATTTGATTCTACCTAGTCTTTAATGCTCCTAGGAAGATGCAAAGGAAATCATTTGCCTGTAAATACAGCTTTTGGAGGTGTAACCTGTACTTTACAAATCTAACAAAGTAATTCAAACAGTTTCTCACATGTGTAACAGGTGCATATCCAACTGTCCATCAAAGAAAGAGAAAAGGCTGGGGAATGGGTAGATTCTACCACACACTTACCTAGATTCAGCACTTGAACACAGTTTCTATTTCCAGACTGGTCAGCCCCTCCAAACACCCAGAGGCTAGTGGGGCTGCTTGTGGGAATGAAGGTGGCATGTTCATATCGAGGCAACAGGCCCACCCAACCAGGCACTGCCCACTGGTGTTTATCTGCAATGGAGGTAGTAAGTGCAGAGTTCCATTTGCAACAACACTGGTGTTTCCAGTATTGCTGCAGTTATCTTAGGCTGGCTGAGGTATAGTGTAATCCATAAACAAATTTCAGCTAAATACAAATGTTACTTGAGGACAATCAGAGATATATAGATGGTAGATGGCCACCTCGTCAAGGGATAAGTCCCAAGGCAATTAGTCCTTTCAATATAAAACAAAATAATTCAACTGAGATGAGCTACTTTAGTCTATTAACACTGCCCCTTGATGTTAGCCCATATTCCCATTTTGACAGGATTGTGGAGACTAATACTTGAAAGTGTCCCCATAAATGCACCCTAGCAGAGAAGCATGTGACAGATCACCCAATATCTTTCTTAGCTCACCCCTCCCACCCCCAACAAAATGACTATGGATGTCCATAGCTCAGGACACAGACATGAGATTCAAGTCCAGAATAAGCAGAAACTTGAACCCCTATTTTCTTCTAGGCTCTGATCCTTCAATGACATCCACAGCCATATGCAGACCCATGCGGCTGCAGGATTGGGTCCTTTATCCATCTGGACAGGTTGTAACACTCAATACTAAGGCTTGGTCTACACTACATACTTACTTTAATAGAACTACATTGTTCAAGGGTGTGAAAAATCCACACCCCCGAGCAATGTTGTTATGCCGACCTTTCAGCTCAGGTGCAGACAGTGCTATGTTGGTGGGCAAGCATCTCCTGCCTCTCGTGGAGGAGAAGTTATTAAGCTGATGGGAGAGCTCTCTCCCATTGGCTTAGACTGAGCATCTTCACCAGCTGTGGCGCAGCTGCACCAATGTAAATTTGTAGTGTAGATCTGCTGTAAGTAGCTTTCTCACTGTTTCTAGGCCTTATCATCACAGTTTTTGCTGTCCCATTGAGGTGTTTGCATGGATGTGGTCTGACCTCCCCAAGCACAGCGAAGATTAAACAGACTTTTTGGTTTCAAAGGACAGATAGCATAACAGGCAACAAAACTACTAAATATTTCCTATTCTTACCCAGATCTATGATGTGGGCATCGGAGAAGCTGCCATTGGGGTCTGCTCCCCCAATGATGACCACTTTGCCTTTCCCAGCGGCTGGGGCTGGAGGCAAATATAAGCAGTTATGGCCAACGCGTGCACTAGGGCTTTCTCCAAGAGGGACAAGTGTGTACCTAGAATAGGGAAATATAGGCATGAATCAGGCCCGGAGAGCACACAAAGGTTTGGGGAGGAAAGGACAGGGATATTTGTAGTGCCTTCAACGGGGAAGTGCTGTGCTAGAGAAAAAGGGTATGAAGCCCTCCTGGAACAGGGGAATGAGGGGAAAAGTGAAAGTTTAGAATACAGATTAAGTGGAAAAAATGGTGCCATTTATTGATGGGAAGAATGTAAAAAACACTCCCACATTCTAATATGAACCCAAGAGTCAACAAAGAAGCTGATGCTTTATCAGGCTTTAATGGGGGAATCTGATGCCACTCTGACTCTAGTGGGGGCATTGGGCTCATTACGGTCATGCTGTAATAACAAATTATAGCCACGGTGGGGGAACTGAGGATGAACGGGGAATGCTGGGGTGCACTAACCATGTGGCCCTTTGGGGGACAGCTCCGGGCTCCAGGACCGGCAGCAGCTTCGGCCTCATGAATCTTGAGCAAAGGAAGGCAAAGCCAGAGTCACGGAAATCCCCCTAGAGTCCTCCTCCTTGCAGGCCCCCCCCGAACCCCTCCCAGAGCCTGTGGGGAAATCTCCCCCCCCTCCCCAGGGCTAAGGCCCTAGAGCCAGCCCCCCACTCCCCGAGTGCCTGCAGGGAAATCCCACTCCCCAGTGCCTGCGGGGAAATCTCCCCCCCCGCTCCCCCAGAGCCGCCCCCCACCCCCCGGTGCCTGCAGGGAAATCTCCCCCCGCTCCCCAGAGCCAGCCCCCCACCCCCCGGTGCCTGCGGGGAAATCTCCCCCCTGCTCCCCAGAGCCGCCCCCCACCCCCGGTGCCTGCGGGGAAATCTCCCCCCCGCTCCCCCAGAGCCGCCCCCCACCCCCCGGTGCCTGCAGGGAAATCTCCCCCCGCTCCCCCAGAGCCGCCCCCCCCCCCCCGGTGCCTGCGGGGAAATTTCCCCCCCGCTCCCCAGAGCCGCCCCCCCCCCCGGTGCCTGTGGGGAAATCTCCCCCGCTCCCCCAGAGCCGCCCCCCACCCCCGGTGCCTGTGGGGAAATCTCCCCCCCGCTCCCCCAGAGCCGCCCCCCACCCCCCGGTGCCTGCGGGGAAATCTCCCCCCCGCTCCCCAGAGCCGCCCCCCACCCCCCGGTGCCTGTGGGGAAATCTCCCCCCCCGCTCCCCCAGAGCCGCCCCCCACCCCCCGGTGCCTGCGGGGAAATCTCCCCCCCCCGCTCCCCCAGAGCCGCCCCCCACCCCCCGGTGCCTGTGGGGAAATCTCCCCCCCCGCTCCCCCAGAGCCGCCCCACGCCGCCTGCGGGGAAATCTCCCCTCAGTCCCTCCCCCGCAGGCAGGACCCGTCCCGCCCTGATCGCGCGGGCTGGAGGACTGGGCGCCCGGCCGTCCGCTGGGCACTACCCGGCTCCAGTCCCGGCCCGTTCGGCCCTCGCCCTCCCGCAGGGACCGGGACCGGCCTCAGCTCCGGCCCCAGCTCACCGGCGCTACCCCGGGGGCGGAGACCCCCCGAGCGGGGAGAAGTGACCGCGCCTCGCGGGGTGCCCCGGCTACCGCGCCCGGCCCGGCCCTCGTTCCCCTCAGCGCGCCCGGCCTAGCTCCGCGGGCGGGGCACGCGCTAGGGGCGGGGCAAGCTTTTCTCCTCCCGCCCACCTCGACCATGGAGAGGGCCCACAGAGCCTACATTGCCCAGCATGCACCGCAGGCCGGGGACCCCTGGCTCCCAGCATGCTTTGCGCAGCGCGCCAAGGGCTGACGCAGAGCGCGCCGGGAGGCGAGGCGGAAGCACCCCCCCGTGGAAGTCTGTGGGGGGCGCCTCCGTTTCCTGTGCCTGGCTGGAACGGCCTGGGGTCCAGCGTCCTCCCCGAGCGCAGGGGGTCACCGGCGCTCGCCCCGGAAGTTCCCCTCGTTTCCAGCTCGTGGCCGCGGCAGAGGGGCTTCGGCGCCCCCGGAAGTTGCCGGCCCCCCACAGCTGCTCTGCTAAAATGGCGCCTCTGGACTTGGATAAGTACGTTGAGATTGCGCGGCTCTGCAAGTACCTGCCCGAGAACGACCTCAAGGTGAGGGGCGGCGGCGCGGGGCCGGGGGCGGGGGCGGGGGCGGGGCCGGGGCCGGGCTGGGGGCTTGGCTCCCGGCTCCCTGCCTGGCGCACACAGGGCTGCGGCTGCGGCTGCGGCTGCGGGGGCCCCTCCGCCCTGGGGTGCGGCAGCAGCGCTGTTCCCGGCCTGCTGCCCCCTTCTGGGTTTGGGCTCGCGCCCCTGGCGCCGGCGGCGGCCTGGCAGCGGGCAGAGGCGGAGACAAGTGGGTGCGAGGGATCCCCGCCTCGGAGCGGCCGTTCGCTCAGGCGCCCTGCCGGAGGCCCCGTCTGATACACGGGTTTGTTGCTAAAGTAGCCCTGCATGTTTAGGGCCAGCTCTTCGGGGCTGGGACGTTGTCCGTAGCCTTGGGCAGGATGCCAAACCAGCACAGGCCAATGCAGGCAATTCTGCAAATTGCTTTGACTAGGTAGAGGTTGGAAGAAATATCCTTGTCTCAGTGTGGTTCTGCTCTGAAAAGTGTCTGGCCTCTTCTAATGCTGCAGACCTCACGCTATTGTACCTTTGAGAGACAAGCTAGTGTAAGTGTTTTCTTCCACCAAATGCATCCGATGAAGTGAGCTGTAGCTCACGAAAGCTTATGCTCTAATAAATTTGTTAGTCTCTAAGGTGCCACAAGTACTCCTTTTCTTTATGCCATTGTGGTGATTCTCCCATAGCCTACCCTCAATGTATCTTTCCCACACTTGAAAAAGAGCTCAGTAGCACAAAAGCTGGTCTCTTTCACCAACCAAAGTTAGTCCAGTAATAGATATTACCTTACACTAGCTTCAGAGTAGCAGCCGTGTTAGTCTGTATTCGCAAAAAGAAAAGGAGTACTTGTGGCACCTTAGAGACTAACAAATTTATTAGAGCATAAGCTTTCGTGAGCTACAGCTCACTTCATCGGATGCATTTGGTGGAAAAAACAGAGGAGAGATTTATATACACACACACAGAGAACATGAAACAATGGGTTTATCATACACACTGTAAGGAGAGTGATCACTTAAGATAAGCCATCACCAACAGCAGGGGGGGGGGCAGGGGGGGGGGAAGGAGGAAAACCTTTCATGGTGACAAGCAGGTAGGCTAATTCCAGCAGTTAACAAGAATATCAGAGGAACGGTGGGGGGGGGGGTGGGAGGGAGAAATACCATGGGGAAATAGTTTTACTTTGTGTAATGAAGTTTTACTTTGTGTTACTTCATTACACAAAGTAAAACTATTTCCCCATGGTATTTCTCCCTCCCACCCCACCCCCCACTGTTCCTCTGATATTCTTGTTAACTGCTGGAATTAGCCTACCTGCTTGTCACCATGAAAGGTTTTCCTTCTCCTCCTCCCCCCCCCCCCGGGCTGTTGGTGATGGCTTATCTTAAGTGATCACTTTCCTTACAGTGTGTATGATAAACCCATTGTTTCATGTTCTCTGTGTGTGTGTATATAAATCTCTCCTCTGTTTTTTCCACCAAATGCATCCGATGAAGTGAGCTGTAGCTCACGAAAGCTTATGCTCTAATAAATTTGTTAGTCTCTAAGGTGCCACAAGTACTCCTTTTCTTTTTGCGAATACAGACTAACACGGCTGCTACTCTGAAACACAATGGCATAGTTGCACCGATGTAGTACATCTGGTGAAGACGCACTGTGTCAGTGGGAGAGCTGTCATAAGAAAACCACACTGCTACTTACAGTGTAACTTGCATCACTCAGGGGGGTGGCTTATTCATACTCCATAGCGACATAAGTTACACCAACAGAAGTGTTATGTGTACAAGCCCTAAATAGGAAGTGAGAACAGCTTGTGTAACATAAGTAGTTAAACACTGTGAGACCATTAACAGTGAAGTGGACCATTAACCATTGCATATGGAGAGTCATGCAAAAATAAATGTGATACTCTCTGCTTCTATGACTCAGTGGAGTCAATTTGCCTGAGTGTGTGAGGAGGATTCTATACTTTTTTGTACATCATCAATGGAATTGTTTTCTAAGTTCCAGCCAGCTATATGTACCCGCAGTGAAGAGCATGGCATTGTTCATGGGGTTGCACAGGTGTAACTGAGACCTTAGTTACTGATAAGTGAGAAGGAAAGAATCCAGTTTGAGTCTTTCATCCCAGGATGAGTTTTTAGGATTTGCAGTTGGAAATTAACATTTTTCCTTGTAAACTGAGCATATCTACTACAGAAATAATTGATACAATAAACATAAAATAACCACAGTGATCATTTAATTTTTAAGAGCAAAACTGCAATTTAATGTAGCATTTGAATAATGTAAATTACACTTACTCTGTGAACTGTTGCTCTGAGCCTCATTGGGACTGTATGAGTCTGTAGTGGCGCTTTAAAACATTAATTCAAGTGTAACCAAACTTTCTCACACATTTTTCATCCCAAGTCATTTCAGCATGGTTTCTCATTGATGTCTAGAGAATTTGGTAACTGAATACATCCAAAAGCAAATAACTTGGTTCATTAGTTTACAAATATGTTGGTCCTTGATATTACAATGCACAAAACTACAGGCTGATTAGTGTAAACTCTTTCCTCTGTAGCGCTTATGTGATTATGTGTGTGACCTACTGCTGGAAGAGTCAAATGTGCAGCCAGTGTCTACGCCAGTTACAGTTTGTGGAGATATACATGGACAGGTAAAATGGCATGAATACTTGCACGTTATACCCCTAGAGAGCAAGCAGAGTCTGTCACTTGCAAACATTTCTATAAAGGTTGATGGTGAATAGTATTTTAAATATATGGTTGGGGAAGCGTAGTTCAGGGAAGCAGAACCATCTACTGAATGTTCAGTAATTTGCAATATTCTGTATGCTTTGTTTTTGTACAGTGGAAGGAAAGCATACTGTTTTTAACTTTCCCAGAGTGTGCTTTTGGGAAGTCAGCCTCACAGATTAAGAAGCATTGCTGAATTATCCTCTCTTACTTAGGGCTTGTCTACACTACGCAGCTTTTAGTGACAAGGCTGTGTTGACACAGCCTTGTTGCTAAAAGTCAGCGTGTGTGAGCACACTTTGTGGTATTTTGTTGGCACTTTTGCAGACAAAATAATTCCAGCCCCATGAGCGGCATAAGCTTTGTCGGCAGGAGAGCGCTTCTGCTGACAAAGCCGCGTTCGCACTGCTGCTTGCGTTGGCAAAACTTTTGTCTTTCACCGGGGGGGGCCTTTTTAAGTACCCGCGAAAGACACAGGTTTTGACGACAACTGTGCAGTGTAGACATACCCTTAGACTGCAATTGTTGAGCTGTTCAATGTTAATAGGGGCCTCATCCTAGAAGGAGGGAACTCCATTTGAAGTTGATGGGTATTATGCATACAAAGGGCTTGCACACTGTAAAGCTGGTCTGGAGAAGTAAGACCTGATCAGTATTTCAGCAGTTTAAATGTGGCTTTTTAACACCAAGTGGATGAATGGGAAATCTGTCCGTTGAGGCCATAATTGTTCAGTTGAGCTTTTTAAGACCTATTTTTATCTTGTTCTTGAAAATAAGGATTACTTCTCTCTGAACCTAGATAAATTCCAATTAATTGTGCTAACACAATCTTAACTAACAATAACAGAACCCTTAATATGGACAAACTCTTTTGCAGTTTTATGACTTATGTGAACTGTTCAGAACTGGAGGTCAGGTTCCTGACACAAACTACATATTTATGGTATGTATATATTAGATGTTAGTTCGTCATTCAAAAAAAGTGTAAGGAAAGCACTTCTACAACTACCCTGTTAATTTAAAAAAAAAAAAATTCAGACTACTTTGGTTTTAGTTTCCATTTTAACTCTCTTGCTTGTAAACATCTTTTCCACTCCCAAATTTACTCTCTTCCACTTGGTTAATGTGTGTGTGGTTTTTATTTTGCCTATCTAAAATTTGAAATGGGTAATGCTGGTTCACATGAAAGGAAATACAATTTATAGCCTGCTATCTAAAAGCTCTAGCTTATGTTGGCAGTAGAAGGGAAGTAGAATATTTGAGTGGCTAATAAAGGACCTCCTGAAATGTTTCTTGAATGAATGGGAACATAAGAATCACAGAAGTAATGTTTCAGTTTTAAATTGTGAAATTTCAAATACCCATTTAAATGTTTTTGTTTTTTAAATATATTTTCAGAATTCATATAGCAGTGGTGCTATGGTGCCTTGTGGTCTTGGGCCTCTTTGCAAATTGAGGAATTAGAAATAGATACGTTACTGTGGGCACTCCTGAAACCATTTTTCCATTTATTATGTAAAAATATTTTTAATTTGCAGGGTGACTTTGTAGACAGAGGTTACTATAGTCTTGAGACTTTCACCTACCTTCTTGCACTAAAAGCTAAATGGCCTGATCGTATCACACTCTTGCGAGGGAATCATGAGAGCAGGCAGATAACACAAGTGTATGGATTTTATGGTAAGTCTTTACAAACTGTTTCTGAATTGTGGTTAACTAACATAAAAATGCAATGAACTGATTCTCTGTCCTTTGGTAAATTTGATTTTGAATACATGTATAGCTTTTCTAGAGGCCAAGTGGATCATGAAGTAGGATTCATCAGAGCAATAAGCCAATCTGAATTTATGCACTGTCAAATAGTGAAGTAATGTAGCATAGTATGGGGAAAGCTAATTAGTCTTGAAAAGGACTATGCACTAATCTACTGGGTAAAGTTCTATTTCCAGCTCTGTCACTGACTTGCAATATAACCACAGGTCTTCACGTCTATGCCTCAGACTTCTTATCTGTGAAACTGTGATAAGGAGCTTAATCTGGGAGTTGAGGCTTAATATTTGAAGTGCGTTGGGATTGTCTGATGAAAAGTGCTGTAGAAAAACAAAATATAGAGATGTCTCTCTTTATGACTTAAGATATAATAGCTTTTAACTCTACCATCTTGGTAACAAAGATGGCTTATCTGGTAAGTCACAGCTGGTGCAGTAAATGTGGCAATATTAGTGAATGAACACATGATTAGTATTCGGCATTAACGCAAACAATATAAACTGAGGGAGTGGGTTTGCCTGAAAACTTAATTGTAGTTCCAAAGCCATGAGAAGACTTGAGGAAATCTTTCAAGGATCTAATAGTTGCCCCAAGGAATATGTAATCAAAAATGGACTTGCTTTTGGATCCCTCTGGAAATGAGGAGACATGGGTATAAATCTTGATATCTTAATCCATTATGCCTAAGGAATCCTTGCTTGTTAGGTCTGATTTATCCAGATCTGTTCGAACCTAGTTACTTACAACTACATTGAGGCTCCATCCTCTTTGACCCAAAAAAGTATTGCATGGTTTGGTTCTGCCTGTATAGATAGGGCCATGCTGTGCCACTGTGACTGCTTTAGGGCAGTAGCAGAGGCTAATTGTGAGGAGTTTTCTTTGCGTCTCATAGTACGATCTTCCGCAACTCAAACGTGGAAATAACTTCTTTATTTAAAAAAAAACCCTAAGATTTGTCTGTCCAGTTTCCTTAGTGACCTAATGTGGGGCATTAGTTCCTATAGCATAATTTGGACAGAGTTAATGTCTAAACCAAACAAAGCAACCATAAGTCTCTTCCTCTGCTTTTGGAAAGAGTATCTTCAGAAGCATCTGGCCTATTTAATCATCCCAGTAGCATCTGACTTCTTTTAATAGCACAAGAATTGAACCAAGGATTTGTTCATGGTGAACTAAATTGAGATTTGAGTTGCGGAGGGTGTGAAGAAGCTTTTTATGGAGGTAGCACCTTTAGTCACACTAAGATGGGAGGAAACCTTTGCCAAAATATTGCTTGAGTATGCAAGAAATTAGAAAACCACTCCCAATGGAGTGGGCAGATGGCCATAAGAAAAATCCTCTCTCATTGTATTAGTCAGTATTCTTCTCTGATGGACCAGCATATTTCTTTGCTCATCTATTTGAGATTTCAAGTTCTAGTGTAAATATTTGAGGATTTTTTCCTTAACAGAATCGGGGAAAATGTCAAACAATAAAATGATTTCTCTATTTAACAGATGAGTGCCAAACCAAATACGGAAATGCAAATGCCTGGA
This sequence comes from Dermochelys coriacea, assembly GCF_009764565.3. Taxonomy (NCBI): domain Eukaryota; kingdom Metazoa; phylum Chordata; order Testudines; family Dermochelyidae; genus Dermochelys; species Dermochelys coriacea. The sequence continues at coordinate 24,124,876 of NC_050083.1, read as the reverse complement.
GATACTGTACCAAAGTCTTTGATATGCTGACAGTAGCAGCTGTAAGTTGTTTGTTTTTTGTTTTTGTTTTTTTGTTTTTTAATCTCACTAAAAACAGATAAAGCAGATTATTTTGCATCATGGTTTCACTAGGCACATATCTAAGTGGCCTTTAATTGTCATAGTGTCTAGAGACAAACTGAAATTACAAGTTAAAATATTCCAGGCTTTACACATTAATCCTGGATTAGTGGGTGGGGGAGAAGTAGACATGATGTATCTCTGACTTTTAGAAAGTCTCTTTGTACAGTCCTGCATGACCTTCTCATAAGAAGACTAGGGAAATATGGTCTAGATGAAATTACTATAAAGTGGGTACACAACTGGTTGAAAGACAGTACTCGGACTAGTTATCGATGGTTTGCTATCAAAAGGGGGATGAGGGGAGGATCTAGAGTGGTCCTGCAGGGGGGGGTCTGTCCTGGGTCCAGTACTAGTTAATACTGTCATTAGTGACTTGAATAATAGAGTGAAGCGTGTGCTTCTACAACTTACAGATGACATCAAGCTGGGACAGGGTAAAAGCAACTGAAGGATAGGATTATAATTCAAAATGATCTTGATGAATTCAGACCAATTCAACAATTTAACAAGATGGAATTCAACAAAGACAAGTGCAAGTACTCGGAAAATCAAACAGAACTACAAAATGTGGAATAATTGGCTAGGCAGTCATGCTGTTGAAAAGGATTTGGGGGTTACAGTGGATCGCAAATTGAATGAGTCAGCATAAGAACAGCCATACTGGGTCAGACCAAAGGTCCATCTAGCCCAGTATCCTGTATTGACAGTGGCCAATGCCAGGTGCCCCTGAGGGAATGAACAGAACAGGCAATCAAGTGATCCACCCCCTGTCGACCATTCGTGGCTTCTGGCAAACAGAGATTAGAGATACCATTCCTATCCATCCTGGCTAATAGCCATTGATGGACCTATCCTCCATGAATTTATCTAGTTCTTTTTTGAACCCTGTTATAGTCTTGGCCTTCACAACATCCTCTGGCAAGGAGTTCCGCAGGTTGACTGTGTTGTGTGTGAAAAAATTTCCTTTTGTTTGTTTTAAACCTGCTGCCTATTAATTTCATTTGGTGACCCCCTAGCTTTTGTGTTATGAGAAGGAATAAATAACACTTTACTTTCTCCACACCAGTCATGATTTTGTAGACCTATCAATGTGATACAATTGTGAAAAAGACTAATGCACCCCAGAATTATATTAACAGCAGTGTCATATGTAAGATACAGGAAGTATTGTCCTGTTCTGCTTGGCACTGGTGAGGCCTCACCTGGAGTTCTGACTAATTCTGGGCACCACATTTTAAGAAAGATGTAGAGAAACTGGAGAGTCCAGAGGATAGTAGCAAAAATAATAAAAGGCTTAGAAAACCTGACCTATCACGAAGGGCTTAAAAAAAAAAAAAAAACCCTGAAAGGGGACATAAGTCTTCAATTCTGTTAAGGGCTGTTATAAGGAGGATGGTGATCAATTTTTCTCCATGTCCATTGAAGGTAGGACAAGAAGTATTGGGCTTAATTTGCAACAAGGAAGATTTAGATTAGATAGTAGGGAAAACTTCCTAATTTTGAAGATAGTTAAGCACTGGAATAGGCTTCCAGTGGAAGCTGAGGAATCCCTGTCATTGGAGGATTTTAAGAATTAGTCACACATCAGGGATGGTCTAGGTATGCTTAGTTATGCTGCCTCAACATGGGTGGATGAACTAGATGACCTCTCGAGGTTCCTTCCAGCCCTACATTTCTATGATTCTATTCTTTCTCTCAGTTAATAGATGAGCAGATTCTCTGTGTACATGGTGGCCTATCTCCTGACATCAAGACACTGGATCAAATTCGAACCATTGAACGCAATCAAGAAATTCCTCACAAAGGAGCCTTTTGTGACCTTGTCTGGTCTGATCCAGAGGATGTTGATACCTGGGCAATTAGTCCCCGAGGAGCAGGCTGGCTGTTTGGTGCAAAGGTCACAAATGAGGTAAAATCACCATCCTAGAATGTAAAATTGAGGGACCAGATGAATTAAAACCTTGCTTAGCTTTAAATTTGATGCTCTAATGGCATAACAGAAATAACATTGTGTGATCTGATGACTATGCACAGTGCAATTGTTTTACAAGGGAAACCAGTAAAGTAAGCTGGGATGGTTGCTTTTAATACTAATCCATAATAAAAGGTCTCAAGATAATCTTAGTAACAAGCCATTTCAACTTCTAAAACAACCTGCGCATCTGCCACTGTTTTCTTTGTGAACTCCCTATTTTGCTCTTGTGGTGAGATGGTGATCAATCTTTCTAGCTGGTGGCTATCCTAGTATAGGAGGTAATTGTTTCCAGTCAAGTATTCTCCCAAAGCCATTCTTCATTTCTCTTTCTCACCAAACCTCATGCTTTAGTCTTCCACTGAACAAAAGCTTCAGTAAGTCTGGGAAAACCCATTCACTAAAACATGTCAACCTTTCAGGTTCTTGAAATACCCAAACTAGTAGTGTCTGACTTGTTGTATTACCTGGCCTTTGGAACTGTGGTAGTGTCATAATCTGAAAAGCCTGAACATATTACATGAGCCTTAAAATATGCAAATAGAGGTGGTGTTTGTGTAGCCATTTTACTTGGGGTGATATAACTTGGGGTGGGGGGGGGGAGAAGTGCCCTCTGTGTCCATTTATAGCACAACCGGTTGTGCTAACACATTCTTGACTGGTTGACTAGTTTCTAAGCTTCTGACTGACTAGCAGTTTTTCTTTCACAGCAGAAAATATCTCAGTTTGGTAGGTCTCAGGAGTTAGAGGCAAAAGCCAGGGGTCTGAAATGAATGGTATCTTATCTGCAGTTAAACTCCGTGGTGATTTCTGTAGAAGGCTTTTATCTGCAGGTTTACCCAGCCAGACCTCTTCTCCTTGAGTAAAATATTGAAATCTTGAGACAGAGCAATGTTCTAAAGTAGTAAAGAGCTGTTATGTACTAAGCATATGTAACTACTTACTGTAAATATTTATATATTTTTCTTTAAATTACAGTTTGTTCATATCAACAACTTAAAACTCATCTGCAGAGCACATCAGCTAGTGCATGAAGGCTATAAATTCATGTTTGATGAGAAGTTGGTAACAGTATGGTCTGCTCCAAATTACTGTTACCGTTGTGGAAATATTGCATCAATCATGGTCTTTAAAGATGTAAATACAAGAGAACCAAAGTTATTTCGTGCAGTTCCAGACTCAGAACGCGTAATTCCTCCTAGAACAACTACACCGTATTTCCTTTGAGATCTTTTCCCATCCTGCTGTTTCCCCATTTCCTTGTACTATCCCTCTGTACTTTTTATTGAGCACTTTGCTGCTGAAATGCTGCCTCTTGCCTTTTTTATTTTTAAATTATCTAAATGTATTGTGTATTATGGTGTCTGTAGCAGTGTGTCTCTATTTCCTCCTCTCCCCCCCACATGCCCTCCCTCATTTGAGAATGCTTGTGAAATGTCTGACATTTATTTATCCCGGTGGATGTAGTTTTTGCATATGTCTGTTTTTAAGTTAAACATTTTTTTCCCTTTACAAAAAAAATCATAATACATTGGAACTCTTGATTCCATTCTATCATTCAACTTTTTGTTTGGTAAGTTTTAAGAAATTTCAGCAGCAAAGTTATTACCTAGTGTGCACAATGGGACTGTAAATGCGTTGTGTTGTGTACACATGTCCAAGATGTAAAATTGAATTGTCCTTGTTAGATTTTGTTTTAAGAGAATATAAAAGTGGTCTAAAGGGCTGTCTCTTCCTCTCCCCCTTTTTTTTTTAAGGATTCCAATAAAAATACAAAAAACTGATACAGCTATTGAATTTGTATATTATAATAATTGTTCTGATTTTTCAGATACCTTGTATTTTTAATAAAGTCATATCTTAAATAAAACCCACCTAGGTTAAATATTGCAAATAAAAATCCTACTTTGTTGATGTGAGCATGTCTTATCTTTCCTTTTTTTTTTTTTTTTTTTTTTCTTCCCTATTCAGTAAGAACTACTTAACCCTTCGGCTATCAAGTATAGAACTGACCTTAGTTTTAACAATAGTGGGTTTTTTTGGAAGCAATCCTTGAGTGGTTCTCTTCTGAAAAGTGACCTATGTAGAAATGACATGATTCAGTACATCTGCTCCTTGTATATGTTTGTCATTTACTCACTAAAATAAGTTACTGCTTGTCATTCCTGTTACTATTTGCAGAGTCAATACAGCTCAGGAGACTTGGTCTGGTTCTTGCTTGTAAATCAACAAAATTGTTAAGCTATATTCTGACTGTAATATCTTAGGCTATTTCTGGATACACCAAACTCAACTTTGATTTTAGGTTGTAGGTGGCTGGAAGGTGGAGGGGTAGGAGGTATACTTGTAAACCAAGTGGATTTGATCTAGAAGTCAATGAGAAACACGGAAGTCCACAAATCCACTTTTACAGTTACTTTTCAGAAAACCAAACTTCAAACTGTGCATAAACTACCTAATTACATATTGAAATTTTGCTAAAAGCCTCAGTAGTAAAATTGCAGTGTTAAATATCTCTGCAATTGTGTCAGCATAGATTCCACAGGTGAAAAGTGATGCACAGTTGGTCGTGGATAACCTGGTACCTACCAAAGAAAACTTATTTAGACATTTAATTTTTGAGTGCAAGTAAAAACATTTCTAAATCCAAGACTTCTGTCTTGAAACAAACCTGCTCAATTTTGGATAGGTGATTTTAAAAAAAAAAATCACAACTGCGGCTGTCTGGTGCTGTCTGCCTAACATGTCCGGACAGAAGGATTCTGTTGCATTCTTATTCTGTTTAGTTTCTATATTAAGGACTAGTAGCATCTGTAATGGTTCTAGTTAACAATTTAGCTGGGATTTTTCAATCTATTTCCTTTTCACTTCAACTACTTTCTTAACATTCCAGAAATATTCTGGCAAAGCTAGTCAGCACTAAAGCACTTTAGTTTTTTAATGTAGTTTTGAACATCCAATAAATTATTTTCATAGGATAAAACTTTCTGGCTTCTGGAAATGTAATAAAAGTTAAACAGCTTTCTATTAAATTTTTGGTTCTTGTTAACTTCATGTAAAATGAAGATCAAGATATTAATTTATGACTAGATCTGGCAAAGAGCACTGGGCAGGTAGAATCATTAGCCTCCTATTGACTTCACTGCTGGTACAGCACCTGACAAGTGCAGTTTTTCCTTGAATGTGGAGCTTGATTTTTTTTTTAATGGTATAAACTGAAATAGGAGAAGCACACTCACTTCTCTGCAGATGTTTTTGAGCTCTATTTGGTAAAGAGCTAAAATATCCATGTCTTGAACCCTGGAATAATTTGGAAGTAGGGAGGATGATTTTTGTTTTATAAGAATGAATCTAATAATTGTTGCATCTGATGAAGTGAGCTGTAGCTCACGAAAGCTTTATGCTCAAATAAATTTGTTCGTCTCTAAGGTGCCACAAGTACTCCTTTTCTTTTTGCGAATACAGACTAACATGGCTGCTACTCTGAAATCTAATAATGTAATTGTGGAACACTGGAAATTCATTTCATTCTTGCTATATGATTAAAATAATTCACTTTGTTTACTTTAAAACTCCTCGGGCAGCGATTCTTCCATTGTGTATTTAATTACTGTCTTCAATGCTTTTGAGTTGTACAGATTACCTACATAATACCAAAACCCTTTAACTCCCCTCTCATGCTAGTATGTAGCATATTTTGATGTTGTTTTAAAGCTCCTTTGGTGGTGGATGTTCCCTCTTTCCCCCTACACCCTTCATGGTACTAACCTTGTTTTTGTGTCTGGTTGATGGAAACCTGTTGATGAAAATCCAGTATAATAGAAAATATTACACTTGACAATGTTTATTTATTTTAAATAAACTCAAGCAAGCTGTTCAGCTCCAATATTAAAACTACTGCCTTCCTACCTTTGTGACTAGTACTATAACCAAAGAGGCTATCATCACTGTCAATTATAATTGATTATATTATGGTGGAAAAGCAATCCTGAAATATGTAGTTCTATGCATTAGTTTAATGTCTGGGGTAGAGAATAAATCAAATAGTCTGACCTGTTATAACTTAATTTTGGCATAGTAAGGGATTATCTGTATCAAACCCTTATTGTCAGGTAAAAAATCAGGAAATCAATATTTTTCTGACAAACTGCATTTCTGCTAAATGACATCGACCTTGGCACATACTAGGATTAACCCTACCACAGTCTTTGTTGCATTTGTCTATCCAAGAATTTAAGTGTTTTTCTATGACTAATGAATCAAGCCTCATAATTCCTTTCTGAGGTAGGGAAATATCCCCATTTTTAGATGAAGGGGTTTTCATTTAATTTCTTTATACCTCAATTACAGCTGAAGTTGTGCTAAATCTGATAGTGCTGGTAAAACAACTAAGTTCACTTGGATATCACTAGACAATCTTTCCCTTTTAATGATTCACTCCACTAGTATGGTGCAGCCATTCAACCATGGAACTTTGCTCCTAGATCAACCCCTCAAAATTTTGTAGTGCCCAACCTCTAACAGTATTTCTGTAAACTCAGCTGGGTGGAAGGAAGTGGTAGTGTGATTATTCTAGGTGCCACCATACTGTCATAGCACTTGTGTATAGTATCATACTAACCAATCCATTAATCTAGTAGATACACTTTATTTACAGCAGGTTTTTTTTAGTGCAGTAGTTGCATTAAAATCACAGCTTTAAAATCTTGATTAAAACTGTACTGACTGGTAGCTGCTCTTATTTCCCTGCAGTGTCCATCTATACCTTTTCAAAAAAAAGTGTTTGCATGAAAAAATGTTGGAAAAACAATTCATCTTGATTGCATTGATAAATGTTATTCCTTAGACTGACATGAACTTAACTATTCCCTCATAGCTCGAAAAGACAACTTATTCTCCTCTCAAGAACTGATACTCCTGGGGGAATTCTGTGCAATTGCATGACCACGGAATTCATATCCCCTACAGATTTCTTTGCTTCCCTGCAGAAAAATGACTTTCTGATGGGGAAGCAAAGGGAAGCCATTAGAGTGGTCATGCACTGCTCTCCAGGAGTACAGGTGCATTGTTTTGCACGCCAGGAGCAGTCAATGGAGAGATAAATAACGGGGTGGAGCTGGGGCTGCCTCCGCCAGTGGTTTCTATCCTGTGCTAGGCTAACCTACTAGTCCTGGCTAGGCTGGGGAGGACGGGACTTCCTCTTTCCCTGCAAGGAACAGCCAGCACTGGATCAGATCCACCCCCAGAAACCTCTCCGGCTGCAGGAAGCTCTGCATCATCCTCCCGTTTCCTGTCCCCATTGCTCCTCAGCTGTGGGGGGCAAAGGGGTCAGTGTACAGGGAGCAGCTTCCCCCAACCCTCATGCATCTGGACCTACCTTATACCCAGATCACCCTGCCAAGCCTCACCCCATGCACCCAGAACCCAAACCCACACCTGAACAAGCCTCACTCCCTGCACCCAAACCCATAACTGAACAAGCCTCACTCTCTGCATCTGGAACCCCACTGCACCCAGACCCCCATGACAAGTCTCCCACTCCTGCACTGAGACCACTACCCCACCAAACCTCACTGCACCTGGACCACCCTGACTAGCTCACCACACCTAGATCCCCACCCCACTAAGCCAGCACCTGAACCCCTCCTGCTGAGCACTCCATACCCAGACCCCCCATAGCTGAGCCCTGACCACCTTCACCTGGACCCCCTGCAGAGTCCCATTATGTCTGCACCCCTGTTCATCCAGATCCTCCCCACACCAAGACCCCTCACCAAGCTTCCCACATAGAACCCTATTACCTCACAGCCAGATCTCCCCACACTAAGCCCCTCCACACTTGGATCCTGCTGGGCTGAACCTGCCTGCCTACATCTAGTGTGCTTGGCTTAGAGGGGTAGGGCCCCAGGGTGTTCCTGGGGCAGGCCTGGTCCTTGTGCTGTGTCAGGGTTGGGTGCAACTTTTGCATTGAGTCCATAGCCGGATGGGGGGAGGAGGGGGCACAGGGTGATCTCACAGCTCTGTAGCCAGTGGCCTGTGCTCCTCTCTGCCATGCTGGAGTCTCCACATTTATTTACTGACAAACAAAATTTGCGATTTTTTAAAATATTGTGTGTAGAATTTTTTATTTTTTGGCACAGAATTCCCTCAGGACGTGTAAGAAGCAAACTGAAATGCTTGAAAGGAGGGGTGTGGAGGAGCTTTACTGGTACTGAAACATAGGTTGGGGTGTGTGGGGAGTCTAGCATAATTCTAGCTGTAGGAAATCAGACCTCCTCCTTCCACATCTTAAAATGAAATGCCGGTTTATGAGATGATTGAACCTAGTATCCTAACTTTAAGAGGAGGGGGAGTACAAATAGTTTGTCATGCAAGTAAAATATTTGGTATGTGGACCTGGTATGTAAGGGGCTGGGCTACACTAGCCCTAGATTTATTATGGTTTAGAACAGGAGTTCTCAACCTTTTTCTTTCTAAGCCCCTCCTCAGCATGCTATAAAAACACCACAGCCCACCTGTGCCACAACTATTTTTCTGCATATAAAAGCCAGGGCCTGCATTAGGCCAGGGCAATCGCATGGGTCTCCATGCCACAATGCGCCCCGCGAACCCCAGCTGCTCAGGCTTTGGCTTCAGCCCTGGGTGGTGGGGCTCAAGGCAGTGCGGCTTCAGCTTTCTGCCCAAGTCTAATGCCAGCCCTACTTGGTGGACCCCCGGAAACCTGCTCATGGCCCCCCAGGGGGCCTTGGGCCCCTAGTTGAGACCTGCTGATTTAGAACAAAGTGACAGCAGGAGCTTCCAGCAATGAAAGACTGTCCTGGGCTGAAACCTCCAGGAAGGCAAAATTGAGAACCCGCCTCCGGCCCCACCCTGCGACAGGCCCCGCCTCCCCAGAGTCCCCGCCCCTCCCCCGCTCAGCCCCGCCTCCCCAGAGTCCCCGCCCCTCCCCCGCGTCCGCTCAGCCCCGCCTCCCCAGAGTCCCCGCCCCTCCCCCGCTCAGCCCCGCCTCCCCAGAGTCCCCGCCCCTCCCCCGCGTCCGCTCAGCCCCGCCTCCCCAGAGTCCCCGCCCCTCCCCCGCGTCCGCTCAGCCCCGCCTCCCCAGAGTCCCCGCCCCTCCCCCGCGTCCGCTCAGCCCCGCCTCCCCAGAGTCCCCCCCCCCCCGCTCCGCTCCGCCCCGCCTCCCAGAGTCCCCGCCCCTCCCCCGCGTCCGCTCAGCCCCGCCTCCCCAGAGTCCCCGCCCCTCCCCCGCGTCCGCTCAGCCCCGCCTCCCCAGAGTCCCCGCCCCCCCCCGCGTCCGCTCAGCCCCGCCTCCCCAGAGTCCCCGCCCCTCCCCCGCGTCCGCTCAGCCCCGCCTCCCCAGAGTCCCCGCCCCCCCCCCCGCGTCCGCTCAGCCCCGCCTCCCCAGAGTCCCCGCCCCACCCCTCCCCCGCTCAGCCCCGCCCCCCAGAGTCCCCACCCCTCCCCCGCGTCCGCTCAGCCCCGCCTCCCCAGAGTCCCCGCCCCCCCCGCGTCCGCTCAGCCCCGCCTCCCCAGAGTCCCCGCCCCTCCCCCGCGTCCGCTCAGCCCCGCCTCCCCAGAGTCCCCGCCCTCCCCCGCGTCCTCTCAGCCCCGCCTCCCCAGAGTCCCCGCCCCTCCCCCGCGTCCGCTCAGCCCCGCCTCCCCAGAGTCCCCGCCCCCCCCCCGCGTCCGCTCAGCCCCGCCTCCCCAGAGTCCCCGCCCCTCCCGCGCGTCCGCTCAGCCCCGCCTCCCCAGAGTCCCCACCCCTCCCCCGCTCAGCCCCGCCTCCCCAGAGTCCCCGCCCCCCCCGCGTCCGCTCAGCTCCGCCTCCCCAGAGTCCCCGCCCCTCCCCCAGCTCCGAATCTCGCCTCACAGCCAAGCTCCGCCTCCCTCCTTCCGGCTCCTCCCCGACGTCTCCGGCGGCGGGCGGGGTTTCCGGTTCCGCCCCTTCCCGGAAGCGGCTCGCGGCTGTGAGGCGAAGCGCGGCGCGGCGGCCTCTCCGCCGGCATGGCCCGCAACACGCTCTCCTCGCGCTTCCGCCGCCTGGACATCGACGAGTACGACGAGAACAAGTTCGTGGAGGAGCCGGACGAGGCGGCGGCGGCGGCCGAGCCGGACCCGGCTCCCGAGGTGGAGGCGCTGCTGAGGCAATATCCTTCGGGGAGTCCTGGGCCCGGCCCCCGCCGGCTGGGAGAGCCGCGCCGGGCGGGCCCACAGGCTCCAGGGCCGCGTCCTGGCAGCGGGCCGGGCCGGGCCGGGCCGGGCCGGGCCGGGCGGGGCGCTGTTGTCCCGGGGGGCGGCTCTTCGGCGGCCGGGGCCGGGGCCTTGGCGGGCGGTGTCCGCGCTTGAGCGGCGCGAGCCCTGCGCCAGGCTGGTGGCTTGACAGCCCCCGTCTCTGCCGAGCGAGCGCAGGACACGGGGCTCGGCGGGGCGGCGCCGGGCTCGCTGCAGCTGCTCCGCGGGGGGCCCGTCGTGTGCGCGCTGCTGCTCGCCCGGGCTGGACAGCGGCTGCAGTGCGAACCCGGATCCGTTCGTTACAGCAGCGTCCCAGGCGAGCTCCTGCGAGGGTGCAGAGAGCAAGCTGGGGGGGGGGAGACAGATCCGGGGGTGGATTTTTTAAAAAGTGGTCTCCCTTATAGTTGCAAAGGAAACTGTAAACCTATGCAGAGCTTAATCCAAGCAGTGATGTCTGCCTGAGGTCGCAGAAAGCCTGAAACGACCGCTCTGATGTGTGAACTGAAGTTTTCCTTTCATTGGGTCCTACTCAGATGACACTGATGATACTTTAAAAGTCAATATTGTTAGCTATTACTCTGCTCAGAAAAGCATGTATTGGAGCATGTATCGTGTTATGACGATTTACAGTTACTCTGAGGGGGATCTTCAAAGGAACACTTGGCAAAAAACCATCTAACTCCCAGTTGACTTTCAATAAGTCTAGGGTGCCTAATTACCATTTGTACTGTTGAAAATTTCTCCTTTAACAACAGTTTATATTGCATGTCTTTTAACACCACTTGGTCCATGGTTGCAGAGTGGGCATTATTGGTGTTATAGCCTTAAAGGGGGTGGGGTCTCTTCTTTCAAAAGGTAGTGTGAAACATGCATGTCTCCAAGTGCTTCGTAAATTTAGTCATGAATATAAATTTGGTGAGATTAAGTAGCTGTGCATAACTGAAAATACCTACAATTGGAGATGTGTTGAAAGTATAATTTTTGATCTGTTCTGAGGTATTTCTTAATGCTCCTAGGTATGACTAATTTACATAGATCCCTTATAACATCTATTAAAATGCTAAAAACGCTTGGCTCCCCAAAATGTTATCGTAACCCATCTCTCCTTTTTTCATCTTTGCCTTTTTGCTGTCCAGTTTCATGAGTTCTAATCTCATCACACTTTCTGTTTACGAGAAATAAACATGTTCCTTTGCTTATCTTTATATGATACAGTGGGCAAAATTGAAAAAACTCCACTTGGCTGATAAAGAAAAGAAAGCAGCAAACATGGGAAATGAAAGCAAGTCCCAGACTATGCTTTAACTTTGATTAAGATTTGGTATCTCTTTGTCTGTGGAATTCTAACCAGATCCTGAAATCTGAAATAACCTGATTTATAGTTGTGGGTCCAAGCTGTGCATATTGCAACACCAACAATTCTGTCATTTTTTTAGCAGTTTATGAAAGGGGCTTATGTAGGATCTGATCTCAATTTTTGTAGCAGTTGATTGTAATTCATAGTTTATATTGGATTGTTGATAAAAACACTGGAAGCAAATTAAGTTACCTAATTAGGGGTTGCAGACAGAAGTGGACAGAGAGCCTTATATAGAAGGAGAACGTTCCGTTGCCTCATCCCATTTCTGAAATAATTTTTCAAGTAGGACAGTGTGTTTTGAAGTGAGTTAATTGAGCCAAACTGATATCTGCTTAAAATAACTCTGCCACCAGCCACACTGGGCCCTAACCCAGATTATTCTTTTTATTAAGGTTCCTGTTCAGAAGAGGAAAGCAAGGAAGCTCCCTGACACAATGTGTTTTTAAAATGAAGCCTACAACAAAGGGGGGGGAGGGAATGGAAGCAGGAAGGCCTCTGACTGGGAGGATCTGCAGGAGAAATAGTTTTAGTTTGTCTGTGCATCTTAGAAAATATCAGTTGGAGTTGTGCAGATCTTTTTTCACAGTGTAACCTAGAGTGAAGTGCTTGATAGCCTGGGAGGCTTATATCTTCCACCCACAAAAAGGGTACAAGTTTGCACCCATCACTAATACATATCAGTAATGTCTGCTTTACCACATGTGGAGATGACAAAGTTCATTCTCCCCATTCGCTGCTTAGATTCTCTGCTCAATTGGTCAAAAGGTAGTGATGTGGGACTTTTCTCCATTAGGGGGCTGGACTAAGCCCCACCAAATCATTTCAGATTGGTCTGAACAGCCATCAGACTTGGTGTTGACCGGGGCTGGATTCTAGTCTGTCATCTAAAGGTGACAGAATCTGTATCTCATTACCAATCCTTTGAGCTATCTTGTACCCATACTATGTAGTTAAGATTCCTTCACTGTAAAAATTAAATTAGGCAGAAGGCCAATAACTATTCTAAGTTTGTATAATTTGATTAGTAACTAGTTGCAGTATGTGCTGATCCCTTTATATTGATCAGAATTCTTCCTGAATGGAAGCTGTCACTTGGGCTGCTCTTCCTCACCAAATAACTTAATTCATGAAGTCCTCCAAGATGCACTTTTCTATCTGAACAAGCGTTGGGAATGACTGATTAACTATTTTATGGCAGCATTATCTTTACCCCCAACTTCATATTGGGATTTAAGTTATGGACTAGCATGTATTTCAGAGAGGGGGCTTTGCTATTAATTAAGGAAGTAGATTAGATCATTACCATCCTGCTGTTGTTTCTATTTATAAGCGTAATAGAAATGAATAGTAAATGAGTTGAGAGTTTCCAGTTATAGTTGCCAGTATATACCAAGTTACTTTTTAGGTGACTTGTCCCCCTGGATGCCATTCTCGTTACTTGGCATCCCTTGAAACTAAGCAAATGAGAACGTTGGGTTGTAAGGTCAGATGGTTCCATAGCTCAGTTTGAATAACTGAGAGCAAGGCTTTGCTGATTTGCAAAGTTTTAAGTTTTGTGGTAAATGAGGAGGTTTCTGTTTCTATAACAGTGAAGTTTTGTCAGCTTTAGTTTAACTGACACAGGATTTCCTGTCAACTCAGATGTGAACAATTGTTTTAAAAATTATAAGTGAAGAGGAAATTGACCTTGAAGCAGAATGAGCACTTGTTTGCAATCCTTCATGCTGTGCTGTCGGGCTTTAACAATCTTACTCTTGCTGTGTAGTTTCAGGGCTTGGAATCACAAAGTTAATTAAAATCATTGTGAAACATAAATCTGGTGCTGATTTCTTTGGCATCTTTATTCAGTTTTTTAAAATTTATATTTAATTGCCTGATACTTGTGACTGTACTTATTATACAGCATAAAGAAAGGAGTACTTGTGGCACCTTAGAGACTAACAAATTATTAGAGCATAAGCTTTCGTGAGCTACAGCTCACTGCTCACGAAAGCTTATGCTCTAATAAATTTGTTAGTCTCTAAGGTGCCACAAGTACTCCTTTTCTTTTTGCGAATACAGACTAACACGGCTGCTACTCTGAAACCTGTCATTATACAGCATAGAATTCCCCAAACTTCCTAGCTCCATTACCACAATTTGACTTAATGTAGAAAAGATAACATCTCTTCATGGGCAAAGCTCAGGTTTCCACACTCTCATCCTACAAAAGGAGAAACTTTTTAATGCTGTTTCCGGAGCTTCTCTACTGCATTTCAGTATCTTATCCTTGGCATCTATAGCTACGCTAGGATTTGCAGGAGGCAGGATGGATGTTTCCCAGATGAGGTATTCATGCATTCCTTTCAATAATAGATGTGTGTAATCTGAATCTTTCCCATGCTTTCAAATATCACTTAGGCTACAACCAAGGCTCGGCTATCTCTGTGTAGCCTGGACTGCTTCTTGCATGTCTTCTATGTTGTTAAATCCCATAATTTTCTCTCTACATACTGTTCAATGGTGGGATTCTTTCGGTTGACTCCTCTTACATGTTTCTTGAGTTGCCCATAGCAGATGCTCAGGATTCATTCTTAACACGTTCGATATTTTCATCATCTTCTATGGGTAACTTGGAGATAAGGAAGTCGTTCAACTGTGATTGATCTTGGCATTTGCAATTAATTCATTCCATTTAATTCTTAGTATTTTCCTGGGGCATTTGCTTTCAAAGGCATTAGATATTTTGTCTGTAGCTTTGGTGGATTTTCCAGCATCCAGAACCATAAGCAAGGTGAAAATGACATTTCAGTTGAAGTCATAGTTTGGTTTTTAAAAGACTACATCTTGTTTAAGCTGGTAAATGCAGCAGCCATCTTGCCAATTTGATATTTTCTTCTGGATATCCCCGTGGACCTGTTTATATTTTTACAGCTAATCTAACAGGGTCTTCCTTCTGGACGCTGAGTTCTACCCTACTTTGTGAATTCTAGCTTTAGGAGCTGTGGAATCCTGCACGCCTTTTCACAGCAAAACCCTCTTGAAAGAATTGGGAACGCTTTCTGATTGAGGACAGGATAAGACGTGTGTGTGTGTGTTCAGGTCACGTGGAGCCTGAACTCCATAATGTTATTTTGGAATTTCAGTGACTACACCAGGGGTCTCAAACATCCGGCCCGCAGAGCTATTTGCTGCTGCCCATCAAGCTTCCTGTTTCCCCCCCCGAGTTATTTCCTATGGTTGCCAAGCTCCCCACACCTGTTGCCACGCTCCCCCCCCTCCCCCCAGTGTGCCGCATCCACGCTCCTCTGCCTATCTCCAAGTGCTTCCCGCTGCCAAAGAGCTGTTTGGGCTTAGCGCTTTTCAGGAGGTATGGGGGAAGAAACAGGGAGCTGTTGCGCTCAGGGGAGGAGGCGGGGCAGGGGCGGGATTTGGGAAGGGGTTGGAATGAAAGCGGGGAAGAGGTGGAGTGGGGGCGGGCCGGGGGGCAGTGTGTGTGTGTGTGGGGGGGGGGGGACCATTTGTACCTTTATATGAAAAGGTGTCAGTAATGCGGCCCTCGGGCCAATGTACTAGTCCTCATGTCGTCCTCATGTCATCCTCGTGCTGATTTAGGTTTGAGATCCCTGGTCTACACAGTATCCACTCTACTCTTTATAAGTAATGTAATATTTGTGACAAGCTGGGATACCTCAGAGTTCATGGTGATGCTCAGCCATTATTGTGTACGTTATGTATAGTATTTAGAAACAGTGGTAAGTGTAAAGATCTACTGACCATGAACTGAGTTTCCTTTTGATGTGCACATATTGACACTCTATTTTGCTACTACAGCATCTTTTAGAATCAAGTATTTTGTATTACAACGCACATTGTTGGTGATCTTTAGAATACTCAAAATGCTATTCACAATAGTCTTAGCTATATAAAAATGAGGGTTATGTCAGCTTTATCAAAAGGTGTGGTATGTTGCTACCGTTTGTCCTTGCTTCCTGTTTCTGCTGTCCTGAGTTAGGTATGTTGGAAGATCCAGTGCTCTGATCTGTCCTTTATAGAATGCTTATCAATCATCTTTAAGAATATCCAAACAATTTGGGTCCTTAACTTGCTGTGCCGCACAGGTGATATGCTCCAAGCTTTCCACACAGCTTTAAGGAATTCTCCCTTGAACACGAAGAACCAAGCAATAAAGGTAAATGGAGTCTTTGGGTTTCTAATGGTGTGACTGTTAGTTCACCTTAGGTGCTGACACACTGATCCTTATGGATCCAGCTATGGAGTGTTAGTACACTTGAAAATAACATTTCTCTGAAAATATAAATAGCTGATT
Organism: Dermochelys coriacea; assembly: GCF_009764565.3. Taxonomy (NCBI): domain Eukaryota; kingdom Metazoa; phylum Chordata; order Testudines; family Dermochelyidae; genus Dermochelys; species Dermochelys coriacea. The sequence continues at coordinate 24,108,880 of NC_050083.1, read as the reverse complement.
GTTAATAGCCTAATATGTGAACCACTTGTAAAATGTATATGCTGTATATTTCTACTTAGACACCCTTGATTAGTAACTGCTTCTGTTCGGTGGCTGGACCGTTACCATGCAAACTCTAGGAGAAGAATATTAGAAACTATGTTGCTTCTCCACCATGGTGCACACACCTGGCTCGATGGAGTGGGATATCAAGTTTATGCTAGGGCATAGCAGTGGAGGAAACATGCTGCTAAGATGCTTACAAGTCTGGTCCACTGACCCACCAAATCCCATCATGTTTTCGCAGAAGGAAAGACTGACCCTTTTCAATCCTTCTAATGTTTAAAGAAGTTGGTTCTTAAATGCTTCTGAGTACTCACGTTTAAAATGGTAAAACTAAAGCCTAATGGTTCACAAACTGACATGGCCTTTTATATCCAGCTGAGAGTTCCATTGCATGTTATCTGTTAGGCAGAAGTCATTTGCTGAGTACATGTGCATTTTGGATACAGTTAAGATTTTGCTGTTTCTGCTCTTTGGGGCAATAGGTTCTGATGTCATTTTATTTCTCTTGTTGCAGGAACGGGCCCAGGGAGTGGTGCTTAAGGTCCTCACATCCTTTAAAAGCAGTGAGATAGAACAGGCAGTAAACTCGTTAGACAGAAATGGTATTGACTTGTTAATGAAGTATGTTTATAAAGGATTTGAAAAGCCAACAGAAAATAGCAGTGCAATATTACTTCAATGGCATGAAAAGGTAAGTCTCTCTTCCAGTGCTGCCGAAGCTTGAAGTCACAGTTCAGTAGGATCATTGGTAAAAATCTTCTGAGTGGCTACATGCTTTATGTAACAGTACCTCTTGCAGAATCGTATGATATTATTGTAGTTGGTGGAGGTGCTGGTGGAGGAGTCTGACAGGGCATTTTCCCTTAGGGCTACACTATTTGAGAATTTATTTCCCTACTGGTCTGCCAGAGTTTGGATTCATTAACTCTTAGTAGGCTTCAAAGTCCATCTTTTCCTGCAGCCATTTAGGAAGGTTGGGAGTCCATGGAAGGAGGAATAAAGTGGAAGTATTATGTAGTTGGGTAGAGTGATGTGGTTTTCTTTGGTAGAATCTACCAACTTGTAAACCAAGAGTTGATTATTCAAAGTATTAAAGTAATTAGAAAAAAATCAATCAGGTGTATATGTAGTGTGAGGTGCACAGGCCTCTGGATATGTGCTAGAGAAGTACACACCTGTCAGAGCTTTCATATGTCATACTCCCATAAATTGGCACCTGGATGTACAAAACTGAGCGGTGATTGCTATACAATTCTAACTTGGAAGAGAAACTCTTGTGAAGTCTTGCAACTGAAAAGCTCCTACTTGGACCACACTCCACCTTAGAGTTCAAGTGTGGAATGACTGCTCTGATGTGGACTATCCTGAGGCAAAGGTCCCCTATGAATGGCTGTTCTGTGATCCTATGAGGGTGTGGTGAGGGCCTTGCTGCCAATAGACTGTTGACATTTTCCTTCCTGCCACCCTGGGTAGGGTGCATGTTTGAGCAGGCATAAGTCTGTATGGAATGATTGTTCTGCCCCTCTCCCAAGGGCAGAGTCTAGGTCTGAGTGTGGAACAACTGTCTTAGTCTTTTTAAAGGAAGGAATTTCTTTAAATTCAACGTACATCTACAGCTGCACAAGGATGTGTGCAGACATTAAAGGCAACACAGCAGTGATACTTAGTAACTGCACTGAAAACTTCTGCAGCTACCACTTGCTTTGCAGAATGTCATTTCAAATGTGGGTGTGGGAGGAGATAACTGTTCTCGACAGCAAGGAACATATATTTCTGCTTGCTTTTTGATTCCAATGAAAATTATGGTTTCTGGCCATTATGGATTGGTGGCCCATGGTGTATGAAATTACCCGGCATACTGCATTGGCTGGGGAAATGTCACCAGGCAGAGTATGCAGCCAAACATAAAAACAGCTTACATGCTCCTCACCAGACTTTGAAAGGAATGAGGCAATTCTGAAGCTTTGCTTGTATTCTGCTTCATGGTACTACTGGTATGAAGAGTGATTCATTCATGGTGAGAGGAGGAGTCATCTGTCTAGTCCTTTAAGATCTAGCACTTCCTTTCAGTATCTTTTAAATTAGTGTCAGAGACAGCTGCCCAGCTTTAGCAACAGATATAGAAACAAGTCTCAGTTGTGACTTGGGTGCAAGTGGGTAAAAACATAAATTCTTACACACCCAGCTTGTGCAATTACACACACTCTCCCACACCTCTCAGATAAGAGGACTCAGTTATAACATTGTACTTCCTAAGAGCAGCAGGATGTTTGACATGAGTATTCCCTGCTCAGATTTCAGAGTAGCAGCCGTGTTAGTCTGTATTCGCAAAAAGAAAAGGAGTACTTGTGGCACCTTAGAGACTAACAAATTTATTTGAGCAAAAGCTTTCGTGAGCTACAGCTCACTTCATCGGATGCATCTGATGAAGTGAGCTGTAGCTCACGAAACCTTATGCTCTAATAAATTTGTTAGTCTCTAAGGTGCCACAAGTACTCCTGCTCAGATTGTAATACTTCATAGGTTGCATTTTTATTGCATCTAGCAGATAAACTTGTAAGATGTCAATTTAGTCTGTCTTAATTACCTAAGTATATTGCTGCTTCTCCTAATCACTAGTATATCTACCTTTTAGACCCTAATGTAGGTACATTTGGTTTACTGTTGTATTACAGGATATGGAACTTTAAACCAGTAACAAAAGAACCTTGTTTCCAGTCAGAACTATGGCAGGTGATAAAGATTCTGTAATTGTGGTAATGTCATAGCAAGTTTTATTAATACCTTCAGTGGAACTGGTGATTGTTTAGAGTCTTTCTGCACCATCCTCTTACATTTGAATGGTTTACAAGATGTCACTAGGTTACTGTCTGACAGTAATGTCTCCCTTAAGTGTCCTTGGGTGCTCTGATATAATACAATCGCTTGTCTTACAGAACCATGTTGCCTCGGATACTTGAGAACCTCAGTCTTTATTCTGCCTATCACAACACTCTTGTGAAGAATGAGATTATTATCCCATAGTACAGATGGGGAACTGAGGCATAGAGACTAAAGATTTGCTTAAGGTCCTGAAGGAGTCAGGGCAGATCTGGGAATTAATCCAGGTCAAAAATCCCAGTTTAGCACCCTAACCATTAGCTCATCTCTTCTTGGTGATTTGGGGAATAAGTTGTATCAGGGACTAAAGAGTATAAACATATCGCTTATCACCAGAAGTTAAATTGTTCTGTAAGATCTCAACTGCAGAAGGTACTGCACAGACTTCAGAGGAAAGATAATGTATCTTAAACAGTTCTTCTAGGGTTAAATAATTTCCTGTTTCTATTAATGCTGTTAAGAAGTTGGGATAAACTGTCTAGTAATATGTTCCCAATGTTTGACTTTAGTGTCTTTTCCAAAAATGGCTGCAGTTGCTGCTGACTATTGGAATGTTCAACTCTTGAACCAGTAGCATAATCCCAAACTGTTACAGTTCCTTGGTAACACTAATACTTGACCATGTGGGCATATTTCCTTTCTAATGTGTCTGAAAGTGAGATTCCACAAAATGAAAACTGCTGTTTCTGCTTCATGTTCATTTGCAGATTTGTTACCCTATCATTTTCAGAAGAATTAACTTATTCAGACAATGTTAATTCCAGCATCTATTCAGGAAATCTATTTTTCATTAAAGAGCCTTTTTTAAACAATTACTTCAAAGGTTCAAGAATATGTAAAGTAAGTAGTAAATGCTTAAGTAGTGAATAGTGTCTGAATTTTAGGACCTCTAGCAACAAATGGAAAAATGAACTATATACTGCTTAGTGTTACAATTAAATACAGAAATGTTAGCTAATATCTGCTGTTACGTTTGGGATGCCTTGTGTGTAATATCTATCTCCTTTTCCCACCCTCACAGGCACTAGCAGTAGGTGGACTAGGTTCCATAGTAAGAGTTCTTACAGCAAGAAAGACTATTTAAAAGATTTAACTTGAACCAAGATGAACAGTTTTGGAATCAGAAGAAAGAATTAGCTGAAATGACACTGGTCCATCTTTCTAGACATTGCAATCTACTGAAATACTTCGGAAACCTCTGGAATGCTTCTAATTCTAAAGGTTGGGGAAAAGGGTAAATATTACTGTGCTTTCTGACTATCAAATTCAGGAGCTGAGACATTCAATCCCTTGTTTAAAGGTAACCCAGAAGGCAGAAATTCTGCTCTCATTACAATTAAGAGCCTGTGTGCATTGCTTATTTAAAAGAAAAGGTGCTATGGCTTCAGCAGACACAGAATTCCAACTGGTTTCTGGGTGGGGGAAATGTTTATTTGAAAAGGGATTTTGTACATACAATCAAAAGACTAGGTGGACTACTGGTTTGTAAAGTGCCTGCTGCATCAATAAAGCTCTTGAATTGTAAAAGTCAAATTGCCCTTGCTTGAAAGGCAAATTAGTATTGAAATATTCCTGCTGAAGAATCCCCACCTCCACATTGTGCTCTTGTTTACACATACACCACCTTGACTGTCTCTAAAGGACATGCTTTAACCTAGAGCACCTTTATCTAAACGGACTGAATGAGCACCTATAACTGCACCTTGGCCTCGCACTGTTTACCTGAATGTTTTCTTTCTAGCCCTGATGTAATTTATGTATAAACAGAGGATTAAGTTAAGTGCCAAATATAATATATGGTGTATTAAGGGTATCAAGGTTCAGTTTCTCTTCATGCCAGCTGAGCAAGGAACTACTTCAAAGCTTCATGTATAACTAATGCTGTTATGGAAAACGTGTCCTTGCCTTTTATGCATTTGAGTGCTTGCTTGTCTTCTGAATCTGAGCTCTCTGATATGTTTATCTTTAAAGAGAAGTACATTCGCTCCCTTTGAAGTGGACTTTTTCTGAGTAGGGTCTTGCTAATAAACTAACAGCACCTCTTTAATGTACAATGCTGTATAGTCATCTGTGTGAGAAGATCCTGGCATGTTGTGTTAATGCTATGGATCATATAGCATCAGTCAAAAGCAGGGGACTGTAGTTTAGCTTCAGGTAAAAAAAAACAAGCAAACTTGTAACTCAATGCACTGCTGTTATTTTTAGAAAACTTATGGCAGACAGAAGACCAGAACTAGTACTGCATGGGCTGTATCTCTTCCTCTCCCATGCAAAGATGTTACCCTAGTAACAGGACCTGCTGTGTGATTAAAAATTGAACCTGGAGAACCCAGTCCCTTTATAGGCCAATGGCAAGCATCTCTGAGGACTATGACTTAAGATGCAGAGTGTTAAGATTAGAGGAAGGTGTCACATGAAAGCATCTGGAACAAAGGCATTAGGGTAAATTATCCATGCAGAACATGCTGTCTATGGGGTGAAAAGAGCTCCTTCCCCCACCCACCTTAAGGGTAACTGAATTTCAGAAAGGAGAGATTGAAGGTCCACTCATGGGTTCTATGTTCTGAAAAGACATTACTGCACTGCTTCAAGAAGAACCCCTGACTGCTGGAAGATGGCTTCTCTTAATCAAGCACTTTTCAGGATAAAGCAGCCATGGAGGGATGAAAGAGTAACAAAGGTCAAACGAAAGGGTACTTGATTTGTAACTACAGGACAGCAGTTGAACTTGGGCTTTATACTCTTTAGTGAAATTTGGTCTCCTGGAGTAGGTATTAACACTATGCATCAAGTGAGGGAAGGGTGTCAGAAATACTAGCCCCAGAAGGTAGGAGAAGAAAAAGTATGCACTTACCCTCAATAAGAAAGTAGGCTTGGTTCATGAGTTAAATATACATTCCCCACAGAGGTCAGTTAGCTCCATTACCTGTTAACTACCTGGTCCATTGACACTGGAATACCATTGAGCTAATGAAGTAAGGTGACTAGAAGGAAGTCTAGAGTTTTAATCAAAAATATTGCACCACAAATTAGTTCAGTTGTTTCGTAGTGTTATATAATACAATCCATATTTACAACACAAAAGGAATAGATTAAAATCCACTGGTAAATGTTCATAGAAAGAATTATATATACCCAGGAGCTTCTTTAGAAGTACATTAATTGTTTTAATATATACACCATAGATTATTCTTGATGTGATAGTTACAGAAAATTCAACACAGGAAAACTAGCTCACGGCAAATTAAGGACCTTAAGTTCCTATAGGATCAAATTGAAGTTATGCTATTCAACAGATACTAAGTTTCTCTAGCATACAGCCCACCCTGATCCCTTAACCAGCTGAGGAGACTGCTTTCCTTCATGTTAAACAGCAACCCATAGCAGATTAAGGAACAACTCAAACCAGCTTTTAAATAAATCCTTAGGCAGCATGCTGGTAGTCACTGGTAGACAAGAACAGTAGGATGGGCATCACTGTACTGGAACTTGCCTGCCCTAGATCCACTGTCATCAAGAGACACTAGCAAGGGTCGCTACTGCAATTGAGAATGTTTGAATTCCTATGGAAAGGAGCCATTCATCCTAAAGTAATTTTTATAAATCACAGTAAAATGAAAGCTTTAGCTTTAAGTACACACAGGCATAGCCCTCATTGCTCCATTTGGAGAGGGAAGAATAATGGATGCAAGTCTCTGCCCCTTAAGATTCATTAAATTTTCTAATATGAAAGCACATTACATTTGTACATTGTTGTAAGTTAACTGTGGTAAAGGCAGCCCTTGAGCCCCTCCATTGAGAGTAATGCTGTAGGCGAAGCTGAAGCTATTAAAAGGTGTTTACATAGGTCAGAGCCTGTTTACTGAAAATCTTATTGCTATTCTTCCACAATGGAAGGGTAACTTGATTTATTCCACAAGATTTATAAAACTCCTTTTGACATAACTCCTACACCCTCAGTAAGGTTAAAATACTAAAGTGACTACGAATGTCTTATCAAGAAACATTTGGTCTAAAATTCTCTTAAGAGGTCGAATTTTTTTTAACAAGATGTATTTGATAAAAATACTGTTATTCAGCAATAACCCAAGAGCCTTTTTGCCAAAGAATAACTAAACTTGCTGCCTGTTTAAGTTCTATATTTTCTATGTAGCTTTTATAAATACTTCAGGTTTTTTTTAAACAAAGCTGGACAAATTGCTGCTTCCTATTTTTAATGTAGTTTGTGGTTAGTGACTAAGGGCAAAACTCTACTCCAGCTCTGTATAGCAGATCAGGACTTAGTCTGTCCTTCCTCTCCAGGGAAGTTCATAGTATTCAAGCCACAAGCTGCTGTGTGCAATCTGAATTCTGCCTTTACATTAAAAAGACTAACACATGCTCCAACTAAAGAATAGGAGGACAGGAAAGAGCTAATAAGCCCACCACCTTAAAATCAAAGCAAATTTAGTTGCAGGTAAATGTAAAGTCTGAAATAGAACCAATCAATACTGCTTTAGCGGGAAGCAGATATTAGTTATAAAAGTCTGCTGCTAGCAAACTTGTAAAGAAAAAAAAAATCAAACATTTTATACCAACATTCTTTGCCCTTTGTATCACTTAGATTTTTTTTCCTTTCAGTAAGAACTTTGGAACTCTTCTTTTAATTATGTTTACAATAAACTGAAATTCAGCTTTAAAAAGTATTTAAAATTGTTGACTACCTTTCTTCCCAACACTAACAACCTATGATACAGACTAGTACATTAATTTAAAAGGTGACTTAGTATTAGGTACTATAATTAAGACCATTTTAAATATTAATTTTTTCTTTAAGAAAAGTAAAAATCAGACAACTATAAAGTTGTGCTCTCTCTCTGAAAATTAAATAAATGTCATCTGTGCAGTTTTCATGACTGCAGGCCAGGATCTATGCACAGTAAAATTTACACAGTGATATGAACAAATGCTAACAAGTTACATCAGTATAACAAGGCAAGACTTTGTTTTTGGTTATAACCCTTGTTCGTGTTCTCCAAAAAGCTTTTAGAACTGTCAGGAATTGAACACAATACCACCAGCAAACACCCCTTCATTGTCACCTGTGCACAATGAGAAAGGGAAGCTTTACTGTATGTACCTAGAGTTATCGAACTCTAGTATTTCGTGACAACAGAAGCTGGGATCCCCCATCGTGACAAATGTAAATGTCAAAATCCTGAACTGCCACCATTGTTTAGTGAAATTAATATAACCCTGTGCCAAGACACAGGATTTATGAGCATAAGGAGATAGCTGTTACACAGCTAACAGGCCATTGAGACAGAGTCCCTGAATCCATGCCAGAGAGAAAATTTCCATTTGCAGTGAAGGATGCTGCTTGTACAGTATATCTTTGTAAACAATTTGTCAAAATTCTTGTACAAAATACTGCAATGACAGTGATTAAGACACACCTGAACTAGTGTGTGAAGTGTCCTTTTCACAGAAAAAAAGAGGCTAGAAGCTGATTGCACATTTTCCAGTTCCCTTAAGACCATGCTGTCCTGGGATTCGAGATGGATGGCCGGATACTGCCTTTGGGAGATGGCTTTGACCCAAACCACGACATCTGGCATGGGAAAGCACAACACATATTAAGCTAGACTCTTCTTTTAAATCATGAGGATTTAACAAGGGACATCAGCCCATGGGGGCCCCCATGATTTGGTTAAAAAAATCAAAAAACATTTATACAACATAAGCAGCAAAAGTATTTGCATCCCCCACCCCTCAGAACTAAGAATCCAATGAAACTGGTTTCACTGATTTTCGTTGTCTAAACAGCACATATTCCTTCTGCTTTCATAAAATTTAGCTGATTATGTATAACAGGATTATTTGTTTAAATTATTTCAACTGAATGTTCCTTTAACTTCATACAGTTTAATTTGTAATCACAGAACCCTGATTAAAGTCAAATGTAAAATACCCACTGTGAAATGGCACCCCATATCCCTCCTGTATACTCAGATATCTAGTCTGAACATGGTTAACTTAACTCTTGATCCAGATAGGAAGAGATAATGACAGAACAGTGGGCCTTGGGGTAACACCACATAGCCCTTTACACACATCCATTAGTAAAATCTCCCTTATGCCCCTCTGTGAGAATTCTCATTTTACCGAATGGGAAACAAGCAGAAACAGGTTATGCGACTTCCATGGTCATACAACAAATCAGTGGCAAAGGCAAGAGTAGAAAGCAAGAATTCTGACTCAGCCCCTTGCTCTGAACACTTAAGCACTTCCTCTGGGAGCCAGGATTAGAACTAAGGAGCTACTAGCTTCCTACCCAATACTGAGTCCACTAGCCCACACTGCTGCCCTTAGTACTTTTCTGGTGCATGGGAAAGTTGTCCTGTACTTGCCTTTGCTGTCTTATACATCACTTCCAGCAATACTACAGAGAAGAGTTTATCATTGTGAGCAGAAACAGAGTGAGTACAAATCACTAATAACCATGTAATGCAAATTGCAGCTTGCTATGCCCTTGAGTACAGCAGCCAGTGATAACTACCACATGAGAAGAGCAGAGACTAAAGCAGTTAGAGATTAAACACCACAAATCTATGGGGAGAGAATGGGTCACTATTAAATGAGATTCAGGCACAAAACAGGAAGCTGGCAGGGCTCTGCTGATAGAAAATAAAAATGACAATTGCCACCAAGAGGATGAAATGGCAAACTACTCAAAAGATAAGTTCTTGTTTAATCACCATGTAATTTATCTGCTGTAAACATATTTAAATGTTTGTAAACAGACTGGTCTGTTAATTGCATGAAAACAGCAATTGTCATTAGATACAGAAGCTAAAATTTGGGAAATATGTTGCTGAACATCCTCATTGTTCTATGCTGGGACATCTAGGAGAGGAGACGTATAAAAACAAATCTTACCTTGTATTCCAATGTTTCTTTGAGCATATTTTCTTCCTCTTGCGAAAAGTTAAGTAACACAGAAACAGCTTTAATTAGGTGGAATGCCTGAAATAAAAACAGATGTGTTGACATTTTGCAAAACTCTCAGGTCTCTAGGTCCACTCTGGGATTATGGGTAGCACCAAGGATCTGTGCAGGTTTGTTATGTAGCCTCTATCCTATCCCATTCACAGGTGTGGATTGTGTCAGCTCTAGGGAACTGCCTTCCATAAATCACTGAGGTGGCTTACTTCCTGTGATTGGCAGGTAGCTTTTCTTGATTCTTTAGTCTCTGTTGTGGTTTGCATAGTTTGGGGGAAGCACTTAATTTACCTGATTTGAATGAAGAATGCAGTTGGTTCCCATGGTAACCCTGAGTAGCTCCTAGGATTAACCAGGCTGGTGTATAGGCAGAATGGAGACCTACAATATCCTAATGTATCTTTAGTGTTGAGTCTCTGTTCAAACCCTCGCTACTAATATTTTAAATGGCTGCATCTTATCCGATCAACAGGACACCAGGATGCAGCTGATGCTTCAGAGACTAACGCAGTTAAACATAACACTGTGCAGCTGCAATTCTTGCTAGATCCTCATTACAGTTGGCATTTGTGTTTATTAGTAAGCATCAGTGACTGTGGTGGGCAGGGAGAAGAAAGCCATCAAACGTAGAGGTGAGAACAAGTCTTTACCTCAGATTCCCGGCAGGACATGAACTTTAGTACCACATGTTTAAGGTATTCAAAATTGATCTCCCGTGAGTCGTTTAAATCAGAGTTGTTTGTGACAGTCATGGCAGCATTAGGCACTTCAGAATTTGGTTTCTCACGTATTTCAGGGATCTCGTTGTCAGGCCTTATTTTCTGAAAAGGAAAAACTGCATTTTATATTTAAAAGTGATATGAATTTAGTACTGCAGGAAGGTGCTATCCTGATACCACTGGAGACTAAAGTCCTCTATCCACAAGACAAGTGTAGCCAGGCAGGAACGCTCAAGCAAAAGCTTCTCCCCACCTTACCCCGAAAGAGCCACTTGTAGGGAGAAGATGGTGATTGTCTCCATATCCACTAAATCCTTGGTCCCTCTACCCAGACTGCCAGCACAGAAGCTGCTAATGGTGTCTACATCACACAAACCACTTCTGGAACTGGACCTAAATCAAAAAAAGAGTGCTGTCTCTAGCCTGAGCAGGATTTGCCTTCGTATTGTAGACGGGAAGGCTCTGTATCCCATTAGCAACACCAGAGCCATCCAATCCTAATAAAAGGACATTTAAAACCTTTAAAGGCAGGTAAGTTACCAAATTTAATAAAAATGACTTCTTAGATGACTGCACCAAGTTGGTCTAATGCTGATTGAGACAGGGCTCACCATTTCATCCCCTCTATCCCTCCCCTCCCTCTACCTAGGATTGCAGGGGAGAGTCTTTCCCAAAGATGGACACCACTAAGGCTGCAAGATTGACCCGCAGAGGCAGCTAAATAGCAATTAAATCTCAATTCTTCCATCTCCAAGGAGAAGCATCTGGGAATCCTCAGTCACCCTGGAGCCAGGTCTTCAATAACCCAACTAACTATCAAGCAAAAGAAAAAACCAAGATGTGCCCAAACCCTGTTCTGCATCCTTTTATTCACTGTGAAGTGACCACAAGGAAGAGTCTATGAAGGAATACATCATCTCTCTTGTTTTCTAGTGCAGGTTTCCAGAGATGAACAAAGTAACTGTAGATTACTGCTAAGTGCAATGAACCAATCCTCAGCCCTTACATCAGAGGAGTTGCAGTGACCTGGCCACACCAACTGTGGATGCTACCCTGGATTTCCCCTAGGTGCAAAACAAGAGATCAGGGCTGGCATAATTATTTACTTGTGCTGAAATTACTGATTGACGCAGTACTCACATCCTGATTAACACCTCTTAGAGCTGTGGAGCATCTGTGGGTTAATGAATATTTATATCCACAGACTGGGGATTCATTTTGCTGGGCACTCTGTAAACATATATGAAGACATTCCCTACCCCAAAGGGTTTACAATCCAGATGGCAGGAAGTTTTTAAAAACTGGCAGCATAAGTACCTTGTCAACATCAGGGGGCTGGAAAGGTTCAAGACTTACCAACTCTTTCTGCAGGGTCTTTTTGAGCTCTGTCATTCTCTGCTGTAACTGTTTTATCATCTACACACACAAGACAGAGAAACTGATATTAGCTTAACAGCATGGACGCTTCATATTTGAATATGCTCAGACCTACAAGTTTCAAATGAAAAAAACCCCAACAATTAAAGTGTACCTAATGGGGCAGACATTGAACAAAGTTAATGGCTCTGGAGAAGGAATCTGACAAGCCTAAATACTCTGCTCTTTCAGCCACACAGTGCAGCAGGAATGGGATGAGGAGACTATTCTTTAACTCCTGGTGCGGATTAATGTGACAACATTAGAGAGAAAATGTGAGGTTAACAGAAAACAAAGGGAACATGGCTGCAACAAGGGGAAAGATACTGCATCAGATTCTGAATCTTCTCTGACACAGAAGCACGATCTTCTGTTATGTATATGGCTCCATAAGACTGCAGAGAGCTAAGCTACAATGGATAACTGTGCATGCTCAAGGAAATATGGAGACATGTCCTAGGCCTGGAACGATCCCCTTAAAGCCAGTGGGTCAATCCCCACTTTGAAGAACCACTTCTTCCTTAAGGCACACCCTAAATGAAAAATCGTAGAATAAGGGGTTAAAAAAATAAGATAACTTCTTCCCCTGTATATCTTGTCTTTCCAGCACTATATTCTAGACTAATCTTTCTGTGGAAGGCTTTGCCTTGACATCGTATCTTGTACAATACCAAGCATATTGTCATCACTTAATAATGAGGCTTCTTAAAAGAAGTGGGTCTAAAGAAAGAAGGCAGAGCAGTGAACCATGGTGTGGGAAGCTGTTCCAGAGGTAGGAGGGGACAGGAAATCCTTTGGTAGCAGCAGGTTTGCAGGAGGAGGGCAGGACATTAGTACCTAGGGTCACACATTACCTGTAATTTTGTGCTTTTCTGCAGGCCGGATGGCCCTCACTGACACAGGGTGGGCTGCTGAATCAGGAATACAAACAACATGAGCCAAATGGGAAAAGCCATTTCCACTGTATTTCGGTTACCTTGTTTTTCTCAGAAATTTGCTGCTCCATGTCTCTATTGTCTTTCTTAAGTTGAATAATGTCTGCAGCTGCCACCTCTCCATTTTGTTCCACTTCGTGGTCTTCTGGAGGATACAAGTGCTTATTAAAGGCTCTTGCTGCTTCTAATGCCAAAACCTTCAAAGGTAAAGAGCAAAGCAAATCTCAGAGACCACAACTTTGGCAGCCAGGTGCCACTGCACAAAGATAAAGCTCCACTATGTTTTTAAATGGTGAGTTTAGGCAGGACAACCTCTCATTTGTGAAACTACCCAAGACAGACAACCAAAGGGACACGGTAGCTGTCTAACAGAGGTGCTGCTTTTCATAGGACACTTAAAAAAACTGAAGGAGATTGGGTTCTTCTAGGCCAAGTGCACAGTGACAGATACAGTCAGCTCTGGTGATGTTTCGAGGCAGCAGGTGGGTTGATGGGGTGACCAATTCAAAGCCCATCACATCCCATGGAGAGGTTTTCTTTTCTTTCAGGCACAGCAGGGTGAGCTGAAGTCTCTGCACATTTTGATTTTCCTGACAAGAGTGGAGGAAGCCCTGCAACTTCACTCACATTTCTCCCACTGGCCAGCAGGTGCTCTTGCTGCTCCTGCATCTTCAACCTCAAAGCACTGATCTGCTTTCCTGCAGTTTCTTCCCTCTCTGCTGCTTGGCTCTTACATGCTTCTATGTCAGACTGCAACAGGTGCATTTGCAGCAGGAGAGCTTCATGACCTGGGTCAGGACAGACATGGTTAGTGCCATTCTACAGAAGAAAACAGTAACTTCTATTAATTTTCTGCAGACAGAGTGAGTTGCATAGAAGGCAAGTGGGAGAGCGTCAGGCCTATTTCCCCTCTCCAGTGACGGAGGAGGCAAATACAATGGGGACCGAACATCAATGCAAGCTGCCTCAGAGCTTTAACCAGGTGACTCCTAGTTCTTGCATTATGAGAAGGGGTAAACACCACTTCCTTACTCACTTTCTCCACACCAGTTGTGATTTTATAGACCTCTAGCATATCCCCCACCCCTAGTCATCTCTTTACTAAGACAGTCCGTGTCTTTAATCTCTCCTTACATGGAAGCTATTTGGTACCCTAAATCATTTTGGATGCTCTTCTCTGCACTTGTTCTAATTAAAAGTGCTTGCATTTTTATAAACCCTAGGTCAAGCAATCCCTGAGCTACAGAGACTTTACCAAAATGAAGCAGTTTGGGATGAGTGGACTCCTTTGGTCTAACCTTGACTGAGTTGGTTTAGCGCCTCCTCTTTTTTTAGAATCACATCAGTTTTTTCATTGATCAACTGGTCCTTTCCCTTTAACAGTAAAATCAGATCTGTAACCTTGAAGATAGACAAAAGAAGATAAACAGGAATAGTCAATATGTAGAACCCACAAATGCTAAAATCTTTCTGTGGCCTATCCAAAGGGTTATAGAGTATCACCACCTCAGCCAATGCTGGTCCCTCATTAAGAGAGGTAGGGTTTGAAAGCAGGACAAGAACTCCAATGGAAAAAAAGATACGGCTTTGGGTGAACTCTACATTGGAATTGCAACTTCTGTCATGGTCAGCTGATGGCAGCTATAAAATAATTACCAATTTAAAACCATACAGGACTGCAGCTTAAAACGCTCTGCAGTGAGTGGACCTAGGAAGTGGGATGTTGAATACTGATCAGCACCACTGTGCGTTTACGGTGATTTCCTAGAACAAGGGTCAGCTTACTGGGCTGGCTCCTCAGCACTAGGAGAAGCAAGTTCAGTGGCAGCTTGAGATGTATGCTGGGATAGGTAGAAGAGTTTGCTGTTGGCTGTAGCTGCTAGTGGCTGTTTGCCCCCAAATAAGATTGTAAAGACACATATGCTAGTTCCAGGCCACAAAGAATGTGGGTTAGAGGTCTGGGAGTACAGATTAGTTTACACAGCTAATTACTACAATGCCTAGCAAAATAATACAACTAATGGCCAAAATTGATCAAAATCACATGAAGACTGCTGAAGCCTTCTGACCATCACTTTTTTCAGATAACAGAACGGGGCTCACTTCGGATTACAGCAAACCAAGTCTTTTGTGTTAGGAGAGAACAGCTCTGAATGTGCAATAGATGCTGCTCTTCTTCAATCTCTTTTTAAAGCTGCAGACACTCACCATCCAGGAAAGGAAAATGTCATGTTCTGTGTATGCACACTTGGTTTATAATCCCATATGTCAACACAAACCCATTCAAAATCCTGTCTGTTTGCATTCCAGGACATAGAAATGTAGAAAGCATCACTTCCATCCAGAACCTGGGCATTCTATGTGACCCTGACTGATTCATGAAGAGTCAGATCTGCAATTCACACCCAAGAGCAAAGAACCCTAAAGAGCTGGTTCTGAAGGCTGGATTCAGTGAGATTGCACCATTGCTTAGCTCACAACACACAAGCTCCCAGCAACAAACAAGCATTGGCCTAAGTTGTCCAGTAACACTTTTCTAGACAAAATAACGTGGACTTGACAGTGGGTCCTTGAATGCCAAGTTACCAGCACACAGCAAACATTTCTGGGTTAAATTGGGACCACCTTTTAACAGCACAAACAAGGCTGTGATCTAGTAGAAAAAAAAGACTGCAAGAACTGTAGTGTGATGCTTTTGGAAAACTGTCAAAAAATGATGGAGAACCTTAGCACTGGGCTCTCAGCTAGCCTGTAAGCCATGTGTTCCTATCACTGGCCCCTAGCCCTCCCTCTCCTCTTCAACTGTTTAATATACCCACCTGCTGCATCCTGCCATAATCTGATCCTGCAAACGAACGCTTACGCACATACCTAACTTTGAACACATGCACAGTTCTATTGACTTCAGGGGAACATCTCACATGGGTAAAGTTACACATCTGTGTAAGCATTAACAGGAAGCCCTTAGACTGGACACTTTTTGGGGCAGAGACTCTTCCTGGATGTTTGGGGCCTAATCCTGATTTGGGCCCCTGGGTACTAGGATAATTACTAAAACAGAGTCCAGCCTGCTCTGTGTGGATTAGGGCAATCCAAGGGTTCAAGCAATAAACCTACCTGCCGCTGTAATTCCTCCCTTTGTTTCCGTGTTTCTTCCAGTGCTTTGGCAATTTCGACACTGACTGTTTCTCTGCTACTTAATTCCTTCTGCAAACCAGTGATAATTCAATAATTACTTACAAGGAGAAAATTCAGTATGAAGCTTTCACAGGAACAAAACTAAAAGCCAGTGGTTTCTCAACTCCAAGATCCAAATCCATTCCAATCCATCCAAATGGAATTTATAGGTTATTAGCACACACAATCTCATCCATCAAATCAGACTTCTTGTTAAATCAATGCTAATTTAAGACTGGCAGGGAGTCCATTTCTTGGAACTTTTCACAAACTCAGGCAACTTAATTCAGCTTACCTAAAATCTAACACTTTTTTGGTTTCTATTGAAGTCAGTCTTCACTGCTCTTCTGCTGAAAAATTGTTGCCACATCCCACTCCAGAGGTATCTGCATTTCAGCGATGGGTGAGTGACCCCTAAGCATTAGCTGTAGTGGTTTGGGATTCTTTTTAAAAATATATGTGGACGAGAGGATTGATACTGGCACCATTTTTGCATTGGCACTGCTGACAGGTGCACAGTTCTGGTATGCAAAGACAAACCTGATCATCACATGAAAAGTTTTATACCTGCCAATTCCACTTTTTCTTTTTCCAATTTAAAAGACACTAAGAAGGAAATGACTCCCTCCAGTGGCCAATTCTTAAATTCTACATCACACATGAGGGCTGATATTTAATGTTCAGAGTTTTCTATGAGAGTATAATCTTAAAGGAGAGAAGGTTTAGGCTTTAAATGACTGAACAGGGTTTTATTTAGTAGTCAACTAATTTAGATGCAGTAGCTCTAAAGGAATGAAATGATGTATTGCTAATGCTATTCTATGCTTTTATTAGTGCTTTTCTTCCTCAGAGGATTTCAAAGCTATTCATACTTGACAGTATCCCTTTAAGTACTGGAATGCATTGTTTATGCCAGTATTTAGTAAGACCTAAGCATTTTGTGTCAAGAAAGTACCAGCCATTTGAAATTAATCTTGAATGGTTTGTATTCTGTGTAGGATTTTAATTCCAGAGGAAGGTGTGTGGCAGTAATTAACCATGATCTGAACCTAATGTGGCTTTAAGTATGGACAAGAGAGTACAGTTTGCCTTAGCTGTTTATCAAACTTAGTTCTTTACTCAAGCATAGTCATCAACACACAGTTAGGCCCATACCTTTAGTCTTTCCAGTTCAGACTCTTGTTTTTTTAAAGAACTTTCATATTCTTGTCTGCATTCATTAAAATCTTCATTTTCCTGTTCCAACTGGCTCTGTAAAATGGAAATATCTTGTGTGCCAAGAACCAGTGTTTTAGCATTTACGGTGTAAGTAAACATCCATACACCCCACCCCCAAAGAGATGTTGATTTATGCATATTCAGTGCCTCTGAACATTGTTGCTTGGAGAAAGATCTTCACCCTCAACTTCAAACCACTACAGTATGAACAGCTTTGAACCTGCAGTTATATATGAATTCAGTATTTTCAGACAATACACAGAAGGGTTACAGGTGATGCCAGAGACAGAATCTGGGGATTCAATATCCCTCTAAAGAACAGTTTCTATACTTACTATCTTATGTTGAGAAGTTGTTTTATCAAACTCTCGAGCTGTTTCAAGGGCAGCTATTTGAGCCTCCAGCCTGCTAATCCGTTCCGCACACTGATGCTTTACAGTTGAGATATGCTGTTGTAATTTGCTGCTCTCAACCTCTAGATCTGTTTGCTTCAGGAAAAAACATTACTGTAAGTTAACACTGTATTAACCCTATGGTTACTGGAGGGCAGAGTATGTGGAGCTTTCAGTCAGAGAGTCAGGCATAACTTCATATTGCTCATCCCCATCCTTATTGCCAAAGAATGACAATGCTATGCTTTATTTCTGTGGCCATCTGGCACCTACCCTCACATACAAATACATTTACTCATCTTGGAGCCAATGCTGCAGTATTAGCAGGAAGAATTCTGACAACTGCAGCCTTATCAATAATGAAACAGAACTGGTAGTCACTGAAAATGGTGAAGACTGCTTTAGTATGAGTAGCCTGAGTGATTAGAGGATTCTCACCAGCTTTTGGATCTGTAGATCCCTCTCATCGATTTCTTCTTTGCTCTTCTCTAGTGCCCCATTAGCAAGCTGTAATGCTTGTTCAAGTTCTTTCAGCTAAAACAGGAGAGTAAGTTACTCCCTTGTCCATAAAGATCGATATTACTGGAGAACAGCACACAAAATAGTAATATGGGGTAGGGAAGGAACTAGCAGAGGAGGCTAAACACAGAAACCCTTAGACTGCACCTTTCAGGAAAGGGCCTACCTGGCACATGTTGCTTTCTTTAAAATTCTTCAGAAACTCTTCTCTCTCGCAGAGCAGTCCCTGTGCTTCAGTTACTTTGCTGTTCAGTTTAGTGACCTAGAAATAGGAATCGAAATGTAAATAAATTAGATAAGGGAATGTGTCATACCATGGCCCCTGCCTCAAACGCCCTCCAGCAGCTGGCTGTGGCATGACAAGGGCACCTGCTTCCATCTATCCGTTATTCACCCATGCAAAGGAATGTTGTCTCAATGACCAATTCAAACTCTTTTATTCATATAAAATGCCAAGTCCACAGGTTCCTTGTAGTAAAAACAGTTCCTCCCAACCCCCAAAAGTAGAACTTGATTACAAGAGCTCTTCAATCCCAGTGAAAGGTCTCTGGTTACCCGGTCACCCACTCATTAATCACTCTGTCAGAACTCGGTTATCCCCATTCCAGGGCCCCACCCTCAGAGAGTTTCAAGACGCACTTTTCTCCCACAAGTCTCTTCCTGGAGCCCAGAGTCAGCCCCTCACTTGTAAGTCCTACCCCTGCTCAGGGGAACCTCCCTCCAGGACCAACCCCTTTTTCCTGGGCATTTTTCACAGCCCACCAGAGCTCTCACTGCAGCGTTACATTCCCCAGGCCTCCTTGTCTGTGAGTCCTACCCCTGCTCCTGGGGGCCTCCCTCCAGAGTTAACCCCTTGCTTCTGGGCTAGGCTTACGCTGACCACTCTGGCTCTTCCCTTTTTCCTAGGGACCACTGTGCAAGCCTTCCTGAACCTTTGCAGGGTTCCCAAGCTCCAGCCAGTCCTTCAACTGTTTTCCTCAGAACTCATCACCTGCAGCTCACTGTTACTACTCTCCTGGTTTCCTGTAGCTCTTTCTTTCAGACAACTCTCTGCTGCTCTCTCCTCTGCAGGAAGGAGGCTCTGATAGGCCCCTTCCCATTTTCCTTCAGGGACCTAGAAGGGTCTAGGGCACAGGTACCATCTTTTAAGCAAAACTGGGTGGGTGTGGGTGTGAGAGAGTCAACTGGCCAGTCACCAGTGCACTGGCCTCTTACTTCTAAAAGGCCAGTGTCACCCTGTGACGGAAGGGTTAGCATGAAATCAAGGCTACAAAATCTCTAGGTAAAATACACGCCCCCCATAAGGTGAATATGGTGAGATAAGATTTCCTTTCAAAGCTCAATGTTATATTCAGTCTCAAATCTTCTGAAAAAAAAAAAAGACTGAAAGTTTGGCAATTTGTGTTGGGTTTTAAATAAAATTCTTTGGATGCTAAAACACACCTAATCCATCCAGATGGCCAAAAGTGCCAACCCCACTGAGTGCATTGGTGAAGGAGGAGGAAATACCTGGGCTTCCAGTAGGTTCACAGTCTCAGCATGATTGGTTCTAGCTGTCAATAGCTGCTGTCTGGTGTCATCCAGTTTCTGCTCCAGAGCAGTTTTCTGAAGATTAACACACCATCACAGATCATACAGGGGGACTCCTAAGTTCTATCTCTAAAAATTGATTTTATGCTGAAGGCAAGATAGCCATAATCAAACAGCAGTTACTAGGACTTGTAAGACACCTTTGCACCTAGGAGCTGACACTGAGTGAAGCTACTGATCACTACTGTACAGTATTTGTACTGAAAATGGGAGACTTGGAGATGCTTGACTGAGGTCCAAGTTGAGGATGTAATCAGCATCTGTGACCAACTTCAGGGAGTCAGAGAAACTACAATGTTGCAACAGAAATACCTCCTCTACTGCCCTTTAGAGCCACTCTGCTGGGATACTACAGAACACACATGCAAAGGGTAAAGTGTATACTAGCTGTAGCATTTACTCTCTAAAAGGACATTGTGCTGCCTCTACAAGTAGCTTTCAAACTGGACTTGGATTTATTTAAGCCAGGTTCATTTACTAGCTGTACCAGGCTAGGGTGCTGTGCACTGCAGGCAAGTGCTATCAGGGAAAAGCAGGTGTCCCTGTCTGCAGACCTAGGCTGGGGAAACTTGCCTCTGTTCAGAAACAATATGGTATATCAGTGCTGCGGAAAGGGGTCAGGAAGTAACAGGAGATATTGGCTGTGCTCAGTTCCCCTACGTGCTCTCTCAATTTAGAGCTATTTCTCATCAGTGCTTGGGTCTTCGCTCTGTGGATACAATGGATGGTTTGGACTTTGCTTAAGAGTGCCCAGAGTTCTTTCCCATGTGCTTTGCAAGCCCTTTTAGCAACTAGAGCACAGAAGAGGAGGAATACACATTAGTGTTAACTCTTTGGTTACTGATATTACGGCTTGCAACCTCTGTGTGCTACCCTCACTAAAGACATGATCTTGAACACACTTGAGCAGGTCTAAGATTCCATCCAGCAGGCGCATAGTGCAAATACACACTGGAGGAACAGAGGCATACGCAGGATATGAGATATTTCTTCTATCTGTACTGTATCGACAGATACAGTAATAGCCAGACAGTTCTCAAGGGATTTAAAGCAGTCTAAAAATGTTACCTCTTTGAGTAGCTCCCACACATGTTCATCCCCTGAAAAATTCCCTTCTAGTCTCTTTTCCAGGGAAGACACTTTTTCCTGCAGATGTTCAAGGAGTTTATTTTTCTCATCAGCTTCAACAGTCATCTGTTGAATAAAAAGCCAGTGTCATCTTTATAGCCTAGCTCTTAGTACATAGTGGTTTCACTGGGGGGAACACACCCACCCCCACAAACAGACATCAAAAAGAAATTCTCTTTTATGAAAGCCACCCTATGTTATCTTAGGGTATGTCTAGGCTGGGGAAGAAAAAAAAGGAAGGAAGGACCAACCCACGGCAGCAAGTCTCAGAGCCCGGGTCAACTGCCTTAAGCTTATGGGGCTCGTGCTACAAGGCTACAAATAATATTGTAGACACTGACACTCAGGCTCTAAAACCCGGCAAGAGGGTAGTTCTCAGAACCTGGGCTCAAGCGTAAATGTAAACATCTGCACTGGAATTTTAGCCCCATAACATGAGCCCAAGTCAGTTAACCCAGGTTCTAAGACTTGCTGCCATGGGTCTCTCTTTTTTTTTTTTTTTTTTGCAGTGCAGACAAACCCATACAACATTAAATATATACAAACTCAACCTGAAGCTAGGTAGGTAGATAGATTATTCCCTTTTTCAGGGCTGTGGTTGCCATTTCTGAAGCTTCACTGAATCTACCCATCCATTCAATACTGGCCTACATAATAATTTGTTAGACCTATGTAAAACTTATTGTCCCAAATAAAATAGAGAATGTATTTTAATATCTTGAACTGGGATTTCTATAGGAAGTGTTTGAAATAAAGATGTCATTTTAACTATTGCAGTTCTACCAATCCATGTTATTTGCTTGGTCCTTTCAGCCTTTCCAGTACAGGTCTGCAATTTTATTACTTCCCATCTGGAAAAATTATGCAGTATGGACCCATACTTAACTTACTAAGTTGTATGCCCAACAGAAGCTAGATTTTCTTGTGATGATTTCTGGATGTCTTTGGTATTAATATTTTGGATTTAGTATGACTATTGCCAAAGACTTCTGTGATACCTAATTTAGTTACATGATTCCCTTCCCTTAGCGCTTCCCCAATTTGTTAACATATTGTCCACAGTTAGCAAAGCTCCATTATGCAAGCTTCTTGAATTTATTCACAAGATTGCTAGTTGGGGTATCCTGGCTGGCAATTCTCACACATTTACCCCACTTTCCAGGCATTTATAACTCTCCTGCTGACAGTCCTAAATAGAGCAGAAACTTGCTATAAAAGGTACTTACAAAAAATTAAGTCTCGTTCTTGCTTTACATTTACTAGCTTTGTGTGTTTTTACCTGCTGGTAGCAGGTCACATGCCTGGTTCATAATTCAACTGAGGAAGTTAATATAAAAATTTCTGCTTAAACAATTCAGGAGCTATATTGCACTGCATTCATGCCTTTCAGACTGATTAAATACAATCCTCCATCTCGGGTATAGGAGCTTGGGAACACTAAAACCAAACCAACTTCTGAGTGCCCTCAGATCACACACATAAGAATAGCCATACTGGGTCAGACCAAAGGTCCCCACACTTCCACCTTTAGTTTGTGTTGTTCATATTCCAGTTTGAGAGATTCATGCTCCATCTGTAAAGTTTCCAATCTCTTCTCACAACCAGAGGCAGCAACTCGAGCCTATGGCATATAGGAAAATAGTTTTCTATTCCAAACTCAGTTTTTACAAAGCAAACGCAAACAAACATTTCAATGAAGATCCAGTTTGAACCGTCACATGAACTGACGGGAAGGAAGGTATCAGACACCAATTATCTCAACTTACGTTTTGCAAGTCTGCTGAAAGATGCTGAATGAAGGTTTGTAGCTCTTGTCCTCTCTGCTCCAGGGCAGTGATCTTATTTTCTGCATTCACCTCAGCTGCCACTAATTCATCCCTTCACAGAAAGAAAAACAGTAACTCAATGTGCCAGCAAGCAGAACGCATCTGCCAAGGGAAGGAGGATAGACTAAGAAACCTATGATTTGTTTCTAATCTTAAGAACAGCCATTCTGGCCTGGAACAACTATTCACAGGAGCTTAAAAGCGAGTTACTGCATACTTCAGCACTCATAACCAGGCGGAAGAATGGTAGTGACTGATCACAGAGAACTCTGCTAAGTGATCCAGGTTGCATACAAACAAACCAAAAGTTCCAATTTAACTGTAAAAGGGCAGTTTTAGTAAAATAAATAAAAAAATAAATAAATAAAATAAAAAATAAAATAAATAGTGTATTCCCTGTCACACACTAGTATGCAAATATTGACTGAGCATTGAGTCTACTATACATGCAGACCCTTTGAGCGGAGCTAGAATCAAGTGGAAAATAAATCAGAATATCTAGATATTGCGGACAGACTCCTCTACCCCACCACATACACACCTCTGTGCTTCCAGCTCCGAGTGCTGCTGCCGCAACTCTTGCACTTCATTGCTCAGAAGCGACGACAAGTGGCTTGTCACCTGCAACTCTTCTTTAGCACGGGTTAGCTCTTGACTGCATGCCTCTAGCTCCTGTTCTGCTCTGCTTAGAGACTCTTCCTTTTTCAAAAGCTGAACATTAGAACATTATCTTTGACAAAGATGAACTGATACTGTTAATAAAGGCTTCTGAAGGAGGTGTCTTGCTCCCTTTATCAAAGTTATAAGATAAATTAGATTAAATTTTACACATAGAAAACTGAAAATTCAGTGCCAGCTGGGAGTTTACATGATATTGCCTGCAGACACATACTGTACAGACTCTAACCTTCAGTGAATTAAAAACAGTAGAACCTCAGAATTGCGAACTGACCAGTCACCATAACCCTCATTTGGAGCTGCTAGTAAGCAATCAGGCAGCAACAGATACAGTAATGAATTGTGTTAAAGGTAAAATACTAAAAAAATAAAGGGAAAGTTTAAAAAAAGATTTGAAAAGGTAAAAAAAACCTCTGTTCTTGTTTCATTTGAATTAAGATGGTTAAAAGCAGCATTTGTCTTCTTCACAGTAAAGTTTCAAAGCTGTAATAAATCAATGTTCACTTGTAAACTTCTGAATAGGGCTATCGATTAATCGCATTTTAATCGCATTGTTAAAGAACAGAATACCAACTGACAT
This sequence comes from Dermochelys coriacea, assembly GCF_009764565.3. Lineage (NCBI taxonomy): Eukaryota > Metazoa > Chordata > Testudines > Dermochelyidae > Dermochelys > Dermochelys coriacea. Next base: position 24,084,796 of record NC_050083.1, on the reverse strand, counting down.
TTATTAAAATATTTTGGATGTTTTTCTACATTTTCAAATATATTGATTTCAATTACAACACAGAATACAAAATGTACAGTGCTTATTTTGTATTATTTTTATTACAAATATTTGCACTGTAAAAACGATAAATACTATTTTTCAATTCAGCTCATACAAGTACTGTAGTGCGATCTCTTTCTCATGAAAGTGCAACTTACAAATGTAGATTTTTGTTTTGTTACATAACTCCACTCAAAAACAAACAATGTAAAACTTTAGCGCCTGCAAGTCCACTCAGTCCCACTTCTTGTTCAGCCAACTGCTCAGACAAACAAGTTTGTTTATGTTTATGGGAGATAATGCTGCCCGCTTCTTGTTTACAATATCACCTGAAAGCGAGATCAGGCATTCGCATGGCACTGTCGTAGCCCATGTCACAAAATATTTATGTGCCAGATATGCTAAAGATTCATATGCCTCTTCATCTTTTAGCCACAATTCCAGAGGAAGTGCTTCCATGCTGATGACGCTCATTAAAAAAATAATGCATTAATTAAATTTGTGACTGAACTCCTTGAGGGAGAATTGTATGCCTCCTGCTCTGTTTTACCCTCATTCTGCTATACATTTCATGCTATACCAGTCTCAGATATGACCCAGCACATGTTGTGCTGACAAACAGCAGCTACGCTGCGCGCCTTTTAGTGACACAGCTGTAACAGCACAGCAGTGTCACTAAAAGGTGGATAGTGCAGACAAAGCCTTAATGTTTAGCCACCAAGTAGTATATATTCTAGCACCAAAAAGACGATGGACTATAAAATAATCTCACCATGTGTTTGACTTTGGCCAGTTCTTGCTGTTGAAAGCCCTCCAGTTCATCAATTTCATCTCTCTTTTGGAAAAGATTCAAACTCTGCTCCCTCATTTCTTGTAACTGAGCTGAAAGCATCTCTTTTTCCTATTAAACAACCACCAAAATTAAACAAGGAATCCAAAATGTCTGTGACTCAATTTCAGGTCAGCAACATATTAAATTAAGCTTCTTGGGAACAGGATCTTGTTTTATGTTTATATCTGCAAATCACCGTGCACTTTTATGGTGCTATATAAATAACAGACTTCTTATATATGTATTTTTAGAATACATGCGTCTCAATAACCAACACAGCTTGCATTACTGAACTTCCGACACTTTCAGGACTGTGCTGTGAACAAGACAAATAACTTTAATTTAAGAAGAAATTATATAGAAAGTTCTTTACACCCACCATTCAAACATGCCATGATAGGCAATTAATACTTGAAACACTTGACAGCAAATCTAAACATCTGTTTAACGTTTCTATGGTAAAAGATGCCTGGAGCAGAGACTGTTGGACAGCTGGAACAACTACAGCAAGAACGAAATCCTTTATGAAAAATTACTGAAGTGGAACTAATTTCTGCTATGATGCTGACAACACAAGACTGAAGTCAACATATGCCTGCTTTTGGACAATAACTTTACAATACGGCCATGGCTGCACTCACGTTACAGCTCTTTTGGCAAAGACTGCTCTCCTTTTTATAACAAAGATACTCTGGTAGTGAAGCACTTCACGTCAAACCCCCAGTGGGGTAGGTGACCTAAACAGGCAAACTGGTATTGCTGTTACACTTATTTCATTTGCACGCATCCATGGCTATGAGCCAACAGGATTTTTCTCCAGCCAGATATAATTCCCTTATGCGAATAAAGCTCTGGTCTATAGTTATTACAGTGCTCACCAGCTACTTTGGTGACAAGGCTAGAAAGGCTCTTAACAAATCTCACCAAGTCAATGCTACACAGAAAAATAAGGGGAGCAGTAATAAAGCTCATCCTGCAGCACTCTGTTCAGCAGTTGCCATAGCAAATGCATACAATATTCATGGCAGGAAATGAGCATCAACAACAGACAGCAAAGGTTAAAGGTCAACTGCAGCAGCACACAAAGGAAGAGGAGCGCTTGCAAGTGCCACTACATAGTCTATACTAGTGAGGGTTTGGTTTATACAGTGCCAACAGAGCGCTAAATGCTTCACAGACAGGCATGAAGACATGCTCACTGTCCCAATCAGTTTATAGTCTGAAAATAGAAGATTTTGCTTTTTTTTTTTAAAAATGTATCAGCTTACACATAAAGATCTTCCTCACCCCAGGACCACTCTGCTCTCCCTCTCACCACAGAGGGATAGGAGATTAAATCACTTCCTGGCATGCAGTGCAATTTTGGAGTCCCTGACCCCAAATCTCCATGGTCAGACCACAGAGCTCTCACACTGGTCTGAAAGGAATAGCTGCGAGACCTTAGCACTCACATCTCTCTGTCCCTCAGCTGTCCCCTCTGTAAAATACAGATAATGCCTCAGCAGCACTGTAAGGGATTAATTTACTAATACATTTCTTGCTTTATGCTTTCAAGTAAGTGCTATCTCAACCCTCCACTAACAAGACACGAGCAATCTGGGTAAAGGCTGAGCTTTTACATCTATGCTGGCTGGCGTGCCAATCTTTCATCTCTTGCTTGCATCTGAAGTCTGTGATTTGTTATTCCCTCTCCAAAACTAGTTCCAGGTTTAACTTCTGGGGTGATGAAATGGAGAATGAAACATGAATATCCGGTCTCAGCAAGAGAACAAGGAATCAGATACTCTCAATTACATTTTCTGTATAAACCTTTGCTTGCCAAGTCCCAGTATATGCATAGGCCTACATTTAACACAGACATATCAAAGGAGACTTGCCTTTTCAAGATGAACCACCTTTTCCCTCCATTCCTGCAAAGGGGAAGAAAGGGGGACAGAAAAAAGAAAGGGCAAATAAAAATCTAAACGCCAACTTTGAAATGCAACAATAAATGTGACTGAAGGTATTAAAATTAGGGTAACTTATCAAATGGAATGAATAAAAGTAAAATTAACCAGAGAGGATTTTAATATACCAGTAAAGCCTAAGACAGGTTCATTTATGACATCATAGCATATCTACTCTATGCAAACAAAAATGCATCATCTACAGCAGTGGTTCTCAACGTATTTATCATTGTGGGCTATATAGGCAGCTCTCTCTGTGCTATGGGGGCCACGTTCACACAGTATTTATGCTACCTGTATCGCCCTGAGGATGTCACATGGGCTGCAGCTGTGTGCTGATTGGACCGCAAGCAGCCCACAGGTTGAGAACAACGATCTACAAATATTTTAATTATGTGACAACAGAGTTGTACTTAGACAGCAAATGTGAATTTGAGTTCCCATTAGACTTTCACAAACTCTTTTAAAGTACAAAGAGCGAGCTATGTACATTGTCTCAGAATGAACTGTCAGCAACACTGACCCTTGCACCATATCCCTCTTCTTTTCTTCCACCCAGATAAGAATAAATCAAGATAGTCTCCAGGCAGGAGACTGCTTGTGACATAGGCAAACAAATGCTGCATCTCAGCAGTGATTCTCCAGTACTACAACATGTTGACTATGCCAAGATCACTGCACTCAGAAGCCTCCCACTATTAGTCAATTGTTTCAACCTTGTGTTTATTACCTGGTCCTTTTTTTCTAATGCCAAAGCCATTCCTTCAGCCATCTTTGCTCTGTTGGCCTGGTAAGCCTCATTCTGCTCCTGAAATTTCTTCATGGAAGCTGTCAGAGAATCACTAGTTAAAAAGTCAGGGTATGCAAATGCCAACACTGTATTCATTTCTGTAAATATTGTAGGTCACACTAAAATTTAGAACCACTGTCAAGATGGTCAAGCCTCCCTTTATATTCGCACAATGCCTAGCACTATGTGAGTGCTACCACAAACGAAGATATCAGTGGAGCCGCTATCTGGACTGCAATAATGCTGTAGATTTTTTTAAAATGCCAGTCATAAGTTCAGCAAAAGTGCTTGTTGGCAACTGTCAGACTAACAGCAAACAAATCAGAGCTGCTTTGTTCACTATAAATCAGGTACAAAGTTGTGTGCTATTTTTACAACCAATATGTACTCAATAGGAAGAGAAACACATTTTTAACTGTACAGCTTTTTACACTCTATCTGCATTCCAGGCAGAATGGTTTTAAATTAAAAAAAGGAAAAAAATAAAAGTACGTACAATCCTGATGTTTTTCTAATGCAATTTCAAGCTTCTCTTTTATCTTCTGCAAGTTTCGGACCTGTTCAGCATAATCTTGAGTGAGGAGGGAGAAGCACAGACCAGGAATGGTCAGACATTAGGGAAAGAAATTTAAAAAAAAATATGAGTGGAAAGTGACAATGATTTTCTTAACTAGAAAATCATTCCTGTTAAGGAAAACTAGGTTGACCTTAACAATGAACACCACAAGCAAATCGTTCTACCACACACCATCCATGGGGTAAATGGTCGGTACAGACAGAAGGGCCTAATTACGCTAACGACAGGGAAAAGGCACTAAATCCGGCACAAGGAAAGGGAACATTGGTTACAGCAGAATGTGGTTACAAGTACGATGATTTGGTTTGATTTCTGCTTGTGAAGAATCGCTCCAATGAGATAAAGTGAAGGAGGGTCGGAGAAATCCAAAAGCAGTTGATTTCCTTGTTCCATATTACACCTTATCATAGCTGTGCAATATTGCAGAGATAGTGCATTTTGGCTAGCTCCCCTGCTTAGCCAACGGTATCACACTCTTACCTTTAAAATCCCGGTCTTAATGATACAGAAGAGGCAATGAATGTGTATTTCTGCCATTTTTTGAGCAGACATGACTAACAGGCCAGATTAAAGGAAGAAAATACCTTGAACAAGTGTATTTAGAAGCCCACAGGAGGATACGTTTACAGATTTTGGAGTGTGGTCAAAGTTTCAGGTATTTGTAAGACTTCTGTCTCTATGGCACCTAAGCATTGAGACCTCAAATGCCCTCAATAATACTTACGGATTATTCCTTTAGGAACAGGTGAGCACCTTACAATTCCAATTGCACCATAAGCCTCCTTTGCACTTCCCATATTCGAGAGCTGAGCAGGGGCCTGCCCAGCCCCCAGTTTACGTCAGAACAACCTTGAGGCTGCTCCAAGTTATGCTTTGTTTCCTATGACCCCCCTACAAGCCCCAGAAAGCAGAAGACAGCAGAGGACATAGTGCATTCTAGCCATGCCCCAATCTATTCCCTACACACAGGACTGGGAGCAGAGTCCCTTTGCCAGCTGTATGTCAGCCAGGGAGGCCCCCATTACGGGGACAGTCTCCAAGGGTCATTTCTGTCCAGTTTAAGCTGCATCAAGATCCAGGCCCCCATCCCCACTTTTCCCTTTTTTTGGGAGTCAGGTCTTTTTAGACCATTAGTCTCTGCCCTGAAAGAGCTATGTCATCTTAAGTCCTGTACAGTGCTGAACACCACGGAGCCCTGACCCTAACTGGGGTCTCTGGATGCCACTGCAATAGTAAATAAGAAAATCAAACTGGGGACACATCCAAAAAGAAGTGTTCTGGTTGGAGCATGGGGACAGAGAAAACTATACTGAACATTTGGGAAGATCACACAGATGTGCCAAGAGAACAGCAGGAAGACAGGAAGTCATAAATCTTTATTTTAACATTCTGTATGGATTTTGTAGTGATTGTATTGTACAGCTCTCAGATGCTGACCAACAGGCTTATTATAAATGGATTAAATAGAAAGTTAGCTAGACAACAAACAAAATTCCTTTTGTAAATAAAAAAAATATATAAGCGTGAAGGAAAATATTTCCCAGCATTGAAAGGTTGTAAGTTATCGTTTACATACTGAGGAAACATACCAGATAGTTTGGCCTCCAGTTTTCTTATTTGTTCATTTCTTCTAAGTAGCTGGGATGAGAGATCTTCTCTGGAGCTGCTTCCATCAGAGGCCTTGACAGGTTAGAGAGAAACAGGTCTGAACTTCAGAAAGAACAATCCTGCCACACTCAAATTTTAATGACTGCAAACATTATAAGGGCTAGAAATAATTAATGGTTTCCTATTTCCCATAGAAAGGAGAACAAATTTACATATTCTGCTGGCTAAGTCAGTGCATATGGCACTTGGGAGGAAGAAAGAGGGTTTAAATGTCAGCTCTGCAACATGGGCCTGTGACACAGAATACAATATTTTTGAAAACAAATAGTTGCTGAAAACAAGTAGCTCAAATTACTGGACTGACCATGCAATAGGATGACTGGAAAGAGGTAAATTAAGCCACACAGGTTGGAAGGGTTCCAAGCAGGGGAGAGGATGAATAGGTAAGTAGTGGGAAAAGGGAAACTGTAAACCTTTCATCTGGGATAAACAGTTTGCAAACACTGATACAACGTTAATTTCTAAAAATAATATTCATTTAATTAGTTTTTATTCTCTACAGTCCTCTTATTTTTTTGCTTGTTATGGAAACAAAATTAAAAGCAATTAAGTGCATACTGCTAAAGCATAGAATTTTTGAAATATGAACAACAAATCCTGAACTGTTGCACATATTTTATTGTATACAACGTAATTGTAGCTGGGTCATTCCCACAATATCAGAGAGACAAGATGATTGAGGTAATAGCTTTTATTTATGGCTTATTACAACAGTCTGTAACCCACTAACCCCCTCTTTTTGTCCTATGACTGCAGAGATGTTAATGGTCCACTGTGCCTTGACTAGTCCCTTACAATATACGCTAACTACTTATGCTAAACAATCTGTTCCACCTTGCGTTTAGCTGTGATGCTCCAAGTACCTTTCCCAGGCCAGGTATACACTACAGACCTATATAGGTATAACTACATCGCTCAGGGGTGTGAAAAATCTACACCCTTAAGTGACAGTTATACTGACCTAACCCCGTGTAGACAGCACTATATCGATGGGCGAGCTTCTCCCATTGATATAGCTACAGCCTCTGAGGGAGATGGATTAACTACGCTGATGGGATTAACTCTTCCATCAGCACAGGAACTTCTTCACTTAAGTGCTGGGGCAGCTGTGCCGATGCAGTGTTATAAGTGTTGACCTGCCCCAGACCAGAAGAAGAGCTGTGCGTGGCTAGAAAGCTTGTCTCTCTCGCCAACAGAAGTTGGTCCAATAAGAGACATTACTTCACCCACCTTTTCTCACATACATTTTAATGTCTCCCTCCACTGTACTTCTTTCTGTTCTCTACACCAACAATGCAATAACCACAATGTTTCTCAATCCTGTATCAATTGCTATGTGAAAATGAGCTGAGTGCAGGTGTGAGGAGTGAAAAACAGAGTGTAGTAACTACAGTATTTTCCCATTGACTATTTGAGATCAAGATTTTCTGCCTTGCTCAGCAACCCATGTCTATGTGGTTGAGATTCAGAAATAATATTTTACAGCATCCTCCTTGGGAAAATCTCTCTATTTTACAGATGATGGAATGAAGACACAGGGGAACCTGCTGTTCTACAGCAACACAGCATACAGTAACTGCAGGCTCTGAAAGTGATGCTGCTGTACAATCTAATCTAGGGTTTGGGTGATATAAAAGCCTTCAGAAGGCACGACTTTCAGCCAAAGCACTAACAGGTTTTATTTAATTTATACACACCTAAAATTATTAATATATAATCTATGTATTCTATAGTTTCAAATGAAAAATAGTTTATCTAGACATTCCAGTAATAACCTACAAGTTTTTCCAATGCTACACAAACAACATAAGCATCCTATGTAGGTATGTAAACAATATGCCTGACCAGAACTGCACCAGAAACCTAAGGGGTTAACACAGAATCAGAACACTACAATCTAAGACTTGGATTGCTTTCTTGCAATCTTCAGCATTACATTTGTTAGTCTCTAAGGTGCCACATTTACATACAGTATCTTGTGTTTTGCTGTAACATTGTTTGTTATTTTATACATTAATTTGCCATGTTCTGCACTTAAGAATATAAATTACATAACTATCCTTACATGAAAAAAATAATTATGTTTAATATTTATTCTCATCCACTAACACTTGACTATGTTTACTTCAATTTCCAAAAACTATTCTGATTAGAGATACATTTGCACATCACACATCTCTCTCTGCCATGCACTTGGTTTTTCAATCAGTCAAGATTCTTGCAAGGCTTTTTGTAACCTTGTGTTAAAAATGCTGTAGTAAAATACAAAGTACGATACTTACAAAATCATCTCCAGAATCTGCTCCCACAGATGTGATTGACTCTTTGCTGACTGATCGGGGAATCCTGGCAGCCCCTCCTGGCCGATTAGCAATTGCTGCTTCCTCTGCTATCTTCTTCTTCAGTTTTGCAAACATTTTACTGCAGCTGCCGTTCTATGGCACCTAAAGAACCAGGTATTTTGAGACACAACTGTCACCAAATTACACAGTTAGTAAGTTTGATGCTCTATTTAAAGTTCCAAAAGCCAAGATTTAATTTTAACTCAGCCAGTTTTACTCCTGTTCCAGTTTCTTCAAAGGGCTCATGGCCTAACAGTGCCTGTGAATCAAAGAGAGATCAAGTTTCAACACCAAACCAGACAATAGACTGAAACCAATACAACATTAAAAGACATTTTTATTACCCTTATTATAAAAGGTTCATATCCATCAGGCTGCACAATTTAAAAAAAATTTAAAAATTACCTACTGAATTGAGCAGAAACTCTCAAATTTGTTATTATTAATTGTCAAAAGTGGATCTGGAATTGTCATTGGTGACAAGTTATGCAGATTTCTTTCCAGAAAGAATTTAATTTACTTTGTTTACACAATTTTCCTTAGCAAAGCTGTGGATAAGAGGCAAGAAGTTTGGTGAGGGGAATTTTCTGTCAATTCCGCAGATTGTATTTCCTCATTTTGATAGAAACAAATAAAGAAATTCTTTAATTTTGCTGTTCAAATTTAATATTTTCTGTAAATATTATTGCAAACACTGTACATTTCATTAACTTGAGACTTATGCTCTGGTTCAAAGCGTTACTGCACAGTTCCATGTTTATAATCTCAATAATCCCAGCCAAATATTGCTTAGATTTTGTAATGGCTAATGCTGTGAACAAAACATGTGATATGAGAGTAAAGTTGGGTTCTTTCTGCGTCATTCACACTGGTATTTTCTCAATGTTTTCTCAGAACTATTTTGGCTCTCTAGAGCTAACAGGAATAAAAATTAGTTTGCAGTTATTAACTACACCAATCAAGGATCGTAGTAGGAGCATATTGACATGACAATGATAGACACATATCTCACAGTAAATTTCTCTCTTGCTTCCCACCTTTGGTGTTTTGAGTTCTTACTATTCCCTTTGATGCAGGGAATTATTACCAAGTTCTTCTAAACTCTCTATTTTGGTGGCTCAGTTTAGAGGACCTAGCAATTGGAAATAAATCTTTCCCCATTTCATCACCTAATTTTTAAGCAATTCTACAGAAATTTGACAATATATTCAACAATTCTGCTTTATTGTCTCCTGCAATGTCAACTTTCTCACATATTCTTCTGCTAATTCATCTGTTTGTCTTGTGTTCTGAGGAAAGTCCTAGAGGAGCAGCACCTACTGTCATCATTCAAATGTTAACATGTTGCTTCTAGAAATACTGAATATTTATCACACTCCTCCATCCGCCAAATCCTTGTTTAACAATCCACTGATTTACCACGTTGACGTGCAACCTCAAACAAGTCTTTATTCTCAACTCACCTGGATGTCCCTCCTCTATGCTGTTACAACCCCTTCGAGTGTTGAAAGCAGCAGCGTAATCCCACTGTGAAATGAGCATTCCAAGCAGTGACATGAATACAGTCACTCAGAACTCTCCTGCTTATTTTGTATTAATTACCTCACTTCCAAACAGAGTTAACATCACTTATTCCAGCATAAGGAGCCCACACAGGGACAGATTTCAGAGAAGCAGCCGTGTTAGTCTGTATTCGCAAAAAGAAAAGGAGGACTTGTGGCACCTTAGAGACTAACACATTTATTTGAGCATAAGCTTTCGTGAGCTACAGCTCACTTCATCGGATGCAATGTCCTCCCTGTAGACAATGCCAAAGAGAACTGGAAAGAGCTTTGGGCTCCAACACATTTTCTGAAGTTCCACACAGGGCATGGGGACCATCTGGACCGTGCACCTTACACAGGGTCATGAGAGAAGGTGGAAGGAGAGCAACGCAGAGCCGAATGGCTCCCTCGCAGGCCAAAAGAGGCTGCCCCAGGCGATGCGCTGCAAAGCCCTCCAGCTGACAATCTGGAAGTGCGAGACGTTTTCGGGGTGCTCCAAGAACGCCTTGTCCCCTCACCGGGCCTGGGCTCCACCCTCACACACACGCCCCCCCGGGCTCCGCCCCCCATCACGCACCCCCGCTGCACCGGGGCTGGGCCCCACGGTATTATTGCTCCCGAAGCAACACGGCCGCGCCTTCCCCTGCCAGCGGCGCCCCACGAGCCCGGCTCCGGAGCGGTCCCAACCCCGCCGCTAGTACCGGCCCGGGAGCCTCCTCCTCGGCAGCCCCTGCCAACAGACGCGCTCCCCGGCCCGCCCGGCCCCTCAGCAGTCGTGGCGCGCCGCGCTCAGAGCAGGCCGGAGCCGCAGGGCGGGGGCGGGGCCCCGGCCCCCCCCCCCACAGGGCCTCTCAACATCTCACTCACCGCGCGGCCCCGCGGCCCCTCCGCCCATCCCCCATCGCCGACACCGCGGCAGCTGCTTCCGGAGCCCAAGTGACGCCCCCAACACCGGGCACGAGCTGTCAAGGCGCGAACCCGGAAACACAACTCAGCAGCCGGAAGTGACGACAAAAAGCGACGGGGGGAAGGAGGCACCTGGCACCAGGCGCATGCGCGCCGTTCCTCGCCGGCCGGGCTCGAGCCCGGGGCGGGGCCGACCCTCGCGGGGCTGGTTGCGGCCCGGCGGGCGGGGCCTAACCCGTGACTTCTGCGGTTCCGGGTCCCGGCCTAACAGCGGGGCAAGCTGCAGCCCGCGCTCCCGCGCCGCCCCCCGGCAGCCTGGGCCCTTCCGCGCCATCGCGCCGCTGGAGGACGAGGCAGGGCCGCGGAAAGGGCCAGAGCCCCCGCTGCCCGCCTTCCTCCAGCCTGCCCCCTTCTCCCCACGCCTCGCTGCCGGGCAGCCCGCTTCCGCCGGCTCCCTGCTGCCGGCCGGCCGCCCAGGCAGCGGCGCTGTTGAGGTCTTGTGCGTGGCAGCACCGAGAGCCCGCGGGGCCGGGAGATGGGCGGAGCATGCTCAGGGCACGTGGAACCACGGGAGAGCGTGGCAACCACACTTCTAACAGGCACGTGCTCCTAGCACCTGTGAGAGACTCAACGCAGCAAAGTTTGCTTCCTCTATAAGCCCAGGAGCAGCTACTCACGTTCAAGTTCCTACTCCCAAGAATAAAAGGTGCAGAAGTTTCTCGCAAGACAGAGCGTTTTTTGGTTTTTTAAATAGGGGTAAAACATTTTTCCCTTCTCTTGCCAAAAAAATGCCATGGAACCTTGAAATGACCATAAAGGGTTTCACTTGACACCACAACCTCAGTGAGCATAAGCTCACCGAGAGCTGGTACAGATGTACACAAGGAAAACCAGAAATGTTTAAGCAAATGTTTATTTTATATTGGTCATACACAATTTGAGTGGATTTCAGATACAAAAATTCATGTACAATAGTTCACAACTGATGAATGTAGTCACATTCTGAGAGAACATTTACCAATGTGAAAAAACACGCTAACAGCAAAAAAAAAACAAACAAACCACACTTCATATTGTCATTCGATGCAACAAACATTGTTACAGTATTTCGTTCCCTTGGTGCTGTATCAGCTCTGTGCAGAATCACAGTGTTAGGTTGGAAAGTCTGTTGAGTGGAATAAGTCTTCCCAGCAGCAGCAAGCAAAAGATGGCACATACACACACTATGCTTTTGAGGAACAAGTCACCACTGGCTATTAGGCAGTCCTAAACCCACTATTGCCTCTTGCTGGGGTATTTGCCATTGAAACCCACAATCTCTCACAGTTTTGCACAAGCTACAGCATGAAGTATCAATATCAACAGACTAAAGCTGGGAAGAGATTTATCAGATGGAATGAAACGAATGAGAAAACTTGCATGGTTGAGATATGGTGTAAGCAATTCAGATGCATTAAACAGACAACAGCTTATAAGTATTGCACAAAACAGACATCAGGTTTCAACATCAACCATGTGAACCATTGTTTGTGTGTATTATCATCTTGGTAGCACTTTGCAGAAAAAAAATGTCCTTTCTAACATTGTAAAACCAAAATGACCTCAGATTCCCTCAGCACCAGGAAGGTCTCTCACTGCATGGATCAGACCAGGACTATTTTCTCTTCAGTATTTTCTTTTTTTTAAACCTCAAGTCATAACAGAAACTGGCAACAAGATACATGGTTATGTAACAAAGGGAAACAGAGGCTTTGTGAACCATTACAGAGGTTTGTCACTCAACAGCATCACATGCACTATAGACTAGCTGCACTTGTAACAGGATACGTACATGTAAAACTCTTGTGCTTCCATCTCTTCAGAAGAGAGTGCCTATTAGAAATATAACAGTATATTCCCTACAAATGGCATCACAGTTCAACAACATTTTTTTAGTTACATACAAGCATTGGCCACAGTTTATTAAAATTCCTTTCATACCACTAGGGCAGCAAGTTATGACCTCCAAACAATAAGTGTTAAAAAACAAGCATGTTACTTTCTAACAATACAAAGCTATAAAAAAGTTACATAAATCATTTGTCTCCATGAGGGAAAAAAAATGTCAGATACTAAGTGCAGACACGCTTGTTCCACACATGGCTGATTTCAGCGTTCATTAGGATTGTAAATATATAGAGTAAATGTATACTCACTTGAATTACAGTAGGGATTCCATCTGGCTAAGATGGCATCATTGAGTCCAAATATATCATGATCTACATATTCATATCCCTTCTTGACATAACACTGCTGCTGCTGACTGATTAAAAGCTCGGCTTGTATCTTGTAAACTAGAGTGGATCATCCCATTTAAATTGGGTTTAGGCATTTTGGTTGCATGCAGTTTCCATTTATGGAAATTTAAATATGCCTTCCACCTGAATTATCCAAAGATCTCCTTATGACTATTCTCTTAAAGTTGTCTAGTCACCACAAATATGAGAGACTAAGGTTTGTGTATAGCTAAACCAAGAGAAAAATCTGGAGAGCCACTGGTTCAAAGGCCAGCTGGCAGAAGCAAAAGTATGCAAGAAATCTGCTTGCAAAATGGCACTGAAAGAGGCTTAGAACTGATAATGGAAGCAATAAGCAGGCCTTGGTGTCATTTAATTCTAGTTACTAATGAGAATCAAGGTGGAAACTGAATTTTTTTTTAAATGAAGTAACTTCAATTCTCACTTTAATCTTAGAAGCTCTAACTTCTTCCTGAAGTGTCCAGTGGTCAAATATATGTCACAATATCTATATCTCTGTGTGTGTGTGTGTGTGTGTGTGTGTGTGAGATAATATATTCCTTTCCTCCCAAAGACAATAGAATATTTTCTGGAATTACATTGCTTTGGTGAGTTACAGATATCTTGCAAGAAAAGTCCATTTGCTCCAAAAAATTTCTCTTTATATATTTTTAAGTAAAATAGGGTTTTTTTTTGTTTTTTTACCAAAATAGGATATACAGGCACCTGGCTGTAAAATAATTTTGAACCAATTCAATTTAAAATTACTTTTAGCAATAAATATTCTGATTCCCAGACAAGGCAGAAAGCTCCCATTTTGTGCATGGATGGGCTGCCTGAGGTGGAGTTCATCTTTCTGAATTTCCATCCCCATTTTCCTTGTACTACTTGCTGATTCTCAGGGGAGGGGCAAGAGAAAGTAGTGGCACCATGTGCTTTTTTAAAAGTACTGCTAGGCAATGCCATGCTCCAGCAAATCAGCTGAGCGCTGCTACTGAGAAGTGGTAGTATCAGAGTCCTGGGGGTTCCTTCTTGTAAGCAGATATTAGGGAACACAGTCTGAAGAGAAAATGCAAAACAGAGTTTCTGCAGCTTCAGCTTGTATGGCAGGCTTTGTTAGCCCTGCAGGAATACGTGCAGAGGAATGACCTCTGAATAAGATCTGAAAACTGCTTCAGTATCTGAACTGAACAAGTCAACGGTATTTGAAGTCTGTGGCTCAAGTCTCAAAAGCTGGAGGTGAAGTTGGGATCTAAGAGCAATGCACCTACAGAAAGATAGCTGATTGGCAGAAAGACTGAGAAGGAATGGAAATTCATTCCTTCGATCTTCTGAAAGACCACTCAATAACTCAGAAATCCTCAGCTCTCTTCATCCAGGGTGGAGGAGGGGGGAAGAGGAGGAGAGAGTTACAAAACAAGGCAGGGTCTTTTTAAGATGAAGGGTCTTAAGAGCAATGGCAATACATGGGCCCCATTATGGCGATCCTCCAGTCCTCCACACAGCATCCTCAAATACAGACCCTGACTGTACCACAGTCCAGTTACACTAAGTTTGATGGCATGGTCTGTACTAGACTTTTCCCATAAGATTACCATGGTTCTTATTGGTGCAGCTCTACCAGTTGTAGCATTGGTGAGAGCCCTGGTATGGATCAACTGTAATGTTTTAACTGCTATGTTGCCTAGTCCTGCCAGCTCTATATTAAGGCTTCTAGTGTACCACTGCTACCACTACTGAGTTGTAATGGTAAGAAAGTCTAGGGTAAACAAAGCCTGTTTAAGAAAAGTATTAAGACAGAAGGGCTATTCAGAGAGGTCACAAGTTTTTAACTTCCAGGAAGGAGTTTGGTTCAAAGGTTTATGTACAAGTCAGGATATGGTTCTAATGCTAATGAAAGGATAAAGGAATCAAGCCTTTTCCACTCTCCAATATCTGCAACATTGTATGGAATTTGGGCTTCTATGCATGCTCCCTCACAGTACAAAGAGCAGCCATAGATTCACACACAGGTATTAGCATCTCCTCCCACTCTCACAGGGTCAGTTTTTACAGAGCTGCTAAAATTTTAAGATCTCCAAAGATTAACAAGGGCCCCTGCTGAAGCCTGAATTCCCATTCCTATATGCTCCATTTGAATTTTAGGAGAGAAATATCCTCATTTTCTCTCCCTGAAAGAGTTTCCTAGTACCCATTACTTCAGCACTATTTGCCAAACATTATTTTAAATCCATCAGGACAAAAAACTGTTTAAGACTTCTCCAGAATTCATTCCAGAGTCCAACTCAATTTTTCACAGGTTTTTAATGCACCTTCATTTCTGTTAGAGTCTAATCCACAAGCAGCAAAGTGGTGGCACCTTTTTATATTTGGAGAGGGGTTAGAAATTACTGAATTCATAAGAAGCTTCACAGCCCTGTTTGTTGCTGTTAATCTGAGACACCTAGGGAAAAAAAGGCAACTATAGTAACCTTGGCCAGATGTTTTAAAGCCCAGATAGAGGAGTACAAGGCAAGAGGGATACCACCAATGGAAGTAAATTACACCATACCCACTGTTATCATAGGCAGAACGTAGGAGCTGTGGCAGAAGAAATCTGCAAAGCAGGCACTTAGTCAAGTTTGCATATTTTCCTCTAAACATTATAGGCTCTGCTTGCTGTCTTCATAGGACCTTTCCTGCACTTGGAAGGCAAGTTCTCTCCACCGTTATAAGCAAGTGAAACAGCAGCGTGTTTGTTTTTTTAACAAAGGTCTGACAAGAGCGGGTCCATTACTTCTCCCCTGACTCTTATAACTGTGAACCTCCCAGATCAATCTTTCTTTCACTGCTATTCACTTCCTAGCAGTGAGGATTTCTGAACATGAAATGAACAGGAGAACATTTTTCTGTTATGTACAAGCATGCTGTATGTACACAGAGGTATCCACAGCCATATCCACATGCCTATGCATATAGTAGGTATACACATGTTGAGGACAACTCAGACTAAAGGTCAGAAGGTACCATGTTCATGTAATTTCATCTCCTGCACATTACACACCACAGAATTTTACCCATCCAATCCTGTAATAGACTGCTTAGTCCCTGGCTGAGTTACTGAAGTCCAAGTTACAGAGAATCCATCATTTACAATGGATGAGTTAAAGTAAGTTTGAATGGGACAAACTGTTAGAACAAGATAAATGAAGTTCACTCTTTGAAAATCCCTGTTGTCAAGTTTGATTAATAGCAAGTATTCTGAACAAGACCAACCAGATATGATAGAATAGCCAAGAGGAGAATAAGAGACTCCTTTAAAAAGTGCACCTCTGACTTTTTAGATTCAGGCAGAGTGGATGACATGTTTAGATTTTGACTTAAAGTTCTCATTGTTTTCAGATTCTATGCCAGCCTCTCCTACCAGTCCTCTCTGCATGTCTGACTAGACCTACTGCAAACTCCAGCTAATGGGGAGGCAGGACCAAATACATCACTTGGTCCTGTAGACATAGAAGTCACACAGATGCACCATAAGCAGAGAGAGACTTCATCCAAGCTGAGCAGAAGAAAAGCATCAGGGCTTCCCTATCGCCCACATTCCACAAGGGTTCACCAGGACACAAAGATGGCATGCTAATGGAATCCTTTCTTCCAAGCTCATGTACACATGCTATTCCCAGCTGCAGAGAAGTGAAATGGAACCATAGCAGTCAAAGATAAACATGGGATTTCATTACAGTCACAGTGCAGTGACTTGGGACTGAGCTTCTAGTTTATTTAATGTTGAAGTGCAGGAGGGGGAAGGTAACACAGATGCTGTGCTCTCTCCCTTTGTGCTGCGACTACAAAGATTTCCATATTCCTACATGGCTTCCCCTATGTGTCTGCATACAAAGGATGCTCCATGAAAGTTATGACAAAAGAAAAACTAAACATTAATGCAAACACTCCATTGTATGATTGGGACCTCATGCCCATGAGAAAGGGCAAATCAGCCTCAAGCTTCACATTTCCTGGATTTTGTTGGTTCACGTCACAAAATTACTATCATTTCAGTGTGAATTGGAATATTTACATTAGTAAAAGAAACCCCCCTGCTCACTGGATGAGGCCTGCTGCACGTAGTTTTAGCCCCAAATTATTTTATTTACCAAACATAAGCCCCTGAAAATAGAGGATTACAATGTAATGCAACCACAAACTTAACTACAGCATCTTGAATAATGCTTCTAAAACACCCTCATAGAATGCAATCCAATTGGCGTACGTGTGTATATATAATTTTTATATATACATT
The DNA here is from genome assembly GCF_009764565.3 of Dermochelys coriacea. NCBI lineage: Eukaryota > Metazoa > Chordata > Testudines > Dermochelyidae > Dermochelys > Dermochelys coriacea. The sequence goes on along the minus strand of NC_050083.1, from coordinate 24,067,594 downwards.
TATTATTTCAAGACCTTCCTATATACAAATATCTATACATATTTACAAGCACACCCAACAGGTAGGTGGGTGTGTACTGTACATAAACACACAAACACTGAGTATATACATATTTATTTTAAAATAAACTCAATCTCAGCTAAAGAAGAGTGACGGAAGAACCACAGCTCCACAGAAAAGAACTGCATCATCAACTAGAGGTCTGCTCAAAGAAATTCTTCTCATAATGTTCCATTGATCTGTAGTGCCTGTGGGAGTGAAGGACTTGGCTATAGTCCAGCCCAGTGCCAGCAAGTACTATGGAAGCTCCATGCTTGCCACCTACTCTGTAACACCCACTGCTGTTCTGACTGGACTCCCGTACAGCAGTGCTGATGGGCACCAATCCCAACATGTAGCACCCTCAGCCCCTGGCTATTCCGAACAAGAAGATGGTCACATCACTGTGTGATTCTGTGAAGAGGCCCACTGAAGTAGGCACTAAAGTAAGGAAGCTAACAAAAACTCATTTTAAAAATTGAAACATTGGACTAGATCTCAAAATTAAACGGCTACTCAGATTCCTCCCCATTTTCCAGCATTGCAACAATGAACGCAGAACAAAACCGCTTTCATGTAACCGCTTAAAACATTCCACAGAGGTACCATGCACTAAGGACACAACAGAGTCCAGCATGGTGTCCTTGCTCTATTGCAGGTTTTGGCATTACAGTACAGGGAGCACTCCACGGGACTTCACTTCACACAGCAATACAGCCATGCAGAACAAAAAGCCAAAAGGCAGCCTTTCCAGCACCATACACCTTATATTCACACAGAAACAAGATGACCACAGTTTGCTTTGCTATCATTATTTCTAGACCTGTCATTTCAGGCCATTTGACAATCTGTTGTACAATTTCAGATACTAAAATTACAATCCACATCTCCATAGACTTGCCTTTCACTGGATTTAAAGTAAACACCTTCTTGGTAGAAAGAGTATTTTCAGTTAAAAGCCCACTATTCATTTTACAGATTTTTAAAAACCAAACACTGGAGCCTACAAAAATCAGTTGTGCTTCAGTCTTGGCTTTGGGACAAGCTGGCTTTTACACTGCCAGCAACTGAAGTGGAGCCAGTCTCAAAGCTGAGTGTCTATAGGCTATTAGATTGGGTGTTTAGAACATTTGCTTCATAGAAGCCAAAATCCTTCTACTGTTCCAGTGCTTCCCTCCTCTATGCCTCCTTTATGTCAAGGGGTGCGAGAGCTCCTGGAGCTTGTTCTGAAGCTAGGAGGGCATTGCTTTGGTAGCTTTACCCTCCTACTTCTCCAGCAAACACCTTCTCTACCTTAGCTTTGAATTTCGTACAAATCATTACGTTCCTTGATGCAGACTTTATAGAGCCCTGCTGGATGTTGTCTAAGTCTGGGTGGAATAATTGTGTAATTAAAGGGGCACAGCATAAGAGGCGATACCTATAAACCAATCCCCACTAGCTGTGTTTTGGGGTTTGTTGGTGACTATGTGCCTCGCACACCTTCCCTCTGCTCAGTCTCCCAGTGGCTCATTTGAAAAATGCTATCAGAGCAGGACTCAGAGCAGACAGGTAGGGAGTGGGGTGGAGTGATGGGCCCTCACCATACTTGTGAAGGGCTACAGTGCTCTGTGGCAGCACTTATTAATCATTATAACATAAGAAAACAAGCACTTCTAGGGTCGCAAGGATCCCATGAAAGATCATCCCATTGTTAAAGCAGGCAACAGCAGCAGCCCCAAGAGGCTTCCTGCCAGGTGTTTCTCTGTTGGGAAGGGCTGGAACTCAGTACTACTATGGAAGACTGGTTTGATTTCTGGGAAGAGACTCACCAAGGGCTGAGAATACTGCAGAAGCCACTCACTTCATCCACTTGACGAGGTAAGAAGGGAGACACCCTCCACCCCGGTGATTAAGAAGCTCTACTGACTGACTCAAGAGGAGTTATGGACCAGCATCCTCAGCCAAAAGGGTGGTGGCTCTGACAAGACATGGAGGTGTGACAGACCTTGCTATATTGTGGAAATGGGGCCAGGTTTGTTAATTTCGTAATATATGCTACCAGCCTGCTATCTACACCCAAGCAGGCAAGAGGGGACTTGTGTTCTTGGCCAGCAGTGCCGCTCAGTAGAAGATTTAAATTACTAATTTACATGGAACACTAGATGTCAGGAGATCCCTCTGCAGCATCACTCCAAACCCACTGCTCCAACTGCCATTTGTTCTAGCACAAGTTTGTCCAATTACTCACCTAAGATTGAAAAAAATATATTTGTTATGAAGGGCCATTTCTTTTATTGCTCTTGCCGGTTTGCATTATGTGTTTCCAGCTTTACCATTTCAAATCCAAACTCTCTGGGGATAAAATATTGGTTTTCTATTGGGTTTTTGCTTCCAATTTTTTTAAAACTGTATAAAAATAAAGGATTTCCATAAAGTGGGCTAAAATTGACCAATAATATTTTTATGCTTAGGAGCTAGATATGGTTGCTTTCAACCACAAAAACAAAACTCCAGGGATTCCTTAGTTTAACATTTAAAAGATGTGAAAAGATTTGTTTATAAAATTGACCCCATACAGAATGGGGCAGCAGGGCTAACAGCTGGCTGTTTAAAAAAAAATCCCAAATTTTAAAATAAAATCAAGTAACTCCTTTTGTGGATTTTCACATTAGAAAACTGCACCATTCAAAGTCTGTGGCTAGGGAAACCCTGTTGCAGTAAGGAAGTGTTTCTTTTAATAGTCATCAATGGTGTTTTCCAGGAACACATTTCTAACATCCAGGATGGAAGCCAGCTCCAGAATGTGTTTTTGGAGGTGAGGGTTCTCCACGGTTTCATCTCTTGGCAGTTGGGGATAAGATTCAGGATAATTTCGAGTTTCCTGCTAGATGAAGAGAGAAAAAAAAAAAAAGAGTACAATTATTTTTGTAATCTAACAGTACAGAACAAAAAGTATAAAAGGCCAATTCATTAAAAAACAACAAACGCGCTGATCTGTTTGACAGGCCACAAAAGTGGCCAGATTTTGGCAGAAATGATGAAGCTGATCTTCACAGCCATCTGCCTTAACACACAAGGAGTGGCCTAGTTTTCAAATTATGGCAGCTTGGTGCCTACAGGTGACTGTGGCAGTGGCAAAGCCTCATTAACCCAAGATGGTCAGGTGTGTTTAAGTGAACACATGATAAAAATAGAACAGGCAATTTTACACATGTGCTGAATACACTGCTAATAATATTTTTCTGCAATGCTCAAGCAGCAAGCAGGTAAGTTAGGTCTGTGTGCCAACATCCACAGTATACTTCACAGTGGACATGTATAATAGCATAATCCTAGAGGCACACTTCATTCCTGGCAACAGAGGAACCATCTTTCTGCCCACTGTAATTATCTGCAGTCTTCAAGGTCACAGAATCACAGAAGCGTAGGGCTGAAAGGGACGGCAAGAGGACAAGTCCAGCTTCCTGCAGTGAGACAGGACCCAGTAAATCTAGATCATCCCTGACGGGTATTTGTCCAGCCTTTTCTTAAAAACCTCCAGCATTGGAGATTCCACAGACTCCCCTAAGAAGCCTATTCCAGAGTTTAGCTACTCTTATAGTTAGGAAGTTTTTCCTAATATCTAACCTAAATCTCCCATTACTTCTTGTCCTCCTTCAGTGCACATGGAGAACTAATCACCATCCTCTTTATAACAGCCCTTAACATATCTGAAGACTTACCAGCTTCCTCCCTGCATCTTTTCTCAAGGCTATACGTGCCCAGTTTTTTTTAAACCTGTCCTCATGGGTCAGATTTTCCAAGACTCTTATTTTTGTTGCTCTCTCTGGACCCTCTCCAGTTTGTCCATATCTTCCCTGAAGTCTGGTGCCCTCACACTCCTCAAAAACTCCCACCCACTCACCCCGCTTTGGAAATCATGAATTCTGTGATGCATTCCAATTTGAAAGCCCACCCACCACTTTTGTTTATAAACTTTCCAGGCTGTGCGCCAAGAGGTCCTCTGACTATATTTTTTGACATAGCACTCTTAGTATACACAGCTGTGTATAATTACAGTGCTATATAAATGAATATGTATGTGAGTAGGCTCAATACTAGAATGTGTACTTCAGAAATGGAGGGATGTGTCCAAACTCAGATAAAATTGTTTCATGCTCTACATGGAAACAGAAGACAGATGCACTATATTGTTAAAACTTGTTTTGAGCATTTGTATACAAAGGCCTTTTCACCTGTAAGAATAGCTAATATTACCCGCTACATGCTTCACACATACATTACTGAATACTCATTTAAGCATGCAAGGAGTCCTTATGAGCAGTATTAAATGAAGCCCACGAGCAGAAGAGCCACAGAAGTTAGATAGAAAATCCCTTTAACCCCCAGCCAAGGCAATTTTGCATGAAAACAGAATTTGTCTGGTGACTTTCTCAGAGGGAAAGTTCCCTGCATACCCGGAAAATTTTGTGCATCCTCATGGTGGCTGAGCAGAAGATGAATCTTGTTAGAAGTAAGCGAAGAAATTCATCCCCAAAAAACTGAAGAAAGGCCTGATCTGCAGAGGAAGAAGGTGACACTTAAAGAAAACTGAATTCAGAAAAGCATTTTTGAGGCAAAAGACCTTTCGGAAAACACCACATGGAATAGCTGTGCATTTCACCCACAAACTGTATTATTCTTTGGCACAGCTGAGCAACGAGAAACAGATAAGAAACCCAGCTCAAGTTGTGCCAGTCAGTTTTCTGTTGAGTGCGTGTAGGTCTTTAAGGACATACCTATGGAGCGAGAATGGGTCAGCAGCTGGGCGATATCCCGGTTGATTTTTCTAAGGTAATCTTGACACTTCTCCCACAATCCTCTGCGCATGCTTGATAATCCAGAGACAAATAGGAATGCCATTAAAGGATTGTTCAGAAAGAGGGTGAAGAGGCTACCCCGCTGAGACTGATCTAAAAGCCAATAATAAACAACAACATGATGCATTTGGTGTGTGAAACAGGAGTGCTGTCCCTGCCAGAGTAGACCCCTGGATCCCTCCATTCCTCTCCAACTGCGGCAGTAACCTGCCGTGTTTATGGAAAGGTCTTCCCAGCCTTTATGATGGGGGCCAGTTCTGGTGATTCACTCACTAATTCCAGTCAAGGTTCATGAGAGATATGTGCATGATGGGAGCACAGGAGACCCCACATACTTATGAGTGGTTTAGATCTTTCCAGTTCTGTGCATGGTTTTAATACAATTAGTGTCAATCTTACAATGTAAGATGTTGTATAAGATCATCATAACTGAACCCACCAGATAACATTTCTTTTACAGTTTATCAGCATTACCAAAAACCCACAGAAATGTCTTTGTTCTGGTAAGAAGTAGGCAAGCAACACAACACTTGGATATATATGGTCCCCCACCCAAAACAGACATAATGCCCCTTTGTTTTTTCCAGTTACTCTCCAGAAACCTACTCCTTTCCTTGGGAGTGCTGCTGGCTCTATTTAACAGCTTACGACAAGGAAGAAGAGAAGGCTTTTACTGTGGGAACCTCCTTTTGGTCACTGGTCAGTGTCTTACCAGAGTTCCAACAGATATTTACTGGTGCATTACTAACACTAAACAGGAATCCCACTGGAGACATTGTTTTAATAGGTAAGTTCTATTATTTAATCCAAATTCCTCTTTGTTAACAGTTTTCACTTGAACAAAACTTTTAATATTTTCTACTCAAAAGTTTCTAGCAAATAATAGAACTTACCTTAAAGCAATTGTGAAGTCTCCAGCTTCTCTCATGCATTCATTTGCTGAGCACCACTTCCTGTGTCTCAAACTATGTCAGCAGACTGGACTTCATGCTGGGAAGTAGCAGTAAAATTGGCAGCCCTCACAGATGCACACCAGAACCATTCACAGTTATAGGTATTGGAAAGTTAATACGTATATATTCTTATTTAGCAAATATTTATTTTGCTACTTAAAGTAATGGCTGCAGTTGTTTCCGTTAAACTCTGACAAGTAGACCTCCTGATCATAGTGCAGGCCACAGTGTAAACTCTGTTTTAATGGAAAAAGGCAGATAGGAATCTGACCATAGTCATCTTTAACCTAGAAACTGGCAGAAGTATTCTGGTCTCTGACTTGCCTATTCTGAAAACTCATTTTCCCATGAGATGCACTAATTGTTTTCCTTAAGAAAGGCTCTGAAATCTATACTGGTGCCAGAGAGATTCTGCAGACTAGATATTGATGCAGATTCTACCGCTGGCCTTTAGAACTGCTCCTGGAATAGAGTGGGCAACATTATCTTAGTGACATTACATTTGTAGTGAAGATTCTCTCAAATGCTCGTAATAGAAAAAGTGAATTATGACCCCAGCACTGTGGTGGCAACTTTCTGGGTCTCTGCATCTGCAAACTGAGTTTCCTCTCTGGCACTTGGTGAAGCTGCTTGGACAGACTCTAGTTGAATCATATCATGTTAAAGTCATTCGTCATGAACTGTCAGTAAACTCTGGGCATGCTACGCTGCTTCAAGCGCTGCTCACTCCCAGCTGGGGTCATCATCAAGTGAAGAGAAAGGATCAGAAGGTGATCATTTTGGAAGCTGATAAATGTTAGTTTTTTAAAATACAAGCGAAGCTGTGAGGAAAGGCAACCCCTTTGTACCTTGTAATGCTTTTGGATACGCTGTTGGAGAAAGCAAGCACACCAGTGGCTGTCCAAATAAGTTTGTGAAATTCTGTAACAGAACAGTTAAAACATCAGTTATTTTGTCTTGTTGGTTGGAACCTCAATATATGTTTAATACATACAACTAAGGAGGGGATGAGCAGGGAAGGAAGGGACGGACACACACACACACACACACACACACACACACACAGTGAGTAACTGAAAGTAGGCACTAGTTTCATAGCAACAAATTGCTTTTAGGGAGTAACCCATTACAGTAATGGACTTACTTTAAAAATATATTCTGTACTCCAAACAACAAATCTGTTTGTTTTCAGGCCAAAGACCAACCTGGATTAGCCCTTTCAATTACTTTCCTTGCCATTAGTTTGGCTGTCCAATGAAGGTAAAAATATTGCTTTTTCCTAGCAGTAGGACTGTTCCCACTGGAATAGGAGAGCCACAGGTAGGATGAGTATTAAAATTGGCTCCATTTAAAAACAAAATGTGAACCATTAAGCAGCTGCTATGCGAAAACACAGTTTCAAGTTAATTGCTTAATCTATTTTCCCTCAATATTAGTAAAAACACACCATATTTTACAAGAATTCATCTGCAATTCAGAGCTCTGCATTGTTCTACACTGACACACAAGGAATGCATCTTCTGCTCTAGAATCTACTTCTTATAGAAAAAGAGGTCATGAAATATTTGTCCAGTTTAGTTACTAATCTGAGTTGTTCTTTTCCTGCTAGCAATCTTTCTAAAACCGAAGAATTGCAATGCCTTATAAGAGAGACCAAGATGTCAGCATGACACCAGCGCACACATTCACACTAATGAAACAGTGGCCAGTTCAGTGCAATTCATAGTTCTTCAGATTACATATTATAAACCTAAAATGCACATCATCAATCTTGAGTTTAAGACCCAAAGAATCATTTACTACTGTAGAACCATCAATCACTTGGCTCAAACAAAGGAGAGGTCCCAAATCTGGATTCTTTCTGATTTCTGCCTAACAAGCTGATATTTAAACTCCTTGCAAAAGTACTTTAATTAAACTAATTCCTTTTAAACATGTCAAAATACTAACAATGGCCGGTCTAATCAAAGTAATACATTTCCCATGCCTAGAAAAATACTGTCTAGGCTAAAAGCTCTGTTCCAAGAAAAGCCCAAGTGAGATTTATGGACTAGATATTAAGATTTTGGTGTCTAATGAAGAATCATCAGAAACTTACTGTGCAGACGACTGCAAGCCCAAAAGAAACTGATACTATTGAACTATATATAGCAGGGGTGGCTGAACTGCAGCTCACAAGCCATATGTGGCTCTTTTACAGTTACAGTGCAGCTCGCAGACACCCCACCCCTGTTCTTCACCTCCCAGACTGGGGACAGGGGGGAGGAGGGAAAGCTCTGGGCTTCTGCCCTGTGGCTGGGTGGTGGGTTCAGGAGCTTCTGCTAGAGATGACTGGTGCTGGGGGGGGGGGGAAAAAGAGCACACAATTTAAAAGCCACTCCACCCCCCAACAGCTCGAGTCATGCCCCCTCAGGCAAATCCCCCTTATCCTCAGCAGCCCCTCCCTGCAGCTCCCAGGTGTTGGCTCCATGTGACAAGGCAGCAGCAAACCCCTGGGAGCAGCAGGGAGGGGCCGCTACCTTAGCTCCCTGGGAAGCCATAGCAGCAACTCTCCCTGCAGGTCCCTGCTGTTCGCTGCTGCCTTTCCCCATGGCAGCAGCTTGCCAGCTCCAACGAGCGGGGCTAGCAAACTCTGGCAAAAATATGAGGGGGAGGGGCATGGGCACGACACGCGCCCCCCCCCCCACAATCGCCTATAGCTTCTGCCCAGCAGGGAGGGGAGACGCAGGGCTTCAGCAGCAGTGGGGCTGAAGCCCTGATCCCCAGCAGGTGCGCCCCAGCTCTCAGACTTCTGAAGATTGTTGTATGCATAGAGTCAGTATATTTAGCTACCCCTGCTATATAGGAACTATTTAGAACTCCAGGGGTATGTCTACACAGCCCACTAAGCTTGGGGCTTTGTGACCCGTGCCTGCAGACTTGATGTTCCAAGTCCAGGAGTACCTGATTGATCAGCAACACCACCCTGGAGGGTATTGCTGACCACAGGATATCCAGCACCAAATCCCTGACCTCAAGGAATGGAATCAGAACAGCGCCAGCTACCTCTTTGTGAGGTCTGGAAATTGCAAAAGATCATCTGCCCTGGATGGTGGCAGAGGCATAACTGCCTCATCTGGAGAAGAGGATGAAACAGGTGTTTGACGGTGGCTTAGTTATCTGCCCTGGCCTTCTGCTCCTCAAAAGTCTCCTACTAGTGGCAGGCCAGTTGGGGAGGAGAGGGCTGTGCAACTCTCTTCCATAGGGAGGCCAGAGTACCGATGGTCTGGCAAACTTATCAATAGGCAGTCCAGAGTATAGCCATGGGAGGGGGCGCAATACGGAACGGGGGTGGAATACAGGGTTGGTTCTGCTACCCTTGATTACGAGCTTAATATTTCCCTATGACTGTCTAAGAATGGGTTCCTGAAGGGATATGTTGGAGAACCCTGAACAGAAATAGAGGAGACCAACTAGAAGTCCCAGCCAATGGAGGAGCACCTGCAGAAAATAATGGAGAGTCCTGCAGTACCAGAAGACAGTCTGGAAATTGGGATCTCAGGAAAATTATACCAGCTGGCTCAGCCTTCTACCATCCCCCTCGGCCCTTTTTTGTAATTACTTAATTGCTTCCCATTATGTGGTATAAAATCAACTCATATGCATTTGTTCTAGATAGGCTTTTCTGCCTTCTCCAGACATAAGATATGACAGTACCCCAGTTCCTTTGCATTCTCTAATTGGCAGAGGCCCAGATCACTGCACTTCCAACCCACCCTACAGTCTACATTCATTGGCACACAAGAGAGCTCGTAGGAGATGAGCACAAAGCACTTTTGTAGTCAGCCTGCTCCTCTGGAACTTGCCCCCAATAGAAACAGTGAAGCACAAACCTTTCTCTATTTAGAAAGAGCTGCAAGATGACTCTTGGTCCAGGTTTCTCCAACAGACTAACTATGAAAACCTGCTCTCACAACTGACTGGCCAGATTCCTCCTCTGTCCTTGTGGAAAAGCTGTGTGCTGCAGAGGAGCTCTTATAATATTAATTACTCAGTTTAAGCCATGCAAAGTGCACATTTGTCATGGTGATGGGCACCTACTAAATGTTCCTAAATAAAGCAATCCCCAACTTTGGATGGGTCCAACCCAGATATAAATATCAGAGGCATTCCTCTATCCTTTTTGCCTCCCACTCTACCCCCATAAGAGCACAATGGTCAGCTCTCTTGCTTAAGTGCCCTGCTTGAGGAGGAACTAGGTGATATTCCCACAGCATGTTGTTCAGTGTGACTATGCATGCTGCGTGGATGGAGAAGAGATACAAGAAAATGAACGTTTTCTTTTTAAGACCTATTAGCAGGTCTCCTTTTTCCTGCGACTGTGGATGCAAAAATATTTTAAGACCAGACACCTTTCCTAGAGATAACCCCTGCTGGCTAAGGAATAAGGGACAGTGCCTACATCCCTCAGAGGGCCAGTCCAAAGTAGAGAAGAGTATTTCACAGAGATGCTGAGTCTCTGTAAGAGCATGACATGACTTCACGGCAGGACTCCCTCCCTGTCACCACCATGTAAATTCTTCAGGAGAAGGAATGAGAGTGCACATGAGCAGAAAGCAGCTTTTGAGAGAAGTAATATGAGCAATTCATGTTACTGTCAATACTGCTAAGTGTGCCATTTAAATGTCAAACTAGCTACTGTCCTCTCTGAAAGGATTAGAGCAGTAGTGTGGAAAGGAGTCACTACACTGGCTCTGACTTTTCACACAGAACCTTTGTCTGCGCTGACATGCTCTGACTACAAAGCATTTCATCTCCACTCACAACTCACCCAGGGACATTTGCAAACAGCACTAGTTACATATTCTTACTGCAAGTCACCAAGCACACTTGCAGAGCAACAACATGGGACTTGCCTTTACCAAGGGCTGGGAAACACTACCATAGCTGGGCACTCCACTATTTGCCTCTCATTATTTATCGAATTTATGAATGGTGATAGATTTCCTCAAGTTCAGATATAAGGTCCTTAACACTGTTTACAAAACTATTTCAAACACTCACTTGCCTGAATTCTCTCCAGAAAGTCACAAAAAATGGAGTCCATCTAATCACCAGTGTCCTACAAGTTCCTACCAGTTAACACAATTCCAAGGAACACTTTTCCCCTTGCACACAAGCTGGGGGTAGAGGTGTCTCTCTGCTCTTTTCTTCTGCTGGCTGGTTCGTGAGTTTTGGCATAACTAATGTACTAGATAAGAAGTTAGAGATTGGGCACTGACCAAACACAAAGTACAATGAGGAGCAGAACTCAGGCTGAGACGGGCGTTTGTCTTATTTATGCACAGAAATTCTATAGTATCCACTTGGATAGGACTGAGTTATTCCTGAGTTTACAAAGCAAATTTCTTCCAAAAACATTGTTTATGACTCATGAGAGATGCAAGCCCAAATGAGGGAATCCATGACCTCCCCCTGCAGATTCCCTGGGCAGAGAACACACATGTCCAGAGCTGCAGGTGTACTGAGGTTCCCTAATTCTGCCCTCTCCCATACCAGGCCTACATGTTTTTTCAGAAGCTATAACAAGAAGGGAGGAAGAACGGACTTGTGGCTAAGGTGGAATGAAAATAAAGAGATTGGGTTTATTTCCACCTCTGTCACTGATTTCCTTGTGGCTGTGATCAAATCATTTATCCTCCTTTCTGTAATATCTTGGGATAATATCTACAAGCAAAGCAACAGGGTGAAACCAGTTGCATTAGTGATTGCAAAATCCTTCAAGATGCTTTGACAAAAAGGCACTAGAGAAAAGCAGCGCAGTGTTACAACATTTAGGTAAAAGTGTTCCCAAATTGATGACAGACTCATTTTGAATTATACGATTACTGATATGCCGAGTCTTGTTGTCTAACATCCAGCTCTAAACAGGTGAAACAGACAATGGATACTGGAGAGAGAACAGGCATATTTGGCCACTAGACGTTCCTAATGCTCCTTAGAAATACAAATGTCCATTTGTCTAATTGTAAATAAGTCAAGTTGTAAGAGGAAGGCATCAGGAAGTGACAGTTTTGCATACCCAGCACATTTCTGAACATTACATTCACTAATGAAATAATGTCATCCAGAGGTGATTGGTGCCTCTGGAATTAATCACACTTGCTTCCACATTACCTGAATTGTAGATTGCTAATGGAGGATTTGGCATTGAATAATTCTACTATGTCTCTACAGCATTCAGTTACAGGAGTTTGTCATTTTTCTAGCACATATTATACAAGAGGAGATGCTAAATGTATATCTGATTTTTGTAGCACATGTGTCTTAATTTCTTGTTTTTTTCTCATTCAGATTTTCCTGGATAAATGAACTCACCTATTTACAAGGCAAAACTCTATTCATTGACACTTTTCTGCTATTTAAAGCAACTCTGAGTAGGAGGGTTAGATATCTGGAGTAGAAAAGCAGATGAAGTAATCCCCACCAAAAAAGAAACAAAAATAAACCTCCCATCAGTCCCAATTTTAAACTGTTTTTTTACTCCAGGAGGATTTATTACTTTCCAATGAGCAGCCATTCATGCGCTTCTGTTCTTGTTCCTATTCAAAAGATCAGATCCTGCCCAGCATGCACAACCTCGACAGAAAAGACTAAATACAACGCGTTTATAGTTTGTTTTTTTAAACCGTCTACCTATAGGCACTGTACTCCACCACACGTCTGTTTTCAAAAACCTCACCTTATAGGCAACACTGTTTGAGGAGTCCACAATGATAAATAGAGGTTTTCTTGTGAAAGGGTAGAGATCACCAGGGTGAAGGCTAAAAAGAGAAAGATCAGACAATTCACACAGCACTAGAACTTTCTGTGAAGCTGCTACAGAGGTCATGCTGTCCTGCTCTGAGCAAGGAGGTTTCTCCTTAGGCACATAGCTGCCCACATCTAAGGAACAACAGTAGGATGGAACAAGAAGGCCCAATACTCAAGTTGTAGCTCACTTTACAGGATTAAAAAAATATATATATTTAAGCGGAAGTTTTTTTTGCAGTCACCCAAAGAGTATTAGCCCCAAACTAGAGAGGATTTAAAGAGGCAATATAAAATATTATAAATAGCTGGAAAACACAGTGGACATCCCAGGATGATTTAGTATAAGTCAGGCCCTACCAAATTCACGACCATGAAAAACATGTCACGGACTGTCAAATCTGGTTGTGTGCTTTTACCCTATACTATACAGATTTCACAGGGGAAACAAGCATTTCTTAAATTGGGAGTCCTGACCCAAAAGAGAGTTGCAGTGGGGTTGCAACATTATTTTAGGGGGGTAGTGGTATTGCCACCCTTACTTCTGCGCTGCCTTCAGGGCTGGATGGCTTTTGGCCAGGTGCCCAGCTTTGAAGGCAGCCCCCCGCCAGCAGCAGTGCAGAAGTAAGGGTAGCAGTATTGCAACCACCCTACAATAACTTTGTGCCCCCCCTCAACTCCTTTTTGGGTCAGAACCCCTACAATTACAACACTGAAATTTCAGATTTAAGTATCTGAAATAATGAAAATTTATTATTTTTAAAATCCCATGACCATTAAATTGACCAAAATGGACGGTGAATTTGGTAGCATTCTAAGTATGAGGCAACATAATCTCTTCTAGCCTTTCAGGAAAATAACCGGGGGGGGGGGGGGGGGGGAGAATGGGAATGTTCATAGGCAGTATGCAGCACAGGTATCAGCCAGTGTTTCACCAGTTCATAGTTATCTTACCCTCTATTAGGGGAGTGAGTCTACCTGAACCCCAAATGTCAGAAACAAAGTGAGAGCCCCCGAAGTCATCAAGCCCTTAATGATTTGGGGCTATGACCCCATGGAAAACCAGTCTGATCCTTACCCAGTTATTTCCTGGCTTGAAAATACTCAATTGGAGTCCTCGTTCTGCTGCTGCCCAGGGCTCCACTACCGCCTCAGTTCAAAGGGCAGAAGAGCAGTCAGTGGTCTCCTAGCTGAGGCTGAAGGGGTGCAGGTCCTCTCCTCCCCCTTGACCACACAGGACAGGGGGAGGGAAGGATGGATCCATTCAGTCAGCAAAGTGCTCCAATAAAAGTCCTGATCCTGTTCCTCCTGAACATCCAGGATTTGGAGAAGGAATGGGGCTATTTAGCACCTGCCCCCAAGGCAGGCTAACCCCTAGGAACCATCTTTCAAAATATACAACTGTTCCTGAAGTAGAATTCTGCTTAAATTTAAAAATTGTGCCCATTAATACTTTTTAGTGAGAGACACTCAGAAGGCGTCGGGGAGGGGAGATTACTGCCATACTTCTACAGACAGCTAATGGGGTTTGCCCTTTAAGTCACTGGCTAGAGGCTGGGAGTTTTTTTCCTGAGTTCTATTCCCCATTCTGAACATACAAGTGTTACCACAGCTACATGCACTAAACAGCTAAGTGCCAAATACACTGTCATCTGTATGTGTGCCATAAGAACAGCCTCGCTAAATACTGAGTTTTACCTTGCACTGGTATTAGGCCTGGTCTACATTTGATGGAGTCTCACATCAGTGCTGATGTACAAGGATTCAGCAAATACTTAACATCAACCAGCATAGCTGTGTCAGTTGGCGGGGGGACAGGACAAAGACTTTTTTTTTTAAACCAAGATAGCTATGTCAGTACGAGCACTAGCATAGCTGCAGTTTACACTGAAAAAATACACCACCAAAACACTTCTCTAGTGTAGACAAGTGTCATCTAGATGCAGGTGGAGATGATTGGCAGTAAATACAGCCCAACAGAAGTTAAGCAGCTCAGTCAGACTGACTCCTCCCAGGGGTGCATTCTCTTGCCCTCGCACTCCTAGTTCAACAGACAGGAAACTCACCCACCTCTGAAGTTTTGTGATCGATGCATTTGATAAAAATAAATAAATAAATAAATAAATAAATAAAATAAAAGCACACATTTTTTCAGAAAAGTTAAACAGGGTTTGGGGCATCTTTACCAAGAAAAACTTGCTTGCCACTTACTTCCCCTTGCTGAACCCATGAAACTCACCAGTGCATCTCCTTGTAAGATTGATTCCGTTTGTGCATAGCATCACCATTTATAATGTCCCGATTACTGTTTGTAAGGACACCACCAAAATCATATGGACCTACAAATGTCAAAAAAAAAAAAAAAAAAAAAAGATGAGATTAGCTGTCATGCCACAACTTGGATAAAGTGATTATGTGTGTAGCACAAAAAAAAGAGTAATTAATCTGAACTACTATAGTTTTGAGAAAAAGTAATTATGAGAGTTTACAATTTACTAGCCATGCAACTTAAAATGTGTGTGTTTTGGTAATTTCAGTGACTAACCTTCTGGTTTGATACTACTGAGCATGTTGCAACTTCTACATCATTTATTCTTCAAAACAGTGTAGAAATCATAAGCAAGACACCTACTGTAACCCATTAGGCTATGTAGTAAAAGGAATGCACATCTAGGTGAATAGACGCATCTCCAGGGACAAGAAAAGAACTTTACACGTTTCATACAGGACAATCAATACAAATTTTAAAATACTACTTGAATCAATACATTCCAGAATCAGAATTTGTCCTTCTGAGGAGTTAAGATAAATCAATTTCAAAATTTGAACTTTTCCAGGGCAACCACAATGCCAGCCTTTGCAGCCATCAGAGCACTATTAGGAGCACTGTAAACAAAGCTTATAAGTTGAAGAATAGTTGGTTTTTAAACCTAGTAAAAATCCAACATTATCAGCCAGGTTTCAGATCCAAAGAGATGGCTAGCTAGTCTTTGGAAATCTGTCATTTCTGAAGTTCTAATAAAATATTTTAGAATTTTCAAAGCTATGTTGCATTTTTTTGTCTGGTCCTAATGCAGGCTTAATGATTATTCCACTGGGCATAGCATCTGGGCTGGCTGTTTAACCGACTAGTGGACAGTGTAGAAATTTTAAAAATTGCTGTCTCCACAGAAATATCAATGGTACCTGCAAGAGTGTCCTGGTACAGACAAGGATATATTTCTCAGTTTAGTGGGAGTAATGGAACTCTTCTAGTATTAATGGGAGAATTGCATATATACTGGGACTTCCTAATTCTGCACAGTTGGATTTCATCTCTGGTATTTCATTTGCAGAGATAGTCCTTCCCTGTCTACACCTGAAAACCCCTTCTCTCAATAAACAATTACTTTTCATTTGTAAGAGAAGCTTTAAGGTGTCAGGAACAGAGCAAACTCATTTAGTGCTGTCACAGGTGGCTTAAGGGTGACCCGTCAGCCAAATCTGGTCTGTATAATTTAACAATGCAACCCGCAGCTCCCGCTTCTTTAATACAGAGTGCTACATGCTGGGAATTTTAGTTTTTGCAGGCCACACTTTCCTGTTTAAAAAACACCACCACCCACCCACCCACCTGTGACTGCAATCTGATTCATCATGCAAGCCCCTGGGACCTGAAAAGTTGCCTGTGGAGCTCTCTAGAGGACAAAGATTGAGTGCCTCTGTAGTAGAATAGTAAGTTAGAACAAGGCATGCAGTGAAGTTAGATACAATGCAGGTTGCAAGGGACGCTATCATTAAAACCAAACTGTCCGGTTACATCACACTGTAAAATGTTAAAAGCAATTAAAAAAAATCACTGCCACAATAGAAAGTTTGCAGGGATTTTTTTTTTCTTTTAGCATTTTGAAAGATTCACAAATCATGCAAGAAGGATGGAACAAGCATGCATCTTATAAAGGAATGCAAGTCTCAAACAGATGAAGGGCATACAATATTTAGGATGTTTCAAATAATTTCTTCCTTTAAAGTGTTATACAAAAGTAACAATCTTTTGACTGCATTTGCACTAGTCAGCCAGTTTTAGATTTTTAGACTGTATCTGCATCCCAATATTCTGCTGGATTCAACAACAGGGGAAGATGACGTGAGGGGAATTAAAATCATGACAAGAGCTTGAATTGTCACAAACAAATGTATAAGGAGTACAACAATCTCTGCAGAGACCTTCAGCCCCTTTGCCACCATTTTTCTGAACATCTATTTTGATACTTCAGATTGGGAAGAAATGCCAGATGTTGTTGAACCATTTTATTACGATAACTCTTCACTGATGGGCCAATTGATCCAAGTGTCTTCAAAACTCATGACATTTTTCATATTTCAGATCTTTCAAAAACTTAGTCATGTCCTTTGAAAAGATTTCAGTCAGTAGACTATTGTGTACTAAACAAAGAATTAGCTGTTGTGTGTCCAAAAGAAAGCAAGTCTTGGTAGGTAGATGTGCATATGAAATTGGACTTGTCCTTTAAAAAGGAGTGTTGAGAGATCTCTGTGGGCCACTTATCCTGAAATATAAAGCAAATTCAAGCCCTGCTCATGACAGGGAGCATTCCTTTATTGTACCTTCACTATCCGAACGACCTGAGGGAAACACGCCAGTGGCTGACAAGTAGATCAGCAGCACGCTGTTGGCAGGCAGCTCCTAAAATTCAAGCAAAGGAAAGGGGAAGGAGGAAAATTCAGACATTTATTGTAACATGCAACATACATTCTGTATCAGTCTGATAAAATCACTGGTATTTACAGGTGCAACTCCCCTGCCCCAGCTGCCCTTCAGCCTTATGTGGCTTCTTTGCATGCATCTATATTGCTTACACAGATACTTCTTGCATCAACAGGCATTTGGGATAAGAGTGGCCAGACTGGGTCAGACCAACGGTTCATCTAAGCCCAGTATCCTGTCTTCCAACAGTGGCCAATGCCAGGTGCTTCAGAGGGAATGAACAGAACAGGCAATCAAGCAATCCATACGGGTACACACAGTGATGTACTCGGTTGTATCTTTTTAAATATCTGATTGATACGCTGGGGTTCAGAGGCTGTAAGAGCACCATTTTCCCCGCACATCCCCTCTTCCCTAATATCTAGTGAGTCACAGACTTCCTGGAATGTGGAATCTAAGAGACTCTCCAGCTGTCCCAGAATTCTGAAGGAGGTCTTAGCTCCCAGACCCTCCTTCCCCGACATAAAAGGGGACATAAAACAAAAAATAATATCCCAGAACTACTCAGTTGGGCAACTTGCCAAAAAACAACCCAGGGTGCTGGATCCTGCATGGGTCTGTGCAAGAAATGCATATGCATCCATGTGCCACATTTCCGTTCACTCCCTGCATGGGAGCATCAACATATCAGAGACCCCTGCTTTCTGGGGGAGAGACTGAGCATGCAGGCACGCACAACACCAAACACAGCCAGGAAGTTTCATTTTAGATTCATCAGCTGTGACACTGCTTCCTCTGTAAAGAAACAAGTTGTTTTTAGCAACTAAATCCCCAGGTTGCTGCTGGTACAAACAAATATACTGGGCCCTCCAACTATATTAACTGGAAATGAATTTAGCCACTGTACCTTTGTAGAATTCTTAGTAAAGATGCTTATATATTTAGATCAGATAATCTGCCACTGAGACAGACAGAAGTCATTAAAACTTCCATCCTATCAAGAGAATGGAGATTAACCCTTTGTCATTTACTTTACAATTTAAAAAGTCTACTAAAGCCTTTGTTTTCGGGGGGAGGAAATGGGGGGGGATTTTCTTGACTTAAGTTACTTTTCTTTAGCAAAGTGTACCATTCCATAGATTTTTTTTTTTTAATCAACTGACGAATACACCTGATTTTACAAACCTTAAACGCTGCTGCTAAGAACGTATACAGCTGGCTGAAGGTGGGTTTATACAGCAAGTACTTATGGGGATTTTCCCGCCTAGCAGGTTTCTCAGTCGACTCCTATTTAAAAACAAAAAAAGGACACCCTGTGTATTCCTAATATAGCTTTATCTTTAAAGCTCCATTAATCTGAATATTCATCTTCAATGTCCTTCCCTAACATATTGGTCTGCCCATGTAACATTCTCTACTGAGTACCACAGTAACAAAGTTCACGTCAGAAACGGTTTGACAGTCCATATTCAAGTTTACAACTCAATTTAACTTGCCACCCAAATCCTGCTTTTATCCTGGATTATAGTTTAGAGAGAATAAGGTGAGAAAATGCAGTCTCCAATCCAGTTAGTTCCCAATCCCTTAATAATGCTCCCTGACCATATCTTCAAGGACACACTGTGAATATAGCACACGTCAGCCTCAGTCTAGCTCCTCGTTTTTTATTTTATTCTCCCAAGACAAACATTTTCTTCCATTTTATTTGTACCTCAACACACTGCTGTGAAGTGTGCCAACAAAAAACAAGGACTGGCAATTCTTCCCTTTGTCTACAGATGAAACACAAAACGCATCCTAAATATCTAGACTACACTAAAAGGGATGACCCAAATGAGAGGGACAAACTACAAGTCCAATAAGCAGAAAGAAAACAGAGGGGCTTTTGGGAGGACAGCAAACAAAATAAGGTCTTTTCGTGATAACCAAACACTTGTGACTGAAGCTTCCACATATAATAGAGAAGCCATCCTTACCCAAGTCCAACTCTAGAGTTTGAACTCCCTTTCTGTAAGTATCAGAATAAGAATTATAACAACATAACTGCCATGCTCTATGTACAGAGCAGAGAGAAGATTGCCTAGAGTTAATAGAATTCTGTTGCCAAGTTTGCAACTGAAAATGAAACTCACCTGCATTCCAGGTTTGTTCATTTGTGAAGCCAAGTTCATTGGCTCCCTTTCCAGAGCTTGCAACATTCGGAACATGTCAACCGTTAATTCACTGAACTTTACCTGCAAGAGGAATACTGCCATCACTAATGCATCCTGTCTGGCATAGAGTAAATAGGTACTCTGCTTCCTAAGAATTACCGAGGTAAAAGCATTGAACTGTGAACTGAAAAGATTAGAGTGAAAGACTATACAATATCTAAAAGCGCCCAATATTTGGTTAAGATACTCGTAACCCCACTGCTGACATGGAAGAAGTATAGAGGTTAAGATATGAAAACCACTTGACCTCATTGTTAGCTAAAGACAGAAAATTTCCCCAGTCTGTTTGGAAAGATGTTCATCTGTTGCATCACCTGTGCTCCAATACGTCTGTAAGGTGCCACAGGACTATCACTTGTGATGTAACCCTCATATGTGCAAGTGTCACATAACAGGCAATGCAACAGATCGGGTTTTTCCAGACAGACTGTCCCACAAAAGACATGGCACTAGCACGTTTTAAATGTGCACCACAGGCTGCAGATATCAGATAGAAGAGATCATTCTTAACTAGCATAATGGATACAAGTGGTAAAAAAAGGTGTGTGTCAATGGGCTGATATGGAGAGGTCACTTACCTTGTAGTAACTTGAGTTTGAGCAGTTTTGTCCCTACGGGTGCTCTTTCATAGGAGGTGCCTATGCATTCTTTAGTCAAGAATGCAAAGTACTGTGTGCAGGGCTGCACCCAACAGTACCTTGTGTCTCCAAATGAGGCCATATAACAAGAGGCACAGACCTGCCGTCACTCAGTTCCTTCTCGACTGTGAAGCAGAGCTCCACAGTTGCGAGAAAGGGGCAAGGGAAGCGGAGCACCCATAGGAACAAAACATCTTGAAGAACTCAAAGTTACTGCAAGATAACTAACCTCTTTTTCAGGTATGTATCCCTATAGGTGCTCCACCATAGGAGACTCCCAGCAGTAACTCAACAAGGAGACCAGTCCAAGACAATTCAAAGGACCATCACCAAAGGTAGCATCATCCCTGGAAGCAGGTAAAATGGCACAATGCTTGGCTAAGGAATTAACAGAAGACCAATTTACAGTCCTACAAGTTTCTGTTACGGAAACATCTTTCAGGAGAGCTACAGATGTGGACTGAGCTCTAGTGGAATGTGCTGTCACTCTGTGAAGGGGCTGCATACCAGCAATTCATAACAGGTTAAACAGCAACCTGAAACCCATTTCAAGAGTCTGAGTGGAAATTGGTTGTCTCTTCCTCCTCTGTGCAGTCTACAAATAATCTGGGAGAGGCCCAGAATGTCTTAGTCCTGTCCACATAGAAAGTAAGAGCCATTTGGACATCTAGTGTATGTAGGCTGGCCACCTCTCTGGAAGCATGAGGCTTTGAGTACCTGGTATGTGGATCTCTTGATTAACATTATATTCCAAAGAGCTTTGGAAGAAGCGAGAATGTGCTACAGCATAACCATATTTCTATAGAAGTAGTAAAAGGTGTGTCTGCCATCAGAGCACTGAGCTCTCTCATATGTTCTATAAAGAACCAAGTCTTGAAGGAGAAGTGGAGGAGAAAACAGATAGCCATCAGTTCAAAGGGAGTTTTCCTCAGGGCACTGAGAACCAAATTAAAAAATTTGCATGGGGGGGCCAGAGGCCACACCGGGGAAACAAGCCCTGGAGGAATCTGGCTTTACTGGAATGGGCAAAAAACTGAGAAGCCATTAAAAAAGTGAAAGGCAGTGATAATGGGCAAATGTACTCATTGCTAGATAGCATGTCTACAAGTCCAGTAGTTAGTCTAGGATTTTGAAGAGCAGAACACCTCTTCAGTCTATACAAGCATCAGAGAACACCAGGAATGCAAGCATTTTTAGTTTTGAATGCAAGTTTTGCAAGTACTAAGTTTCCTGCTAGATTGGATAAGGTCTAGTCAGTTCTCCTAACATATTAGCTCCATGCTCAAGAACCATCTAGGAACCATGCTCTCAGATTCGGGGGGAGGGGATTCAGACAGATCAGGGTCCCCAAGTTCTGGGACAGGAGATCCTTCGAGAGAGAAAGTCTGGGAGGCATTGCCAAAAAGAGGTGAAGGAGGTTCAAGTACCACACTTGTCTTGGCCAGAATGGCGTTATAAGGATAACCCTCCCTTTCCTGTTGCAGTTTAAGAAAGGTCTTGAGGATCACAGGTAGAGCAGGTAAGCACATCACAGGATACTGTTATCAGGGCAATCTCCATCTCCTCCACTCTCCCCCTCCCCCGTTTTGATTCCACACTGCTCAATTTACATTGGAGACAAGTAGATAGCTGCCTTCCCTCAAGTTGAGGAGAAAATCTGTTTCTCCCTGGGTTTGGTCACAGACTTTGAAGCATATATCAGTGAGTATCCATAATTTCTCATAGTACTTCCAAAATATATGCATCATTATATCAATCACCAGTAAGTCACAGGCTTTCATAAAAGACCTTACTAAATATAATTTTCTAATGCAGCAATTTGGATTCAGTTGAGTCAATTACTTATCATCTGAGGTTCAGACCCCCATCATTAACAGTTAAGAGATATCTCCCCCCGCCTTGCTAGTTTGATGGCTTTGTTTATCTTTCATGTAAGTATACCTTCTTTATCTCTGCTTGTCTGAGCAACCTGCTTGTCAGGCAAATACACATTCCTTTGTCCAAGGCAGACTATGTTTAAAGCGTGTTTGTCAAGTAATGCACAAGAACATAATTCTAGCCTATATTTAGAACTTTGTACACACAACGTACAATAATAATGATCAGCCAGAGCCTACCACCCTAGGGCTGAAGCCCAAAGCCTGAGCCCCACTGCCCCTAGGAAGGTGGGGAACTCACTGGCTGCCTGCTCCTCCAGCGTTGTGTCCCAGGTGACTTGAGAGGGGGCAGGGCCCAACCCCTGCTGACAGCCCCAAGGCAGGGCATCCAGGAGGGGTGCTTTGCTACTTTGCCCTCCCCGCCAGCCCAGGAGGCTGTGGCCACAAGAAAAGTCCCTGATGGCCGCATTTGAGAAAAGCTGGTCTAGATCTCCTCTGAAAGCTCAAATGTATGGGAAAAGTCTGCTGCGGATGGTACTGTAACAGTCTAAAGAGCTCACATTTGGGACCTACTAAACTGTCTCTGTTGCAGAAACCAAGTTCCCAGAGACCCTTGAGTCCTTCAGAGTGTGGAGGAAGGAGTCTATCAGCACTGAAGAGCTTGGACCCTTTAAAGGGAAGGTCATTTTCAACCATACTCTGCACCTCTCTCTGGAGTCCAGAAGACTGGAACCAGGATGCTCTTTGCATAACCACAGGCAGGTATGTGGCAGCCCAGAGGGAGGTTTTAACTATAAACTGACCTTCTGAAATGAGGGTCTGAAATTGTTCCCTCTGATCCTGTGGCAGATGGCCAATAAAATGTGTGAACTTGGAATATGTATTAAAATCGTATTTCACCACAGGGCTTGGTAGTTTGCCACCTGAAATTGGAGAGATGCAGAGGAGTAGCTTTTTCTACCCAGGTCTAAGACTCCTTATCATAAGGAGAGAGTCTGGAGTGGATTTCTCTATTAGCCGCATCCACCTCCAGGGAATTGGGAAGGAGGAGGAAAAACAAACTCCATTCCCTTGCTCATTTACGGGTGGGCTGGATAGTAGCAGGTGTTTGCTAGACTGTGCAAGCAGGCAAAAACAGAGCCTCATTGATTCAGAGAACAACTTTCTCGAGAGGGGATATTTAGAATGTCCACCAAGGAGTTTTGAGTCTCCTAGACCTCCTCTCATAGGATCTGGAGGGATGGTGCCAGGCATTTCAGGGGGGCTTGGATAGCCCAAAAGTTATCAGCATAAGATTGCTCTCAGTAGACTGACTCAGCGGGGTGTGATGGTATGGTGCCAAAAAGAGAGCCCTGTACCAGGACCTTAGAATCAAAAACAGGATCATCCCTCGGGCTGAAAAGGGAAACATAAGATATAAGTGCCGGTACTGGAGTCCAGCTGGGGTTCAATCTGGGAGGATTGTGGTTGGAGATGTTCATGCGGTACCGGGATGGAGCATTTATAGAGGTCCATAACAGGGGAGATTCTGGTTCTTCCAGTTATAAAAGAGGTCCTCTGTGGAGAGAAATCTGGAGAGTGCTTGTGGGCTATGGTATCCAGAAGTCTGGTCAGTAATGGAACCTGGAGAAGGGGTCTGGGCTGGAAAGGAAAGCATGGTACCAGAGAGGCTTGTAGAGGAACTTCTGACTTCAGAGCTCTGGTGCAGGGAAAGCCTCAACAGTGGAACATGAGCGGGAGGCCAGCATGCATCTCAATGCACATGACATGCGAGTCGGTACCCAGGGAGATGGCTGCATGTACTGTTTATTAGAAGACTTCTCCTCATGCTGTTTCTTGTGCAGTACTGGCGGCTTGGTACAGAAATCAGACAGAGGCCCAGCTGTACCCCTTGAGGAATGTGAGGTCTCCTGAGAGTGGGATTAATGAGGCTTCTTCTTGGAAGTCCTAGCCTCTGGAGATGCTGCTGGAGCTGCAACAGCCACTGGAGCACCCTAGGATGTTGAGGTTGACGTATGGTGGGGAAAGCGAACAGCCTCCATTGGGGCTTCTGAGTGTTCCATTAGCAGGCGCTTCAGCCTACTCTCTGCCTTTGCAAGAACTATCTGGAAATACTGCACAGACCCTACACTTCGATGGGACGTGGGTGGCTCTGAAGCAGCTCAAATGCCCATCACTATGGTGAAAAAGACTTGAGGCAGGTCTGGCAGGACTTAAATCCCAGGGTCTTCAGCATCACCCAGAGCACTAATGGACCAAAACAGAGGACTGAAAGATATGGTAGGAGGCGGGGGGGCGCGAAGCGGCTCAGAGAAGAGTAACCACCCTTCTAAGCACAATTGTGTTAAAACTAAGAGGAGAAATAAAATAAATCAAATAAAGGAAACAATTAAGAATTGCTACATTTAAGTAAGGCAGGAAGCTGAGAATAAGTGGACATGCATATCTCCATATCGAGCTGCAGCCAGTTGAGAAAGAACTGAGTGGCGGTCGGTCCAAGCCTCCTTATATGCCCCTGTCACGGAGACCCTGGGCAATGCTCTGGAACTGCTCCCTACAAAGCCAGTCAGGACTCTGGGGAAGTCTCCTTTCTGTGTACAGACTGTCTGCAGGACACACAGCTTCCACCTTCCTGGGTCTGATCTCTGAGCATTCAGCATCCTCTCTGCCCCTCCGTGCACTTCCCACAGCGAGTCCACCCAGGCAGGGTCCTGGGGAAGCCAGAGGGTCCTGCACCCCAACTCCGCAGTCAGACGTGACTCTCAGCCAGCCAGGAAAACAGAGATTTATTAGATGACAGAAACATAGTCTAACACAGAGCTTGTAGGTGCAGAGAACAGGACCCCTCAGCTGGATCCATTTTGGGGGGCAGTGAGCCAGACAACCACATCTGCACTTCACTCCATGTCCCCTGCCAGCCCCAAATTGCCTGCCCCTCCAGCCCCTCCTCCTCTGGGCTTTGTCCCTTTCTGGGTCAGGAGGTCACCCGATTCCTTTGTTCTCCAACCCTTTAGCTCTCGCCTTGCAGGGGGGAAGGGTCCAAGCCATCAGTTGCCAGGAAACAGGGCGTTGGCCATTCTCTGTGTCCAGACCCCTGCACATACCTGCCCTCTAGGGCTCTGCAATGATCATACACCCTTATCCCACCCCCTAGATACTTAACTGCATGGGGAAACTGAGGCACCCCCACAATTTTCAGAGGAAACATTAAGAACAGTCCCACTTCATCACAGCCCTCATTTGGAGTCACAAGGTGCTGCTCTGCTTTGCATTCTCCAGTCAAGAGCACTTGGATGCGAGCATATCCTATGGTGGAGTACCCACAGGGACAGACACTCGAAAGAACAAGACAGAAAGGATAGTTCTTGTTGATCATCACTCAGGTTTTGATTAGCTGAGAGTTTATCTACTGTCACTGTTAACATCATTGCTAAAGATTTTATATTTGCCTCTTCTGGACTCTGCAATTTCCTTCAGTAGAATCAGACAAAAACTAACTGTTTTCAATTCCCATTGAAGATTGAACATGCAAACAATTCCTTGTCTCCTTTACCTGGTTATTGCAATTCCCAATAATTAATGCATCTGCAAGAGTGAGCTGTCCCACGATCATTCCCTGCTCCAGTAATGGGGCCCCTGTTTCAGCCAGTCTGTTGGAGGTGATTACAATGGTATTGTCATCATTTAAAACCATCACAGGATCTGCCTGGAAAGAGAACCAGCACAGAGCATGAATTCCAAGGAAACCTACAGGGTCAACGACCACAAGCAAAAGGGACTATGTCCTGTCACTCATAACAGACATCCCATAACTGAAGTGAAGACTACTTTATTTATCTAAATAATGTGTCTTTTATATCCTAAGGCTGCAGAGCAATTCCAGCTTGGAAAAGGAGCTGCTCTTAGGGACTAGAAGAAAGTACTGTGGATATTTAAACACACACATTTGTGTGGTAGCACTTTAAGTGCAGATGAGAGAAGAATGTGCCCATTCAGGGTAAGCATCTGACTTAGTTTCCCAGAATCAGGGGAAACAAACTTCCCTAACACAAGTGCAGCAGGCAATTCACATGCAGCCCATGCAGATAATTGGTAACACTTCTACATGGCAGAAAAGACCCTGCATTATATACATTCCTCTTCTTTCCTAGAGAGAAATAATGAAGGAAACAAGCCAACAGCAGCCCAGCGTTTCAATCCAATAATGATTAAATACTGGGGCATAGGTCTTCGTACACATGTATGTGTATATACATTGTACAAATGGAGGTGAAAAGGAAACTCTCCTATTTTAGAGAAGGAATCCTCATTTTTCTTTGTAGCAAGACATAAAAAGGGCAATATTACAGCTATGCCAAGACATACTGTCAGTATAACTGCCAAGATTATACTATATTTTCCATTACATATTGCTTATACATTGCCAGAATAATATGCCAATACTGCAAGCATCAAAATATACTTATTTGGAAATTACTAACAATACAGTCAGAAGCAGACCTCCCACAAACATGGGCCTGTAGCTGGCAGACTTTCTATAGCAGTTACTATGCCAGTGGCTGTGTTCTGATCCCAGTGTCACCTGAACACCAGGTGTAAGAAGAGAGGTGGCGGATTGCTGAGACAGCAGGTCACAACCTCACGTTTCCACTAGCTGCTAGCTTTATGTTGCTTGAGCAGATCTGACTCCGATGTCACAGGAGCCTCCTTAACAGCTCAGCTAATGCAGAATATTTCATCAGCAGACTGGAGAGGTGCGTGACACACCTGCGCACAAGACTATTGCTTACTAGCTCGCTCCCCATAGCATGGCCTCAGAACAAATCTGCAGTGAAGAGTTCCCATGTTTTACTTAAAAAAAAAAAGGGGGGGGGTTGGACACTTTCCAACAAACTGCAGAGACCAAAGTTTCCTTCATTCTCACCTCAACAAAAGCCGCCACCTCTTGAAGAACCAGGTTCCACTCCACCTGGTCCTCAGTGTTAAAGCGGTGAGTGTAATCTTCAATTTCATCTGATAATTCCTGAGGTAGAAAGTCCAAAGGAAGAGGAATAATGAATAACTTTTTTGAAAGGTAAGGCAGTCACCTCTCATAAATAAGGTGGTCTCAGCACTTCAGGGATGAGACATCTAAGCAATCTAATTATAGAAATTTTGATAGTCATTACCCACATGACCATATCCCATCTGGAACATAGCCAAAAAGTTGGCCAGCATGTGCTACTGCAGCAGCCAAGACTCCAGGTATCCTTACTTTGCCTTCTGAGAATATAAATACCTTTCAACAAACCCAGGAGCAAGGGATGGCACTCATTATCACAAGTGCTGACTCAAATCTAAGGGTACAGATGACTTTCAACAAGTTCAGGAAGCGAATGGCCTGTCCTTTCCAGATGCCTCCTCTGCTAGTTTGTGCTGTGCAGCCCTTTGGTGTCTGTCCCACTGGATCCAGACAGGCAAAGAGTAATGCAGCCTACATAAAACAGCCAACACCAGGATGTGGCTGGCAGCAGTGTAGGAAGGTTCTTGGGAAAGTTTGGCGTTCCTGTCGTTACTCTTTGGAAAGCAAGACTGTTGTCAGAAACAGCCATCCAACTGCAGACACCCATGCCTACTTGGATGTTTTCCCTTAATATGAAGTCTCTTCAAGTGGAAATCAGCAGGTCACTGGAGTGTAACATTCCCTAAACACAATAATAAAGTATCTAATTTGGTCCAGGAAATTCCATCAACTCCAAACGTACTGAAGATGGATTACTGCTCAATGACATACCCTGGTCTGTATCCTAATCCCTATGTATCTATTGTCCCCCAAAGTTTGAAGCAGTTCTGAAAGGTAAGTCTTGCCCTCACCCCCACCATGCGCGCACACAGATTCTATATCTTTCCTGTCCCTTAAAGTCAAGTCTTTTCCAATCTGGTTTCTGGAAGTTCACAATAGCTGCTTCTCATTTGCAAGAAACACCTCAGGGACTCCAGGTACCAGATTGGAAAGGAACACAGCTGAGCAGAAGGGCTAGAATCAAAATGGGAGGGATTTCATAGAAACTTTTGAGGTCAGAGAGGTGGGAGCTACTGGCAGGAGAGGAGGGAGGAGCACAAGGCTAGAGAGAAGACCCTCAAAGCATTCAGACAGCTGAAACAAGTGATATTCATGTCCACGCTGTCTGGGGTTTATCCAAACCCCACTTAATGAGATCCGTCTTCCTCCAATGGCAAAAAACCACTCTTTGGTCAAGTGCTCGGGTCTTTTACGTCT
Source organism: Dermochelys coriacea (assembly GCF_009764565.3). Lineage (NCBI taxonomy): Eukaryota > Metazoa > Chordata > Testudines > Dermochelyidae > Dermochelys > Dermochelys coriacea. Next base: position 24,039,280 of record NC_050083.1, on the reverse strand, counting down.
ACACGATGCACAGAACACCAACACACATCAGGATGTTGTTCCTCCCACTGCAGCTCCCAGGCCAGGTTTAGTTAAAGCTGTAAGATTAAACAGGAACAGCAGCAGCTGAGATCTTATGTGTGAGATTTCAACTGTAAGAGACATTATGCATGTTGTAATATCCCACTATATGCAGAAAGAATAGCTCTGAGTGACTAGTGGCCTGTATTGCATGGGCATGTACACTTTCCATTGTCCTCATATCATTAATTTACCTTTACGAGGTCCTTCACAACATCCATTTTGTTGAGCAAAAGACAAACCACTATAAACCTTGCATAATAACGCAGCTTCTTAACCACCAGTTCAGGCCTGAAAAATAAAAATAAAACACCAATGCAGTGGTCATGGAAAGAAACAATTTGTGCTAACCTGAGCATGAATTCAAGCAATGTAGGAGCAGCTCTAATTTAGACCTGCTGGGCATAATCCCTAAAGAGCCCCACACATCAGCTAAGGACCAGCAGAGCTCTGTGCTGCCTCGCACACATCCCCTACTCAAATGTGGGATGTGGATGGGTGGTGCAGGAGTTGCTCTACTGGCTTTCTGCCAGTTTATGGTCAGAACCTGTCGCCTTTGTGTTATCTGCTGATGGATCACAAATGAGAATCTGGACCACTTAGTCAAACCATCAGAGAGAACAAAACATTAAACATCTGTAAGTTCAATTATGGGACATAATGTCTGATCACATTGTCACCTTTGTAAAATAAATCTGCCACAGTATTTAAAGGGGACATCTCTGTCAAGCGCATCTAGTCTGAAGGAGCTCGGACACCCTGACCGGAGTGAGGAGATCCTCCAAGGAAAAATAAGATCTGAAGCCAACAATAAAGGACACTATAATGGCTGTTTAGTCTATCTGCAGACTTTCAGAGGGTACGCTCAGAAAATCAGTAAGTCTCTAGGCTCTGCTAACCAAGTCCAAAATGCTTGAGTGCTTGTAACAAACTTGGCAGGCAATTCTATACTGCAGTGATCATCAGTATAAAAAACTCGCTCAAAAAAAATCAATCCAGATCACCTTCTCCAATTCTAACTAGCCACTGACCTCACCTCCCAGCCAGAACCTCCTGAGTTCAGTGTCTGCTAATACTGAAAAAAGAAAAGGAGGACTTGTGGCACCTTAGAGACTAACAAATTTATTTGAGCATAAGCTTTCGTGAGCTACAGGTCACTTCATCAGATGCACTCAGTGGAAAATACCCCACAAGAACCTCTCAGGGTTTCTGGAATAGTTAATAGATGGGGAGGACCACATTACCCTAGTCAAGTGTAGTAAGGCTGCCAAACTGCCAACATCACTGCACTTCAGAGAAGTAAAAATAAAAAGATCTGTTATTTCCTCTACTTTGCTTCTGGGTGAGCAAGTTAATCTCCCAGCTCTAGAACATTACGGGGGTAATTCTCAGTGACAGCATTGATAACAAGGGTTGGGAAGGACACAGATGAGCAGCTGAAGGTCTTCTTTGCTGCTGAACCCAATTGCTAATCCCGCTAGTCTCCAGACATGGCTGGTGGTTCTACAATAAAGTGTTTAATCAGGGTTGTTAGGATTAACGACTTCCTCTGAGGAGCTGCTCTTACACCAGTTATTTTCCCTTAATCACAGTTTAAAATTTCAAGGTTGCTTCTGCTCATCGCTCTAATCCTAAAAAAACAAAAAAAAGGGCAAGATGCTGGTGCAGTCATACCTGTCCTCTTTATTGACTTGGGAGTAATATGATCTCTGCCTAATTGCTGAATAGAAGGAGAAGGCCTCATTCAGGTAGCTCGTTTCAGATGTCCGCAGGCTGTGGGAGAAACATATTACCTCACGGCTCCATGTATAGGTTCCTGCCACCCGTACACCCCACCACTGACACGCAAGATGATTGAGTGGGTAAAATATGCTCTCTCTCAAGTGAGTGCCACATAAAAGAAGCAAGTTTCCCAATCCCAGCACATGATTGAAGGAGATTCCAGAGCTTCAATTTTATTTCAGACAGTCTAAGGAAGTAGCCAGCAATAAAGATCAGACGTCAGTACCTCATGCCCATATGTACCGGTGATATATTAACATGGAAGATTTAAAGGGAACAACAGTTTAAAATCCCAAACTAGTAACTAAATCACTATGCAAAGTCAATGCAACAGATATGGAAGACTTTAAAGCGACCCTTGAGGTCGAAGAAGCAGACCTTTAGCACTGTCAATAAAACTAGCAGAATAATATTTGGGCATGAGGGTCATCTTTGGGATCCACTTTTTGATTCTGCAATGAATCTTCCTGGGCAACAAATGCTGTGAGTGGCCCCTCCTGAGGCCTTCTTGTACCACTCCTGAGGACATGCCTACACTAGAAACATAAGTCAACTTAAGTAAGGTCAACTTACAACTACTGCAGTAATTACTACTGTGGTTCACATTCACAATACCCTATTTCTGTTGGTGGTGCGTGTCCTCACAAGGAGTGTTTCCACAGACTTGAGTGGGGCAGTGAGGGGGGCTGAGAGTCTGGCCAGCTGTTGGTCTGGGAACCAGAAGTAGGGATCCAGGGGGCACGTGTGCTCCGAGCTGGGAGGACAGCCCGACTGGGAGCAGGGAACCCAGAGAACAGCGGGGCTCTAGCTGGAAACCCCCACCGACCCCAGTGACAACTGGGCTTTCTTGTCAATTTCATGGTTCCAGTATGGAGCTGCAAAATTGACAAGAATGAGAGCCAACAGCAGATGTAAGCAATGCAGTGCCACATGGACACTGCGTCACCTTAACTACATGACATACACCCTCCACCTCTCAGGGAGGCAGAGTTATTATGTTGGTGTAAGAGGGCACTTACATCAGAGGAAGGAAGGCTGAAGTGTGTACCCTGACTAATTAGGTTGACGTAAGCTGCCTTACATCAACCCAACTCTGTAGTGCAGACCAAGGCTCAGTCACCTGAGTACACATGGTTCCTCCCAACCCTATCCTTCACCATTGGCTCAGGAAGGAAATTGTTCTGGAACTACCACCATGTATGCTGTATGGTGCCATGAGCAACACCACTTGTCTCCAGCAGGCACAGAAATAGATTCACTTACTAATAATGGTAGTAAAGCTGCCCAATCTTGGAGGCAATTTCCCCAATCTGCCACCTCTTCAATCCATATCGATTGTCCAGTACTTGTCTATTTCAAGCAAGAGAAAAAGAAGAGTATTAATATATCCCATGCATTTCCCAGAACAGCAACACATCCAAGTCCAAGTCAAGACACCATTCTAAGACCAAATCCTGTTTGCCTTACTTACATAGGTATTCGTAACAACAGCCCTTAGAGAAAGTTTTATAATCTAACATGGCATTTACAAGCCAGCTCTGGCAGAGTTGTGCACACATTAGAAGCGGCACATCACAAAACAAGGGATTTCACAGCCCCAAAAATGTGTGACAGCTGGAGGGATCGTGTTTCACAAATAATGTGAAAGAGGGTCACAGCTTCCTGAGAACACTCAAGAGAGCTGGGTACAGTGAGATGTAAAAGGTCAGCTTGTGTAGCAGCAAGACATTGCACCCATTCTACATGGGCACATAGGTGCACCACAGAGACCCTCAGCAGGTTAAGGCAGTGTGCATGTAAGCAGTCTGGATTTTGTTTTTTTTTTTTTTTTTTTTTTAAAGGTTACAATAAGAAAAGATATGCAACATTTTTTGGTTTAAATTTTAAAATTTAAACTCTTCAGGGCAGGGACTGTCCGCATTGTGCTGTCTCAGCACAGGATGAAACAGTCCAGGCCTCTGGGCTCTACCATAATACAAAAAACACTGCAGAATTATTTGAAGATGGTTCTCAGGAACTCTTACCTATGCTGCTGTTGAAATTTCCAGAGTTTAGTGTAAACATCAAAGGTTCGCCCAAAATAGGACTGCCACTGCTTCTGCCCATACTGAGGCAAATCTCTGCAACAGACGAATGCAGAATAATTGCAGAATACATCAATCAGCCCAGAGTATGAGACGCAAACTCAGTCAGAGATTTTTGTTTGGATGGGGCGTTGTTTGTTTTAAAGTTAACATTTATATTCTTAAAAAACGGCTTGTGATTTTCTATGACCAGTCTACACCTGCAAGTTCGTGTTCTGCCTCTGTGGGTAGACCAACTACAACACAGGAAGAAGAGGTCCTGGGTTCAGGCTGCAGGCCAGTACTTGGGTTCATACTTCCTACTGGCACTGCAGAGTTAGGGCAGGGGCACTTTGCTAGAGACACCACACTAAACTGGGTCATCAACTCAAGAAGAAGCTTCTGCTGAGTGAGTCAGACAGAGAGACAGACAGACAGACATGTATTCCCATACCCCTTATGCTCAGGCAGAATTATTTGGCCCCTGCATAGACAAGACTGGGCATTTCATTAACACTAAGATTCCCAGACAAAACTTGAACAACCTGAATATTTGCTAATGGTCAATTTATCACCAACTGAGAATGGGAGAGAAGGGCAGAGTAATGCAGAAATCTGGTGCCTTGAACTGCCTGGCATCATTACCACCCACCCTGTGCAATGTCATATAATCTACAAAGCAACACTAGAATCAGAGGCAGGAGGAGGATAGGCTGACACCAGCTGGCATCACCAGTCCTTGGGACATACCTTCTTAATCCCCAAAAGGCTATTTTTGCCTCAGAGCAAAGACTAGTAGCAAAGAACTGCTACCTTTCTTCAAAATCACCCACACACCACCCCTACAAATACACTGCCCTGCACTGCAGCATAAACTCATTTTCACCTGCACAAACGCACACAACTCTCCCAGCATAACACATCCCACACACAAATCAAACCACCAGTATATACAATAACCCCCAAAATCATTCTGAAGCCTAGAATGTTTATTGGGTCACCATGAAGTGATGGAAAACAGCTACCAGTACAGCTGAGAGATTTTTTTTGCTCAGAATATCACCAGATTTAGTCTTCACTAGGATTCAGTCTGTAACCACCCAATTTTAAGTTATCGGTCATTTTTGGTTTTTTGTTGTTTTTAAACTCATCTTTATGAATTACACTTGTGCAACTACAAAGGCTTTTAGCTGCCAGTACATCACTATAGACTGTGCATTTATAATAGACACAAGATACGATGACGTACTTGCCTCATCCTGCTACGCCCGGAATTAGGGGATGGCTGCCACAATATGCAAGTACAGCAACAGCTGGAGGGAGCTAATGCCATATGTGAATTCACAGAATGTGTTTACATGAAGTAGGTTGGTGGGCCGTGCAGATGCAGACACACATGTGCGTGTGTATAGATGCATGATTTGGAATGGAAAGGAATTCCTTATTTTCCAAGCTCTGTAACTGTGCCTTTTTACCACAAGGTGTCAGGTCTCTTGACATCTTGCAAAACACAAGACACTCTCTCTACATATTTACTGGTTTCAGAGTAGCAGCCGTGTTAGTCTGTATTCGCAAAAAGAAAAGCAGTACTTGTGGCACCTTAGAGACTAACAAATTTATTAGAGCATAAGCTTTCATGAGCTACAGCTCACGAAAGCTTATGCTCTAATAAATTTGTTAGTCTCTAAGGTGCCACAAGTACTGCTTTTTTTTTTTACATATTTACTGTAACCCTGAAAACTCCTCCTAAAGGAAACAGCAGGGTTCTTGCAGCTCCTATGCTCACAAGCAGGCAACTGGAAACTGCAACAAAAAGCAGTTATATGCACCAAATACTAAATGAGATACTAAATATCATCCACATATCATCCACAGTCAGAAACATACTGTGAAGACTTCAGTTTTGCCCAAAAAAAGGAGGAGATTTTGGTACAACACATCATTGTTTGGTTACTCTTAGACACTGTTATGCAGCCACTATTACTGTCGGCAGAAATGGGAAGTTAATAGTCCGTGAAATGAAATTAAATGGTCCACAGTGATTGCCCCATAAGCCAAATCTCCTTGAAGCTTGTGCTGTGTAACGGCAACTTTGGTATGAAACAATTGTTTCTAGACTCCTCCCTAAATTACAAAAGGCAGGCCCATTTTCCTAAAGCCTGTTCTATTCCAAGGCAGAGAGAATATTGATTTAATTCAAAGCTCTTGTGGATGTCAGACTGCGTTTTTTAATGCACAAGAGGGATTTAAGAGGTTACACAGAGAAATTGCCCTATATTTCCTCCTGGGAACTTCTGCTATAAAAAGCTATAACAGGCTATAAAAAGCCAGTTCACCTGGAGCCTCCGTTCCCACTTCCCCATAGCACTGAAGGAGATTCACCCTTCTAGTTGCAGACATACACTTAACTGGCTGGGAGCACAATGCTTAGTGTACACAAAAGGACATGGAATGTCAGATAGAATGAGGGGGCCACAAATCGCATTTCACTGAGATTTAATGTGACAACAATATTTTGGGATGCCATGACAATGTCTCCAAAAATAAGCAGTTAGGGCAAATCAAGAATAATCCCCAATTCAAATATTGGATTAGACAAATGGCTCTCTCCATTCTTCATCAAGGGCCCAACCCTGCCAGGTGACAGACAGTTGAATACCTCTCAGTCTTAGGCCCTATGATTCCATATGCAAACCAGTTATCCAAGAGTCAGTGGAGTCAGCTGGCATATGCCCATACCCAACCCTCATCAGCTCACATTGTAACACTACAGCACTTATATGAACAGAACAAAGGTGAGTGGGGTGACAAAGCATCACACTTACTATTGAAGACACCTATGCAAGAAACAAAATGGCAGAACTCACATTCCATGGGACATTCTGTGGAGGCAGAGTTAAGGTGGTTTTGCTACCTTTACTGTGAATTTCCATGTTTTTGAATATATTTGTTAGTAGCTACATAAGGATTTTAATCTTTAAATTACCCAGACATGCTCCCAACCTTAATTTCACCCTAACAAAGAGCCTTTTGTGAGGGTATCACAAGGAGCTTGGCATGAACTCCATGGAGAAGACAAAAATATCCTAGCTCCTTGAAGTCAACACATTCAACACAAACCTAGGGTGGAATTTCAAGACAAGCATACCGCCCACATGAAAAGCTACCCACATTTCAAGAAGGCATTACATTTAGTTGTTTTTGAATCAGGTCAAGAATTTTCTTCAGAGAACCCTATCCCAGATCAGTAAATTGGCTCACCTGCTTACTCTACATACTGAATAGCCGATCATATCTTCTATAAACAGAGACATTCTGAAGCCCCACTCCCAACAACAACTTCAAAAAGAAGGACAATTGTAACCTCAGAGGATCAAAGATCTTTAACAGAGTCCAGCAATGCCCCTAAGATGGGCTGTTGCAACATGAGAAGGAAACCCCCTCACCTCTCCCTTGCCACTACATGGCCTATGACTAATTTTTACAGGAAGATCCCCTCCCCTCTCAGAAGCAGAGCTGTGCCCAAATGCAGCCTCTTGCTGATCATGCCAGGCTCTCTAGAGGAATAAAAAGGAATAAGGCAGCAGAGTGGGATTTCCACAGTGGAAAGGAGCAACATTGTTGTCTAATCTCTTTAACAGCACTCCAAGTGAGTTAGGAAATTAATATTGCCGTGCTTATCAGCCAACTATTTCCCACACAGCATGAGGGAAACTGGCTGACTCATTTTATGCAAAGTGAATCAGTTATTGGCATTATCCCTACCAGCCTGGAAAATCATTTCAACAGCTGTTGCTATCATGATGCTGCTGATGCCTGAGAAGTTAGGCAGGAATTGGCCAGAAAGCAGGTCCTGCCAGACTCCATTAGCTGCTCGTAGGGTCTGAAGCAAGTGGATGGAGTCACGTCTGAATGGGATTCCATATGGTCATAGGGCCTACTGTGAGAAGCATCATGAGCTTCAGGACACCTCATGCAATAAACAGGACAAGTTTGCTTCAGGAAATCTTAATGAATCTTAACACTTGCTTTCCAAAGCATCATAATCCTTCCAAACTTTAAAGCATTCTCTCTGGCCACAGACTCCCCAGGTTGTCAAGCAATAGCTGTGGAGCATCAAAGCAAGCCCTTTGCTACAATCCTCATGCTGCTTTATCCCCAGCCCCATCCTCCCCAGGGTTGAGAACATTCCTCACACCTATTGCAGTGACCGCCCCTGGCTCCAGCTGACCAAGCAGCAGCAGCAATTCTGCCCTACCAGACCAGGATGACAGGTTAGTTTAAGCAGGAGGCTAAAGTGGGGAGATCCTAGAAGAAGCCCTCCTCCTCCCCTCCCCCAAGTAGTCTTCACATTATTTCAGCCATTTCACATCCCCCACAAAGAGAGGAAAATTTAGCTTTAAACAAGGAAAAAATCAGGCATTCACATACTACATTCTTTACTTGCAACACTCTGAATGTGTGTATCACCCCTCACGTTTTTGTACATGTTGCATCTCTGTGCAAGTTAAGCATTCCTATAAAATCCAAAGTTTCCTGGCTATTTCCGTGCTTTGGATTCCCTCTGATTAATGGCCTATTACAATACTTCTATCCTTGCAGCATGTACATGTTGGGCCACTATTACTTACAGAAACTCCTGTGTATCTGCACATTTACATTTCAAGCAGCAGGCAAGCCTAATCACAGCTGGCATAGCCAGGTACCATGCCATTCCTGGGCTCCCCTGGGAACAATGAGGGTCTCCATGGAAACTGCACCAGCACTTTTGATAACACCCTAACAGCATAATAAAATTTCATTTGTGACAGTACATCACCACAGCACCACCAAACACTGTTCTGCAGGGAAGAGCAACTCTGCCATTACCACCCTCTCATCCATTTGTTGCCTTGTGATCTGCACATCATTCATGCTGCCTTCCTCAGGAACTGCCCTCATCAGTTTCATCAGGACCTTTTTGTTTGGGTGTGCAAGACGGGAAAGAGGAGGATAAGTACTATTTAATTACACACAAACTATTATGGTAATCTCTTTCGAATATTACTCTTTCGAAAATCACAGTGCAGGATGCAGAAGTGACAGACAGATTTGCCATATGGGATGGCTAGTGCAAAGAAAGGAGTATCCCAGCCACTGAAGGATAGGCAAAATATGCTGAAGGGATTGACTAAGAACAGTGAAAAGACATTCAGTCGTTATCTAGAATTTGCTATTAAGCCTTGCAATTTTAATGGTAAAAAAATGTTTTTAAAAATTCAGATTTTAAATCTCTCTAATGTTAAATAGGAATGAGTGAAATCCCACAACTGCTTCTGGGGCATGGCACACACTGTGGGTGTAGTTTGTTTGTCTGTGTACTGCATTGGGACAGATGATGGATAAAGTTGCGGTGAACTTTAGGCCCCATGTGGAAGTTTTCCCCAGTTCTTGCTATGACCTGCTTTACGAGGTGTAGCACTTCATCTTGTGTGTTCAATAATTCATTTTCCATCAGCGGTTCCAACCACATTGCTGACAGAGGCCAGAGTTGCACTGGTTGAAAACGAGTTAAGGAATATTCCTTTTGGGTAACCCCACATGGAAGCTGTCACAGGGACATGTCTCAGACTGAATAAAAGACCTACAAAATCCAGGGAGATTCTCAGCAGGCCTGCAGCAGCAATGCGAGGAACAAATGCTACACTTGAATTTAACAGAGAAGCTTTCCAGAATGATGTGTAACACTTCGGGGGGGGGGGGGGGGGGGGGGAAGTAGGTTTATGTGCTTGTCTGCTCACAATCATAGTCACTCAGCCAGGACCCCCTTTGCTTCCCATACCCAGATATTAGGACTGTGCAGTAACTCACCAAGGGGCACAACCTCCTCAACAACAAGCCACTGTGAGCTAGAAACTGCACCAGCAACATCAACAGCACTGCTTCAGTGGGGCGGGGGGCAGCACCCCAGATCAGAGGCTGGCAAGACCCTGGTTCCATAATCTCATGGGGGAAGAAGGTTCAGCCTGACCCTCCTGGACCACACAAGCAAGGGGCCCTCCTCCTGAGACACACTGCCAGCTGCCTTAAGGAGGATGATCTGGAAGGGTAAGACAGGAGCACAGCCTTCGATGGGCCCACATCAGGAGCGACTTAGGGAGGAGATGGACCTGTATGAAGGTCAGGGGTGGAGTGTTTGCAAGATTCATAGATAGATTCATAGATACTAAGGTCAGAAGGGACCACTCTGATCATCTAGTCCGACCTCCTGCACAGCGCAGGCCACAGAATGTCACCCACCACTCCTATGAAAAACCTCACCCATGTCTGAGCTATTGAAGTCCTCAAATCATGGTTCAAAACTTCAAGGAGCAGAGAAGCCTCCCTCCAGTCAACCATGCCCCATGCTACAGAGGAAGGCAAAAAAACCTCCAGGGCCTCTTCAATCTGCCCTGGAGGAAAACTCCCTCCCGACCCCAAACATGGCAATCAGCCAAACCCTGAGCACATGGGCAAGATTCACCAGCCAGATACCCAGGAAAGAATTTTCTATAGTAAATCAGATCCCATCCATCTAATATCCCATCTCAGGGGATTTGGCTTATTTACCCTGATTATTTAAAGATCAATTACTTACCAAAATCCAATTATCCCATCATACCATCTCCTCCATAAACTTATCGAGTAGAATCTTAAAACCAGATAGATCTTTTGCCCCCACTGCTTCCCTTGGAAGGTTATTCCAAAACTTCACTCCTCTGATGGTTAAAAACCTTCGTCTGATTTCAAGTCTAAACTTCCTGGTGGCCAGTTTATACCCATTTGTTCTTGTGTCTACATTGGTACTGAGCTTAAATAATCCCTCTCCGGTATTTATCTCTCTGATATATTTATAGAGAGCAATCATATCTCCCCTCAACCTTCTTTTAGTTAGGCTAAACAAGCCAAGCTCCTTGAATCTCCTTTCATAAGACATGTTTTCTATTCCTTGGATCATCCTAGTAGCCCTTCTCTGTACCTGCTCCAGTTTGAATTCATCCTTCTTAAACAAGGGAGACCAGAACTGCACACAGTATTCCAGGTGAGGTCTCACCAGTGCCTTGTATAACGGTACTAACACCTCCTTATCTCAACTGGAAATACTTCGCCTGATGCATCTCAAGACCGCATTAGCTTTTTTCACTGCCATATCACATTGGCAGCTCATAGTCATCCTATGATCAACCAGTACTCCAAGGTCCTTCTCATCCTCCGTTACTTTAATTGATGCGTCCCCAGCTTATAACTAAAATTCCTGTTATTAATCCCTAAATGCATAACCTTACACTTCTCACTATTAAATTTCATCCTACTACTATTACTCCAGTTTACAAGGTCATCCAGATCCTCCTGTATGATATCCTGGTCCTTCTCTAAATTGGCAATACCTCCCAGCTTTGTATCATCGGCAAACTTTATTAGCACACTCCCACTTTTTGTGCCAAAGGTCAGAAATAAAAAGATTAAATAAGATTGGTCCCAAAACTGATTCCTGAGGAACTCCACTGGTAACCTCCCTCCAGCCTGACAGTTCACCTTTCAGTATGACACGCTGTAGTCTCCCTGTTAACTAATTCCTTATCCACCTTTCAATTTTCATATCGATCTCCATCTTTTCCAATTTAACTAATAATTCCCCATGTGACACGGTATCAAACGCCTTACTGAAATCTAGGTAAATTAGATCCACTGTTTCTCCTTTGTCTAAAAAAATCTGTTACTGTCTCAAAGAAGGAGATCAGGTTGGTTTGGCACAATCTACCTTTTGTAAAACCATGTTGTATTTTGTCTCATTTACCATTGACCTCAATGTCCTTTACTTTCTACTTCAAAATTTTTTCCAAGACCTTGCATACTACAGATGTCAAACAGGCCTGTAGTTACCGAGATCACTTTTTTTTCCCCTTTCTTAAAAATAGGAACTGTGTTAGCAATTCTCCAATCATATGGTACAACCCCCAAGTTTCAGATTCATGAAAAATTCTTGCTAATGGGCTTCCAATTTTGTGCGCCAATTCCTTTAATATTCTTGGATGAAGATTATCTGGGCCCCCTGATTGAGTCCCATTAAATTGTTCAAGTTTCACTTCTACCTCATATATGGTAATATCTGCCTCCATAGTCTCATTCCCATTTGTCATGCTACCATTATCCCTAAGATCCTCTTTAACCTTATTAAAGACTGAGGCTAAGTATTTGTTTAGATATTGGGCCATGCCTAGATTATCCTTGACCTCCACTCCATCCTCAGTATTTAGTGGTCCCACTTCTTTGTTTTCTTCTTATTTATATGGCTATAGAACCTTTTACTATTGGTTTTAATTTCCTTTGCAAGGTCCAACTCTACTCGACTTTTAGCCTGTCTCACTTCATCCCTACAGGTTCTAACTTCAATAAGGTTACTTTTCTTGCTGATCCCTCCCATCTTCCACTCCCTGTATGCTTTCTGCTTTTTCTTAATCACCTCTCCGAGATGCTTGCTCATCCAGCTTGGTCTACAACTCCTGCCTATGAATTTTTTCCCCCTTTCTTGGGATGCAGGCTTCCGATAGCTTCTGCAGCTTTGATTTAAAGTAATCCCAGGCCTCCTCTGCCTTTAGATCCATAAGTTCTTCAGTCCAATCCACTCCCTAACTAATTTCCTTAATTTTTGAAAGTCAGCCCTTTTGAAATCAAAAACCCTAGGTACAGAGAAAAGGAGTACTTGTGGCACCTTAGAGACTAACAAATTTATTAGAGCATAAGCTTTTGTGAGCTACAGCTCACTTCATCGGATGCATTACAAATAAATTTGTTAGTCTCTAAGGTGCCACAAGTACTCCTTTTCTTTTTGCGAATACAGACTAACACGGCTGCTACTCTGAAACCTAGGTACAGATTTATTTTTGTTAATCCTTCCATTCAGTTTGAACTGAATTAGCTCATGATCACTTGAACCAAGATTCATAGATACTAAGGTCAGAAGGGACCATTCTGACCATCTAGTCTGACCTCCTGCACAACACTAGCCACAGAATCTCACCCACCCACTCCTGTGAAAAGCCTCACCCATGTCTGAGCTACTGAAGTCCTCAAATCATGGTTTAAAGACTTCAAGGAGCAAAGAAACCTCCCTCAAGTGACCCACGCCCCATGCTACAGAGGAAGGCTCTTCCAATCTGCCCTGGAGGAAAATTCCTTCCCGACCCCAAATATGGTGATCAGCTAAACCTTGAGCATATGGGCAAGGTTCACCAACCAGAAGCTACAGAAAATTCTTTCCTGGGTAACTCAGATCACACCCATCTAATATCCCATCTCAGGGGATTGCCCCCTACAACCATTTAAAAAAAAAAAAAAAAAGAGGTCCTCACTACTCACCAAAACCAAATCTAAAATGGCACCCCCTCTAGTCGGTTCAGCAACTACTTGATGAAAGAATCCATCAGTTATCGCATCTAGGAAAATCTGAGCCCTATTATTATTACTAGCACTCGTCCTCCAGTCTATATCTGGGAAGTTAAAGTCTCCCATGATCATGCAGTTTCCAGTAGTATTTACTTCATTAAAAACATTAATAAGGGCTCTATCCATATCCAAATTAGATCCCAGAGGTCTATAGCACACCCCAAGCACTATCCCAGGGGAGGCTCTAATAGTTTTCTTCTCCAATGTAATTTTTGGCCAGACAGACTCTGTTTTATCCATTCCATCACTTCTTATTTCTTTACATTCTACCTCATCATTGATATACAATGCTACTCCACCACCTTTACTTTTATTTTGGTCTTTCCTAAACAGCACATACCCTTCAATATCTGTAGTCCAGTCATGACTGCTATTCCACCATGTTTCTGTTATCCCTATAATATCTGGTTTCACTTCCTGCACCAGTAGCTCTAGTTCCTCCATTTTGTTACCTAAGCTCCTCGCATTGGTGTACAAACATCTTAATTTTTGCTGTTTGGCCTCACTCACATTCTGTACCCTATTAGGCATGGTCATTCTACAGCCAGTATAACCTATTAGACTGGTATCCACACTGCCCTTCCTCCTTATATACATTCTCCTACCCACAGCTGGATCCTTTCTTACTTCGTTTTCTTCCCTCTCAACGCTAAAATCCAGCGTGGAGATTACCTGGACATCTCCCAACCATCTCCCCCAAATTCCTAGTTTAAAGCTCTCTGAATCAGTTGTGCCAGCCTCCATCCTAGAAGTCCATTTCCTTCCCTCCTCAGATGAAGTCCATCCCAAGAGAACTGTCCTCCGTCCATGAATGCCTCCCAGTAGCCATACATCCCAAAGCCCTCCTTATAGCACCACTGCCTAAGCCATCTGTTGAAGTCATAATCTTGTCACACCTTTGTTGCCCTTCTCTAGGAACAGGCAGAAACTCACTAAAGATCACCTGAGCCTCGATTTCTTTAAGCGTCTTCCCCAGCCTAGCATAGTCTCCCTTAATACTTTCCAGCAAGAATCTAGCCGTATCATTTGTTCCCACATGAAGGATAATTAGGGGATTCTTTCTTGCTCCCTTTAGGATCCTTTTCAACCTCAGGTCTACATCCCGTATCATAGCACTTGGAAGACAGCACACCCTTCTATTCTCTGGATCAACTCTGGTTACAGGCCTGTCTATTCTTCTCAGTAAAGAGTCCCCGATCACATAGACCTGCCTTTTCCTGGTGACGGTGCTATTCTCCAGTCTATCCTCTGTTCCCTCTGGCTGCAAGTTCTTTCCATTCCTATTCTCCCTTGTAATCCTCTTCAACCCATCCTGTATCCTCCTGGGGCTCACATTTGGTGTAGTCTCCACTGACTCTTCCCCTTTTCCTGTAAGACTTGCCACTTTCTTCCTTGCCCTTCCACCTCCAGTGACTACCTGCCAAGCCCCTTCTTCATTTCCAACTCTGTAAACCTGTTCTTGAGCTCTATTTCTCCCTTACTAGCTCATCTTTCCCTCTGCCTGGTTTTTAGTCACATGCTTCCACTGACCACTTTCCTCACCCAGTCTCCCCTCAGAATTCTTCAGTCCTGCTTCCATCTGCAAGTCTGAGCTTTTTCCCTTCAGATACCTCATGTCTTTGCTCCATAATCTGCTCGAACCCCTTTATAAACTCAGACTTTCCATCTGCATCTCCAAACCTCAGATCTTTTCCTCCATGCTCGATCAGACAGCATTTCACGCAGACAAAACTCTTACCAGGTCCCCCCTCCAGGATCATGTACATACCACAGCTTCCACATCCAGTCATCTTCATTGCGTCTCCCACTGCTTGGGTCACTCCCACTGCTGCATCTGTATCTGTCACAGCCTTCCCACCTCAATCCTGTTAGTCTGGGGAACACAAACCACACCACAACACCCCCACCCACAGCAAAAACAAACCCCAAACAAGCACCACAATACGAACCCCCCTTTCAAACTCCCCCTCAGACTCCCGTTTACAGCTGTTTGCTGGCTCCTGTGCCGCTGCCTGACTAGCTAGCTACTCTGTAGGACCCCTAGTCAGGGAAGCCAAGGGTTGCCAAGTGGAGTGAGGACAAAGTAGATGGAGGAGTGTTGCACAGCATGGAGCTTAGGCACAGAATGGGAAACAGAGATAGTTGGGGATGGGGGTTGGATATTGAGGGAGGGAAGTTTGATTTTGGAAGGAAGCAGGAACTGGAAGGGATTTTGATGGGGTGGGAGTTATGTACACTTAGCAGATCTGCACACAATTTAGTCACGTCTAGTTCTATCACCCTTGCCCACCCCAACACACACACTGTTGTAGCTCTGGTGTATTCTCATGTCCATCATTAGATTGAGCTTTGGGAGAGGGGCTCTGCTTTCCTAATACATTTACACAGCAAATATGAGGAAATATCATATTAAGAGCCACAGCAGGCAGTATAGAACAAAACCAAAGGGAGTTTGATCTGAGTCCCTGAAAAGCAGTGTGCATCTTACGGGAATTCTGGAAGAAACAGGAAAATGCTATTATCTCTTCCAGTAGAGCACGTTCTTGCAGGCCACACAGCGAGCACAACATCATTGCTAAACTGCAAGCTCCTCCAGGACAGCATCGTCTCACTTTCCATAGCACTGAACTCAAAATTTAACAAGTGAGACTACTAGAAGCAACCAAGAGGCTGGAAATCCCACAGCTAGGCACTTCCTAGCACGTTCCATCATTATTCCAAGTCAAGGGAAAGCAAAGGGGAAACAGACTGGGACATCTGCAATTAATTCTGTTTTTAAATGTATAGCTAAGGATGTTTATTAAGGGAGGTAAGTGTTACAAACATATCCCTCCCCCCAACACAAATACAAATAATTCTAGCAGCTATAGTCACAAAAAGGAAGCATCACCCTTACCCACTCGTAAGAGTATAATATATACTTGGGAGCAACAACCTTTATAAAAGGTTTTTCCTCAATGCTGTATTTTGCAACTGAATTAGGAAGAGAGGAAGGAAATGCTATAGAAACAAAGACGTGGCAGGCTGCGCTCTTGCCATTCTGGCAGCAGAAAGAGTGAAACAGCTGCCAACACAGCCATAGGCTTGGCTTTCTGCAGTTCAAACGCCCAGAAGAATTTTCAGGAAGGAAACCCCCAGCATGAAACATTGTGTGGGTTAAGCCCCTGTCCACAAAGCAGCAGAAGCCATCACCTTAGTCAAACAGCAGGTCAGGCATTTACCGATGCATACATTATCCTACAGGGAGGAGCCAGTGCTGAGATCAGGAATTAGGAGGACACTCAGCCTTTTCCAGGCAAGCCAGAACGGGACATGCAACTTGCTCAGGAGGTACCATACAGAGATATGTTATAGCAATGCTTCACCACAAACCCTAAGCCAACAGGAACTGCAGCTGTGAGGAGCACGGTGGGTGAAATGGTGATTGATTTCTGTGCAAGGGGAGACTGCATTAGTTGTGTATTTTACTTCAGATGAACCCATGCAGTGGCATATTCAAATACAACCAATGGTCACCTTGAGGAACAGTCTGAGCCTGGTGGCTGGAGTCCATCCTCTTACATTGATTGCTCAAACCCATTGGTATTTTTCTACTTCCTAGCTAGGAGAGAAAGAATTCTTTCCCCCTGCATACCAGTTACAGTATCAAAATCCTGATCCTCTTTCAATCAGCTGGAAATTTAACACAGCATGTAGCTGCACCGAAGGCTTTTTCAAAGAGAAGACACTTAACGGTACTGTAGCAGATCCTAGTGTCCGTCAGGTTCTGAGCCTGAACATTCCTCAAGCACCAAGACACAAGAAGTTCTGATTAATTCCCTACAGGGTCCAAGGGCTACAGCCACAAGCATGCTATGACCTGAGCATGACAGGATGGGACATATGGTGCCAGAAGCCAAGTGAGAAACGTGGGACTCAGGATCTTTCAGTCTCAGTGTACCAGAGTATGCTTCCTTAGGGTGTTACATAAGGTCAGTGAGGACTTTTGCTGGTCTACTTCCCATTTGCTTTATAATTCATATTTTGCAGCACAGGCTGTTTGGAGTTTGGAAATCCAATTCATACAGCAATTTATCAATAGTTTATGAGAAACGGGAAGAGAACATCTTTACTAACCATCTGTGTTTGCATATCAGCAGTCCCCAACACACAGTATTACTCAGACCAGTAAGACGCTGAATTGCCAGGGAAATAGTGGCTGTGGTAAGTGTTGCTCAAGAGATTCTACAAAGAAGTTAAGAAATAAAGCTTCTAACACAAACATCAGCCTAGAGGGAATTCCCTACATTCTGGAACAAGCATACCCATGTCACATTGTGAGTGCTTGAACCACTATCCCACAAGCACCTCAAAATTCCTCAAGCATCTTTCACTGGCTTGGACAAGATAGCAAGACTTTCAACTTTACTAGTTGCTTTGGATAATTCTAGATTTGACCCTTGTCAGGGCTTGCTCTACAGATAAGGTTAGCTTGAGCAATGACCTTTAGCTGTGTCCCGAGCATGAAAATGGATCTGTACTAGCAAGAAATAACTCTGCACCCCTTAAAAAGGAAGTAATCTCAAACATGGCCTGCATATTATCTGAGGCACAAAAGTGGCTTGTCCCAAGGTCACATGGGAGTCATTAGCAGAGCAGAGAATAGAACTTGGGATTCATGACTCCCGTTTCACCAATGTTTTAACTATTCACCACCACAGGATTCAAGATTGCCTCTCTGGGTTGTGCAATTCTCTGCTACTGCAGACAGCCATTTAGGGTGAAGGTATAAAGTGAGGAACCTGAAGTCCACCATCAGCCACCATCCTAGGCAAGGACTGGCGGAGATTCACTCTGAAGCTATTTATTCAGCTAAAGGGGTCCCTGTTAAGTTGCACAAGGAGCTTTCCCCAAGGGTTGGGCTGAGAGCACGGATTCTCAGTTTGGATGGCGCAAGGGGGAAAAAAAACAAAAACAAAACCACACAACAACAAGTGGGGTTAGCTTCTGAACCCAGATAATTTGCATAGAAGTGCAGTTCCAATCCACCACCCAGCCCTTTACTCCTGGCTAGCTTCATGTTTGGGAATCTTAAGGTGTATTGTTAATGTGTTGGGGGAAAGCCCAGAAAGATCAAAGGCATAACCCCATTAAGTCCAATTCAGGAGGCATAAATGCTGCTTTGCTAATTCGTTCCAACAACTGCTGAAAGGGACCCCCATCTTTGCAATCTGCCTGCTCTCAGACCCCTCATACTTTTGCTCAAGTTGTCCTGAACAATGCTGCTCATGTAACATCTCTTCCTGTAGGCACTGAAAACTGCCTCAGTAAGACTTGGATCAAATGTTTCACCGGATCCTCTTAGTGTCTGCATATTGGCTCCCCAGATTAGCATACTAGCTGGTTCAAATCAGGTTGTTTTTGTTTTTTTTCCAGTGAGGTCTTCGTAAGGTGTTCTTGAATGTCCACGTATGGTTCACTGCAACACCTAAATACACAACTTTAGGTCATGGTCAAGCTCTGTCATTCAGTAAAATGTCAAGCTGAATGTTGGCCTTTGTGTAGTTTATATGGAAACAGCTGGAATCTGTCTTTTTGATACTTGGTTTAAAAGTTTCCATCTTTGACAACAGTGGGCCATCTCTCTCATCATCGCATTCAGGATTTCTTCTACATGACTGGTTTCAGAGTAGCAGCTGTGTTGGTCTGTATTCGCAAAAAGAAAAAGGAGTACTTGTAGCACCTTAGAGACTAACAAATTTATTAGAGCATAAGCTTTCGTGAGCTACAGCTCACTTCATCGGATGCATTTGGTGGAAAAAACAGAGGGGAGATTTATATACACACACACAGAGAACATGAAACAATGGGTTTATCATACACACTGTAAGGAGAGTGATCACTTAAGATAAGCCATCACCAGCGGGGTGGGGGGGGGGAGGAGGAAAACCTTTCATGGTGACAAGCAAGGTAGGCTAATTCCAGCAGTTAACAAGAATATCTGAGGAACAGTGGGGGGTGGGGTGGGGGGGAGAAATAACATGCGGAAATAGTTTTACTTTGTGTAATGACATCAACATTACACACAAAGATGGGCTACAAGCCGTCAGGAACAGTATCCCCGATAATGTCACGGCTAACCTGGTGGCTGAACTTTGTGACTTTGTCCTCACCCATAACTATTTCACATTTGGGGACAATGTATACCTTCAAGTCAGCGGCACTGCGATGGGTACCTGCATGGCCCCACAGTATGCCAACATTTTTATGGCTGACTTAGAACAACGCTTCCTCAGCTCTCGTCCCCTAATGCCCCTACTCTACTTGCGCTACATTGATGACATCTTCATCATCTGGACCCATGGAAAAGAAGCCCTTGAGGAATTCCACTATGATTTCAACAATTTCCATCCCACCATCAACCTCAGCCTGGACCAGTCCACACAAGAGATCCACTTCCTGGACACTACGGTGCTAATAAGCGATGGTCACATAAACACCACCCTATATCGGAAACCTACTGACCGCTATTCCTACCTACATGCCTCTAGCTTTCATCCAGATCATACCACTCGATCCATTGTCTACAGCCAAGCGCTACGATATAACCGCATTTGCTCCAACCCCTCAGACAGAGACAAACACCTACAAGATCTCTATCATGCATTCCTACAACTACAATACCCACCTGCTGAAGTGAAGAAACAGATTGACAGAGCAAGAAGAGTACCCAGAAGTCACCTACTACAGGACAGGCCCAACAGAGAAAATAACAGAACGCCACTAGCCATCACCTTCAGCCCCCAACTAAAACCTCTCCAACGCATCATCAAGGATCTACAACCTATTCTGAAGGACGACCCATCACTCTCACAGATCTTGGGAGACAGGCCAGTTCTTGCTTACAGACAGCCCCCCAATCTGAAGCAAATACTCACCAGTAACCACACACCACACAACAGAACCAGGAACCTATCCTTGCAACAAAGCCCATTGCCAACTCTGTCCACATATCTATTCAGGAGACACCATCATAGGGCCTAATCACATCAGCCACACTATCAGAGGCTCCTTCACCTGCGCATCTACCAATGTGATATATGCCATCATGTGCCAGCAATGCCCCTCTCCCATGTACATTGGCCAAACTGGACAGTCTCTACGTAAAAGAATGAATGGACACAAATCAGACGTCAAGAATTATAACATTCAAAAACCAGTTGGAGAACACTTCAATCTCTCTGGTCACTCGATCACAGACCTAAGAGTGGCTATCCTTCAACAAAAAAGCTTCAAAAACAGACTCCAATGAGAGACTGCTGAACTGGAATTAATTTGCAAGCTGGATACAATTAACTTAGGTTTGAATAGAGACTGGGAATAGATGAGTCATTACACAAAGTAAAACTATTTCCCCATAAAGAAAAGCAGTATTTGTGGCACCTTAGAGACTAACCAATGTATTTGAGCATAAGCTTTCGTGAGCATCCGATGAAGTGAGCTGTAGCTCACGAAAGCTTATGCTCAAATAAATTGGTTAGTCTCTAAGGTGCCACAAGTCCTCCTTTTCTGTTTAAAAGTGTCTCTAGTCCACCAATCTACTGTCTTAGCTCATGGCACCCCCCTTTGGGCAATTCATTTAAAGAACCTCAAAGTCACCTCCAAATGGTGTACTAGGTGGCAAGGTTTCAAACACAGCCATTGTTTATCTTGTGAGACATTTGAAGCCCAATCCCCCCCAATTTTGACCTCCCACACTACCTGTAGGCAAAAACGCAATAGTTTTCAATGTAGAATTAACAGATGTGCTGCAAATGACTACTAGTGGGACCTTTTTGACTCTTTTACCACGGTGTCCAGTTAGAAGATTTTGATCATAAACTCACAGGCTGCATCTGTTGGCAATGGCTGCCTGATGCCCTTCCCTCAGCTACTCAACAGTTAAGACATTTAGACATAAGAACATAAGAATGGCCATACTGGGTCAGACTGTTATATTGGATCATATTAAAAAAGTTCTGTATTAAAAAATCACAAATGAGTTTGATTCCCCGTAGTTTAAATTCCAGGGTATTACTAATTAAGAGGTCTCTTGTTTTCTGGTCTCTTGTTTTTACTGTTTCTCCCCCTCTATGTGAAACTTGCAAGCTGCTAATTGTGTTAGTACATCCTAAAACAGAGTCTGTAACTACTCACAAAGAGACTCAAAGCAATACTTTGAAACAGCACACAGAGACTCCCCGCCCTTTTGTTATATTTAATCTCGCTTTGTTAACAGTTGTGATTAAAACAGAGATAGAGGATGTATGTGATGGATGCTTGGTGTGGATAATAAATGAATGATCAGGGAGGTGCCAGCCTAAGAATCCAATGTTGACTGGCTAAAGAAGGTGTCAAGTGGAAACAACCTGAGGACCCCCAGAGAGCAAACTTGGAATCCATCCAACAGCCTCAATGATGGGAGAACCGAAGAACAAGATAACATCTGGCAGCACAGAGCCACCAGGAACGTGCCATCTGCTGATTGATTCAGCAACAGCATGATGAAGCAATTCCCACAAACTGGCATAGGAATAAATTCCTATAAAAATGGACTCTAGAAACTGAGAACTTTGGGGTCTGATTCTGCAAACCAACTTCCAGGAGCATCAGACAAGACCCTGCTCCCTCCTCATGTCCAGGCCACCTGGCCAGTGGCTTGGCATGAGCAACTAAGGCTGGTAACTATGATAACAACCTTGCAGAACCTGTGTGTGAATGCATGTGTGAATAAATATGAAACTGAATGAAATGTTATAGCTATAACTTATTGCTTACGATTCTTTCTGTATTCAAAATAAGTGTGACATTTTGCCTTATTCCCTTTAATAAGATCCTGCTCGTTTTTATTTTATTGGAACAACAAGACCAAAAGTCCATCCAGCCCAGTATCCTGTCTACTGACAGTGGCCAATGCCAGGTGCCCCAGAGGGAGTGAACCTAACAAGTAATGATCAAGTGATCTCGCTCCTGCCATCCAGCTCCACCCTCTGACAAACAGAGGCTAGGGACACCATTCCTTACCTGTCCTGGCTAATAGCCATTAATGGACTTAACCTCCATGAATTTATCCAGTTCTCTTTTAAACCCTGGTATAGTCCTAGCCTTCACAACCTTCTCAGGCAAGGAGTTCCACAGGTTGGCTGTGTGCTGAATGAACAACTTCCTTTTATTTGTTTTAAACCTGCCGCCCATTAATTTCATTTGGTGGCCCCTAGTTCTTATATTATAGGACCAAGTAAATAACTTTTCCTTAGTCACTTTCTGCACACCTCTCATGATTTTATAGACCTCTATCATATCCCCCCTTAGTCTCCTCTTTTCCAAGCTGAAAAGTCCTAGCCTCTTAATCTCCCCTCATATGGGACCCATTCCAAACCCCTAGTTATTCTAGTTGCCCTTTTCTGAACCTTTTCTAATGCCAGTATAGACGAACATGCTTGACTTCAACGTCCATGTAAATGCAATCAATAAAAAAAACTGGACCTTCAAATACATTCTTGACCTGCTATATGTCAGTTGCTTTACCGCACACTAGAGAAGTGGAAGCCACACATTCTTCAGACTATGCAATCAGCCTAACTCACTTAAACCAGCAACATGGGTGTCAATTAGCAACATGTTTTCACTCTGGAAATATAGTCAGGCTCAAAAGGCATGTCAGCTAGCAGAGACAGACATTATTCCTGAATTCATGTTACCTAAATCACAGTCTACAATTATTGCCTTTAACAACAAAACTCTGCAGCCTTGACCCTTAAAGCTGTACCCAGCTCACTTTAACGCACACACAATGAGAAGATGGCTTTATATACTAATCAAAATGGTTTAAGAAGGTCAACACTAAGAGTAGCCTAAGAAAAATATTTTAAAAAGCAAAGACAGACTTGCTTTAGAAGGAGAGCGGCAGTACAGTCTCATGTAGTACTTCTCAGTCTCTCTGGGTCCACAACCTTAAAAAGGCTTAGGTCCTCTTGCAAGCCACTGTGTCCAAAATCCTTTGGAGTCCGATTGTGGGATCTTGGGCTTAGAAAGAAGCAACAGGTTGTTTTTGGGGGCTGAAGCTTGAGTTATGGAAGGTGTTGGAGTATTGGGAGCTGTTGCTTTGGGGGTGGAGTATCAGGCTGCTGGAGTGGAACAGGGTGCTTGTTGCTGTTCAGATGCAGGAGAATACTACTTTCAGTGGTTGCAAAATTGGCACTACAGTTCCTTGCAAATGCATTCCTGAGCCCTAGTGCAGAGCAATGGGTGGTGTGAGGGAAGGAGAGAGCAAAGGGGGATTGTTATATGATTGGGTAGGAATCAGTGAAAGCACAGAGCCAAGGTGGTGGTGGCAAAGGCGGCAGCAAGACTGGAGAGGGAGTGCCTGCAGGATTGCATTGCTCATGCAACTTTATTCCTTTGGTACCCACTACCCACGTTGCATCCTACTGACTGAGAAGTGCTGGGTTAATGGTTACTGCACAGAACAAGGTGTCAAGGACTCTAGGTTCTATTTCTGGTTCTGTCCCAGACACAATGGGTGGCCTTCAGCAAGACCCTTAACCCTCCCTGTGCCCCACTTTCCCGCTCCAACAAGGGCAATATTTAGCTCCCATCGGTGTTGTGATAATTAATTCACTGACATTTGTTACAGAGTAGCAGCCGTGTTAGTCTGTATTCGCAAAAAGAAAAGGAGTACTTGTGGCACCTTAGAGACTAACAAATTTATTAGAGCATAAGCTTTCGTGAGCTACAGCTCACTTCATCGGATGAAGTGAAGGCATCCGATGAAGTGAGCTGTAGCTCACGAAAGCTTATGCTCTAATAAATTTGTTAGTCTCTAAGGTGCCACAAGTACTCCTTTTCTTTTTGACATTTGTTAAGCACTCTGATACTTACATATGCTGACTCTGAGAAGGACAAAGCATTAACACATTTGTTTCTGGCTTGTAAGTTGGAGCTAACAGTGTTTTATTAATGTGCCAAGCAAACAGTAGCCACTAGAGAAGATGGAACTAGCCAGCAGACTGCTCCAACAGGAGGTTATAGATTCCACCTGGCACAAGTCACATAGCAGTCATCAGCTCTAATCAGATCTGTCAAAATGGAGCTTCAGCTGGTCAGATCAGTAGAAGAGATGCTGACCCATCTTAGAAGAAGGCTGCTCCGTGTGGCTCTCACACCCCTGTGATATTAATCTATGCTCCTGATATATGGATGATTGCTACGTAAGGGCTTGCCTACATGGGAAAGTTAGTGTGAAATATGGTAGGGTGTGAATTTAAAGCAGAATAACTATTGTGCACTAACTCCCCACGTAGACACCCATTCCACAATAAGTGCTTTTTTGCAATGTATGCTATGTAATGGATTTAAAATTCACACCCTACCTAATTCCATGCTAACTTTCCAAATAGACAAGCTCTTTCCGAGAAGTACAGGATGTGCAAATCTCACATTAGCAAGACAACCTGCTCAAATTCAGAGTGTTTTTAGCTAATGTTTCAGAACTAGTGTGTACTAGAGTTTCTTGGGAGCACGGTGAGCGGAGCCGCTTTGCAAAATGTTAGAGTCATTTTCAGTGTAGTGCACATGCCACCTCATTACCACAGAGTTGTCAGCTACATTATTAAATTAGAATGGTGCCAGGGCAGCATGCAGGTGATCTTGTACAAGACAGTTGCTTAACTGCCCCAGGTCTACTGTTGGAGAGGGGTGGGAGTGGGGACAGAGGGAGGGGTAGTTTGCGCTTGTAAGGAAAATGGCTGAAGGTTTATTTTTAAAACATGTAATATACTGAATAAACACTGCAAATAGATGTGAAAAGGCAAGTCAGAATTCAGAGCCATTAACCCTGACAGGCTCTTTTACTCAACAGCACAGATAGAAATCTTTTCAGTTAAGGCTTTAGGAAGAAAGACAGTTAGTGCCACTGATGCAGCCAACATACAGGGAGAAGACTACATGTAAAGCAGGCTTTGAAAGTTACTTTGGCAAATCGGGAGAAAAACTGAACAGATTCAATAAGATACACTGCGCGCACACAATGGACTCTCCAGTACACATCTTCTACCTGAGCTGACTTAAAGAAGAGAACTTATCAGTAACTAGCTTTTCATGGATTCCGTTTAAGCTTTATACTGCAACAACAACATTTAGCACTCATTCAGTGCTTCACTTCCTAAGAGCACTTTACAAAAACACTACTTAATACACCACCACAACTCCCCTGGGAGGTAGGCAAAGAAATGTTATTGCTCTCCTTTTATAGCTGGAGAGCCTTGAGGCACAGAGAGGTGATCTGACTTGTCCAAGGTCATACTAGAATCCTATGGCAGAGCTAGATAAGATTCTACTCCTATGTCCAAGCCATAAGACCACGCTGCCTCTCTGATTGCCACACGCCAGATCGGGGAAGAATTTTCCCCTGCAAGTCAGATTGGCAGTGACCTTTGGGTGTTTTAACCTCTCTCTGCAAGTGTATGGGTGTGGATCACTTGCTGGGATTATCTGTGTATAACCGATTGCAGGGGCCTCAGGCACTGGTGTTCCTTGGTGTCTTCTATTCTCTACCTGTGGTACACAGTAGTTAGGTCTAATTTCAGTTGTTGGAGGGTGTTAGTAGCCTGTGATGTAGAAGAGGTCAGACTAGATGATCTCGTAGTGATTTCTGACCTTAAACTCTATGACTCTCTGGGTGGCTAACATTTGCAACACGTAGTTTAATGCAAAAAAAAAAAAAAAAATCTATTTAGAGAAACTCTGTGAAAGTGCACAATTGTTATGCATCTCTTTAGTCAGGCTAGACTCCTAGAATTTGCCTGCACCTTTAAAAAAGTGTTCTGAACCCTGGGGTCAGTCAATCAGGCATGTGGAATTTCCACACCAGCAAGTTTTAGACATACTTACCCAGATGGGCACTATAGAAAAACCATAAGTGCTGCACATGGAAATTGGATCTGCAGCTTAGTAGCTTCTTAGGCAGTGTGCATTTTTGAACTAGCCAAGTTAGTTTTCATTTGTTGAGCTCCAACAACGCATTTGGCAAGGTAAAGAACAGAGAGGAGATGAAAGCCCTGCCCTCAAGGAGCTTACAATCTAAGCAAATACAAAAAACCCCACAACACACCCCCAAACACCACCAATAATAAATTCAAAGGTAAGGAACGCAGTTACTCAACCCCTCCGCCCCCGCCCAATCTTTGCTTTTATAAGGGGATTAAATGTAAAGGGAATGGAAATAATGTCCCTGAATATAAAGAACCAGAACTGGAGAGAGGAGCCCACAAGTGTCAGTATTTCTCAGTTCAATTTTATAACTGTCAATTCAGGAAGCCCACCTCACAAACACTTGTTATATAGCAGGAAAGAACAGAATCCCATCTCCATCCACAGACTGTCAGTCATTTCCATTCCTGGCAATACACAAGAAACCCAAATAGCCACATAGATTTCTGCAAAGGAATTTGTGGATGCAAGTTTATAGGCTGTCTTACTTAACAGGTCATTGGGGGGGAGGGTTAATACATACCCACTTTAGTTCTGTAGCTCTATATCAGTAACATTTACATCACATCAATGCAACCACACTAATTTGTTCTGTATAGTTATGCTATGACAGACTAGCAGCGGCTCACAACCATGTACAAATTGCATCAGCTCACAAGTGAATACAGGGACTGTCTTCTTTGCAATTTGTCTACACAGTGCCTTGTGCAGTTGGGCCCTTATTCTTTGTTGCAGGTCCTAAGCCCTATCAGAGTACAAGAAAAAACTACGGCCTTTAGTCTGCAACAATCAGACGCCCAGTGTAAATGGAGATCCAAAATAATGGACCCAACTACATGCAGTAGCCTTCCACAGATCTAACTCCTTCTCAGAAGCCCAGGAAATGGCTGTGCAGCACTCCAGAGTGCACACTGTTGTAGGAATCTGGAAAAGAATTCTTACAACAATAAAAGTGATGAAGTGGCCTTAAATAGGAACTGGTCTCAGCTCCTGCAACTCGGAACAAAAATGTATGCAGAACCATAATATGTGTGTATGCACGATCCTTTCCCTACCCCAACATACACATTTTAATTATTTTGTTTTAAAACAAGAAATTACCATTTACTCCTGGTTTGCTGTACACACTGTATACTGTACAAACTTCAGCATTGTTCATGTACCAACATCTGGGTTACAATATTGTCCCTAAGGAGAAAGAGGGTAATTTGCTGTTCACTTGTGTAGCACTATAAATCCACTAACCGTAAGCCATTGAAGAGCTGTTTAGATTTATCCAGTAGGTAACAAAAGTCTGTGACCGTTTTCCTCTCTCCCTGAGGGATATCATCTTCAGCTCCTCCAGATGACATGATTTCTTTTAGGGCAAATTCAGTCCTAGAAGAAAGGCAAGATCTATATGAGATAAAGATTGAATGCAACTAGGAACTCAGCAGACAGGTTTAAGCATGATGGTTTCACAGGGAAAACGAAACATATCAAATATACAATTCTCCCACAGGTTACTTTCTTTGAGGCTCACTGAAAGTCACAACAGGAATATCAACTCAGGATCAGAAAACCCTAACAAAGCATGGGGATATTTACAGCATGGCTCACTAGTTAACAGAGCAAATGAAAATGGCATAATCATGAAATAAAATAACTTGTTGACAAGACTTAACAAACCACAAATAAAGAGGATTGTGCATAAACAAAACTTGATGTTGACAACTCCTCTCTCTAGGTTTGTCTATTAGCGAAGTGATGTGGTTGCCCCACAGCAATGTTTAAAAAAAAGACGAGACCCAGGCCCTAAATGTGTTTACTACATGTGTTGGCACACATTTCCTTTCCTTTTACAATTGTTGGAACCTGTAATTCACTGTAGGACAGCATGAGGTCATCAGCTGTGTTTTCAGGAAGACCTGCCCAAAATATCTGTTCCACTGCATTTCTTCACTCTGTCAACCCTGTGGGCTGTGATCCCACAAGGAGACCTACATAAAAACACTTTTTTTAATTATTCATCTGTGCACAACTTCATATTGTGCAAGAACTGTGTTCGTACACACAGTTATAACATAGCAAGGATCTGTAGTGTGGCTAGACCTAAAACTGAGTAAAGGTGTAAAAGAGTTATAAGGATACAGTGATCTTTTTGGGACACCTGTTTGAAATTAATCCACAGCAAGATTGTTATGATCGTCCAACAGTGAACAGGGAGCTATAGGTTCTAAACACCTGCAATAAGATGTGCTGCACTTTAAATGGCTAACCACTTTGGGGCCCATCTATGTTCTTTACCCAACACAACACAAAGTTTCTAAACACATGCCATTATTAGAAAGTGGAGAGAGGACCAAGTCTTTTTGGCATCTCTATGGAATATGGAAAACTAATGGGGATTTATTTTGTGGGAAGGGCAGAGATTTAAGATAAATTCCATTTGCACAGAAGCATTGTGCAATGACTGTATATGAGCAGCCATCTGCAATCCTCAATTCAGGCCAAGAGGTAGCAGGGCCCGCCCTGCTAGTATGGCAAAAGGGAAGCTTACATTCAGTTACTTTCCAGTGTCAGGTTTCAGAGTAGCAGCCGTGTTAGTCGTATTCGCAAAAAGAAAAGGAGTACTTGTGGCACCTTAGAGCCTAACAAATTTATTAGAGCATAAGCTTTCGTGAGGTACAGCTCACTTCATCGGATTCATCCAATGAAGTGAGCTGTAGCTCACGAAAGTTTATGCTCTAATAAATTTGTTAGGCTCTAAGGTGCCACAAGTACTCCTTTTCTTTTTCCAGTGTCTGCAATTATTTTCCCATCAAACACCATGCCAAACCCTCAACTCAACCAGACTTTGGTTATACTTTCCTGTTACACCATTTCATGCATTGCCAAGTACTAAGCAAAATAGCAACTCCCTCCTTCACCTTTTAAGGGTATGTTGGTGGAACTTTGTGTCTGCCTGTGTTTGGCAAGGGGCAGCATAGCATGTATTCACTTTCCTCTCTCACATGCTGACATAATGACACAAATGGCTTTATCACTAAAATGTGGTTTGCACTGCACAGACCAATTGCTGAAGAGATTCAAAGGGGAAAGTTAAGAAACATCTGTCCAACTGATTTTCAAATAATTACTCCTGTGTGATGCCAGACAATATGCAAGAGCTCAAAACCTATCAATCCCATATCAGTGGTTGCCAGTATGAACTAAGAAAGCAGAACCTGGGTGCAATGAAGAACCAGTTTGCATTTGAAGCCTGCAGCATCAAATATCTAACATTTTACACACGATGAAACATGAGACAAACTATTCCAAGCACTGGCATATGAAATTCACCACCACTACCCCCCCCAAAAAAATGAAAAAACACAATCCACACATGGTGAGAAAAGAGCTAGAAACAGATGTGCAAAGCAGCTAAGAGGTAAGTCAAGTATTTCAGGAAGAGGGACTATACCCCAGGTCCTCTGTGCTCTGCAGCAAGCTTGACCTAAATCCTGTGGCAAGGCCCCTCGATTCTGCAGTGCTCCACTGTGGCAGACAGGATACTCTACAACAGCTTCAGATTTTTTTTTTTAAATGCAAGTTTGAATTACATATAAATCAGAATAATACAGTCAGTACAGTATGTTTAACTCAGTGATGTATTCCGTTTATTTTATGCTTCCTCAAAATTCTTAATGTCTATATGGATACTACAAGATACCCAAACGGCTACTAACATCAGGAGCCCTCGATTAGACAAGCAAGACAGCTATCCCTGTATTTAACACTTGCAATTAGACGCCCTCTGAGCAACAGTGTGTTTTTCACTTTCACTCTAAGACATGAGTTTGAAAAAATGATAAACTACAAAACTGTCAGCACAGAAAGGCCCCAAGAGATCAAAATCCTTCCTGTATGAAAGAATATAATAATCCCTGAATCATAACAGCTTGTTAGGGCTGAGGGGAGAGAATTTATCAGAGAGTCAGACCAGGCAAGACCCATAAATCATGAAGATACATTTGGGACAGCTATGCTCTATTCTGCTCCTGAATCTTTGCAATCATGTCTGGATCTCATCCCCTTGTGGAATCTATTTCACTGCCCATTTGCTCCATCTATTCTACTGATGCCATATCATATCTGGCGAGAGACTGTGTATGCGTGTGCACACATGCTAGGAGGAGAGGGCTTAGATAGCAGGAACTCATGTTTTAATTATGTTTAAAATCATATTTTTGTGCTCAGTGGAGGAAGACTTAGATTTTACAGTCACAGACAAACTGTGAAAGCCAGCAGGATCTATCCGCCTTGATTACAGATTTTGTTGATGCAGAAGTGTCAGAAGGAAGAGGAGCACATTCTGGTGCTGTGCAGGGACCTGAAGAGTTATTACCATTGGGCCACTGCACTGTGACATTCAATTTATTACCTACCTGCAGCTTCAAGAACTTATGTATGCTGCAGCCAAGCCTGACACAGATGCATCAAGCCCAACCAACAGCCTAAACTTAGTCTAGGATGAGGGGTTATTATAAACTTGGTATGGTTTCAGGGCACTGCTTTTCAGGACAAAAGTCACAGGAAAACAGCCAAGCTTTACATTAATGGGATGGGGGTCTTTTACATCATTAAAAGGTCTTAGAAGGCCCAATCCCTCAATACTGATATTTTGTGCTATTTTGTACTATTCATATGCAATGTATGCTCAACTGACACCCAGAGTCATTGTTTAGTCATTAAAGGTCACATTTAGATAGCTGCAGTGAAGCCTTAGGACAACAGTCTTCTCAGCTCTGTAAAATTTACATATGGAACTCCACAGGCCTACTCCAGAGCTGCCAGATCTTGCATGCCCTGCATGCTACCACCCACCCTTATAAATTCGGCAGACTGTCCTAAATGCTCTCAGTAGAATTGGAGTACTTGTGGCACCTTAGAGAGACTAACAAATTTATTTGAGCATAAGCTTTCGTGAGCTACAGCTCACTTCATCAGATGCATCCGTAGAATTGTAAGTTTGGGGGCGATTCCTGAAGTATTCGATAAAGATATTCAGAAAGGCAGAGTTCCCTTATCAGCCCCAATAAGCTCCCTCTTTTCCCAGGTACAGCAGGTAATGCTGCCTGGCCAGACGGTTCCAGTCAGGGCTGCTGTACAACTCTCAGCAATGCAGTTTGTATGGACACCCAGACCTGTGGATAGGCCCATTTTAAATACAGATTAATAACCAAATCAGCCATACCCATTTGGTGACCAATACCAAATGATTTTCTAGTCTCAACGCACTTCACAGAAAATCCTGGACACAGCACAAATACACATTACTACAGTTAGCTACCCTATGGCTCATCAGCAGTCTCAGCAGAGAGGCCAAGCACCTAATGGATATGCAAATGACCACGCCTCATCCATAGAGAGAGTCTTTCCACGAAAGGGGTTGAGACCGTACCTGCTCTTAAGAGTTGCTTTCAGCCTCCAATGCTGTTAACTCAGGACAAAACGTACTTTAAAAAACAAACTTAAAACAAATGAGTGATGTTAAAAAGTCAGTTGCATTGAACGGATACTGCATTTTATGCAACAACCCTTCTTTGATCTCAGACTTGGGAAGAAACACACTGGGTAGCTCTGCAAAGCATTTTGTAGATCTGTCAACTATCCAAATGTGCAAAAATTAATACGTGGGCTAAAATACAATATAAGAGGACAGTTTACATACAGTTAAAGGGATTGAAAAAGGCTTAGCCCATGCCACCCCCCTAAGTCCATTGAACAGACATGAGTGCAAGATCAAACGCTGAAAGGTCTGCCTTTGGGCAGGTTTGTTCTATTAAACCAAAACCAATATTTGGGTAATGACCTGGAGTTGGGCAATAATAATTATATCCAATAAACAATCACTCATGCAGCAGGAACCATACTTGCAACACTATTCAAAACATTTAAAAGGTGAGGGTGGGGGTGGGGGGGGGGGGGGAGTATTGGGACAGGTGAAGAGAGAACACATTCTGTGGCCAAATAAATGTTACTGTTCCCTCTGAGCCACTCTTTTTAAAGCTGTAATATTGCGCAACACTTCAGCAGAATAGCCAGAGGAAGATTTCCATTTGTAATCTTGCTTCCTGGGAAGTGAAGTCCATGAATATAATTTAACCTAAACTCACCCACTCTGCAGCCTGTTGTTCCATTCTTCATTGACTTTGGAGCTTGGTATCCTACCCTCACCTCAAACAAATCCACATTCCACCTGTTAGTCCCAGCTCCCTGACCTTTACAAAACACAGTAACTGCATAAAAACAGACACTGATAAGAGATCATTTGAGCTTGGGGCACCATGTCAAGACTGCACCAGACACATGGTCTCAGCTCAGGCCAGAGAATGAGTACAACTTTCCTAAAAATCAGTCAGTCATTCTCCTCCACAGCCACCCCCTCAACCTCAATGAAGTTGCACTGGCTAATTTGCTCTCTTCTGATCTCAACCCAGTCTCTGCCTCCTGACCCTCCAAATATTGTTGATATTTTAACTGTAAATAAATGTGGTGGGTGCCCCTTGAAAGCTTGGATTATTATTTTTTAATTAAGTAGTGAACATTTACAAACTATCCTGTGAACACAGGAGAGAGAGCGAGTGTATTCAGCTACTGTACACCGATCAAGTGGCTTGAACTACTAAAATGGTTCTTCATCTCTACATGGGTCCCGCCATTTGAGCTTTTCCACTAACCATATCTAACGAGGGATTTCCTATAGGGATGCATTTTCCTCTCATAGAATAGAATATCAGGGTTGGAAGGGACCTCAGGAGGTCATCTAATCCAACCCCCTGCTCAAAACAGGACCAATCCCCCAACTAAATCATCCCAGCCAGGGCTTTGTCAAGCCTGACCTTAAAAACTTTAAGGAAGGAGATTCCACCACCTCCCTAGGTAACACTAGTGTTTCACCACCCTCCTAGTGAAAAAGTTTTTCCTAACATCCAACCTAAACCTCTCCCACTGCAACTTGAGACCATTACTCCTCGTTCTGTCATCTGCTACCACTGAGAACAGTCTAGATCCATCCTCTTTGGAACCCCCGTTCAGGTAGTTGAAAGCAGCTATCAAATCCCCCCTCATTTTTCTCTTCCGCAGACTAAACAATCCCAGTTCCCTCAGCCTCTCCTCACAAGTCATGTGTTCCAGTCCCCTTATTATTTTTGTTGCCCTCCGCTGGACTCTTCCCAATTTTTCCACATCCTTCTTGTAGTGTGGGGCCCAAAACTGGACACAGTACTCCAGATGAGACCTCACCAATGTCGAATAGAGGGGAACGATCACGTCCCTTGATCTACTGGCAATGCCCCTACTTATACATCCCAAAATGCCATTGGCCTTCTTAGCAACAATGGCACACTGTTGACTCATATCCAGCTTCTCATCCACTGTAACCCCTAGGTCCTTTTCTACAGAACTGCTGCCGAGCCATTCGGTCCTTAGTCTGTAGTGATGCATGGGATTCTTTCGTCCTAAGTGCAGGACTCTGCACTTGGCCTTGTTGAACCTCATCAGATTTCTTTTGGCCCAATCCTCTAATTTGTCTAGGTTCCTCTGTATCCTATCCCTACCCTCCAGCGTATCTACCTCTCCTCCCAGTTTAGTGTCATCTGCAAACTTGCTGAGGGTGCAATCCACACCATCCTCCAGATAATTTATGACGATATTGAACAAAACCGGCCCGGGGACCAACCCTTGGGGCACTCCACTTGATACCGGCTGCCAATTAGACAGAGCCATTGATCACTACCCATTGAGCCCGACAATCTAGCCAACTTTCTATCCACCTTATAGTACTCTCCAAGGGGCCAAATATATCCCTTTCACTACAGCATCACAATTCATCTAACAGGAGCCAGCAGGGAAGAATGATGAGTGGGGTAGTGGAGGATTTTGCTCCCAGTCACAGATCCTCAGGATCAGTCTCTTAGATGAACCGCTTCAACATGCCAGACCCCCAGAGTCTCACTCTTCCTTCAGGGAAGGCCATGTGGCCTTACCGCCTCCTGAGATGGAACCTCTGGGCAGAGCCAGCTTTAGGGGAAATGGTGGCCTGGGTGAACTTGTATTTTGGCGCCTCTGGCCCCCATGGGTGCCCCATCCCCCAATCATCCCTAACTCCCACAGTTCTCCCCATTCACCTCCAAGCCCTGATGACTCCCCCCCACCATTGCTTAAATTTTTATTGAAAGAAGTGCTGGAGTTCAGCCCCAGCAAGAGCAAAGCACTGGCTGGGCGACCAGTGCTGGCCGGGTACCCAGCTCTGAGTTTTGGGGGGGGAGGGGGGAGTGTGTGTTGGGGGAGACAGATGGGGAGGGTGTGTGCACCTGAGTGGGAGTGCTGTCTCTGTAAGAGGAGAATTCAGGAGCCTGAACAGCTGTGCTGGCAGCTCCCACTCCCGACCCAGAGGCACCAGCACAGATACATTCCCCTCGACCCAGCTCAGCTGAGACTGGATACATAGGTGGGGGGGCAGGGTACATCCCAGCATCAGCACACACCCCTCCCCATACAGCAGACAGGAGCCAGGCTCTAGGTCCCCGAGTATGGCCAGGGGCAGCTCTAAGGGGGGAAAGGGGAGGCAGAAGCAGGAGTGGCTGCAACCAGCAGTGGATCAGGGCAGCAGGGGAGATGGGGCACTCCTGCTTTAGAGCAGTTAGCTTGCTGGTCCAGGTGCACCCCTGGAGCTTGGTCCATCCGCCCCCTCCAGGCGCTGCCCCACCTGCCTGGCAGCCTCTAATCCTCGCTGGCCGTCATAGGTCAGGAAGAAATAACATGGCGCTCCGTTGAGTACTGTGCCCTGGGCAGCAGCCCAGCCTACCCATCCTTAAGGATGGCTCTGCCTCTGGACCTTCAGCACTCCAACTTCCCACCATGAGCTCTGTTTAGCGACCCCAACGAAGATACGCCCGACAGTGTCTTGTATGCTGCTCAGGGATTAATAAGCCATGGCCAGTAGTTACAGTGACACTCAAGGAGCATTTGCAAAAACAGTCAGATTTATTAGTCAATAGGATCATAGCATAGGAAGTCCTTATGTTAGCAGAGACATGAAAGTTAAAGCATGATCCAGTGTGGTCCTATTAGAGCAATTCACCAGCCAAACTGTAGCGAACTTCTTTTTGCGAATACAGACTAACACGGCTGCTACTCTGAAACCTTCATTTTCAGGCTGTCTCTGACTTCCCTCCTTCAATCGGTTCCCAGGTGAGAAAGCCTTCAAGATTCTTTCAAATCCCACACTTATCCCCCTCACCTCACAACTTCCAGTCCTTTGTGCTCAAGCTGGGGTTTATGCTCAGCTTACATAACAACAGTGTTGATCCATGAATCTCTGGAGTTTACATCCTCTCTCTGGATCCCGTTGATCTGGGTCTGTTTCAACCAGTTTCTGAACAACTTCATTTTACCCAGATAGGGAAGCAACTCCACACCAACATCTCTTAGGTTACCCTAAGAGCTAACTTAATCCATTTTTCCTCCACTAGGTAGCAATGCAAAATATAGGGGGAAACTGAGGCACACATAGAATTGATAAATACTACAAAAATTCCCATTGTGTCACACTCCCCCCATGCTTCAATCCATCTCAAACCAGCCTGTTCTCCTTGTTGGTGAGAAGGCTGTTCATGGTCTCCACCCATCCTGGGGAGCATGGAGCTGGCTGTGGAGAGACTGGTCCCTGCTGCTGGTAGTACTGAGAAGAGTCCTGTGCAGCCCAGCCCAGCAAGGGGAAGTGGCATAGGTAAAGGGAGAGTCTGTGCACCGCTGCTGCTGGGGTACCTTGTGCATACACACCACCTGTTCCCAGCTGTGATGGCAACTCCCTCCTGGAGATGCTAGAGGAAGGAGAGCGAGGGCTGAATGTAAGTAGAGAAGGAAGACCCTAAAATCCCTTCCCGCAACACAAGTGCTGAGTGTCTGCAATGTGGGCCACATGCATACTTATTATTGAAATGTCACTTTAAAAATACCTTCCATATTTGTGGCTTCTTGTGTTAATTTCTTAAGATGCTGCCTGGGAGATTTTGGTAAGATGGGCAAAGCTCAAGCCTCAAGGAAGGGCACAACGTTTAGAGTTACTTCTTGCCCCCTTTCATTTCTGTTTAATGAGTTAAAACCATGTGGCTAATGTTCAGAAACTACTGCAGCTGTCATTATGATGGCAAAGCAATGGGGACAGGTATCCCTTGTTAAAAAACAAATCTCTCTTTCTCCATCCTCATAGAAATACCCAAGGACAAAAGCGTAGTGTTCGTTCTCTCTCTCACACACACACACACACACACACACACACACACACACCCTGACCTTTAAAACAGCCTCATTTAAAGGGTCCTTTGGGTAGAGCAATCTGGAGCCTGTAGGCCAGAGCTGTAGCTGCCATGAACAGATGGGTTCTGTTCAACTACCCTATTTCTTTAACTTGGAATGTACTGGTAGAAATTGCTTCACTTCTAATATCATTGGCTAGTTTCTCCCAGCGTTTAAGAACAGCTCATATTCATTGCTAGCGAGGTTTACGCCCCGGTCTCCCTTTCAGAATGCTATAAACACAGGATCTTTGCAAGGTATGCAGATCTCTACACTATGACAGCACCGAGAAATGCTGCTGTGTAATCAGTAGGAAAGAGCTTACACTTCAGACTTCATCCAGTTGGATTAGAAGTCAGATTCAGAAAGTGAGCACTTCTATAGAAATTACTGTATTAAACCACTTTTCTAGGCTCCAGGATGGTATTTGCAACTGTCCCCATATAGGCAAAAGTTCACATGCCCCCCTCTAAATTGCCAGCTAAATACGTACTGTATTCCTACAGCCCTTCTCCAAAGCTAAATAAAATTAGGTTTGTTCATTCTGCCAAAAGGCATTTTAGAAATGCCAGAGAATTTTCTTAGCTCAGACATCTTGAGCACTGCTCCATAACAGAAGATCAGGACTATAGAGGCTTATGTAGACTAAGTCTCAAACAACAAGTTACAATACTTCATCTACATTTGTCAGATCAGGTCCTAACAGTAAGATGGTCATTCAGCAAGTGGAGGGCAGGGGGCAATCTCCTGAGGGAGATTAGTGAGGCACCACCCGTTAAAAAAAAATTGAATTTCACACAAGTGAGAGGAATGTCTCTCCTATTGTCCTAGAGGCTGGACTGCCCGACTACCTGGCAGTCTTGAGAGCTATAAAGACACACTCTCTCACTACTCACATTTGTAAGTGCAAATACTAATGATAGTGCAAATTTCCTAAGAGATTAGATCATTCACCACTGCTCTTTTAAGGCCTGTTTACAGCAGGAAATTGACCTACCACTAACAGTTATCAGCAAAGGGTCCCTCTGAACTGTTCCTTTAAACTGTCCATAGTAGTAGTGGAGTGGGGGAAAAAAAAAAAAAAAGTATTTTCAACTGCTTTTTATACTTACATATGGGACCGTGGTCACTCTTAACATAAAGTATTCTGTCACACCAGATGCATACTAATACATCTTGATGGATTCCTTCAGGCTACATGATTTATAGAGTATCGTGATAAATGACAAGTAACAGGGATCTCATCAGGTACAGGTAAATAAATCAAAGTGCTAAAATGCCCATGAGCCCACAGCCTTCAGAAAGGGGGCACCTATTGTCCATTTTCTGGAACTTAATTCTTCCACCTTTTAATGACTATTTTAATGACGGGATCTTCGCTTCCCATTGACACCAAGTTATCTGGCAGATCCAAGATGCAATTTACAATTTTCATTAAGTGGGAATTTAGATGAGAAAGAATATTAGAAACAGCTAAAGCAGACATGGCCAAAGCCCAGCTCACGAGTCACACAGCGCTCTTTTACAGTTAAGTGCAGCTCAGAGCCCCCCCAAACTCCCCTCCTTTTTCCACCTACCAGACTGGGAGGGGAGGGGGAAGGAGTTCAGGACATCTGCTCTGCAGCAGGGTGGTGGGACTAAGGGCTTTAACCATGCAGGGGTGGGGGGAGAGGGACATCAGGGCAGAAGCCCTGTGTCCCAGCAAAGAGTGCCCGGCAGGGCAGAAACCCCACGGCCTGGCAGCCACCATCCCACAGGGCAGGTTGTGCATGTCTTGAAGCTCTTGAATGTCTGAAAAATTATTGTATGCG
The DNA here is from genome assembly GCF_009764565.3 of Dermochelys coriacea. Classification (NCBI taxonomy): domain Eukaryota; kingdom Metazoa; phylum Chordata; order Testudines; family Dermochelyidae; genus Dermochelys; species Dermochelys coriacea. Next base: position 24,000,768 of record NC_050083.1, on the reverse strand, counting down.
ACTCAAGAGGTTTGACTACCCCTGACAAAGTATCTAGCAATTGAATAAATGGAAACAGAATGTTTGCATTTTTGAAAAAGTGCAGAGACAATATTGAAGCCTTTGTGTTTTAGCAGTAGATGGACTTCCCTGTTGTAACCTTGAAGTTGGTATTCCCAACTTTACACTTTATTACTGTTACATTAATTTATTACATGTACCACTTCCAAACACTATTTGTAAACATCTGAACCTACAAATTTTGAATGAAAACACCAGCTAGCGGTTCCCTCTGCTCTCCCAGAGAGCAATCAAAGACAACCTGGGTTTTGGTAATGCCAAAACAATAGGTTTTTTTATTATTATTATGATGGATTGTTGGTTTCAATCATCTCTAATGGGTTTAGCTTCAGCAAGTTTGAGCACAGTGGGAATGGTTTACTGAATTATATTGTTTGGAGGGTTTTCCCCCCCCACCAAATGCATCCGACGAAGTGAGCTGTAGCTCACAAAAGCTTATGCTCTAATTAATTTGTTAGTCTCTAAGGTGCCACAAGTACTCCTTTTCTTTTTGCGAATACAGACTAACACGGCTGCTACTCTGAAACCTATTGTTTGTAAGTGTTTCTTTGGAACTTCAGTGGAAATCCATGAGCAGGGAACCTATCCTCATCCCAGTAGGGGGGAGATGAGGGAGTACATTAGAATGTAAAGAGGAGGGAAACACTGACATAGGTGAGGTTGGTGGAAAAACTGGGATGGAAGGAGGAGGGTTAAGAAGAGAAGACAATCAACTGCAAGAATTAATGTGTTAACAACCCAACAAAAACCTAGCCACTAGTAGGAAAAAACAGATAGGGATAGAAAGAAGCAGAGTCAGAATAAGGGACTTGCAGAAATGTGAGAAAAAAGTCAGAGTGAATGAGCACACTGAGAAAGACAAGTGTGGTAAAATGGGGGCACATGAAGAGTGCTACAGAGATCCATCACAACAGAGTAGGAAAACAAGGCGCTCAGAAAAGAGGAGAAAAAAATGCACAGATGGATAAAGGAAATATTTTTACAGAAAGTTAGCTTCTAAACATTCAAACAGTTATGACTAGCAGCACAGAGGCCATGCCCTCTGCAACAGTGGAATGCCCAAGAGTCAGCTATTATAAATTACATGAAGTTAGTAAAAAAATAAAATAAAATAAAAAATGTAAGCTAGTTACTATTGTGTTTCAAATTTCAGAGCAGAACTGAATGTTTCCATAGCTACAGTCTTTTCTCTTATTTTCATGCTCCCCTGCCACCCCCACCCAAAAGAAGTTAAATGACCAGAATAGCAAACAGTGGGAACTTTGGACTCCATTCTCAGTATCTCATTGAAGGCTGTAACTATGTACTGGTTAGCAAGGAGGACATAAGGATGAAGACAAATTAGGACAGAAAGGAAGGAAAACACTTAGCAGGTACAGCACTTGAAATTAACTACTGAAGAGGACAAACAAGAAAAAAGTATCAAAACAGAGGAATATAAGAAAGAAAATGAGTCAAAGGCAGACATTCAGGTGCTTATATCATTTAAATAGCATGACCATAAAGCTCCTCTGTGTCCAGTGGCTGGGGATAGGAAGAGTTATTTTCTATTTACACACACATACCCCTCCCTCAAAACCAAAACAACACACAAATGGTTGCCAGGCTGTGTTTAAAACCTTTCATGTTGCAGCCTTTCAGCTGTATATTAACTTTTAGGTTGTGCATGATTTAACAGTTTTTACTTTTCTGTTAAACAGTGAACACACAAAACGGTCTCATTACTACATTTCCTGCCAAGAAAATATCCCCCAAGCATTCAAAATATCTTCCTTTTGGCTCCTATTTATCTCATGCGCACACACACACACACACACACTAAAAAAAGGAAAGACTCTCATTGAACATATTTTACAAAACCCTAGGGAATATCTTTTCAATTCAGTGTATATTGAATTAGATACTTAATAGTAAAGCTATACAAAGTTTTCAGAGGAAGTCCTCTACAAAAGACACAGGCGTCAGAAGATCCCGGTTCAACACCTGGCTATACCACAGACTTCATGTGTCCTTTCAGCCTATGTTTCCTGATCTGTAAAGGTGCAATTTGCCAACTTTGTTAATGTTTGTAAAGCACTTTGACACAGTATTCTATTAATATACAGGAAGTGATTTTTCTAAGATCCCCACCTCAGGCTAATTTATTTGGTTATAAACAGTTAAACTGAAGTCTATACAGATTAAATGAAACCATAAAAATATGCATAATAGCATCCCTGTGTTCAGGTTAATTTCTCAAACAATCTCTAGTCTGCACAATCTGTAAACCTCATTCTTCAAATGAGGAAGCAAATGCTTAAAGAATCCTGTAAGAAATATTCATTGTTATTTTTAAGTCTCCATAAAGATGACATTTTCCACTAGGAGTCACAAATCTGTCAAAATCAGAAGCAATTAAAAACACAATAGGTCAATTAAATGAAGAATTGTGAGGGCCCAGGTTCATTATTTTCACCACCACCAAGACCTGGGAATGCGTCCAAAAATAAAACTAAGTCACTCATAATGAGTCCACTGGGAGAAAAGTATCAGGATCCCAAACAAATAAAAAAACATCTTCAACAGTCTCCCCAGTTTCAGGGCATCAAAGGACCTTTCCAAAATGCTTGAAAGAGCCTCCAATGCTTTATGTGAAACAAATATTCTGTTGAGAAAGATTACAATTCTCAGCACCTATTTTAATTACTAGGAATACTTTCATGAAAACAGGGTCTTTTGTTTGGAGGATTTCATCTGTTTATTCCCTTCCTCATTTAACAATAATGCAATTGAAGGTCTGGGTAAATAAAGCAAGACTAATTATTCTGTGTCAGTTTCTGAGGCAATTTTCTATGCATTCATTTAAGTACAGCCACAACCTCATCTTTGATACTTCTTACTTGCCAATGGCATTTGTAGTTCAGTTGATAGCTTTACTTGAGAGGATACCTTACAGAGCATCCAGTCAACACAGTCTCCCTAATGGGATGGTGCAGCCTGCTCCCCTTTAACTCATCTGCCAGGCCAATCCCCAACTACCACAGAACATTCCTCCAGTTCAGTTGTAAAACAACACAGAAGAGCAAAGCAGCACACACCCCTGTACATTAACACAATGCAGAGCATCCCAGGGGGTCTAATGCTATCTCAGACAACACATTTAGCTGCCGTTGAACTATTCAGACATCGGGATGAGGGAAAGTAAGTATCAGAGCAGAGAGCTAAAGAAAAGACCTTGTTTCATGCAAAAAAGCTTCCCTAGCAATAAGTAAATACAGACACACACACCCCGACTTACGCAAGGCTTTCCAGAATGGAACAATTGCATAACTCACCTTTTGCATAAGTCTGAAACGTATACCCGTATGTTACACAAAAATTTCTGCAGCTCAAAAATCCTATTTCTGGCTTTTTCCATAAGTGCAAATTTGCAGTAAGTTGGGTCTTACATACAGACGCTCCCCAGGTTATGTAAGAAAATAAGATTAGTAGCAAGCCAGTGTTTAAACTAGGGCTATCAATTAATCAGTTAACTCATGCAATTAACTCAAAAAAATTAATCGCGATTAATTGCAGTTTTAAATCACACTTAAATAGAATACCCATTGAAATTTAAATATTTTGGATGTTTTTCTACATTTTCATATATATTGTATTCTGTGTTATAAATATACACTTTGATTTCAGTTATTACAAATATTTGCACTGTAAAAATGATATAGCATTTTTCAAGTCACCTCGCACAAATACATAACTGCACTTAAAACCAAATCAATATAAAACTTCAGAGCCTACAAGTCCACTCAGTCCCACTTCTTGTTCAGCCAATTGCCAACACAAACAAATCTGTTTACATTTACAGGAGATAATGCTGTCCGCTTCTTGTTTACACCACCAGAAAGTGAGAACAGGCATTTGCATGGCACTTCTGTAGCTGGCATTGAAAGGTATTTATGTGCCAGATATGCTAAACATCCGTATGTCCCTTCATGCTTTGCCCACCATTCCAGAGGACATGCTTCCATGCTGATGCTCATTAAAAAAAATAATGCATTAATTAATTTGTGACTGAACTCCTTGGAGAATTGTACATACTCTGTTTTACCCACATTCTGCCATATATTTCATGTTATAGCAGTCTTGGAGGATGACCTAGCACGTGTTGTTCATTTTAAGAACATTTTCACAGCAGATGTGACAAAACACAAAGGTACCAATGTGAGATTTCTAAATATAGCTAGAGCACTGGACCCAAGGTTTAAGAATCTGAAGCGCCTTCCTAAATCTGAGAGGGACGATATATGGAGCATGCTTTCAGAAGTCTTAAAAGAGCAACTCTATGATGCAGAAACTACAGAACCCGAACTACCAAAAAAGAAAATCAACCTTCTGATGGTGGCATCTGACTCGGATAAAAAGTTAACATGTTTCGGTCTGCACTGCTTTGGATTGTTATCTAACAGAACCCATCATCAGCATGGACTCATGTCCTCTGGAATGGTTGTTGAAGCATGGAGGGCCATATGAATCTTTAGCGCATTCGACACAAATATCTTGCACCACCGGATACAACAGTGCCATGACAATATTCTCATATTCACGTGACATTGTAAACAAGAAGTGGGCAGCATTATCTACTGCATACGTAACCAAACTCGTTTGTCTGAATGACTGACTGAACAAAAAGTAGGACTGAGTGGACTTTTAAGCGCTAAAAGTTTAGTTTTATTTTTTCAATGCAGTTTTTTACATAATTTGTAAGTTCAACTCATGATAAAGAGATTGCAGTACAGTACTTGTATTAGGTGAACTGAAAAGTACCGTTTTGTTTTTTACAGGGCAAATACTTGTAATCAAAAATAAGCAAGCACTGTACACTTCGTATTCTGTGTTGTAATTGAAATCCATACATTTCAAAATGTAGAAAACATCCAAAATATTTATTCTATTATTAAACAGTGATAAATCCAAATTTATTTTAATCACATGATTAATCATTTTAATCACTTGACAGCCTTAGTTTAAACAAAGCTGGTTTTTTATGAAGCATTTTAATGATGCATCAGCTAATTATGTTAAGGGCCACATTTCCAGTATAGTATTAATATATTAGCAACCTACTGGAAGTGTCCAATTGACAATGTAGGTGAAGATGAAGCAACGGATTTGATGGAAGCGGATGCAGATTTACAAGGAAAGTGCAAACAGAAATAACTTGACAGCTTCTGTCAGGAATTAGGAAATGAGAGAAGCTATCACTTCAGATACAAGACAGATTTTCTACTTACTTAACAATAAGGGCAGGCTGTTATCTATTACTATAACTGTGTATAGATTACCTGCACCCTTCTGAACAATTGTAGGACCCACAGCTGAACTCACTTCATCTTGCATTTACTGACCTAACTGATTATTATTGGATCATTGTTGTATGCTATGAAACCACTCAATTTCTGTTAAGGTTCTGAAGATCAAAAGGAGATATAGTATCATGATTAAAAATAATTCCTCCAAGTCCTTAGCTGCCCTACTTCTTCCTCAGTACGTCTCAGAGATCACAGACCAGTCCTAGATGTTAAGGAATTGGATTCAGAGCCTCTCTCATTTCTAGGTCATGGATATGGACCATAGTGATCAAAAGTCATCCCTCTCCTAGAATTCTCCTGTTGCCTACATGGAATAAATCTGTCAATTTAAAAAAGTCCTAAGAATTTTAGAAATGAGATGTGCTATGCCATTCTCGGAGTGATTTTCCTTCGATCTTCAGAAAGATCTTGGATTTTACTGACATGTATGATGTCATGATAGTCCAAGTGTTCTAAATATACCTGTTCTTTGGCCAGGTACCACCTCTAGTATACCAGTTACAAATTGTGCAAACTAATTGAAAATAAAATAAAAAGTGGTCAACATGTGTCCATGAAAATGGACACTATCCCGTTAAGGACTGTGACACTGCAATACTACTAAATTCTCTTTGCAAGGAGCCTGACTTAAGTATTGCTGCTGGTAACTAATTCCCTTTCCAGTGGAGAGTTGATGCAACAGACTGCAGCACAGTCAAGTCGTCTAAGTTAGAGCTCTGCATTCACCCTGCTCCGTTTCCTGTAGTAATCCTTGTTCCGCACTATGTTCTCTACTTGGGCCTGATTTCTGAACACACCGATATCCCATAAGCACCACACAGAAGGTGCTCAGCTTCTTCAAAATGAGGCTCTTATGTATCTACCTCCCAATTAAGCCACGCACACGAAGTGGATTTTCACCCACAGCAATGTTACTGTTTTATAGAGAGAGAGGCATAAGTCCAAAAATGAGCCAGAGCTGTAATAAATGCCAAATCATTGTCATATTATCCTGTTGTATGGTCCATAACGGGAGAAAAGTCCCACATTTGTGTAAGCCAGGATTGGGGTTTTTTATTTTTTTAAAATCTAATCTGACTGCCAGTGTACCTTCCAAACAAACAACCTTTCTAGGCATGGTTAAAACCAAGCTCCCTCAACAAGTCTCTTGCCTAGACATTTGCAAAGTGTTGTCCACTATATGCATCTTTTGCTTGTATTGTATACACCATGTCTGTGTCAGAGATGTGTGCAAGTGAACATAATATAGTGGCACAGCAGTGCCACTATAGTTAAAGTTGCATCAGATTTCTGTTTAAAGGTCAACCTTTTAAAGTCCTCTAACATGGACATGCTTGGTCAGATTTCTTTGAAATTTGGTGTGCCTCAAGAGGGTGCAGGATAAGGTTAGTGATTCAAATTTGGGGTCACTTGAGCTAGGGGTTGCAGTAGATAAGCCCTCAAAAATAACCATTTTTTAAAAAAGTTTTAGGTATGGTTTTTGTGGGCGTTTGTTGTGCAGAGATAAAGATTAAACTATTGCTGTGACGCAGGTCAAATTGGTCTGTCAGTCAGTTTTACCATGTTAGTCTTTACTTACTCACTAAGTCTTTGAGGGACTCAATTGCACCAATAAAGAAAAGATGCAAGAGGGTTTCTATGCTGCCACTTTATGCTTGCCTAGATAGTTGGAGGGAATCTGCTGATGCCATTACCCCAGTGAACACTCTGTCACTGATGTTTCTAGTCTGGACCTTAGTACACCTGAGCAATAAAGATTTAATAACTCACATAGCTTGCTATAATTGCTTGTCCCTGTTATACTATAACGGGTTCTTATTTTCTGTGGATAGGCAAGCCTTGTATTGCCTATGCAACCTTAACACTGCCCTCTTTCTGGAACACTGTAATATGTCCCATTAACACATTTACCTTTACTCTGCCAACCCCAAAGTTTCTAAATGTATATGCTCTTCACCTCCTTTTACAATGCATTTACTCTCATCCGTGGGATTCCATCTAAAGACTATTATAAAGGAGGCAGGGGTTATCCTTTGTCATGCCATCTTCTCTCGACCCTCTTCAAGAAATTCCTCAATAGACAGAGTATCAAGGGTCAGTGAGAGTAAGATTCAGGAGGTTCCAGATCCTAGCATACACTCACATACTTACCCAAGTCCCCAGAAAGAATACCACATGTACAATTTAAGAACCACTTCACAGCCTTTTACAACTGCCTTACACTTACTCACAGGACACCTCCATCTACACTTTCATTTAACCACAATTAAAGCATTATAATCCTCTCAAATTCCACCTCACAGCTGATGAATATTCTTTGTAATAAAAGCCCTATACCGTGCTACTGACAACCTGTACAATTCTGGATTGAAATTATGCTTACTGGATCCTGAAGGTACATCTGAAGCTCTTCCCTTTGCTCACATACATCGAAGGGTGCAAAATATAGGTCCCCTCATAGGATAATCACAGCTCTGTCAGACCCCCTCAAAGTAATCTACACATGTCCTCACATCACAAACACACCTCTGCCAAGCAGGCCCAATGACTGCCTCCACCATTTAGCACAGGTACACCTAGCACCTAACACACTGCACCTGGAGTGCATGCAAATAGTCCCTATTCACTACTGCCAGCTCCAGGAGATGAGAGGAAAGATGGTGTAGGCTACTTTTTTCCCTTCCCTTTTTGTCCTTTATTAGTGTTAGATGGAATCATGTGGGTGAGAATAGGCTGTAAAAGGAGGTGAAGAGCTTGTACATTTCAGCAACTGTAAGGTTGGCAGAGCAAAGGTATGTGTGTATTGTAGCACTGCTGAAAGAGGACAGCGTGAAGGTTGCATTTATACCCTCAGTTGTGCATTTCCTGGTTTTCCAAAGTTCATGTTTTAGTCAACACAGTGTTCTGCAAGAGGAGGGCACACCACCAAGCAATCTTAACATTGCATTTACTACCATTTGGCAAATTGGTTATTTCACTGAAAAAAGCATACAACTCTTAATGTTTTATATATTTAAAGCACATTACAAACTTAGAGCAATCATATCACTGACTTCTCAGTAACTTTAAACGGAGCTTAGTTTTTTCTTTGCCAGAATGATCCGAATTTAAAATCTTACATTTATTGAACATGGTGCCTTCCAAAACCCAAGAACCCTAAAGCACTTTACAATTTATGTGGCTCCCTTCACTCACTGCTGAACCACAGCTACCCCTGGAGTGGAACAGGGCAGCTTTCTAACCATACAACAGCTTGGGTCAGGAAGACAAGATCGAACAGCACACACCAAGTCACCAAAACCAGTTCCTCCAGCAGCAGGGATTGGTGGCATTGGAAAATGTCTACTTACATGCTAGTACCTATGATGATTAGAGCCAGTTTTTGCCTCATTTATCGCTAGGGTCCTACCACATTCTCTGCCATGAAAAACACATCACAGACCATGAAATCTGGCCTCCCCTCCATGAAATCTGGTGTTGTGTGCGCTTTTACTCTATACTATAGAGATTTCACAGGGGAGACCAGCATTTCTCAAATCGGGGTCCGGACCCAAAAAGGGAGTTGCAGGGGGTCAAGATTATTTTAGGGGGGTTGTAGTATTCTTACCCTTACTTCTATGCTGCCTTCAGAGCTGGGTGGCCAAAGAATGGCAGCTGCTGACTGAGGGCCCAGCTCTGCAGGCAGCAACACCGTACCATGCCATCCTTACTTCTTTGCTGCTGCTGGCAGCAGCTCTGCCAACAGGAGTAGTGAAGAAGTAGAGGTAGCAGTACTGCAACCCCCCCTACAGTAACCTTGTGACTCCCCCACAACTTTTTGGGTCAGGACCCTCACAATTATCATAGCTGAAATCATGAAATTATTTTTAGAATCTTATGACAGTGAAATTGACCAAAATGGACCGTGAATTTGGTAGGGCCCTACTTACCACATTACTTGCCTCTGAATTGAGCAATATAGATATTGGCCTACAGGGAGCAGTATAAAACCCTACTGAAAATGGGCAAAAATGTTTTTTAAAATGTTACCATGAATTCTGCATGGTTTGGCCTGGTTTCTTCCCAGCTGAGAGCCAAGCCTATTTATATGATAAAAATATAAAATAATTTAATGCTGTGGTGTCTGTATAATGATCAGGTGGAGCAACAGATACACAGGGAATCAGAATCTTGCTTCCAAAACTGAGCAAAAAAAAAGATAGAATCAGGAAAACAAATAAGGATTTAAAACCAAAAAAAGCAACAGATGAGGGGACAAAGAGGCAAAGCTGGGTTTTAACAAGCATGACAAGTTCCATCTGCAAAATATTTCTGAACAGAGCTGCCAAAAGAGAATTATTTCATGGATTCCAAATTCAAGACTATGGTTGAGTTAATACAGATAAAATGAAAAGGAGTACTTGTGGCACCTTAGAGACTAACAAATTTATTAGAGCATAGGCTTTCGTGATCTACAGCTCACTTCATCGGATGCATTTGGTGGAAAAAACAGAGGGGAGATTGATAAACACACACAGAGAACATGAAACAATGGGTTTATCATCACACTGTAAGGAGAGTGATCACTTAAGATAAGCCATGGGGCGGGGGGGGGGGGGGGAAAGCTTTCATGGTGACAAGCAAGGTAGGCTATTTCCAGCAGTTAACAAGAATATCTGAGGTTTCAGAGTAGCAGCCGTGTTAGTCTGTATTCATAAAAAGAAAAGGAGTACTTGTGGCACCTTAGAGACTAACAAATTTATTTGAGCATAAGCTTTCGTGAGCTACAGCTCACTTCATCGGATGCATTTGGTGATCTTCCTAAACACACCATCCTAGCCACTATGGATGTAGAAGCCTCTACACCAACATTCCACACACAGATGGGCTACAAGCTGTCAAGAACAGTATCCCCAATAATTTCACGGCTAACCTGGTGGCTGAACTTTGTCCTCACCCATAGCTATTTCACATTTGGGGACAATGTATACCTTCAAGTCAGCGGCACTGCGATGGGTACCCGCATGGCCCCACAGTATGCCAACATTTTTATGGCTGACTCTTATGGCTGAAGAACACTTCCTCAGCTCTCGTCCCCTAATGCCCCTACTCTACAGTGGGGGTGGGGTGGGAGGGAGAAATACCATGGGGAAATAGTTTTACTTTGTGTAATGACTCATCCATTACTCTACTTGCGCTACATTGATGACATCTTCATCATCTGGACCCATGGAAAAGAAGCCCTTGAGGAATTCCACCATGATTTCAACAATTTCCATCCCACCATCAACCTCAGCCTGGACCAGTCCACATAAGAGATCCACTTCCTGGACACTACGGTGCTAATAAGCGATGGTCACATAAACACCACCCTATATCGGAAACCTACTGACTGCTATTCCTACCTACATGCCTCGAGCTTTCAACCAAATCATACCACTCGATCCATTGTCTACAGCCAAGCTCTACAATATAACCGCATTTGCTCCAACCCCTCAGACAGAGACAAACACCTACAAGATCTCTATCATGCATTCCTACAACTACAATACCCACCTGCTGAAGTGAAGAAACAGATTGACAGAGCCAGAAGAGTACCCAGAAGTCACCTACTACAGGACAGGCCCAACAAAGAAAATAACAGAACGCCACTAGCCATCACCTTCAGCCCCCAACTAAAACCTCTCCAACGCATCATCGAGGATCTACAACCTATCCTGAAGGATGACCCATCACTCTCACAGATCTTGGGAGACAGGCCAGTCCTTGCTTACAGACAGCCCCCCAATCTGAAGCAAATACTCACCAGCAACCACACACCACACAACAGAACCACCAACCCAGGAACCTATCCTTGCAACAAAGCCCGTTGCCAACTCTGTCCACATATCTATTCAGGGGACACCAGAGAGCCTAATCACACCAGCCACACTATCAGAGGCTCGTTCACCTGCGCATCTACCAATGTGATATATGCCATCCTGGGCCAGCAATGCCCCTCTGCCATGTACATTGGTCAAACTGGATAGTCTCTACGTAAAAGAATGAATGGACACAAATCACATGTCAAGAATTATAACATTCAAAAACCAGTTGGAGAACACTTCAATCTCTCTGGTCACTCGATCACAGACCTAAGAGTGGCTATCCTTCAACAAAAAAGCTTCAAAAACAGACTCCAATGAGAGACTGCTGAACTGGAATTAATTTGCAAGCTGGATACAATTAACTTAGGTTTGAATAGAGACTGGGAATAGATGAGTCATTACACAAAGTAAAACTATTTCCCCATGTTATTTCTCCCCCCCACCCCACCCCCCACTGTTCCTCAGATATTCTTAAAAAGAAAAGGAGTACTTGTGGCACCTTAGAGCTCTAATAAATTTTAGTCTCTAAGGTGCCACAAGTACTCCTTTTCTTTTTTCAGATATTCTTGTTAACTGCTGGAATTAGCCTACCTTGCTTGTCACCATGAAAGGTTTTCCTCCTTCCCCCCCTGCTGTTGGTGATGGCTTATCTTAAGTGATCACTCTCCTTACAGCGTGTATGATAAACCCATTGTTTCATGTTCTCTGTGTGTGTGTATATCAATCTCCCCTCTGTTTTTTTCCACCAAATGCATCCGATGAAGTGAGCTGTAGCTCACGAAAGCTTATGCTCTAATAAATTTGTCAGTCTCTAAGGTGCCACAAGTACTCCTTTTCTTTTTGCGAATACAGACTAACACGGCTGCTACTCTGAAACCTACAGATAAAATGGGTGCTGCTGCTGTTAGCCCTGGTTTCACTCAGCCATGACAAAAACCTGAATACAAAGCAAGGGGGGGGGGGGAAGAAAAGAATGAAAGCAGTTAAATGAGAAGAGGGAGGAAAATGATAGAGTTAATCAGAATACAAAAGCCTGCTCCACCTACCTCATTCTGCATTGGCTTCTCATTCACAGTAAAAGGCAACAGCATTTTGGTACTGTGCAGAGACAGAACTATCATCATAAATTGCTCAGAGGAGAGGAAGGAATTATTCTCCCTACTAAAGGCACAGCATGTTCCAATGCCATTGCCAGACAGGAGGAAGAATTCTCATGAGAAATATGAGAAGTGTAGCTATACTCACTTCCTAATAACGGCCATACTGGGTCAGACCAAACGTCCATCTATCCCAGTATCCTGTTTTACAACAGTGGCTAGTGCCAGGTGCTTCAGAGGGAACAAACAGAGCAAGTAATCCAATGATTCACCCAGTCACCCATTCCCAAATTCTGCCTCCTTCTCCCTTTGCGAGGACACTACAATTCACTCAGGAATATTTAGAACTGCAAAATGAAATGAAAAATAAAATATAGCCACAGTATAAACCTCTCATTTCTTGACTCCATCTGCAACCCCGGAGATCTGTGCCGTGAAGGTGCCTATAGCCCAGCGTGCCGGTTTTAAGAGATCCACTTTAGCCACTTTAGAAAGATTTGTGATACAAATTAAAGAAAGCTTCTTTTATACGAAGGGAAAAAAAACAAGCCAACGAACTCATGAAGTACAAGAATGAAAGATAGGAGTCAAGAGCCAGCAAAGATTATTTTCTAACACACAACATGTGTCATTCCTTAGAGGAATGGTTTCTACACTGCTGGCTCTGGTCTCCCTGCAGCCCCCCCAGAGACACTTATTGAAACATTAGCTTAAAACACTGACCAAAAAAGCCAGCAAATGAATACTTTCAACGCAGTTTTATTACTTTCTCTCAAAGACTTCACCAACTCCTCAGGCTACAAGAGGCAGAAGAATCAGGCTTGTCAAGGACATGCCAGGTCCTTTCCAAGACAGTCTCAAACACACAGTACTTTAGATTTCTCAAATTCACTCCATTTGCTTAATGGGTTGCAGGATTCCATCTCACTGCAATTCCCAGGGCAGAAGGATTTCACAAGCATTCCGCAGGTGATCAATTTCATCAAAGCAGTTCAGCTTGATGAGGGATAGCTTCATGATGCCAGCTGATATTTTCAAAGGCTCTATGGCATTTATACCACACACAATTCCACTTCTAGTGGTTTGCTGTATTTGGCTGATGTTTTGCAGGTTAAGTTGAAAGGGGGAAGAGATTGATTAAACAAACACTGCTCTCTGTTTGCCTGGGGGCATCTGATACTCAAGCTTGCAATGAAGAAAAGGAGTACTTGTGGCACCTTAGAGACTAACAAATTTTTTTGAGCTCAAGCTTTCATGAGCTACAGCTCACTTCATCGGATGCATCTGATGAAGTGAGCTGTAGCTCACGAAAGCTTATGCTCTAATAAATTTGTTAGTCTCTAAGGTGCCACAAGTACTCCTTTTCTTTTTTGCGAATACAGACTAACACGGCTGCTACTCTGAAACCTGTTAAGCTTGCCATGCAAAGGCTGCTTTGCACATGGTAGCAGGGACTGCTCTGACCACAGAGAATCAGGCTGGCTAAGAGAAAGACAGAACACACATGCACAAATGGGCTAAACACATTTTTTTCTTTTTTTAGCCACAAAGGAGTACTTGTGGCACCTTAGAGACTAATAAATTTACATGTGATACACGAAAGCTTATGCTCAAATAAATTTGTTAGTCTCTAAGGTGCCACAAGTACTCCTTTTCTTTTTGCGAATACTCCAAGTATGAAAGTAAGAATTTTCTCTATTAGCAGTGCTTTTTCTGGGTCTCCAAATGGCCAACTGAGAACCTGCTGTTCTTAGCATACCACCACCAGTCAGGTTTGATACTTTGGCCTTTTATTGTCAATAACGAATTCCCTGCCTCTAACAATTTAATTGCACTTTTGTTCCAGCTCATGTTCTAATGAAAAGACCCAAGGCAAGAGTGATTTAGATGTGTAAATGCAGATTTTGAGCAGCACAAAGTGTGGCAACATCTTATGCCAGGTATATACACACTTTCTTCCTTCTACAAAGTACACAATACGTACACAGCTTCGAAGCTTCCAGCTTTGAAAACATTCTTTTCAGAAATCCTTAATGTTTGCATTCATTTAAAAAAAATGAAACAAAACAAAAACACACCACACTAGAAAGTCTTCCAGAAATTATTGCTCATGCCCTGTCATTTGAGGCACCTGCCTTTCATTTAATGTATTTATTCTAAAAGTTTCAAACTTTCATCAAAATAAGATACATAATGCTCAACCTTAAACTCAGTTTTTAAAATGCATTTTTCATGAAATGCAGCCTCAAGTAACCACTTATCTTCAACATCCTCTTAAAAGCATATCTTGAAAACAGTGTAAAACCCACAAACATTCCAACTACACGAATGCAGGTTCTATTATTTTATATCAGAGGGACAGGAAATTTACAGGACCATGGCTCCCAGGGGAGCTATGTCTCCACAAAGATTGGGGGTAAAAGATTAGCACAAAGACACTGGATCTCAAGTGACAACCACAATATCTGCAGATTTCCCAGTGGATCTCAATACAACTGTGAATTAGCAACTGTCTAGCCAGCTACCTGGTAGGGTAAACCACCAATTACAAAGTTGTGTACTTTATCAACCTGACAGCTGGGTGGAGGATTAATTTAGCTAAAGATTGTAAAGGGGAAAGATCAAGTGGCATTAATGCTATTCGAGACCCATTCAAACTTTGTGGGCTAACAGAAGGGAAAACAATTATGTCTCACCATAGTCACAAGTATTCCACAATGAATTTCTCCTCTCCTCAGTACTTGAACAGAATATGCTAGACTGTCAGCATGAAACAGAGCACTGTCAAAAGGATCTAGTTTGCTAATTGGGATAGGGTCGTAAGTGTATTATCTGAAAACCAAGCCCATCTCACACTGTACCATCTACAGGCTGCTAGTAAAGCTGTAAATCCTCATAAGCAGCAACACAGTTCTCCACTTCATGGCATATGGCAGGATCACCAGGGAGAGGAGGAGCAGCAGCAGGTACTCAAGGGAAGACAGCACTCTGGCAGGTATCCGAGTGGGGAGGGACAGAAGGGAAGGGAAGAGAAGAGATGAAATAAAGAGCAGCAATTCTCAGAATCTTCACAATAAATAGGTACAGAGAGAGCGCTACCCATCACTCTCACTCATTCTGTATTTTACTTCCTCTCATGGAGCAGAGAACTCAGAGGAATTCATTTGCCTCTGAAGTGTTTGGGAGATGAGGCTGTCTATGCAGTTCATGTACCACACTTAGGCATGGACACACATACCTGGCAGGCTAAGATGAAGTCCAGTTGTCATGAGAGCTGTAGACATAGGTTGGTGAAGACCGTGTATGCAGAGGATAATGGGCAGCAGGCCTGCCTCTACTAATGATTAAGAGCAGATTACTAGATAGCTAGAATATTGTCCATGTCAAATGCAATCCTTCAGTGAATGTTGCTAAATCATGTTGCTATTTTCTCCTCTTTCACATGTACTTGCAGTATGAAGGTTAAATTGCATTTTCAAAGCAAAGTCAAGCAAGTTCCTGTCCAACGATGTTCCACTGATAACAGGGCTTGTCAAAGGATGCTCTGAAGGGAAGAGATCACTGAGTTTCAAAACAACTGAGAAAGTTATTGACATTACTTATTTACAACAGGCAATTGGTGAAAACTACAGCACAGGGGTAGAGCCAAAAGGCTAAAAAAAATGGGAAGTTTATGGAGGAGCAGAAGTATACAGTAGACTACGGCAATACCACTGAAAGACCCGAAATGCTGCAAAATGGAAACACTCGGGAATAAACCCCTTAGAGACCTTGACAAGGAATATTCCTGGGCATTTTCCCTTTTCTATCTATAGAACAAACTATTTCGGAAGACTTGTATCATATCAAGTGCTTTGAGATCCTCAGGTGACAGGTATAAAATATTACAGCAGATCCCTCTTAACTGGGTCATCCTCTAGGCTGACATATCTTCCCAAATAAGAGTAACGTCAATTTCTGTAAGAAGCAGTCTAAAGAGTTGAAAAAAATAAAAGATCTTGAATAAAAATGGTACTCTATTTCATCAGCATTTCTTCTTTTAATCTTTGGTTTAGCAACTTCTGTATCAATAAAGCAGTGTTTAGTAATTCACAAACATTTAACACCTGAATAAACACCACTCAGAACCAACTAAAGATGACCTCATAGTAACATAGGAATTGCCAGCCCAGTTCAGTCCCAAGGTCCATCTTGTCCAGTATCCTGTCTCCAACAGTGGCCTGTACCAGATGCTTCATAGGAAGAGGATACGCTGTAGTAGGCAGATGTAGGATAATCCATCTCCAGAAATCTTGTCCAAATCCCTACTAGGCAGAGATTGGTTTAAAACCTGAAGCAGCAGGTTTTGCCACACTAACAACTCTTTATAGTTACTCTAGCTCAGGATATTGTTATCCATACAAATGTCCAATCTTTCTTTGAATTTTACTACATTCTTGCCCTCAGTACACAGTAGCAATTAATGCCTAATTGTGCATTGTGTAAAAGTGTATTTCATTTTATCAAGTTCTGAATGTGCTGCCTTTCAATTTCATTCAGTTTTCCCTTGCTCTCTGTCCTGTCTGAGAACACAAGAAGTTTCTGATCTCCCTTCTCTAGGCCACTCATTTTTGTATGCTTATTAGGTCCCATTTCAGTCTTTATATAGTAAAAATCTTCACAAGTGTTTTTCCAGCCCCTGGATCACTCTTATTGTCCTTCTCTGAACCTCCTCCAACTCTGCAGCATCCTTTTTGAGAGGGGATGACCAGTACTGGAGGGGCATTTGATATTCTCCATATTGTTCTCCATTCCATTCTATATGGAACTGGACATCATTTGCTTTTTTTGGCCACAGCTGCACAATGAACTTTAGTTTTCATTAAGCCATCCACAATGATGCCCAGGATCTTTTCCTCAGACTGGTTATGAGAGTCCTCTACAGTGTATGAATTGTTCAAGTTTTTCCCATAACAGCGAAAACACTTTGCAAGTCTCAAAAAAAACTAATGGAAAGTCACAAGGTAAGACACTTCTGCAATGCTTGCTATTTTGTGGGTAGTGCAGCCTCAGTGCTTTTTCCCTAGCCGTGGGTTTATGATGTCAGAATGGTTCATCTTTTGCAGCTGCCTGGTTTGCGGTGGTATTTCATATGCCACTTATTGAACTTCGCACATTTTAAAGGCCACTTTAATTAGAAGATGAAATACTGAATATCAGCCTAGTCATGAACATGAAAATTACTATGACAAAGGGAACTGATCAATGTGACCCCTAGAAGCTTCTTCGGCTAAAATTAGAAAAAGTATCTGCATTTTATTTCAGGCTCCAGCAATTTCGATTACTGAACTTTTGGTGTTGTCCCTTGATAACCTGCAGACAACCTTTAGAGCAAATGGTGGATGCAAATCTAGTCTCCTGTGTGTGTGCTCCACATGGAAAGAGGGCTTTTCCTGTTGCACTTCACCCCAAAAGGCTTGCAAACTGGCATAAAATAAGCAAAACCAAGCAATGAATGGACAAGTTTGGCTGTATTGATTAGTCTTTACCATAAGGATAGCAGTGTTTGTGTTGCTGTGACAGGATTCACCATACAGCAGTAATCACCTTATTTATCAGATGTCCTGGCTCTCAGGAATTTTAAAGTTCATAGTTGCAACAAACCTAAAAGAAACTCTTATCTTGAGTTGCTCAAGCTTTTCAGAAGGCGCTCTGATTAATATTAAAATTCTGCATATTGAGCTGGAAAATAACCGTCAGAAGAAATGTGATCCAGTATTCAGAGTGCAAGACTGGAGTCTTGACTCCCAGTTCTATGAACAGCTCTGCCATAAATTTGCTGTACTACCTTTCCTGAGTCATGCCCATCTGTGCCACAGCAGACCATTGCACAGAAGTTTAACAGTTACTCTCTAACATCTCATTCAGTTCTCATCCCTATACACATGTACAAGCCCAGATCAGAAAGACGACATTTTTATTTATTTTTAAGTAACAGGGAGGTCGGGGGGGGGGGGAGAGAAGGAAGGAGAAAAACTGCTCTGCTTCCCAGCAACCAAAATATTTGAGACCATCCTGCTGGTACAAGTTCCCGTGCTTGGACTCTCACAAGAAGGGGGAAAAAAAACAAAATTAAATTGCTCTCCGTAGAGATTAACAGGAAGGGTATAATCATCATTGCTACGTTTTTTGGGAACCTCTCTCAGAGTCCTAATAACCTCAAGTCACACACATGAACCAGAAACAGCTTATAGTACCATTGTGGTTTTCTTCTTCTCACTACTTTCATTCTGACTCATCTGTCTTTCACAGCCAGCATTGGCAGGAAAGATAGAGATCTCAGATACCATTGGAGAGCCTGACACCACTTTTGAAATCTCATTAGCAACTTAAAAAAAAAAAAAACTTACAGGAAAAAAAAAGTCAGCTCCTCATTACCCATCCCTGTCCGAGCTGAACACACCATAATCCATCCTCACCCCTAAGGCCCCCAGTAATCTGGGGATCATTTTTACTCACTGCTCTTCGCATCTAGGCCAGGTCCAAGTGCTGCCTCCAGAACATTTCTATAATTCACAGCTAAAACTAATACAGGTTCTCAACAACTCCCACCTCAATCACTGCAACCTCCCACTTTGACTTTCAACCCACATCAACTCTCCCAGAGCCAATTACAAATACAGCTGCTAAAACAATCTTCCTTCCCCCATTGTTTTGTTTTCCTCCCTATAAGTCCCTTCACTGCTTCTCCCTTCAATCAAATTTAAGATTACCCTGCGCTCCCTCAAGATCCTCCACCACTCTGCCCCCTCCTTATATTTTCAGTTGTGTCATGGCACTACCCCAAGTCACTCCACTGCATCGACACACGACGTGAATGTCCATTTGCTTCCCTCACAAACATCAGTGCTTTCTTCCACTGTGCTCATTAACTAGGGAATGCCCTTTCTGTACCAGTCCATAGGGCCGCCATCCTCTTCCTCTCTAGACCCATTTCCATCATGTCACCTACAATAAATCAGTTAACCCGTAAGAGCTGCATGAAGCAGAGATGGTTGTTTAATTTATTAAGTTCCGATTGTTTGCCTCCATGAAACTGCACCTGCTACATGTGTAACAATACTCTTGAACTCCCACTCTCCTATAGTTTTTAGAAACATACAAGCTAGTGTGACAAATTATATTGCAAACTAGCAGCTGAAAGCCCATGCTGACACATGGGTGTAATTCATCTGTGTAAAAAAGCTGAAAGTGGCTGAGAACTTAAAAACTGGATGCTAACAGACCATGAATCCCCATGACAACTGAACCTGGTGATGATCTAGGACAATAGTTTTATGGTAAGCATGAACGGGGGGGGGGGGGTGGGCAAGTGTGTGTGTTATGCTGGGAGACTTATTAATTTGTGAGTGGCAAACTATGGGTGCGTGCTGCACTGAGGAACTGTGCGTGTTGGGTTTATTGTGTGCACTAGTTACGGTTATTTGTGTCTGGAGGGGACACAGATTTGTGTGGATGGCAGTTGGGTGCAGAGATGTGGCAGTTGGACAAAGTAATTCACCATATATGCAGTCTCATACAACCAATTAAGTGTTGCATTCTAATTAGCTGTAGAGTAAGGGTGGTAATTGGCAGAGTTACTTCTGATATCACAGCATGCTAAGACTCCTGCACAGATACATGCTTTACTATAGCAGTATGCCACACAGGTGTAATTCATGAACTCAAAATGGCAGAGAACTTAAAAGCTGGATGGTAACAGACCACGTAATCCAATGATGATGCAACTTGGTGATGTTTTGTACAGGGGCAGCTTTAGTGGGGGTTCACAGGTACAACTGCAGCTACAGAAACTCCACAGCAGCTGCTCCTGTCCCATGGGGCCACAACCAGCTCCCCATTCTTGGTGCTTCAACTTGGAGGCCTCCCCCACACTCAACCCTCAGTGGTGGCTCCTATTTCTCAGGGCTGGACCCAGCTTCCCCACAATGGGCGCTGTGACCTTCTGCATGGGGTCACAACACTACTCAAGTTTCGCCCAGCCACCCTTCCAATCAAGTGCACCAGGTTGCAATACCCACATTGGGGAGCCAGCCCCAGCCCACTGCTACCGGATGAATGTGGAGCAGGCTCATTCTCCAGCCCCCACCCTGACCCAGGCCTCAAACCTGCTCCAGGCCAGTATTAGATCTGCGGTGACAAAGCGGAGCATGCTGCTACAGCTCGTCTATGCCCCTGCGTCGTGGCAAGGTGGCAGCATCAGCATGCACCCATTGAATTGGAAGGGTGCATCCGCCACTGATTCCAAACAAAAAGAGCTCTCACCCATGCTTGTAGCTGCTTCCATCACTTCACACTAATTCAGACATTTTAGGTTTCAGAATAACTGAAGCTTGGAATTTAGGAATCTTATTACTTTGTGGGGACAGGGACTGTGTCTACCTCTGAATTTAATAGTACCTAGCACAACGTGACGCTGATCCCAAGTAATGCCGTCGGTGTTACTGCAATACAAATAAAGGTAAATCCCAAATTCACCCTTCTGCATGAGAGCTCATACCGCTTCATTAAGAGCCACTACTAGGAAATTCTTAAGGCACAATGTAGATCAGGCTCAAGAAACGTAAGGAAACTTCAAAAAAAAAAAAAAAAGATCCCCCCACTTCCCAAAAAAACGCTTTGCAGATGGTTTGTGCCAATGCCTTAAAAAAAAAAATCAGCATGGAATAATTTTATTCCAGACATTAAGAGACAAGCCAACAAATAAAGCACATCAAGTATGGTGAGAGTTACAAATAAAGCACATCAAGTATGGTGAGAGTTACAAAGAGATCCATGAATTTTCTTTTATTATTTCAGGGTGTTTAATAGCAGTCAGCACCAAGCATTAATAGGCATATCTTATCCCAAAACCACTGCTCGCCTTTGAACATAAATGAAATAACCTAGCCAGAGCCCAGGCTTCAGAGGTATTTCTTTGTTTATGCAGTGTACAAATAACAGTATGATTTTTAGAAGAAAAAGTGGACTAGCTGTTAATTCTATTTGCTTTACGATGTTCAAAGCACATTCTTTCTGCTTGTCATTTCCTCTATGACTTGCTTTTTGAGCTTTCAAACAGACATTAAAAGAGGGGTTCGGGGGTGGAGTGGGAAGAGAATAGGATTGTGGTTGTACCAGAGCTATCTGTGGATACATTCCAATTTGGCTTAAAAATACTGCCAGCTTGCCGAGGAAGAAATTAAAGAGGTAATTTACAGCCAAATGATTTACTCTAAAGAGTAACGGGCAGTAACAGGTACCTTTGGCCAAAGTAAAAAGATCTAGTAGGTGTTTAAAGGGAGAAGGGGTGGGAGACAGTGAAGGGCCACAAAATAAAGGAATAATAATCTTACCTTGAGGGCATGACGTTAAAATCTTCCAGAACTATGAAGTTCCAGCAGGTGAAAGACCAATTAAACCAAAAGCAAGTTTTAATAACTAGATACAATTGCTTATTTCCTTGTGTCCTATACCAGGATAACTTGAAGACTTAACAGTAAATTTGTATTGTTTTAAGACAAAAAAATTCACATCAATTGCCATCTCTGCACTCCCTTTGATCTCCGAGCAGGAACAGCTCAAGACTTCTGGTAGAAAACAAGCCAATATAATGGCAGCCTCCACTTTACACACACAAATTAGTTCTATGCTACATAAGTGTGTGTGTTGCAGGTCCAAAGTATGGTTGTGAAATACATAAAGTACACTTTTACACATAAATATTGCTGTTAATTGAATATATGAGCTCTAAGGTTACTGGAATATTTGTATGCTCACTGGTCATTTTTAATAAGAGGCACTTTGTAGTTCCTCATTTCACACCATTCTAGACTCTAGAAAGACTTGGAGGAGGAATAGCCCATCCTACAGGGATCACAAATTAGTTTACAGGAATGACCTAATTCCAAGTACAAAAATAAGGTAAGAAAGGTCTAAAACAAGCTTACACACCTCAAGGTACAGTCTTAACTATGAGTCAGACACCTCTGTAATTCAGCATTGCCCACAGAATTTGAGTAAGAAAGAGGGAAGGAAGCATTATCAGACACTCATGTTCCTTTTTAGTAGCTAATTTGATTCCCCACATTCAGATGCTTCAAAATATTACAATATTCTTTCAGAACTCTATACTAACCAGGAGGTTGTTTAGAAGCTCAACACACTGGAATTTTAAAAGGCAAGGAAGTTAAGTGTATGTTTAAAAATAGCCACAAAAACTCCACCTCTTCTGGTTCTCTCTTGATTACATCCCTACCAATCCTCATTTTAGAGTCACTAAAAACACGCATGATGGGTGGTCTGATTATGCCAAGGTTTTGATATGTAGCTTTAAGCCATTCCAAGAGATTTAAAAAAGCACTACCATGCAGCAGGAATTCATCTCTCCTTAGCCGCAGCTTGACTCCATCACGAACAGTGACATCACACTGATTTATAGTTTTTTGGGAAAACAAATGAGACATTGGACATCTAATCCCTATTCATATACTAACAATACAGTATTCAGAGTAGCAGCTGTGTTAGTCTGTATTTGCAAAAAGAAAAGGAGTACTTGTGGCACCTTAGAGACTAACAAATTTATGTGAGCATAAGTGTAGCTCATGAAAGCTTATGCTCACATTCATTTGTTAGTCTGAGGTGCCACAAATACTCCTTTTCTTCTTTTAAGAATAAGTAATAGCTAGTTAGAGGCCAACAGATATCCAAGCCATTCTTAAAAAGTACATAAATAAAATTTCTGCCTTTGCTTATTAAACATTGACTACATCAGGGTGGCCAACCTGATCTTGAGAAGGAGCCAGAATTTACCAATGTACGTTGCCAAAGAGCCACAGTAATATGTCAGCAGCACCGCCGATCAGCGCCTCCCCCTCCTTTCCTACACTTCCTGATCAGCTATTTTGTGGCATGCAAAAGACTCTGGGCGGCGGGGGGGGGGGGGGAAAACGAGGGCATGGCAGGCTATTGGGAGGGGGCAAGAAGGCGTTGAGTGGGGACAAGGGCTGTGGCAGAGCCAGGGGTTGAGCAATGAGCACCCCCAACCCATTGGAAAGTTGGCACCTCTAGCTCCAGCCCCAGGGTCAGTGCTTATACAAGGAGCCACAGATTGGCCACCCCGGACTACATCCTGCCCCCTCCCACCTGCTCTCCCCTGGAAGAGAAACCTACATCCATGCTCTTTCAAATATATTTTAGTTCTTGTTACCTGAACGAAATCGTAACAAAAAAGTTGGTTACCTGGAGATTTGTGAGCCTCAGTTTCACTACATTTATCCAATGTAAGTGAGCAATATTTATTTTATTTTCACTCCTATCAGACAATTGGCCAAAAGATAAAATTACAGACACCATTTCCTTTATATACATTATATAATCTGTTTTCAAATAATTTTAAACTCATGAATTACTTTAGTGGATGGTAACAACATTTTGACCCTCGAACAAAACTAGAGAATTAGAGACTAAGACAATAGATTACAAATCTGTGTTTCTACTAATCCCGTAAAGTTTCTTACCACAGTTCGTAAAACCAATGATATTTACACAACATGGGGGAAAGATAAAGCAAGTGAGATTTACAGTCCAAGTTTATGATTTGACTTTTAAAACAAAAACAGTATAAGGAAAAACAGCTTGATGGGATGCACTTGGTCTATTTCTTCTGGATAGATATGTTCTCATTCCTGTGTATTGTTCTCTACCATTTAGAATGATAGTTGCAGGGGCACTGGATCACTTTTTGTTTGTTTTTTAATCTTTACATGATTAGACCAGGAATTTCTCCTAGTCTTTTCAATAAAGAAATTGACTTTCACAACCTCCACTTAACTCAAGTGCTTTGTTATTTACAACTAATTTCATTATTGGTTCTAGGGTAGTAGAGTAGGGAGTATTTTGCGAGCTCAGGTGGGACTGCCTCCGAGCCTAATGGGCAAGAATTGACTCGTAGACGGCTCTATCACTCTGTCCTGTTTAAACCTAATGGACTAAGGCACTGAGCAGGAATCTGTGGAGTGGATCATTTACAGTAGAGTTGACCCAATGTAAAGAACAAGTAAAAGTAAGCAGATCAAATCTGACTGGGAACAATACAGCAGAGAAAGATATGCATAAAAGTCCGCAAAAGGAAAAAACCATCAGGAAACACAGCAAATGAATAAAAAAATCATTCATGAAAAGTTCCTTTAGGTGGGTGATGTAGTCCGAAAGCAAGACAATAGGTATTGTATAGAGTGGTATAAACAAATAATTGTCGGTATGAAATTTTAGTTTGTACTGACTTTGCTAGTGCTTTTTATGTAGCCTGTTGAAAACTAGGTAAATATCTAGATGAGTTGATGTACCCTGGAAGACCTCTATGCACTGCTGGTGGAGAACCACTACTGTAGCGGACTTATGGCAAGGCCTATCGAACAACAACCGTGCACAAATGCAAGGATGTCGCTAGTTTCTCCTTTCCAGGGATCACACCCCTTGTCAAAACACCAATGCTTAAATTGTAAACAGGCCCTTCCACGAAACAGAAAAGTGGAGTGCCTCCTGGAGGAAAGTAAGGCATGGATAACCTGGTTGTAATAGCCCTCATTCTACAAGATGGTTCATTCAAAGAGTCATGCTAGATGTAGAGATCCTGGTATGAAAGAGGTCCCTCTGCAAAGAGTGTGTGGATGACACTAGCGGAAAGAAAGGTTGCAGGGAAGTCATTGCTACGAAATCAGAAAATAAGGCCATTACAGACTCTCTGAAGCACTGACAACCTCATGGACTATTTTAATTTGTACTGTTTAGAAATAGGACTTGTAGGAAGGCAAATGAGAGAATCCTAACCAGAGTAGGAGACAGCTCTTTCCCAATGCTGTTGGGTCCTTGCATTTGAGAAATCTTTTGCATACTTTGGTATTAAAGTTCATTGTGAATAAATCTATTTGTGGACAGCTGAATCTTTCTGAAGTCACCCCCAAAGCTTTCAGTTCATACCCCATCTTGGCAGGAAGAATACTATTTTTAAGCTGGAAGTTTAAGTGGCACTGAAATTTTTTGTGCCCCAAGAATGCTATATTCGAGTCAAACTCCAGTCCAGACTCCCTGCAACAGGAAGATAGACTTTGTAGCCTAGGTTTAAGTGTTAATGTCTCATATATTTTAAGTTGCTAGATTTAGGGGAAAGCCATTTCCTCAGCAATACATCTCTCCCACGTGACATAATTGAGAAAAGCTCAGAACCTCACCAGGGCTGGTTTTACCCAATGCAGACATACGATTTTTTCTTTCTTCTTACCTATTTTGGGGACAAGACTGCCACCAAAGTGGTTACTGGAGAGGTTGTTATAATTACTGCTATCTAGCATTGTAATCATTATTTTGCTTTACTCACTCACATGTAAGATCACACATACAATTTTCCAAGAGGATACATTTCAAATTAGCTACAATTTCTGTTTGCAATGCAAAATGGTAAGATCTGCCATGAAGGGAGCAGAAAGAGGAACTCTGCCTTTAGTCCTGGCTGGTTTTAAAATCACTTTCCAGGCTGATGGGGAGTGGAGGGGAGAACACAATTAAACCAGGACCCCAAGCTCCGGGGTTCCCTCGAACACCTATAACAACTGTGTAAGTAAAGTGAAATGGGAGGCGTAAGGCCCCAATGAACATTATGTACTGGAGCCTCAAATTTCTCTCTACAGGCCTGTTCCTTCCTCCTCTGGTTTGAAGGGACAAGGATGAGATGCACAGACATCTGCCAACACATTATAGGAAAGGCGTCTCAATTATTGTTGCTTCCAGGAACCTTTCACTCCACCAAAGTCCCCTCTCCCCAGGTGCACCCTCTACTGAGGGGAACACTTCTATTGAACATGGAATCCTCCATGAGACACTTGATGTAAAGACTTTTGCCTCCCCTCCAACCCAGGAAATATATTTGGTGGTAGACTAGAGACACTGGCGAAAAGGGAGTATGTCTAATGATCAGACAATAAAGCTAACATGGTTCAGTACAGTGAAGACCGATTTAAATCAAAACAATGCAAGTCACAGATTTAAATCAGCAAGCAGAAAACTTTGATTTAAATCATCAATTTTAATCATGTTTTACATTTGTACTGTTTTCCCAAACAAAGAGCATTCTCATTAAAAACATGTTGATTTACAACTAAATACAGCCTTTACACTAAGTTTGTACTACAGATAAGATAGACATTATTTAAGCAATTATGTAGCTTAATCTGAATAAATCTAAGTTGTTAGTTTTCACATTTTTATGATGTTAGAAAATGGTAAATGGATTTCTTATTTTCTAAATTAATTTTTACTTGTGATGTATGTCAAACTCTTTGGATGGTAATTAGAACTCAATGAAAATACACAAAAACTTTTATTTAAATAAACCTAGAAAAGGTTTATCAAAACAAGCTTTGTATTTAAAATTACCTGATATAATAAACAAAAGGAAGTATTATCTGTAGTGAATTGAACTGATTCTTCCTGGTCACCATGTCCTTCCAGATTTAAGAGTTCAATGTTCCCACCTCTGCGTGACCAGGAGTCATTTTCCCGTTTCATTTTCCCTGTCCATAAGATGGGGATAGTAATGGCCTGCCTCACAAAAATGTAGCAACGCTAATTCATCAGTGCATGTAAGGCTCAGTGCACTTCTGTAATGTTGCATCCAAGGAACACAACATCAAACAACTTATAACCATCAGCCATGGGTAACAAGATGCTTGATATGCTGATTGCCTTTGTTACTATAATCAGAAATGCCAAGTTAACTGTTTAATAGATCAGAGTGCTAGTTATACAACTGTACCTAGACTGCAGAGAACAGCATGCATGGATAAATCTGAAACAGTCACTGAGAAGCTAGTACAAGTGTGAAGCTGTCCAAGCAGCTTTAATCATTCTGAGCCCATTATGCTGTATATTAGGTTATTAATAGTACATTCACATTTATCTATTTCTAAAAAGGCATTCTGGAAGAAGCTCCAAATGAGAACTTGGCTTTTCTATTTAAAAAGGGAAAAACTCTTACTGGCCAGGTCATTCTGAACAGCAACTGCCTGCCATGACTATTTCACCGCAAGTGTTCCATTTAAATCAACATGCAAGCATCAGAGCTCTCCTGCTTCACCAGTAAACGTGAGCTCAAGTTTCCAGACAAACACCCAAGAGACAGTGTCTTGCAGAATGCAAAACTCACCCTTAGCAGGTGGAGGCTCTCACCTGTACAGCACATGCTGGTTTGTTTATTTAGCTATAACTCAAGACCTGCCAAAAACTGCAAGAGAATGGCTTTCTAAATTTCTTCCCTTTCTCACCCACTGAAGAGGGCTGTCAAAGGACCTGCAGCGCTCCCTCCAATGCTACACTTTGCATCACATTCCTACCACAGAGCTGATTCTAGCAAAGATCCAGCATCCCCATAGCTCACCTTACCTTATTTGTCCCAAGACAAGTTGTGGCTGGGCCTAAGTTGCCTCTTATGTGTTTTCATATTTTAATTAATTTAATTTCAAGAAAAGGGAATCAGCTCTGGAATTTCAGCCTCAACTAAGTCTCCCCACCCTGGCCTGTTGGAAATAAGGTCCTTTCTGGATTGGTTTTCCCCTAGAACGAAATGAAATTGCCTGCACACCACTACATCCCCTATATGTGGCTACATCCTCTCACTTCCCATGCAAGGATTTAGCCAGCTCCCTCCCATACACTTTCTCTTCCTTACGTTGCTGCCTCTGGCAATCGGTTCCACATTAGTACAGTCTGTGCACTCCATGCTCTCCCATTCACTGCAGCTCATGACCCCTTTCATATCTTGAATAAAAGAGGCAAAGTCCAAAGATGTCCCCACAGCAGGTCCCCTGCTCTTCCCTCATACCAATTTAACCAGCATGTTTAAAAACAAATCAGTCACTGAAGCAGCCAGCTTCTGGATCAGAGGCCTAGGAAGCTCCAGTGGATGGTTCAAAAGAGATCTTGGCTTTTAACTCACATTGATTTAGGATGTTCTTACTGAAAATTGTTGGAAAGGAGTGCTCTGCCCTGTCACCAGCCATTTGACCACAAGCATTATAAATGTCACACCACATCCAATACTGCACTACGTTAGAAATTTAAGTTACTTCCTAATGTCTTTAGGACAGGAACCATCTCGTGTTCATGCAACATCTAATGCAGAGGTGGGCAAACTACGGCCCACGGGACTGTTCTGCCTGGCCCCTGAGGCTAGCCCCCGCCCCCTCCCCCACTGTTCCACTTCCTCTGCAGCCTCAGCTCACTACGCCACGCCACCGGTGCAAAGCTCTGGGCGGCGGGGCTGTCAGCTCCTGGGGCAGCACAGCTGCAGAGCCCAGCCTGACCTGGTGCTCTGTGCTGCATGGTTGGCTCCAGCTGGGCGGCATGGCTGCCTGTCCTGGTGCAGGCGTGCTGCCAACCACGGTGCCCCAGGCAGCATGCGGGGTTAGATAGAGATCGAGGCGGTCAGAGGGTGGGGAACAGGGGGGTTGTATGGGGACAAGGGTTCCAGGGGCAGTCAGGGGACAGGGAGAAGGGGTGGTTGGATAGGGCAGGGGTCCCGGGGGGGGGCAGTCAGGAAGGAGAGGGGAGGTTGGATGGGCTGGCAGGAGGTCCACAAGTGATCAGGGGACAGAGAGCAGGGGGGCAGGTGGATAGGGCAGGAGTCCTGGGGGGGCCATCAGGGGATGAGAAGCAAGGGGGGGCAGGGGCCAGCCCACGCCTGGCTGTTTGGGGAAGCACAGCCTCACCTAACCGGCCCTCCATACAACTTCTGAAACCTGATGCGGCCCTCAGGCCAAAAAGTTTGCCCGACCCTGATCTAATCCAACAAGGTACCAACCCATGACTGGTGCTCTTAGGCTCTACTGTAATACCAATAATCATAAATGCTAACTTAGGATACTGCTAAGTGAAAGACAGAAAAGAATGTCTGAGCAATCTAGTCTGTGAAAAACAAACCATCCTCTGCTGAAGGTTGATGTGCCAGGATATTTACTTTTCACAAACTGAACTATTCTGTTGTTTCTTTGCAGCGAAGTGTCAGAAGTGTATTTTGCCACATGCTCAAGAAAACACAGGCCACAAGATCACAGTAGTAGTGTTAAATAAACCACTACTCTGCACAGGTCAGGAGCACTCCATGAAACCAGGAGGTGAAGGGGGAACAGGCTAGAAGGCAGACAGATAGGTGGCTGAAGTACAAGAGTTGAGTACATTAAAATGACAAACCACCAAAATGCAGCCCTAGAGCTCAATACAGTCCATGGGGCGCTCTCACAATCTCTACAGCCTAAGCAGCATGCCCAGTTCAACCCACACAGCAGAGCTAGAGCAAGGCAAATCAGATCTCAGAGCTCCCCCTCTGCATTAGAATTGGGGGGGGAGAAATTCTATTTTATGCACATTAGGTGGCAAGTTGCCAACAACTGCTGGATGAGCCAATTCTGGGCCTCTTGAACTAAGCCATCACCTAAAGCAGTGTGGAAAAAAACACATGCCTCTCACATGAGCCAAGTTCCTGGAAAGCATCTGAGTTACAGGATAGGTTTTTTTGCTTCCTCAGAAAGCTACTGACAGTTTAACCCTTTGATATACAGACACTAGATCAATCCAGAGACGCTGCTATAATACCACATAATATGGTGCTAATGTTGCTTAGATCATGAAGAGATGTACGCACAGCAAGTTGGATTATTGCCTAGATAGCCCAAGTGGCACGTCAGGCCAGCTCCTGAACTAGAGGGCAGTAATCATATCATCCTACATCTTGTTAGTATTCTCAACAAGGGCATTGGTGGCTGCCTTCCAACTGGAACTGTACTCCATTAAGACAGGAGAAGATAGTAAAAGCTCAAGGAGAGCCGTCAGATTGGTTTGCTGCCCTCCCTCCAGGTCTGAGAGGAGAGAAAGTAATGTATGAGAATCATGTGCAGAGTATGAGTATCCTGGAGATTCACTCTCCAGATCAGAAATCATTTCTAGAGCAATTCTTTACCACCAAGCAGGGAAATCCCTGTGCTCCAGTTTCTGCAACCATAAGAAAGGTTTAATTATATCACGAAATTCTGTGTCTGGTCTTTGTTCTGTTACAACAGTAATAATTAACAAGACTTCAAAAGAGGAAGTCTCCCCACCGAGGCTTTTGGGGATCACATTCTTCCCTTTCTGCCCAACATTCCTGAGGGAACCAGAGTGAATCCAATTACAGAACCCTACTGGGCTCCCATGCCACATGTAAATAGCAAGGTAATGTTTATGTAGCAGCAAATTAGCATACTTTATTGGGAGTGGACCTCTTGACCTTCTGTGCTGCCCACCACTCAGACCATTCCTTTATGCTGCCCCCTCATGCCAGAACAAGTAGGCTAAGAACAGAGGAGTAGAGCGGGTTGCTTGAAGTCACACCCCGAGAGTGGAGTTTGCATACTTGTGGCAAGTAGCCTGTGAGGAGTCTGGTGGCACCTTAAAGACTAACAGATTTATTTGGGCATGGGTTTTTTACCCACAAAAACTTATGCCCAAATAAATCAGTTAGTCTTTAAAGGTGCCACCGGACTCCTCCTTGTTTCTGTGGATACAGACTAACCCGGCTACCACTCTGAAACAAGCAACCTATGTTACAGACCCAAGACCTGAGTCTGCAACGGTCATGATTTCCAGAGAAATTAATAGGGAGAGTTTTGCCTGCACAGCTCTGAGTTCCTTCAATCAGAGTGTTCTCCGGGGCACTGTCAAGAGTGCCACACCACATCCACACATGTCCATAATACAGGCTTTTGATTTTATTTCACTGTTCATTTTAAAACACAATATTAGACTGGTTAATTTTAAACATTTGCGAACTAGCCTTCTCTCAGGAGATTTCAGACTCTTTCATACTGGAATTCCTCTCCCACTGCCTCATGCCCCCAGGCATAACAGATGAGCCAGCAAAATGACAAATCCAGATGATCAAATTCATATCTACACACAGAGTATGATTCTCCTCTTTCACTCTACTGAAAGTCAGAACTCCATTGAAATCAGTGAAGCTAAATCAGTGTAAAAAAAATGTACAGTGCGAGTAGAAGTTGTGTAGCAGTGGCCCCCAATCACAGACCAGAGCCCCACTGTGCTAGACACTGTACAAATGCATAAGAGAATAAGGCAGATATTTTTGTGGCATCTAAATTACACACAAGTATCCTGAACATGGTAAAAAGAACAGAACACTAATGTCTGTCCTGTTACTCAGTGGAACAAGAGCTGCATCCTGCAGGGAAATATGAGAAGGATTTACTTCCCCACCCTACGAGCATCTGGGCACAGTGTTCTTCCTGTAGACACCGATTACCAGGTCTGCTTCTCCACTATGTACTAGTCAAGTTACACCTGCTGTGCCCTATGTTTATTTGCTTACTTCTATGACCATGATATTTTTCAAGCAGTAACTCTTCAAATGCAGTCAAAAGCTTAGCAAGACAAAAATTTGCAGTTTGGTATGCATGGAGATCATCATTCCTAAGTGTATAACATTGTAATGGTACATTTATATAGCACAGCTCTCTGGCAAACAGTTATTTTTCCAGTGTTGTTTTTCAGACAAAGTGTTTTTAGAATTGAGACAGGTTTCAAGCTCCTCAGCTCAGGGACTCTGTCTCCCTATTTGTCTGTAAAGCACTTGGCAAACTTTGGCTGCTTTATAAATAATACCAATATAGAAACAGAACATAATTCAAATAAGGTACTCATTTCTCCCTCCAACTGTTATAGGCTTATATCATTGTTGCAATATAGATCTGATCTTTCACATGAGGTGTTGGGAACATTAACACGGTCCCATTGTCTTCATATGCCTCTACAGTTACAGCTTAACTAAGTTAGTTGTCTAGGTGAGGGAAGGGAGGAATGCTTCCCATATTTAGTTGGGAAATTGATTTTCAGTAGAATTCCAGCAGTTTACTGTTTATTTCTTCAGCTGCAAAGACCAACATTACAATAGCTGGTTTTCTCTCTAACACAATTTGAGTGACAAGACTTTCAGACTCTCCTTTCCTCACAAATGGTTTCTGTAAAGAGATCCTCATTTTTTTGTAGCGTAGTAGCTGGCTGCTGTAGTTGTGTATCCTATCTGCATTATTCTGGCAGCCCTGACTGATGGAGAATGATGCTCTTGCTTGTCACTAAGTGACTCAATGTTTGTTTCAATTAAAATAAAATACTGCTTGGCTTACAAAGATTCCCCAAACCATTTAAAGAGTGGGAGCAGGCCAGGAAGGGCGGGCAATTAATCTCAGATAAAAATTAAATGTATTTTTCCACAAGTGTAATCTACAGTCAGGTGTGATGCTAAGGTTCCTAATCACTTACGCATTCAATGGACTGAGCAATGAAAGTTACAACTCTTATGCAACTGTATTCATGCAAGTTCAGTAAATGCACTTAAGAGTAACTGTTTCTGTAAACCACCGTGGCTGTCTCTACACTAGGATATTTTTTCTAAAATTCCCCACAACTGCCATTACCATTTCAGCTTTGTTGCTGGTAGCGCTGGTGGGAGAGATAGCACAGACAGGGTTCCTGGATACGCTGAGGTTTTAATTGCTATATTGTTTAACCCAGCACAAAGCAGGCCTACATGGCAAGGCATTTAGAATGCCAGCAGCTGTCTGCCCCCCATCTATCTGAGGGCTCCCACCAGTTGAACTGAAATTATGTTAACTACATTAGGAAATTTTTACTACTATTCCTTAGTAGAGACAAGTCCTAAGTATAAGACTCAAGAAAGAACTAGCCCACAAAGCTTTTTACAACTGCAACTCAACAGACTTTAGTGGAGTAACATCCTATTCTCAATGGCAGGAGATCAGAGTTAGACCCTTGGATCAATGGAGTTTAGACTGAATCAAGGGTTCATGATCAAACTGTTGGTCACCACAATTCCTACCATAAGTAACAGGAAGAGAGAGAGAGAGAGAAGCAACAACAATGCACAATATAGAACTATTAACAAGCTTATTTATAAATATTTCAGTTTGTGAATAAAATTCTCAACACACATGCAGCTTTTCCATCTCCCTTCCCCACCCAAATCTCTCTTGCTGAACAGACTGTCAGTCTGTACTGCCTAGCCCCAAAACCCATTGGACAGCCTATCAACTCATGAAAATAGAATTTGTTTTAATAGCCCTTAAGGCACAGAAGTACTGAAGGAGTTCAAAGAATGAACAGCAGACACAGGAGGAAGAAAGTAAGGGGACCATAAACTTTTTCCATAGGGTGGACCAGTGCTGAGCTGGAGCCAGTTCGCGTGAACTGATTGTTAAATTTTGAAGCAGTTTTACCAGTTGTTATCCCGCTTCCCTGCAAGGGGCGCTGAGGTTTTGATGGGCTCCAGCCGGGAAGTAATGCAATTCCTCCTCTGGCCGCCGGGGGCGCTGCACTGCAGGAGCCATGTGGGCTGCCGCCTGGCCCTGAGCACAAGCCCTGTTGCTGCTGCTGCCCTGGCCCTGGGGCTCCCGATGCTGCCTGCTGGGTCCCCAGCTGCTCTGCTGGGACTGGCCTGCGTCCTGCTGCTCTCCCCATGAGTACCCACCACCCTGCCCGCAGCCAGCCCCTGCCGCACGCACCCCCTGCCCTGCCTGCAGCCAGCCCCACATCCCCTTGCCTCTAGCCAACCCCGCACCCTCCTGTCTCCAGCCAGCTCCGCTCCCCCTGCCCTGCCCACAGCCAGCCCTGCACCCCCTACCTCCAGCTAGCCCTGCCCCACATCCACTGGTGCCCTGCAATTCCCAGGGCAGTAACCCTGCACACCTGCTTCAATGAGGGGGCAGGGAGCAGCTGGGACCCATACATGTGTACACCCTAGGGTGACCAGACAGCAAATGTGAAAAATCAGGACAGGGGGTGGGGGGGTGTAATAGGAGCCTATATAAGAAAAAGACTCCAAAATCGAGACTGTCCCTATAAAATCAGGACATCTGGTCACCCTAGCACACCCCCAGGGAGTGGCTAGGACCCACACATGTGAAACGTTGCTCATTTCTAGTTCAGGCCCATCTTTTTAAAAAAGAACTTTAGGCAGGTTTAACATACATCCGTATTTTCCCAAAAAGCCTGACCTGTCTAGTTCTTAAATCACCGTCCAAGAGGAATTTTTAAATTTTAAAAATTCTTCCCGGGAAAATACAGACATATGGTAACCCTGCTGGTACAAAAAATACATACTGGGGCACGTCCCTTGAATCAGAACTTTTTATAGGGAACCAGTTAAGATTTTGGCAGCTCATCACTGGGGTGGACCACACCTTAGTAGAAAAAAAACTCTAAGACAAAAAGGAGTACTTGTGGCACCTTAGAGACTAACAAATTTATTTGAGCATAAGCTTATGCTCAAATAAATTTGTTAGTCTCTAAGGTGCCACAAGTACTCCTTTTCTTTTTGCGAATACAGACTAACACAGCTGCTACTCTGAAACCTCTCTAAGACAGCCACCCTTCCAATTCACTGTGGCACAAACTACCTTCTCTGCTACTTGCCTTCACACAATATTCGGGTGAGATCCACAGCAGCTGCTTGCATATAAAAAATTAGGAAATTATTTGTGGCCACTTTTAATGCAATTTTGCAGATGGAAATGGAAAAGTGCCAGCACCACTCACTCTATACTGACCAGTCTGGAGACTGTAGGAATAAAATATTTACACACAAAGATCTCATGCATGTCGGTATTCGTACTGTTGTATATGTTTCCCATTGTCAAACCTCCCCCACTATAAATCACTAACACTTTTAGACTCCTGCTGTCAGAGGCTGTAACGAAGCAGAAATCATCAAGTGAAAAGAGCCATGAAACCCACACTGAACCAGACAATCTGGAGAATATTCCAGAGACTAACAACAAAATCCCATTCCCTCACCTCAGAAATTAAGTATTGAGAGCAAGGGAAAACCAGCCTCCAAAAAGGAGGCTAGGTGCACAGAACAAGGCAGCAGCAAGGATTTGCAGACATTTCTCTTCTGGCTGAACAAACAGACACACAAACTTGCTGCTAAATGCAAGCAAAAGCATCTCCCTATTGGCACCTCCAGAGTGGGAAAGAAATCCCATCTTGCCTTTAGAATCATTTCCATGGTTCTTAGATACTCACGATCTTCCCAAGCAGAGAACTGATTTTCTCCTATGTGTGTTTTTCTATCACCTGCATTAGGTACATACATTACAATGCACTATTTGCCTTGGTCTGCAGCTTTAACACCATTCTACAATCCCTCCACCCTCTCCTAGAACATTCATAGACATGTCACTTGGCTAGGGGAAGCCAGGGTCTCCTGGGCTAAGAGAGCAGTTCATTTTTTGACTGCACACACTGTGGACACAACTCCTTTTATTTCAATGTGCTTCACTCCTGCTGACACCAAGGCTGAGCCTGATCTTGTAGCTGGGCTCTGTAGAAGTGCCTGTGAGGGCAATGAGACACGGGGGTGGAAGGAGGTCTATTTTGCCTATCCACAGAGTCAGCCATCACCAAAGTAAAGGAAACCACCATCTTACCTGGATTTCCGTTTGCGAGAAGGCTTCTCCACCAGGCCTGTTGTTCTGGAGGTGGGAAAGAAAGAGAAGGCAGTGACCTGGAGGGCCAGGGGTACGAGCACCAGGAAGGGCAGAGGAGTAACAGGCTCCAGTCAACACACCCCAGGGTCCTCCCTGCCACCCTGACCTCACTGGCATCATTCAGCACTGGTTAGGCACCAACATCATGCTCAGCACTGAGCATGGGGCCCTGTCCCCAGGAACTTACAGATGAGGGGATCCAGTGGGACAGGTCAGGGGGAGGGGGACATGGCAAGGCAAAGGGCACAATAGGGGCCATTGCACAGGGGAACACAGCAGCAGTGGGGGGCTTAGGGCAGAGCAGGGGGTAAGAGGGACGGGGTGCTCCAGCAGGTAGAGGGGTAAGAGGGCAGGGCAGCACAGCAGGGGAGTAGAGGGGGCAAAGCGAGGGGCCAGGCCGTTACGGGGCGGGGGGAGGGAAGAAGGGGGGGGGGTTACAGGGCAGGGGGGAGTAAAGCGGGGCGGGGTTATGGGGGAGCGGGAGGGGGGCAGGTGGGGGCCCGGCCGTTACGGGGCGGGGGGAGGGAAGAAGGAGGGGCGGGGGTTACAGGGCAGGGGGGAGTAAAGCGGGGCGGGGGTTATGGGGGAGCGGGAGGGGGGCAGGCGGGGGCCCGGCCGTTACGGGGCGGGGGGAGGGAAGGAGGAGGGGCGGGGGTTATGGGGGAGCGGGAGGGGGGCAGGCGGGGGCCCGGCCATTACGGGGCGGGGGGAGGGAAGGAGGAGGGGCGGGGGTTATGGGGGAGCGGGAGGGGGGCAGGCGGGGGCCCGGCCATTACGGGGCGGGGGGAGGGAAGAAGGAGGGGCGGGGTTACGGGGAGCGGGAGGGGGGCAGGCGGGGGCCCGGCCATTATGGGGCGGGGGGAGGGAAGGAGGGGCGAGGGGGAGTAAAACGAGTCAGGGGGGCGGGGGGGCACGAGAAGGGGGCCAGGCCGGGGGGGGGCTTTACGCGCTTTTCCCGCGGCCGGGCCGGACCCCCCGAGCTCCTGCCCAGCCCCCCCGTGCGCGCGCAGTCGCAGCCCCTCACCTGGAGGCCGGGCCAGTGCGGGGCAGGCGCTGCCGGGCGGCTCCTCTCACCATCCGCGCCGCCTCCGCCAGCTCCGCGGCGAAGCTGCTCCTGCTGCTAGCGCGGCCGCTCGGTACCGGGGGCGCGCGGATGCCGCCTCACACTAGTCTGGGGGAGGACTTGCCCCGCCCTTTCCAGGCTTTAATTGGCTCCTCGCTCGGCGAGGAGGCGACTCCGCTCTCTGACTGGCGGCAGCCCCCGTCACTCTCATGCCATTTCCCTAGCAGGGTAGGTTGAAACAGCGAGTATGGCTCTTGCTGCTTAGCTACGGACAGGAGTGGCTGTGCAGGAGGCAGGGGCGCCACCGTGCGGGGAGAGGCAGAACTGCACCTGGAGTCTGCCTGTACCAGGGCACTGCCTGATCGCCACTGCACCAGGGGACTGCCTGCACCAGGGCACTGCCTGATCGCCACTGCACCAGGGGACTGCCTGCACCAAGGGACTGCCTGATTTCTACTGCATCAGGGAACCGCCTGCACCAAGGGACTGCCTGATTTCTACTGCATCAGGGAACCGCCTGCACCAAGGGACTGCCTGATTTCTACTGCATCAGGGGACTGCCTGCACCAGGGAACTGCCTGCTCGCCACTGCACCAGGGGACTGCCTGCACCAAGGGACTGCCTGATTTCTACTGGATTAGGGGACGGCCTGCACCAGGGCACTGCCTGATTCCTACTGCAACTAGGGGGGCTGCCTGCACCAGGGGACTGTCTGATCCCCACTGCACCTGGAGTCTGCCTGCACCAAGGGGCTGCCTGAGCCCTTCTGCACCAAGGGGCTGCCTGCACCAGGGAACTGCCTGATCCCTGCTGCACAAGACTCACACAAACAGCTGGAGAATTTTATTTAGCATGTGCATAGTCGTCTACCCAAGTGATGGCATCTTCAGTGGCATGATGCAGTTCTTCTAGGCCAGGGGTGGCCAACCTGTGGCTCTGGAGCAACATGCGGCTCCTTGTGTAGGCACTGACTCTGCGGCTGGAGCTACAGGCGCCATCTTTCCAAAATGCCAGGGGGTGCTCACTGCTCAACTCCTGGCTCTGCCACAGGCCCTGTCCCCCACTCCACCCCTTCCCACGAGCCTGCCATGCCCTCGCTCCTCCCCCATCTCACGCTCCCCCACACATACCATTAACAGCTGATCAGGAGGTGCGGGGAGGGAGGGAGAGCGGGGCTGCGGTGGGTGGGCAGGAGGCACAGGGCGGGGGAGGGGAGCTGATGGGGAGCTTATGATGTATTACTGTGGCTCTTTGGCAATGTACATTGGTAAATTCTGGCTCCTTCTCAGGCTCAGGTTGGCCACCCCTGTTCTAAGCCACCGCTGAACCTAATCAGCAGGCATTCATCGACAGTCTGTGTCATCATCTGTGTTGCACCGCAGCTACACAAAGGGCTGTCATGAAGGCCCCAGCAATACTGGCTGCTGCACAAAGACCTTGTCCGATCCAGAACCTGTTCAACAGAGACCATTGAAAATGGGGCATGTCAAAACCAGGCGGGCAGATTGTGGGATCGGCGACGAGATGACTGGTTGGACTCTGAGGGGTGGTAAGCTCGGGAGAGGGGTGGGCCGGACTGGGCCTGGGGAAAGGCTCGGTGGGGACCAGGCCTGGGTTTGAGGGGGCAGCCAGCTAGGGTCTGAGGGCTGGGCTCAGGGGAGGCTCTGGGAGGCACTTAATTATAACAGATGTTCATTCCTCTTGCCAGAGTGTTTCCACCCTAACATGCTTGTGTCGTGGATGAGACCATAATGGGCAACGTGACAGCAAACGTGCAGCTGGTGGTTTTAAAAGGTCATTGAGCAGCGGCAGGCTTGGGTTGGTGCACACTTTCTCTCGTAACTTGCCAGAGGCAACCTCTCGTCTAATACGAGGAGGAGCAATATTGCTCAGAATTGGAAGTCATGGGAGTGGGGTCGGATGCAGGGTGCCAGAGATGATATGCATGGCAGCATGTAACTGCGTATCCACCAGTTTGGTGTGTGATCATCTATTCCAAACTGGTGCGCAGTAGTCCACCACCGAATACGAGGTTCCAAGAGCTGATGTCCGCAAAGTTGGAGCACGAGCACCCCATGACGAACCTGCCAATTTGCTAAGAAGATTGTTATGCATCTTAACTTTAGCTGCTGTCTTCTTCAGGTGGGCATGGTAATTCAGTGTGCGGTCTAAAGTCACACTTAGGTAGACCAGTTCTACTTCATTCTTCATCTTCTGACCATTCAGATAATTCTAAACATTCAGTTCTCGGGTTGCTCTGGCATGATGAAGATGGAACAAACTGGAGACTGGTTTTGTGATGCTTGGCTGGAAGCGCCAAGTCTTACAGTCGTCAGCGACCTTTATCATGTCCTGGTTTAAGATGGCATCAAGCTTGTGGAATGACCGGGCCTGGGTACCGCAGTAGATGTCATCTGCATAAATGAACTTTCGTGACTCTGTTGTTGGCAAATCATTGATGTAAAGGTTGAACACAGTTGGAGAAAGCACAGAGCCCTGGAGTAACCCACTGCTCTGTCATCTCCTCCAAACACTCATCTGCTCCCCCATATGGATGCTGAACTGCATATCGCAGAGCTGGAGAAGGGACCAACTAAGGCCCCAAGCCTGCATTGGGATCTGTGTTCACTGACCCTGCATTCCTACAAAGGCCTGTTAAAATCAAAGGGGTTAAAGTCAGAGTGGTCCCTGCTGGTGTGGTTTGGAGCCCTATTTAGGGAAAACACTGACATTGTCAAATGCACAAATACAACCTAAGAAAATAGATTTTTCTCTGATCTCTGTTACATCAACCTAAAGCTCCAATCTCACAATTGGATCCATGCAGGTAGATCCTGTACCCATGAGGAGACCCTTGGTCTACCCATCTGGAAACAACTGCAGGTTCAGGGCCTCAGGTGTCCCATTAATAATAGCAGGAACCCCATTTTCAGACAGAAGCATGATTTTCAAGTTGACACTACCCAGTTAAGATGGGGCAGCATTACCACAGCAATGACATTCATGGATTTTAGCATTTTAATTGTCTTTGCAGCGGGTCAAGTCAGTGCCTTGCACAATATCCTCAGACAGCATTAACCTCTTACTCTCTAAGACCGCAGTGATCAGGTCTAATTATCAGCCAGCTGTTATAAGATGGAAAGTTACAGAGCATAGTTATGGTACATGTTATCATTCTGTATCTTGACAGCTACTGTTACCTGTTACATTAGATACTCACAGATCAATCCGAGTATAAGGGCTGATCTACACTACGGGGCGAGATGGAGCTAAGTTATGCAACTTCAGCTATGTGAATAATGTAGCTTAAGTCAACCTACTTAGATCTACTTACCGCGGCGTCTTCACTGCGCTGTGTCGACGGGAGACGCTCTCCCATCGATTCCCCTTGAGCTTCCCATTGAGGTGGAGTACCAGAGTCCATGCTAGAGTGATCGGTGGTACATTTATCACATCTAGAGTAGACATGATAAATTGACCCTCGCTGGATCGATCACTGCCCATCACTCCCAGCAGCTAGTGTAGACATGCCCTAAGAGACACAGGACCTGATCATGCAAGGGATCCATGCAGAGCCCCATGGAAGCCCTGGGCATGCCCATGTGTAGAATTCCAGCCTCATGCAATATAATTATTTGCAGTGGTGAGCTGGAGCCGGTTTGCACCACTTCGCTAGAACCGGTTGTTAAATTTAGAAGCCCTTTTAGAACCAGTTGTTCCGCAAGGGACAACCAGTTCTAAAAGGGCTTCTAAATTTAACTGGCCAAAAGTGGCGCCTTAGGTGCCAACTCCATGGGTGCTCCAGCCCTGGAGCACCCAAGGGGAAAATTTGGTGGGTGCAGAGCACCCACTAGCAGCTCCCCGCCCCACCCCCAGCGCCAGCTCACCTCCGCTCCGCCTCCACCTCCTCCCCTGAGTGCACTGCCCTGCTCTGCTTCTCTGCCCCCCCAGGCTTCCCGCAAATCAGCTATTCATGTGGGAAGTCAGGGCGGGCTGAGAAGCAGGCGGTGGCTTTGCACTCAGGCCCAGGGAGGTGGAGGTGAGCTGGGGCAGGGGGCACGAGGAGGGCCACCCACAGGGCAGCAGGTAACCTACAGGAGGCTCGCAGGGGAACTGCTCCCCGCCCCAGCTCACCTCCGCCACCCTGGGCCTGAGCGGGAAGCCGCCATCTGCTTCTCAGCCCTCCCAGGCTTCCTGCCAAACAGCTGATTCATGGGAAGCCGGGGGTGGGGGGTGCGGAGAAGCAGAGCAGGGCAGTGCGTTCAGGGGAGGAGGCAGAGGTGAGATGAGCTGGGGCCAGGCACGGGGTGGGGAGCTGCCGGTGGGTGCTCTGCCTAAGGCGCCACTTTTGATGTGACCAGTGTGGGGAGCGGCTGCTCCCCCCTTAGCTACTTTCCCCCGCCCCTAGGAGCCAGAGGGACCTGCCGGATGCTTCCTGGGAGCTGCCCCAGGTAAGCACCACCAGGACTCCCCACCTCGCTCCCCCGGCAGGTCCCTCTGGCTCTTAGGGGTGGGGTGAGCACCCACTATGGTGGCCCATGAGACCCTCCTGCCCGGTTCTGGGGGCAGTCAGGGGACAGGGGAGAGGGGTGGATGGGGCAGGGGTCCTGGGGGGGTGTCAAGGAACGTGGGGGATTGGATGGGGCAGAGTCCTGGGGGGCGGGGGTGGGCCACGACCCCCTAGTGGGGTGAGGAGGGAACCGGTTGTTAAGATTTTGGCAGCTCATCACTGATGACTTGCAATAGTTACTATCATTATTGTATCGGTTGATTTTATCAGAAGGGCAGCAATTGCTAGGATTGCTGCACATTAACATCAGTGCAGAGATGAGCGACGCCGATTGAGTCCGGACCCCCGGGGCCAGCAGCCCCAAGACACCGACCCCGCCCCTCTCAGGCGGGAAGGCGGGGCTCTCTGTGGGTGGCTGTACCATTGCGCGGCGAGTCTGCGGGGGGGCGAGTTGCAGGGAGCCGGCTCCTCCCATCACCCCTGCATTGTGAGACCGGATTGGTTGATCCCGCCCAGTCAGGCTCTTTCGCGTTCTAACTTCTGGCCCCGCGCAGCTTCCGTCCTTTCGCTCGAGCCGCGGCCGAGATGGTGAGTGGATTCTGCGGCCGGGACGCCTCGCAGCTCTAATCCGGAGCCATCCGCGGGGAGAGGCGGCGCCGGCGGGCGGGTCAGGAGGCCCGGCCGCTCCCCCCGAGGCACCGCTGTTCCCTCGCGCGGGTGCCGGCGCAGGCCGGGAATGGGGGCGCCGAGGCCCTGCGGGGCTGACGCCGGGGCTAGGCC
This sequence comes from Dermochelys coriacea, assembly GCF_009764565.3. Classification (NCBI taxonomy): domain Eukaryota; kingdom Metazoa; phylum Chordata; order Testudines; family Dermochelyidae; genus Dermochelys; species Dermochelys coriacea. Next base: position 23,958,440 of record NC_050083.1, on the reverse strand, counting down.
GCGCCGGGTGCCTGGGGCCCCGCTGGGCCCGGGCTCTGAGGGGCGGGCGGGCCCGGGCTCTGAGGGGCGGGCGGGCCCGGGGCCGGCTTCGAGGGGGCAGCCGGCTGGCCTCGGGGAGGTTCTGAGCGGGGCGCGCTCGCTCTCCTTGGCAGGCTAAGATCAAGGCCCGTGACCTGCGAGGGAAGAAGAAGGAGGAGCTGCTGAAGCAACTGGATGACCTGAAGGTGGAGCTGTCCCAGCTGCGGGTGGCCAAGGTGACGGGCGGAGCCGCCTCCAAGCTGTCCAAGATGTAAGTCCGAGCTCTGCCTCCCGCTTAGGGGCCTGGCTGTGAAGCTGTAGCTGCATTGGGCCTATCCGATCTCGCAGAGACGTGCCTCAAGGTGGGGAATCTCCAGGGCCCCTGGGTTACGTTGGGCTACAGGTGCTTCAGCCCTCCTCAAACCCCAGCCGTAGGCTATGCTGTGTGGGCACACGCCTAGCCTGTTGCAGGGCGAAGGGAGCATTACTTCTTACAACTGATATTGCTGTAGCAGTTTTTTCATCTAACAGGCTGCTTCCTGGTGATGGTGGCACATTCGAGATATATGATGTAGCAATACTATCCTTGTCCTGAGAGTAGGTAGCATTGAAGAAGAGGAAACAAATGTGGAGTAGACAGGAGAAGGGGAGTTAAGTGTTTGGGTAGAAGGGAAGCTCCAGAGTGGTAAGATTCTAATTGTTAAAGAAGAGTAACATTACGATGCCTTGAATATAGTAAGATATAATTCTCATGTAATGCCTCCATTATCCAAATTCTATAGTTCCTCTTACATATTTTGCAAAGTACTTGCTAGTGTCAAGCCTTTTAGTGTCTGTGTTTTGAGACCCATTTCTTTACTCTCTGCAGCCGGGTTGTCCGCAAATCCATTGCCAGAGTGTTGACGGTCATCAACCAGACCCAGAAAGAGAACCTGAGGAAATTTTACAAAGTAAGTTCAAACTTTGTACTTCGTTAGGCCCTACCCTACATTTCTTTCTGGTCATTTTCAGATACGTGGATAGAGTTGTGAGGCAAGAGACCCAATTAGTTGCAAGAATAATTCTGCAAATGAGATTGTTTCAAACGTTGTAATCCTGGGAAAAGGTAACATTAATCTTGTATAATGGTCCCTTTTCAAAATACTGTTTATTGCAAGACTAACACCCAGCACTGCTCTGAATTGAGTAGATGCAGTGTGAATCTGTTCTTGCTAAAGGATTCCTCTACTGGACAACATGTAACTCTGTTATCTGGCTTTGTGTGCTTTCCAGTAGGCACAGGTGTAAGTGCTCAGTTGGAAAATACATTTTTAAAGATTGGCAGTCTTGAGGGATCAAGTCACTGAGAACATTGGAATGTGTTTTCCCCTCAGGCGGGGTGTTATTTCTCCTGGGCCACATTCTTTGCTGTACACCAGGATTATCTAGAGCAGGTGACCAAGTGAATACTTCCAGAGGTCCTGGCAGACTCCTGGGATTAATAAAATCAAGAATCCCCCAACTTTAGGCTGCAGTCCTGTCTGGTAAAACGGCTGGTAGTGACTGATGGTTTGGTACCCTCACAGGTGTTGAGTAGTGTAAAGCCATTTCCTAGTGACAGAGTATATGTCCTATACATGAACAGCATAGGGAAGTTTTAGCTCCTGCTCTCCAAATAGTACCAACAGGCAGGACAGCTTTATGTACTTGTACACACCCAGATCCTTTGCAGATTACCCTTGCCACTGCATCCGCACTGCTCAGTAAAGTCTGCTTAAAAAAAACAAAACAAAAAACACACACAACTGCTTTTGAGGTTCATTTATTATTTTTCTGCAAACAGGGCAAAAAGTACAAGCCTCTTGACCTACGGCCGAAGAAGACTCGCGCCATGCGCCGCAGATTAAATAAGTACGAAGAAAGTTTGAAGACCAAAAAACAGCAGCGAAAAGAGCGCCTGTACCCTGTCCGGAAGTTTGCTGTTAAGGCATAAACCCTTTGCATACTATGGATCTGTCAATTATATTGGCTAGCTTTTTCTCATTAAACATCAAGCTGTTTGGAAACTGACAGGCCTAGATGCTTGTTTCATAGTATGGATTTGGTTCAGAACTCATGATCACACCTTCTGGAGAGAAATGATTCTGTTAGAGATCATAGGAGCCTTATACTAGTGTAGCTTGGAAGATGCTAAAGTTAATTTTTCTCACCATTTACATTATAAAATAGTTTTTTTTCTCTAGTGTCCTCTATAAAGAACATGTTAATGTTTTAGGCAAACATGAGTCTTTGCAAATATCTGAATCCACTAAGTTTTGGGGCAGAAGTATTTAACTTCTGACTTCTCAAAGTGAACTAGTGTGTTTCTAGTAGTTTGAGAGGTTTTCTATTTTAAGCTTTCTCTAGTGTCAGTCACTGCAGGATCTGATCACTGTACAGGTAAATTATCATAGTGAGGTTCCTTCTTCTCTCTGCCTCTTTTTGAGCACTGACTGTACATCTGGAACTCCTTACTGTTGTTGCTCAGATGAACCCCAGTATATCCAGTAAAAATGTTTATACAGCCATTGATGGTGGTATGTCATTCTGAACCATCTGGCATACAATTCATGCTTAAAAATTACTAGCATTGATAGTAATGCTTAGGCTATTATGTGGAGATTCACCTCACTTTCAACAGGTGTTCAAGTGTGGCTTGAAAGCTCATTGCAATCTTAAGCTTGATTTCAGAGGATTGGCCTCCCTCTGAATAATAATCATAACTGAACTACAGGTATTGAAGGGTGTGTGCTGTTTTAGGAAAGACAAAATGTAAAGGTTGTGGAGTAGCATTGTATATCAGTGATGAGGTAGAATTTAAAGAAATAAACGATAGAATGGATAAGACAGCATCTGTCTGGGCAAAAATCACATTGGGGAAGAAAACTACTAGAATCTCCCCTGTGGTAGTGCTTGGGGTGTGCTATAGATCGCTGGGATCTAATTTGGATATGGATAGAGCCCTCTTTAACGTTTTTAATGAAGTAAATACTAATGGAAACTGCGTGATCATGGGAGACTAACTTCCCAGATACAGACTGGAGGACAAGTGCTAGTAATAACAATAGGGCTCAGATTATCTTAGATGCGATAGCTGAATCAAGTAGTTGCTGAACCAACGAGGGAATGCCATTTTAGATTTGGTTTTAGTGAGTAGTGAGGACTCACGAAGAATGGTTGTAGGGGACAACCTTTGCTTCAAGTGATCATGAGCTAATTCATTCAAACTGATGGAAGGATTACAAAAATAAATCTGCAACTAGGGTTTTTTATTTCAAAAGGGCTGACTTTTCAAAAATTAAGGAATAGTTAGGGAAGTGGATTGGACTGAAGAATTTATGGATCTAAAGGCAGAGGAGGCCTGGGATTACTTTAAATCAAAGCTGCAGAAGCTATCGGAAGCCTGCATCCCAAGAAAGGGGAAAAAAATTCATAGGCAAGAGTTGTAGACCAAGCTGGATGAGCAAGCATCTCAGAGAGGTGATTAAGAAAAAGCAGAAAGCATACAGGGAGTGGAGAAGATGGGAGGGATCAGCAAGGAAAGTGACCTTATTGAGGTTAGAACATGTAGGGATGACGTGAGACAGGCTAAAAGTCGAGTAGAGTTGGGACACTGCAAAGGAATTAAAACCAATAGTAAAAGGTTCTATAGCCATATAATAAGAAGAAAACAAGAAGAAGTGGGACCACTAAACACTGAGGATGGAGTGGAGGTCAGGATAATCTAGGCATGGCCCAATATCTAAACATCACTTAGCCTCAGTCTTTAATAAGGTTAAAGAGGATCTGGGGGAATGGTAGCATGACAAATGGGAATGAGACTATGGAGGTAGATATACCATATCCAAGGTAAGAAGCAAAACTCAAACAGCTTAATGAAACTGTCCAGGCCCCCCGATTAATCTTCAATCCAAGAATATTAAAGGAAGTGGCACATGAAATTGCAAGCCCACTTCGCAAGAAGTTTTAATGAATCCTAAACTCAGGGGTGTACCATATGACAAGAGAATTGCTAACATAGTTTCTATTTTTAAGAAAGGAAAAAAGTGATCTGGGTAACTACAAGCCTGTTAGTTAGTTTGACATCTGTAGTATGCAAGGTCTTGGAAAAAAATAAGGAGAAAGTAGTTAAGGATATTGAGGTCAATGGTAAATGAGACAAAATACAACATGGTTTTAAAAAAGGTAGATAATGCAAAACCAACCTGATCTCCTTCTTTGAGACAGTAACAGATTTTTTAGACAAAGGAAACACAGTGGATCTAATTTACCTAGATTTCAGTAAGGCATTTGATACAGTGCCACATGGGGAATTATTAGTTAAATTGGAAAAGATGGGGATCAATATGAAAATTGAAAGGTGGATAAGGAATTGGTTAACAGGGAGACTACAGCGTGTCATACTGAAAGGTGAACTGTCAGGCTGGAGGGAGGTTACCAGTGGAGTTCCTCAGGGATCAGTTTTGGGACCAATCTTATTTAATCTTTTTATTTCTGACCTCGGTACAAAAAGTGGGAGTGTGCTAATAAAGTTGCAGATGATACAAAGTGGGAGGAATTGCCATTCAGAGAAGAACCGGATATCAATACAGGAGATCTGGATGACTTTATAACTGGCGTAATAGTAATAGGATAAAATTTAAGTGAGAAGTGTAAGGTTATGCCTTAGGGATTAATAACAGGAATTTTAGTATAAGCTGGGAATGCATCAGTTAGAAGTAATGGAGGAGGAGAAAGACTTTGGAGTATGGTTGACCACAGGATGACTGAGCTGCCAGGTGTGATATGGCAGCTGAAAAAAGCTAATGCGGCTTTGAAATGCATCAGGTGAAGTATTTCCAGTAGAGATAAGGAGATGTTAGTACCATTCTACAAGGCACTGGTGAGATCTCGTCTGGAATACTGTGTGCAGTTCTCGTCTCCCATGTTTAAGAAGGATGAATCAAACTGGAACAGGTACAGAGAAGGGCTACTAGGATGATCCAAGGAATGGAAACAGTGTCTTATGAAAGGAGACTCACAGAGCTTGGCTGTTTAGCCTACCAAAAGAAGGTTGAGGGGAAATAAGATTGCTCTCTATAATATATCAGAGGGATAAATACCAGAGAGGGAGAGAATTATTTCAGCTCAGTACCAATGTCGACACAAGAACAAATGGATATAAACTGGCTATCAGGCAGTTTAGACTTTAAATTAGACGAAGGTTTCTAACCATCAGAGGAGTGAAGTTCTGGACTAGCCTTCCAGGGAAGCAGTGGGGCAAAAGACCCTATCTGGCTTCAGGATTAAACTCGCTACGTTTATGAGGAGATGGTATAATGGGGATACATGATTTTGCAATTAATTGATCTTTTACCTATTCATGATAAATAGGACCAATGTTAGATGGGGTGGGATCTGAGTTACTACAGAGAATTCTTTCCTGGGTATCTAGCTGGTGAGTCTTGCCCACAGTGCTCAGGGTCAGCTGCATCTCCATATTTGGGGGTTGGGAAGGAATTTCCTCCAGGCAGATTGGAAGTGGCCCTTGGGTTTTTTTGCCTTCCTGCTGCATTTGGGGCACGGGTCACTTGCTGGGGATCTCTGCTCCTTGAAGTCTTGAAAACCACGATTTGAGAACTTCAGTAGCTCAGACATAAATGAGAGGTTTATTGCAGGAGTAGGTGGGTGAGATTCCGTGGCCTGCGTTGTGCAGGAGGTCAGACTAGACGCATCATAATGGTCCCTTCTGACCTTAATGTCTACGAGAGCTCACCTCTGAGATCTTGGGCTTCTTAGCCATCCTTTTCGTCTCCCTTTCTGTATGCTTCTTAACCCTCTCAGATGAGCTGAATTCCCTTGTTAACTGGCTAAGCACCCAGTCCTTAATCATCTAACTCCCAGTTTAGCCCATGGGGGAAGTTTACAGAGTGGTGGGTCAGCCTTATGCTACTCCCACTCTGTCATAAGAGCTGATCCACCTCCTTCTGAATTCAGGGAGAAGATTCTCCTTAATGCATGTTGCTCACACTAGTTCTGAAGGATTCATAGGCCGGAATAATTTTAATGAGGGTAAAGGCTTGTCTAGGGTGTGCTAAAATCCATGCCAAAGTTATTACACTGTTCCCCAGCACTGCATTATGGTATCACCCTGTTAGGTGGCTCCAGCTTCTCTATCCTTTGACATGGGAAGGAGATCTGCCATAATAGGTGCTAATCTCACATCTGAGCAGGGAGATGCAGGGTTGATTTTGCCTTATTGTACCGTGCCTGGGCCAATGTACTTGTTTATAAAGCATCCTGCATTTGCACAATAAAATGTTAATGATAACCATAACAACAAAAGTAATCTAGAGAGGAGTCTAGTAGCTCTTACCAGCATTCCTGATACAGCAAAGCAACACATCTAATGTTGCCCTGATGTCCTACTAGGGGTTTGATTTGTGTAGGCAAATTCCAGACTAATTGTATATCCCTGAAACCAATTGCCTATCAATAAAAGAAAATATCACAAGTTCATGCTGTTATTGCAAATGAAAATCTAAACATTTCTGAATGCAGTGCAAGCCTCAGGACGTGCACTTTTAGCAAAATGGCTTGGACATGAAGGTTGTCAGATCCTCTAGCAATGAGCACAGCATAAATGCCTACCTGGATAGAATCTTCTATTTGAAAGGTCTCATCCATGTTATAAATCACTAGCATATCATTCACATATCAGTAGCTAGGAGATGATGCAGGAAATTGAGGTCTAGTTACCAGATACTGAGCATTCAGGGAAAAGTCACAACTTTGGATATCATGCCCTGCGAAGAGCCTCAATGTCGGGCCTAACTGGAGGGGAAAAAAAGTGAACAGCAATAGGCTAGCTTCCCCTCCCCTGGGGGTTTTCTGGTGGTCACAAATTCCTGCAGCTTTACAAGGAGTTAAATAGCACCTCATGCTACACTTTTAAAGATGTTCTTTATGCCTCTGTGAAACTGACATCAGAACAGGTCAGAGGATGCTCAGCAGGGCCTCTAGTGGGTCTTCTAGTCCAACTCTATACTGTGAGGGGATTTTGTTGCTGTGCAAAGGACTTAGATTAGCTTTCAGTGCATTAAGCAGCCATTTAAATTAGCAGAAGAAATAATATTAATGCTCTGATTTGAAGGGGCAGGAAGATGCTGTTTCCTTCCTTGGGCACAGGAAAAAGTATTCACCACTACTTTAACACCATCTGCAAAAAATGAAGCATCTTCCCTGGCTTTTGGGTGTTAAACATGCAAGAGTCAGTAGGAGCACCTGCTTCACCTGAGTGTCCCACAGGATAGCCATGTGGTCCCGGACCCTGACAGAAGCTGCTTGCAATCAAGGCTGAAGCGTACAGTCTCCACCCTTGCAGTTACCCAGAAAATACCAAGTGAGTAACAGAGTGTGAAATGTAACAAACCAGACGGTGTCACATTAATGAGAAGGGGCTGTGAATGGCCCTACCACAGAGATATAGTTGAGGCTGCTGACAGCTTTGTATTAGCTCGTCAGTGTTGCGTTAATTAACCATGCTAGTGCCATGTGAAATCTAAAGCCCTACAGTATATGAGGCAGCTGTGTGTCCCCTTGCTGTCTAGCGATGGAGTGCATCTGAGCAGAGCCACTCCAACTGCTCTAGGGCTTTGCTTTCCAGATCTCTGTCCTGACAAACGTGTGTTCACATGGATGGAAGGATTCCCCTGCAACACTCCTCCCTTTCTTGGCTCTGCTAAGCCGTCCCTAGCAGGGCTGGCATTCGTTCCTGGCTCAGAGAATGCTGGAGAACATCCTCACGTTTTGTCTTTGAAAGTGTTTTCAAAACAGGTTTGGAGGGAGAAGCCCTCTTCCCATCTCCCTAGAAGAACTTCCCCCTTCTTTGAATGCTTTACTTCCTACCCTCCTGACCTACATCATCACTGCAAAACATTCTGAGAGATTCCCCCACATCTTAGCCTGGACTGGCAGGGCTGGCTGGCTTGGTGGAAGAGCCAATTTTGCTCAGCTGTCAGTCTGTGCTGTCCCCTCAGCCTGCTCCCTGTGTTGGGGTGGGGCTCGCTGCTGTTTCTCAGCATACGCAGTAGTCTCTTTCAGGAGGCCCAGAGCTGATCTGGGACAGCTCATGTTTAGAAATGGTTCTTGTTGCTGTGTACAGAGGCAGCCTGGCTGTCTCCGTAGTTACAGGGCAGCGAGTTTGCATTCTCTACAAACTGGCTGATAGATTAGCAACTCCAGGTTGCCTTCCCCTTTCATTTTAGAAAAAACACCTCAGGATTTTGATTCCCAGGGAAAGCTACCAGTTAGAGAATGTCATACAGACAACTCCTGGCTGCACATTAGTCTGCACAAAACATAAATAGGTCTTGATTCTTGAAATAGTTCTGACTGACAGCTGTTTCCAGGATCCGGTGAATGTACATATTCAGAACCTCCATACATCTGAGAGTGAATCAGTTTGATCACATTAATCGTTTGCAATAGCGAATGGATGAAAGCCTGGCCCTTCTGAAGTCAATGGCAGAATTCCCATGACACCTACTGCTTGTAAAGCACTCAGATCCCTGGTTTGAAGGTGCATGGTTTGGTGGATTAAGTACAGCAGCAGGAGACTGGCTTCACCAGGGACTTAGTGTGCAGCTGTGGGCAGGTAATTTTGCCTCACTGCTCCTCAACTTCCTTATGTGTAGGATGAGGCTAATGCTGGATACAGCAGGGAACTATCTTTGGGCGTTCCCTCGTGGTGTTGCAGGCACCCTGCCCCCAGTTTTCTCAGGGCCTGAGAAAAAACTCACCCCTGGGCCAGAGCACTTTAAACCAAGCTTCCCCCTTCCCTGTACTTTTATGGGACATAATTTATTCATGTTACAGCAAATCAATTTTCTCCTTTGCCCCTCAAGTCCAGCTCCCTGTTCACAGGGGTTCAGGGATCTTATAGCCCTCTTTCTAGAGTCTATGGAAAAGAATTCCCAGAGGCTTCTACCCCTTAGGCCAGGAGTCCCACAGCCCTCCTTGTGGGGTCTCTGCTTAAAATTCAGGTCAGGTGCAATCCTCACTCAGCTTCTCCAGGTTGTCCCCTTTCAACCCAAAGAACTGCTCTGTGTAAGCTCAAAGGTGCTTCTCACCCACCAAAGCTAGTCAAATTAAAGATGTGATCTCCTCCTCCTTGACTCTCTACACAGCTAGGACCCCTCTCTCTCTTTTTTTTTTTTTTTTTTTTTTTTTTTTTTGTGTGTGTCAGTCACACACCACACCTTTTCCACTCTGTTCTTTTGCCTTTCAAGAGACCTCCTTCTCTTTTATCTCCATGTTTGGATTGATTTAACCACATGACCCCTCTGTCATGTGGCTATGCCAATTTTCCTCACCTGGGAGGAGGCCTGAAATAGTCACAGGTGGGCCTGGAGCCATTATCTCTTAAAAGGCCAGTCAGTAAACAGCTGGGTTTGTTAGAGTGTAGTGCTTTGGTAAGATCTTACTGCATGGGAACACAGGGCTGTTATTTTGTTGCTTTCTAGACAAATAAGCATGCAGTAAAGCTGTCAGCTAGAGAGGGCAATAGGAAGATAGTATCTGGTTAAGAAAAGGAGTACTTGTGGCACCTTAGAGACTAACAAATTTATTAGAGCATAAGCTTTCGTGAGCTACAGCTCACTTCATCGGATGCATTTGGTGGAAAAAACAGAGTAGAGATTTATATACACACACACAGAGAACATGAAACAATGGGTTTATCATACACACTGTAAGGAGAGTGATCACTTAAGATAAGCCATCACCAACAGCAGGGGGGGGAAGGAGGAAAACCTTTCATGGTGACAAGCAGGTAGGCTAATTCCAGCAGTTAACAAGAATATCAGAGGAACAGTGGGGGGTGGGGTGGGAGGGAGAAATACCATGGGGAAATAGTTTTACTTTGTGTAATGACTCATCCATTCCCAGTCTCTATTCAAGCCTAAGTTAATTGTATCCAGTTTGCAAATTAATTCCAATTCAGCAGTCTCTCGTTGGAGTCTGTTTTTGAAGCTTTTTTGTTGAAGTATAGCCACTCTTAGGTCTGTGATCGAGTGACCAGAGAGATTGAAGTGTTCTCCAACTGGTTTTTGAATGTTATAATTCTTGACGTCTGATTTGTGTCCATTCATTCTTTTACGTAGAGACTGTCCAGTTTGGCCAATGTACATGGCAGAGGGGCATTGCTGGCACATGATGGCATATATCACATTGGTAGATGCGCAGGTGAAGGAGCCTCTGATAGTGTGGCTGATGTGATTAGGCCCTATGATGGTATCCCCTGAATAGATATGTGGACAGAGTTGGCAACGGGCTTTGTTGCAAGGATAGGTTCCTGGGTTAGTGGTTCTGTTGTGTGGTGTGTGGTTGCTGGTGAGTATTTGCTTCAGATTGGGGGGCTGTCTGTAAGCAAGGACTGGTCTGTCTCCCCATCGCTTATTAGCACCGTAGTGTCCAGGAAGTGGATCTCTTGTGTGGACTGGTCCAGGCTGAGGTTGATGGTGGGATGGAAATTGTTGAAATCATGGTGGAATTCCTCAAGAGCTTCTTTTCCATGGGTCCAGATGATGAAGATGTCATCAATGTAGCGCAAGTAGAGTAGGGGCATTAGGGAACGAGAGCTGAGGAAGCGTTGTTCTAAGTCAGCCATAAAAATGTTGGCATACTGTGGGGCCATGCGGGTACCCATCGCAGTGCCGCTGATTTGAAGGTATACATTGTCACCAAATGTGAAATAGTTATGGGTCAGGACAAAGTCATGGTCACATAAACACCACCCTATATCGGAAACCTACTGACCGCTATTCCTACCTACATGCCTCTAGCTTTCATCCAGATCATACCACTCGATCCATTGTCTACAGCCAAGCGCTACGATATAACCGCATTTGCTCCAACCCCTCAGACAGAGACAAACACCTACAAGATCTCTATCATGCATTCCTACAACTACAATACCCACCTGCTGAAGTGAAGAAACAGATTGACAGAGCCAGAAGAGTACCCAGAAGTCACCTACTACAGGACAGGCCCAACAAAGAAAACAACAGAACGCCACTAGCCATCACCTTCAGCCCCCAACTAAAACCCCTCCAACGCATCATCAAGGATCTACAACCTATCCTGAAGGACGAGCCATCGCTCTCTCAGATCTTGGGAGACAGACCAGTCCTTGCTTACAGACAGCCCCCCAATCTGAAGCAAATACTCACCAGCAACCACACACCACACAACAGAACCACTAACCCAGGAACCTATCCTTGCAACAAAGCCCGTTGCCAACTCTGTCCACATATCTATTCAGGGGATACCATCATAGGGCCTAATCACATCAGCCACACTATCAGAGGCTCCTTCACCTGCGCATCTACCAATGTGATATATGCCATCATGTGCCAGCAATGCCCCTCTGCCATGTACATTGGCCAAACTGGACAGTCTCTACGTAAAAGAATGAATGGACACAAATCAGACGTCAAGAATTATAACATTCAAAAACCAGTTGGAGAACACTTCAATCTCTCTGGTCACTCGATCACAGACCTAAGAGTGGCTATACTTCAACAAAAAAGCTTCAAAAACAGACTCCAACGAGAGACTGCTGAATTGGAATTAATTTGCAAACTGGATACAATTAACTTAGGCTTGAATAGAGACTGGGAATGGATGAGTCATTACACAAAGTAAAACTATTTCCCCATGGTATTTCTCCCTCCCACCCCACCCCCCACTGTTCCTCTGATATTCTTGTTAACTGCTGGAATTAGCCTACCTGCTTGTCACCATGAAAGGTTTCCTCCTTCCCCCCCCTGCTGTTGGTGATGGCTTATCTTAAGTGATCACTCTCCTTACAGTGTGTATGATAAACCCATTGTTTCATGTTCTCTGTGTGTGTGTATATAAATCTCTACTCTGTTTTTTCCACCAAATGCATCCGATGAAGTGAGCTGTAGCTCACGAAAGCTTATGCTCTAATAAATTTGTTAGTCTCTAAGGTGCCACAAGTACTCCTTTCTTTTTGAGAATACAGACTAACACGGCTGCTACTCTGAAACCAGTATCTGGTTAGGTAGTGAGCTTGGAAGTTAAAGGGATTTGAGATGGTATAGCTGACGGAGAGACATGGGCAGCTCATTCTAGCTATTTTGGGTTTTTTTTCCTCTGATATTCTCCTGGGATCTCTATCTATCCTCAGATCCTTCCTTTTGCAGATTCTGTTCTTCCTACATCTCCTCTCTCTCTCTCTCTCTCTCTCTCCCCTCAGGGAAGCTACTAGGCATCCCAATGGTGCATCATATGAAGAAGCACCAGTATCTTATTGCAAACCCAAATCACTTGTTTCACAGGTGTGATGGGCTGTGAGTGACCATGTAGTAAATCCTCTGGTCCTCCAAATAGCTCTGTAGAGAATTGCATCAGGAGCCTAATTAACTGCAGTTTAAGGAGAAGGCACTAGAGAGCATTACAGCCTCAAATATTCTGTAATCTGCATGTGAAACTAACTTAATAACAGGTTTCAGAGTAGCAGCCGTGTTAGTGTGTATTCGCGAAAAAGAAAAGGCATACTTGTGGCACCTTAGAGACTAGCATCCGATGAAGTGAGCTGTAGCTCACAAAAACTTATGCTCAAATAAATTTGTTAGTCTCTAAGGTGCCACAAGTCCTCCTTTTCTTTGAAGCTAACTTGAGTTTTCCCCTTCTGGCTAGATCCAGCTCTGAAGCTGGAGGTGTTAAGGGATGGGTCTCTACCTGGCTTCAGGTGAGATGTACAACACATCTTTCCAAAAGCCTGTTTTTTCTGCCAAAAGCACTGCTTGGGAAAGGAATTTAGACCATAGGAAGTGGATTTTCTTTTCTCAGAATTTCAGTCACTAACCACAGGAACTTTGCTGAGAATCAAGGTCAAAACTCACGCACACAGTGTTTGAGCTGGTATTTTAGCAATATTCTAACCATGTCAAGCTGTGCTGAGCATGTTACCTCTTCAACAGGAGGATCTCAAAATGCTTTACAAATAGCATTGAATTCCCAATCCCCCAGTACTAATCCTACTACACCAATGGGGAGTGTGACTTGTCAGGCAAAGCAGCAGGTCTCCAGGAAAGCAGGGGATAGAACCCAAGAGTCCTGACTCCTAGTTATGGGACCGGCTCTAGGCACCAGTAAAGCAAGCATGTGCTTGGGGCGGCGCAATTCCAGGAGCGGCATTCTGGCCTTTTTTTTTTTTTTTTTTGCTTGGGCAGTTGCGCTCTCAGAGGTTGGGGCAGCAAAAAACCTAGAGCCGGCCCTGCCTAGTTAGGGTGTTGAGAGCATCTTTCTTCCTCCTAACAATGTTCACACTAGCCTGTAAGCTCTGAAGCCATGGAGTGATTGAGGACACGCTGAGTATCTTTGTAGCCTGGGGCATTCTCACAAAAGTGATCAAGGATTGAGCCCTTGACCTGGGCAACCCAGAGTGTTTTACAAGCACCGCTCTAAGCATGAAACAGAGTTGTGCCATATCCTGGCTCCCACTTCCTCTGGGAGTCACCTAGCAGATTTCACTGCTGGGAAACTGCCAGAAACTCATCCTATGTTTGTCCTTTCCTCATTTTCATCCCATTGCTCCTAGTGACCTTTTACTAGAGCACCCTGAATGTCCCCCCTTCCCCTTCGTGCCTACATGCTTCAGACACTTGCAGATGACTGGCATACCCAAGTAACCGTCTTACTAAAGGTAAATAAATGGGGAGCTAACAGAAGCCCTTTCCTGCAGGGGGTGAGTCTCTCTCTGTTCCAAATGGGCAAATATTCAGAGATCTTCCTGATGTTGTTCACATGAGCAAATTGCTGATGGGACCCAGGATTTGCACAAAGGTTTCCAAGCATTAAGCTGGTTATTTTATCACTGTAACTGAAGACGTTCCATGGCATTAAAGCAGATTTCCTGGGGAATCACAACTTCAATAAATAAGCTATTTCCAGGGTGATCCAATTAAGAATCCAAAGAGAGGCGGGCTGACTGCCCCAGCTAGAGGCTGTCTTTGACTGTCAACACAAGAGGGCTGTGATCGTAGGCCTTGCAAATGACTCTGTGCAAATGCAGGTTCTCCTCTGCACCCGCACACACCCAGGGTGTGCAGGAATGAACCTGTCTTCATTACAGCTTTTGCTTTAATTCTGCCCCACGCAGGGGAGTTTGCACTTGTTAAAGCAATGAACGGCAGCTCTTTGAAAGTTTCCCACACTTATCCTTTGGGAATCCCTTGTTCTGGGCGTTTGCCTCAGAGCAGGCTGGGTATCTTCTCAGAATTTGATTTCCTCAGATCAAGAATAGCTCAGCTGAAGTCCCACCATGTGAAATTGCCCTTCCTGACCCTGTGCAGGACCCAGTGGGCCCACACTTTCCAGAAGCAGGTGTGGTGTAGATTTGTCCCCATAAACTTCACCCAGGGCCCCTCTGTGTCTCAGCATTAGCACTGAAGCTGGGGCAGGAAATTAGAGAACAATGGGCCTCCACTCTCTCCTAGGAGAGAGGCCCTTTAATCTAGTATGGACTCTCCTCCCCTGTCCCCATCCTCAGTTCCCCAGTTAAGCTCTTTTCCAGACAGTCCCAGGGGCTAGGCCTGCTCTGGCCCACACCCTGCAGCTAGTCTGGGCTGTAGAAGGGTGTCAGGCGACTGTGCGCTTGCCATTGCGAGGGAGAAGTGCAATGCGTGTGGGGAAGGTGGGTGTCACCCAGCACTGGGGGTGTGAGAATTAACTCCTTCCTGTGTGCACAGCACTGTTAGTGGGTGCAGTAGAAATAGCAAAAGCATTATTCCTAGTAACAAGTGGACATAAGCTGGAGCAGCAAACTGTAAGCTGTGTTCTCCATGGTGAGCTTCGACCACACTGTGTCTGCAGACAGTCGTGTTCAGAATATTGCAACATGATGTGTGCTAATATTATCCCATTTTCTGTCAAAAAACAAAAAGTCTAAGGATGCTTCCCTGCATGGGAGAGGCTGGAGACACCCAGCCTGGCCGCCTGACCCCCAGCTGCATCTCTAAAGAGTAGCCAAATCCTCTGCAAGAGGCCAGATGGAAGCTCTTTCCTCCCACAGATTTACAGGTCACCCTGAGAGGCTCCCACTGCTCTGCTGACAGCCTCAGTCTCCCCTCCACCCTGTGGGTTTCCCCATGGCCAGGCTGCCTGAGTTTGCCTTGCAGTGCTGATTGCTGACATATCTAGCAGCTTGGTGAAGGAAGAGCCTGAGTCCCACTGCTGCCTCCCTGTGCTCTCTGATGTCTGCTGCCACTTGGTCTGAATGCCCCAACAAGTAACAATGGAGTCTGGGGAAACACAACCTAAAACCACCTACCACCCCATTTCCACCCCACACGGGGGCAGGAAGTTCTGGAGCAATGGTCCTCCTGCGTCTCCCAGTAGAGAGGCCCTTTAATCTGGTCTGTTACCCTCCTACCCATCCTGCACATAATGCAGGATTCACCGTACTCAGTTCCCCACCTCAGTGCTCTTCTAGCCGGCTTAATAATGCAGGAACCCAAGTGAGAAATCAGCTCACTGCTACGTGTGAGTTACTCTCAGCCCTTATTGCTGACTGCACAAAATCAAGGCAAGGGAGAAAGAGTCAGCATCTGAATGCATATAACTAGCATCTAATTTGCCTCCCAGAGCAGTGTAGCTGACAACTAATTACGGTGTTGATAATGTACATAGCGCTGCGAAGGGTAAATGTCACGTCTTGCTTGCCATGCAGCCATTGAGTCACAGGTCTGCCAAGGGCAGCAGGCTGG
Organism: Dermochelys coriacea; assembly: GCF_009764565.3. Taxonomy (NCBI): domain Eukaryota; kingdom Metazoa; phylum Chordata; order Testudines; family Dermochelyidae; genus Dermochelys; species Dermochelys coriacea. The sequence goes on along the minus strand of NC_050083.1, from coordinate 23,942,628 downwards.
TCACTTTCCTGAATGGCTCATTTTGTTCGAAGGGCTTGTAAAGCAGATTGTTGGGGGAGTATTTGTCCCGTGCATCATTTGAGTCCTGCTGGTGCCATGAATAAAGTCAGTGTTCTGTCACTTACTTACTATTCAGCCCGGGCTGTGGCTCCCACCATCAATGCAGAGCATAGGACTTTGGCTCACGTTACACAAAGGCTGCTGAGTGATTTAGTTAGTTCCCTGTCAGACTAGGAAGTGCTTAATGAAAAGCTGCACATCCAAGATGCTATGAAAAATCCTCTTTTTTAGGGACGGGGAGGGAAGCATACCCTCCCTGCCTTTGTTATGAAACCCTAGACAAGTCACTTAACTTTCCTCTGGCTCAGCTGCAGTAGGGATAACACTATAGGTGTTCAGTGGGGCTGGATGAATGTCTGCAAGATACTTTGAGATCCTTGGGTAAAGACAAGGGTGAAGTTATCTGAGGCCCTGTTTTTTGCCTTTACTCTTCCTGTCTACAGAGACCTCTGTTGGAACCACCCCACTGATGTTGGAAAGCAGTGTGGTTACCACTCCCGGCACGCCTTTGTGCGCGCATGCGCACACACGAACACACTCTCTCTACTTATCCAAGTATATGAAAAGCTGCCCCAGAGCTTCATACAGACCCACCATCTCCAGCTGCTAGCAAGTGAATCTCACTAGTGAAACCAGCTTCTCCAGTCTGCGGCTCCCCTGCGCGGCTGTATTGTTAAGCGCTAGCAGCATGTGTGCTCTGTGCGGACTCAGGCTCTGACCCAGAGAGGCAAACCAGACACTAAACGCACTGGAGATAGAAGATGGAGTTAGCCGAGAGCCATGCACGCTTATTTCATTCTAAATCTGGGTACAGAGTCACTGCTTAGGCTGGTGGCTTGATGTTACTGGCTCCATGGAGGCAGCAGAGTCTGGTACGGAAGGATTCGGGGCTCCAGCGGGGCGCAGGGCAGGAGTGAGAGATCCAAGGAGTGACAGGACCACGTGTGTGGGCTGCCACCCTGCATCGCTCTGCCCAGCCTTCAAAAAAGTACCAGTGCTGTAGGCAGTGACCTGGCTCAAGGAAGGACTAGTCAGGGCCTGTAGTGCCCTGAAATGGCGGCAAGTCCTGCTGTGTCGATCCTGTGCCAGGCAATGCAATGGGCACTCTGTAGGAAGGAAGGTTGTGAGCAGCCCCCAGCAGCTTACCTAGTGCAGCTGCCCCTGGCTGGCTTGTGCCTGCTCCCTGCCACATTGATTTGAATGAGCAGTTTCTAGTCAGCTCAGGGCTTGGTGCTCAGCCCTCAGGATGCTTCTTGATTGCAGACGCTGTCAGCGCTCCAGCTGCCAGGGAGTCATGGAGAAGCCAGCCCAAGGAATCACATGGGTAATAGTAAAATCACAGCCTTCCTGCATGGATCCAGGGTCTCAATAGCACAGGATGCCTGTTTGATGAATTAGGAGGAAAACAAGCCTGGAGTTCCTGGAGGCCAGTGTAGTAGCTCCTGGCAGCGGTGATGATCTCCGGCTGTGGAACCCTTCCTACAGGCCCATGGAATGGATTCAGTGACGCGAGGGCAGCATCCGTCACCACCATGTGTTGCTAGCTGGGGCCGAGCCCAGGGGTCCCTTAGAGCGGGAAGGTTCCAAATTTGGGGGTTTATTATTTACCAGCTAACCTCAAAACCCCAGGCCCCTCTCAGCCCTTCTCTTCCAAGGAATTTCCTTGCTAATGGATTTCGGGAAAACACCAAGCTTGGAAAAGGCAACCAGTTCCCAGGGGGAGAGAACCAAACTGCAGAGTGACTGCAGCCCTGCAAGATCCTGTACCAGCAAACATACCACATACAGGGAGAGGAAACTGGAAGCACAGAGACAACCTGGGAAACCTACCTGAGCAGCCACGCCCTTAGTACTTTTCATAATGCAAAATTTTCGTGCCACCAAGCTGTGGTGTTGCTCCAGGGAATGGATTGACCTTGACAAGCATGAATGAGAGCTGCAAGCTACTCACCTTGGAAGGAAAGACTTGCTGATGCAGGGCATTTGTCTGCACCAAGAGCACTGCACAATGACTCTGCTTAGGAGGGGAACAGACAGCTGCGTTCTCCAGCGGCAATGACATCGGTACTTTGGCTGGCCAGGAAGCAGTGGGTTAGACTAGAATTTGGCCTGGACACCATGGAAAGTACTTAATTAAATGGCCACAGTCTCTGTTTTCAGAGTAGCAGCCGTGTTAGTCTGTATTCGCAAAAAGAAAAGGAGTACTTGTGGCACCTTAGAGACTAACAAATTTGTTAGAGCATAAGCTTTCGTGAGCTACAGCTCACTTCATCGAATGCATTTCTGTCTCTGTTTTATGAGTCATCTGAAAGACAGCTCCTCCATCAGCGTTCCACTGGGGCATCCCCCATCCCACTGCTAACCAGGCCTAAGTTTGTTCAGCTGAGAAGAGCTAATGAGCTCACAGCCAGAAGGGGCTTTAGACACAAGAGGCCCTAGTGGATAAGCTTGCAGTTCTTTCACTTATTAAGGAACCCATGTGTACTACCAAACCCTGCCCAGTCTTTTCTGGGCCAGAGGATGATGCTTTCCCCTGTAGCCCCCTCATTGCTGTGCCGTCACCCAGTCCATTCCAGCTTAGCCAGGCTCTGAGCCATGTCCTTTCACAATATAGAAACCAAACATTTTCAGTTTCTGTTTGGTGTCATGAATTGAAGAGTCCCCATGGCTTCTTTGCTGGCCCCTTCCCCTGCCTGTGGCAATCCCAGCCCATCACATTTAATACGGTCACGTTTCAATGAGCAGAGCAGACAAAACTCCCCCAGCCCTGCAGATGCACCTGACATTCCAAGTGACATGAGTTTGCTGATCTCCCCCAGTCATTTGTGGTGACTGGTTTCGCTTTGGCTTTGACGCCCCAGGCCTGGATTCCATCAGTGGGTTACTTTCCCAAGTATTCCGTTCACAGAACAGGAAACCACGTGGCCTGCTGAGTGCGGCGCTCTGTCCCCACGCTAGCGACGGGTAGGGCACGAATAGAGGTTGCTGAGTCATCTGAAGCCCTGGCTAACACCTCAAGCTGGAGGAAGTTGTTTCTGAAATCAGCTGTCCCAAGTCCAATCCCTGCTGCCACCAACCTGTGCAGTGTAGCACGAACAAGCCTCGGGTACCTGTCTCCACCTCGTTATCCTCCCTGGCAGTGGGTGAGGCTGGATTCAGTGTGTCTGGTGCACCATGCTCCCTCAGGAGCACAGCAGTAAGTCCCATCAGCTGGAAAAGTTTTGTGTCCCATGGTGTTTTTTTAATTCTGGCCCATTTGTGTTTGAATTCCCTTGGCTGCGTAATGCAGGACAGAAGCTGCCCTGTTGGGGGGAAGAGACACTTGCTGAGTTGTCACCATCGCTGCAAGGATCCTGCTGCCTGCGCAGCACCCTGGCAAGGGAGTGAATGGGAGCTTCTCTCGGGCCAGGGTTTGAAAGAGGAGAGGGTCACCTGGCCTTTGAAAGTGCAGAGTACGGCCACCGCGCGGCATTCACAGCCCCGGCTGCCTAACGCACTGACCAGGAACCCACCGCACGGCTCTTCTTGCTGAGGATGCTAATCAAATCTCAGCTCGTCTTTCAAGGCGAGCCCCTGCCAGGACCAGGAGGGCTCTTCCCAATGCACATTGCCATGCACAGTGGCAGGCAGTTGGCCAGGTGGATTCACCTTCCTCTGAAGCCTCAGGTAATGGCTTCTACCTTCCCTGTGCCTCTGAGCCAGGGAAAGGCTTGGCCTAGACCAGGGAGCACTACCTGGTCTGTTAATGGGTGAAGGGGTCTGGACAGCACAGACCAGGACAAACAGTCCTCAGCATCGTCTCAGCGAAGGCAATCGCTAACTGTTGAGCTCAGGCACCGTAGAACTGCAGAGTAAAGCAGGCCTAGCCGAAAGGATCCTGCAAAGGAGCAGCACCAAGCTGGGGACAGAGAGATCCTGGGCGAGCAGCATCCTTCAGGAGTCCCTCTGTTTACATCGCAGGAAAATAACACATCCTCATTCGCTCTCCGGAGACTCTCCTCAGACACTGTTAACCAGCGATGCGCTTTGTCATAGGTGTGGAGGAGGCAGAAACTGAGCCAGTCCCTGAGAAAGATCCTTCCTTTCCATAGGGGGTGGATGGGCTTAGGACACACTCCAGATCCCTTGGCATGGCCTCTTCCTCAGCTGGCCCCACTCTCCCCAGCGAGCCCGGAGAGAGAGGGCGCCTTTGTGTTCAGAGCAGAAAAGGGATGTTTCCCACAGGTGGGGTCACGGCAGCCCTGCACGGAGTGGGGTCTTGGCTCACCATTGCCCGGCACATACCTGGCTGTTCCCACTGGCGTGTGAGAGTTGAAAGCTAGGGAAATGGTGGTAGCAGCTGTTAACAGTTGGAGGCAGGAGAGATGCTGGACAGTTCATGTTTCTGACTTGCCTGGGTTAATGCCATTTGTTAGCTTAGCTGCAACCTTCACAGTTAATCTGAGGGCAGCTTTCTTCCCTTCCTGGAGCCCTGCTATTCCCTCCCCTTTGCCCACCCCATGCCAGGCCAGCTGCAGCTCCCTCCAGCCTGGAACACACCAGGGCTGCCCTGAAGCTGGGCAGCATGGTCATTGTAGGCCACCACCAGGTACTTCTCTCTTTAATGGTTTGCAATGCTCCTGTCAATCTCAGACAGGAGCTCCTTGGGGAAGTGCCACACCTAGCTTTGTGTGCAAAGCACCTGGCCCCCTGTGTAGTGCAGGCTGCAGCAGGGGCTACTGTGGGGAATGCCTGAGTGCTAGTTGCTGCTCCGCTAGGTCAGCAACATGCTCTGTGACCATGGGCAAGCCCCTCTGTGCCTCCCTTCCGCCACCTGTATATGGATGATAAAACCCTCAGCTAGCTCCCAGGAGCGGAGAGGCTTGGGGAGACAGGGCTCCTTTAAGTGCTTTAAGCAGGAGCCCCATGACTGCTGTGCTGTGCATGGGTACATCGGGAGATCAAGAGCTGGAAAGGAGCCTCCCACTCTAAGGCAGCTGCTATATTCACAGCTCAGAGCGCCCGGGCTGCTTTGCTGAGCGCAGCCTTGGCTTAACCTGGGAAGGTGCAAAGGGGGCCAGAGTTGGCTGGGAAGATGCTCGTCCCAACAAGGAAAATGGAGGGCTCAGCTGTTTTATCCATAAGATGGTCCTACTAGGTGCACGGCTCCCACTGACCTTCCCAATGGAGGCAGGTGCCAAGGGACAGGCTGGACAGTACCTGGTACCATGATTCCCAGAGAGACAAGCCTGGAGGCAGCAGGGGAGCCAGCACTGGCAAAGCTACATCCCCTTTCCTTCTCTGCTGCACCATGTAGATCATGACTCTCCCCTGTTTGCGGTGGGAGGGGTATTGGAGGGGAGGTTACGGCTTACACGCTCTTCCTGGCAATAGTCCACTGTACAAGAGAGCTGGCCATGCTGAGGAGCTGGTGCTGGGGCCCAGGAACAGGACAGAGCTGATCACTGGCTCAACTGTGTAAGCTGGGTTGGCAGAGACCATTTGTTGTCATCTGGTGCTACTCCTAGCCGGCGTGAAATGGCTTTGCTGGGGCTCCATCCAGGAGTCACTGGCTGCCCCTTCACTGGCAGGCTCAACTGCAGCCAAGGCTTGCGTGGCCCTTGGTGCCCCCATGGAGTGGGGTTGGGTCCCTGGCCAGGCAGTGTGGGAGGTGAGTGCTGTTTGAGCACAGAGGGTTTGCGACTCCATGGCTGGCAGGCTGGCCCCTTTCCCCAGCACTACACTGGGTGCTGGGGCATATGTCTGACAAGGAGCAGAGATGTTTTTGGGGGAGGCTCTTAATAACAATTGCAGCTGTACCCCTGGGGAGCACTTTGCTGCTCTCTCAGACAGCCTACTCCCCTCCATTTTGCATGACAGGCTGAGGTTTGCAAATCCCTCATTAGCTCCCCCCCATTAAACTGGTAACAAGAACAGAATATGGAGAGTCCGATATTTTCCAGATCCACTTTCAGCTCAGAAGCAAAAAGTCAGGCAAGAGTTTGCGTTCCTTGCTGTGCTCTGAGCACTAAGTTAATCTTCCTGGGAAGATGGTTGCATGCGGGAGTCTCAGCAGCAGCCTCTTCAATTACAGCCTGGTCTCTTCCTGCACAGTCAGAGAATGCAGGATCCCTGCCATACTCTTCCTAGCACTCAAGTCCTACGGCTGGAGCCAGAGCAGATCTACCTTTGCTCTGAGTCTTGTCATAAGCAGCTCAGGGCAGAGACCAACATGGGTGGGAGCACCTTTTGTGGCTATCCCATCCCTTCCTGTATGTTGTTGAGATGGCCAAAGTGATCTAAAATATTGTCTGGGAAAGTGGGGAACAGCCGGCTGTCTCCAGCAGACATGAGGACTCGGCCCACAGCACCCCCCACTCCCAGCACTGCCTGGCTTTGCTTTTCCAAGAAAGGATCTGTTTCAAAGTGTGGGAAAGTGGCCGGGAAGCACCAGCTCTCCAGTTGGCAGTGCGGATGGCCTCTCAGCATGGCAGGCCCCTCCGAAAGGAAAACATTTAAGCAGGTGCTTTCCTAGGCTCCCTGCCCAACCTGGCACAGTAGGCTCCAGAGTCAGAGCCAAGCCGTCACTCACACAGGGAGCAAATGCTAATAACAGGTTCAGCTTGATCCTGGTTCTCATCTCTGAGTTGGGCTTCCAGAAACAAGATTTGGGGACTGGCCCGCTGGTGGCTTTCTGGGCCATGGGCCTGGATTGCAACAGCTATAAAACAGGGTACAACAAGCCCTGAGAGACTCACCCAGTCGAACCCCTGCTGCTTTTCTCAGGGACCTCAGCTCACATGACATGACAGCACCAAGACGTTCGGATTAACCCTTAGGGCACAGGCTGCAGTCACTGGGGGCTTGTGTGCATGGTTTGGCTGCAGCTTCCCAAAGGTTGAGGCCAGCACCATCCTTGACTCACCGGATGGTGGGAGCCCTGGCCCTGCAGCTACATCCCTCAGACTGAGAGCAGTGCATGGGGATAGAGCTCACGCAAGTGGATTCCTCTTGCTGTCTGGAAATAAGAAGGGCTTCTCTGCCAGCTCGTGGAGTGGGGTTGGAGCAGCCAGTGCAGGTTCTTGCAGGGCTGAATTCTCCACACGCAGGACATTGGCCCGGCAGTACTACCGCTTCATGGCTATCAGCGGCAGTGAAAAACTCTGCCCTGGAATACACCTCAGCTAATCAGGAAACAGGTTAATGGGGCTACTGGAAGCCACTGAGCTCCATTTGTCTTTCAAAACAGGCTTAAAACTGAGCTCTTGACCCCTGTGGTCATTGCAGCTCCCGAGGCATTTTCACAGGAAAGAGGTCACAAGCCCTACTGCAGGTAGCTCCATTCTGCCTCCTGAGAGGTCCCTGCCTTGGGCGTTCCTGGAATTCCTGGAACAGAACCAGATTAATACACCACTCAGAAGTTAAGTATGGGCCCAATCCTGCCTGTTCCTGGGCCCCTCCTGGGTCCTGTCAAGCATCTCAGGTCCTGTTGATACCGGTGGAAAATATGGGCACTTGGCACTGTGCAGTTTGGGAACTGATAGCACCAAGCCAGGAAGAGATTTCTGTCCCCACTTCTGAATGGAATCATCTGAGGCACAGCCAGGGCCTGGCTGCTTCCAGACATTATCCTTCAGCCAATCACAATCCCACTTCCGGCTCCCCACACACCCATTTCCTTTGCATAGTTCGCCTCTCTGGGACTGAATGTCTCTGGGAAGTTAGGGCCCAGCCTTCATATTGGTGGAGAGCAGGAATGACTGATAGTAACAAATCCCAGAGCAATAGTCCCGGAGTGACATGTGCGTGGATTGGGATGAGTTCTGAGTCCTCTGTAACACAGCATCCTGCTAGCCACGTCCATTAAGGGTGTTGGCTCTACACTCCAGGGAGAGAGGATGGTGATTCTCTGTGGAAATCTGCGGTTGTGTGTCTTATGTCTGCCTCCCTTAGTCCTCTGGGGATGGCGACAGGCACCATTCCCCCCCCCCCCGGATCCCTCCAGAAAAATCCCAGCGGACAAGACTGACAAAGTCACCAGGACCCAAGACAGATTCGGAGAAAGGCCAAGTGCCCTGTTCTCTGGGACTCAGGACCTTGAGGCTTTGTCTGAGGGCTGGGGATGCCCCAGCTTCAGGCCACCGCTGGCAGCTCACTTTTGCTAGGCTGCCTTGAAACACGTCACCTGGGCAGGGCCAGGTGCAGACACGTGAGTAGTTCCAGCAATTAGCAAGCTGGGTAGCGACTTGGTGCCCTCCCAGTCTCTCAGCTGGAACCCCCCCAAATCCTCCTCCGCAGCCTAGCAGGCGGAGACCCAGGTGCGCTGCACAGAAGCTATTGATGAGCAGTGAGCAGGCTTTCAAAGGGTGTCCCTGGGCCAACCCCGGAGAGGCCCCCAGAGGAACGGTATGTCCAGCTCACAAGTCTTGGTCCCTGCTGACCCCTCTGTGCCAGGCCCAGGGTGGCGTATGTAACACGAGCACAGTGATGTCTGCACTGATCAAACATTTGCAACGTTCCCAAGGTCCTCAGGAGAAACTCAGACCAGCTGGCAGCAGCCCCACCAACCCCAGTGCTCCCAGTCAGCCATCCTGAGACCAGACCTGGGCCCGCCAGGCAGAGGCACATGTGGTTTGCCAAGCTGTATTTTTCTGGAGTCAGCCAGCATTCATTTCCCCAAAGATGCCTCAGCCGCTGATCCCAAGTGAAGGTCGCCCAGTTCCTGCCGGACCCCACGGGGGTGGGGATTAACTCTCGTTTAAGTATAATGTGTGTGCAGAGAACAATGGTGCCCTGTGTGTGACAGAGACAACAAGAAACCCCATCAGAGGGAGGTTTGGTGGCTGTGGCAGGCAAGAGAAACCCCAGGGAGGGAGCAAGGCTTCCAGCACATGGCAGAGTACAGCAATGTCCTGGGGCTCCCAGGCGAGACTCGGCAGGGAGGGGAGGAGGAACAGCCTTTGCCCTGCAATACTGGGATCAGGCACATCCTTCGGCCCTTCCCTGGGGTGATGCATTGCCCTGTGTGTGCTGCATGCCGCGTGGAGGTGGTGCTGGCTCTCTGGCTAACACAGAGGGCAATGAAAGCCTTCACACAGCAGCTTCCTTCACTTGGATTTGCAGGAGCCCTTTCCTTGCCTGCCTTGCTTCTGCCGGGCTGCGGGGGAGATCGCACTGGCCGGGAGGAAGGGCTTGTGCCCCTCCCGCATGGGAAAAAGGCAGATGGTGCCGGAGAACTGGCCACAGGCTGGGCTTAGAGGAGACGGGACGGGAAGCCTGGATGGCAGCCCGAGGGCAGCAGCAGCAAGAGGCGTACCCTGAGCCCGGTGAGGGATGCAGGCCTGGGGGGACTTTCAAAAACTCCAGCCTAAAACAATTGTCTGAGGTATTTTGGGTGTGACGAACAGAGAGCCATGAGGGGCGTTGGCTTCATTCGGTGCCATGGCAGCCACATGACAGGCTCTTGGGTAAGCTGTGGCAGAGAGACGGTTAGGCCTGACGGTGTGACTGGCTGGGATGGCAGGCCGGGGAGGGGGCAGGGCTGTCACAGACTGGGCAGAGGCACTGTGGGGACGGCCAGCTGTGCTGGTGCACAGGAGGAGCGTGGGGAGAGATGTTCCGGCCAGGACTCCTGCTGGAGAGATCCGGGAGAGTGCTGGTCTGGGGCAGGAGGACGCTTGCGCTTGGTTATTCACAGCATGGACGAGCCCAGCACGTTATAGCCACACATACCATGGTCCTTGCCCTGAGGGACTTGCAGGCTGAGGGAAGGTTTCTGTAGGACATTGAGCTGAGCCCATGAATAGTGCAGACATTGGGCAACATCTGTTCCTTCCCTGCCTCTCCCTGCAGCTTGCCAGGCTCCCCCGGCCTGTGACCCCATGGTTTGGGATACGGGAGGATGATTACTCTGTGCTCTGCTTGGCTGAAGTTGCTTTAGCTCCACTCAGGCATTTGTGGTTCGCCTCTAATCATGGGAGTAAATATAATTCTTCCTCCCTTACTTTTAACGGTGGGTCCCGGAATAAGAGGCTCCTAAGAAGGGTTATGCTGGTGCAGCAGATGCGGAGGAACAGCAGCAATAAGCAGGAAGGGCTGCGGTTGGAACTCTCCATAACACAGCATGACACCAGCCAGCGTGGGAGGCACCCGAGGGTTTGAGGTGCCCTCATCTGAGATGACTCAGATAGTGCCCGGCTCGTAAACAACCTTGTGAACAGCCAAACCTCTCAAGGCAGATGGCCCAGTGATGGCAGCAGATGACACTGAGCCTGGCTGTAAGGCAAGTTCTTCCCTTGAAAACGCAAGGCACCGTCCGTGCCTCAGCCAGATGGCCGCCAACCTCCCCACGCCTTGTCACTAGCTGGTTGTTTCGCAGCAGGCCCCTGAACCGAAGGAAACTCTGCGAATGGAGGGCTGGGAATGAGCGAGTCGCTCTCGCTGTCCTGCTGGCTGCACAACTGTAAGCCGTTCCAGACGCCGGGACCCTCTGTGTGCCGCAGCTGGATTCCATTGCAATGATCCTTTCTGTCCCTTTATCACTGGGACTTGCCAAGCCGCCCTGGGTGGGGGGAGCACCCAACCCTGGGGATAGCACCTCTTCCCTGTACCTGTGCTCTGGGGAAGCTACCCCTGCCTGCTTCCTGCTGGGTGTGTGGTGCTAGCAAATGCTGAGGTTCATGGCTGCAGGGGGAGGTGTCCTAGCAGCCCCAGTCACCACCTGCACTCGGTCAGCCTATGACCATGGAAAGGGGGCCTGTGTGGAGACAGCAGAGAGCTGGGGGCAGGGCACAGGGGAACAAAAGAGCAAGGAGTCTGGTGGCTTCGCCCACACCTCAGAGCAGGTCACTCCCACACTGCAGAAGATGCACATAGAAGATAACAGCCTACTACTGAGGCAGCTGCTGTTACTGGCCACATCTTTCTATTAAGGGTACATTCATAAATAGTTTAACAGGGTTAATAAATGATTATTCGATGTTCAGTCAATTGTTATAGAATCCAACAGATGAAGAAATTGCTCCTAACCCATCAATAGCCCCTTCCACTGAGGGACTTGCAGCCATCTAGCATGCACACCCTTTGTGTCTGTAGAATGGTAATCATCTAGTAACCTTTATCAACTATGAATACATGTCCCCTTAATACAAAGCGTGGCCATGTTACCCCTTTAGCTCTGGGCCTTGGTGCTGATGGTCCCAGATCCACCCTTGCTGGTAGCCCTGCAGTGACACATCCTCAGTGCCATAGAGCCACTCACCTGCAGAGGTGTTCCCTCTAGGACTGTGCCTAAGGCCCCCAAACCTCAGAGGGCCCTTGGAAAGCAGACTCTCCCATGGCCATGCAACGGACGATTGACCGAGGGCTTGGCACCCCCGGGGAATTGGGTGCTGACGTCTTCAGAGTCCCAAAGCTGAGGGGCTAAAGAAATGCCTTTGTAAGCAGGAGGAAGAGCCTGGCCTTAGGCTGTGGCCAGCACTTCCCCCTGCCCAGAACTCACCAGTCTCTTGTGTTCAGCACCCTGAATCCTAACTCAGAACCTCTGGGAAGAGGAGCGGAGCTTAGCAATGCAGAGAGACTGAACGCACTTAAAGTTCATGTCCCAGACTCTAATGAAGCCATTGCCTTCTTGGCAGGAGATTTCTAATTAGAAAGGATTTGGTATGCGGTGCAGGGAAAGAGAGTGCCCGGCCCCTGGGGCTGGGGTTTTCCTCCTTGAACTTGCTCTTTGGGCTCTATCTGCCTTGAATATTTGATACCATTCCAGAGGCAGAGTGTGCTTGCTTTGGAATTTACCCCTTGCAGGCTGACACCACAAGTCAAGGTTAATCTCAACCTCCCGCTGACACCCTCGCCTCTCTGTAAGCCATTAAAACACAGAGCAGCGTCACTCCCACTGAGTCTGACAGATGGTAAGCAGCAAACCCTGGCCAGGATAGGATTATCCCGTTCGCTCTTTTTGTCACTCTCCCCCCAGCCTTCTCCAAATCTTTTTCATATTTGTCCGAATTCAGAACACCCAGCCTGTCCACTTCAGAGAGGGTTCTCCCAACAGAGAAGAGGGCACAGATATGTGTCTGTCAACCCCTTTGCATAGCCGGAGTTAGCGCTAAGATGTTTGGGACCTCAGTAAATACTTCTCCTCATTGGGACACTGCCCCCCAGCCCCACGATATGCTGCACCAATTTTATTATTATATTATTATTATTATTTATTCTTTGTATTGTGATAGCATCTCAGAACTCCAGTTATGGGCCAGGACCCCACTGTGCTAGGAGCTGTGTGCTGCTCGCCATAGATCTCCTGCGGGCTGTGGATAATCTGCTGGTCAGATCACTCAGTGATGCCACCAAGAAAGAAAACACTGCCAGTGTTTGTTACGGTGGGGAGGGCTGGACTTATGGTTTGTGCAGCATCTTCAGAAGTTTCCTCACCCTCCAGGAACGATACTTACTATAGGTGCATGTTGGTGAAAGACATCACAGTCCCAACCTGGAGACTAAAACCTTCTGCTTAGCCCCAGAATGGGTACAGCATAGGAAGCAGCAAGGCCAGCACCCTCCACACGAGGGCTCTCAACCTTTTCCTTTCTGAGCCTCCCTCGCAACATGCTATAAAAACTCTACGGACCAACTGGGCCACAGCAACTGGTTTCCTGCGTATAAAAACCAGGGATGGCATTAGGGGGAAGCAAACCGGGCAATTGCTCGGCGCCCCACACCACCTAGGGCACCGCAGAGCTATGCTGCTCGAGCTTTGGCTTCAGTCCCAGGCGGCAGGGCTCACGGCAGCGTGGGCTTTCTGCCCCGAGCCCAATGAATCTAATTTCAGCCCTGCTTGGTGGACCTTCTGAAACCTGCTTACAGCCCCGCAGGGGGCCTTGGACCCCCAGCTGAAAACTACTGCGCCACACCACACCCTCCCTGTGTGCCCCTGTCCTGTCCCGGAAGGAAGACCACAGGGGATGGACAGTCCAGTCTCCATGGCCCATTCAGTCTTTGGCCTCTCTGCTTAGACTTCCAACAGGGTAGGACTTGGTCCTTATCTCCAAGGCACTCGCTGGCCTGGGCCCAGATTACCTACAAGATCAGCTACAGCTCCCAGCTGAAGATGGTTCAGCTCAGCTCCTTAGGCCCAGTGGAGCTCTCTACACGAAGGGTAAAGCCAGGGGCTGTTGGCATCTGGAGCTGTGGTGGGCACAGAGGAGGGAGCAGCCAGGCAATTCCTGCACAGTCCCCTCGCTGCCGCATTTCATGGGCTGCCAGGGCTGAGCCTTCAATCCGCTCGGGGGGACTTGGCTGCCTCATGCAAATCTGGGGCCTGACCACAGGAACCTGTTCAAGGTCAGCAGATGAAAGAGGCCCCCGAGACGGCCTGCAGCACTGGGCCCCCTTGGAAACAGGCTCAGGCACACAAGCAGATGACGTGGGGCTGCCGCTTCCCCGACACCTTTCCTCCCCAGGTAGAGGGACACCTCCCGCCATCGCCTGGTGGGAAAACCTCCTCCGATCCCAGGAGAGCTTGGCCTGAGCGAGGGCCGCACAGCAGACCCAGTCCCCCTCTGTATGGGCAATGGCGGCTCTCCTACGCCAGCATTTCGATGGCTCCAGGCAGGGAGCTCTGAGCAGCTGCAGGGCCCTGGGGGCCATGGAACCACGTCCCACACTTGGCCTCCCCCGCCTCTGGCCATTAGCCGCTGCCTTGCGTGATCCTGCCTGCGGAGACAATGCACCGGCTGCTCGTCTCTGTCACCATGGCTCCGGGAGGGTGAAGGGTCCCTTGGCTGTCTCGCTGGCTGCCCAGACAGCAGGACACACATTGAGCAGGAAGCGCCGGCTGCTCTCCTCTACCAGTGAGTGTTTGTGTTGGTCAGTTTTCGCATCCTGAGCCTCGCTCTGGGTTTTCAGTTGGGGCTTAATCAGCATTACAAAGAAATGTCTGCACTGCCGAAGGAAAACCGTGGCCCAGGTTTGCTGTCCCAACACCTGAGAGCACCAGCAGGTGGGCATAGGGAGCTGGGGGCAGGAATCGGCAGGCAGGCCTTTGTCATCTCTTTGAACCCAGCTCAGAGAGCCATGTCTGGGAGTCATTCCCTGTGCCCTCACCCATGCGAGAGCACCCAGGGCCCCTGGCTGTGCAGTGAGTCCAGTGGGGCGCAGGCCAGGACTTAGTGAGCATGAGCTCACATTGAAAAAGCCAGTGGCAGTTGCTGCAGAGAGGCCAGGGGTGGAATGAGTCCTGGACATGGGGGCCTCTCCCTGGGGAAGATACTTCCAGGTCAGAGCGCAGGGATTCTGCCCGGGGCTGCGTGTATGTAGCTGGCATTCACATGGCCTGGGATGTAGTGAACCCACCCCGTGAACAGAAGGGTCAGCCCGAGAGAGCCCATCTCCGATCAGTGCTGCTGCCATTGGCAGCATGGCTAGTGGGAGGAGCACAGCCAGGTGGCAGCCGTACCAGGAACAAGCAAAAGCAACAAAATAATCCAGAACAGTCCTGTCTAGGGACCCAGTTGCTTCTCAGGGTTATAATTCCAAGGGCAACTCACAACTGCAGTAAAGGTTTCCTGAGCAGCTCTGCTCAAAGGCCCTGCTGCCGAGGACTCTTCGTTTGCTGATACTTACTTGCTTTTCAGAGAGCTTCACCATGTTTGTCAAACCCACCAGTTGGCAGGAGCTTAATTAAAGTTAGTAGAGATTGGGAGAGTGCAAAGTAATGGAGCACAAAACTCGGAGATCCGTGGAGTTTGTGGAAAGCTGCCCAGCTGTAAATCCAGCCCTGGGGCATAGATGGGCTCTGCTATGGGGAAGGCTGTGCCACTTGGCAATTGCAGTGTAGGCAAAAGACCAGCAGTGTCTGCATCAGGCCTGAGCTGAGATGCTCCCTTGGCATGTTAGAGTTGGGCAGGCTCGGGGGGTTGGAGCATTTTCTCTCACCAACAGTAGAAAGAGAGAAGCTGTCACAAAATCTCCTGGCTGGAGAAGTTTCCCCGGCCAGCTGTGTGAACATCCCTAAGAGCTGCAGGTTTCAGAGTAGCAGCTGTGTTAGTCTGTATTCGCAAAAAGAAAAGGAGTACTTGTGGCACCTTAGAGACTAACAAATTTGCATCCGATGAAGTGAGCTGTAGCTCACAAAAGTTTATGCTCAAATAAATTTGTTAGTCTCTAAGGTGCCACAAGTACGCCTTTTCTTTTTGCTAAGAGCTGCAGGTAAATCTCACCTCGCCCCAGCCAGTATCTTGCACTGTTGATATTAGACAGTCCAGACTCCAGCTACTGGCCATTGCACGAAGACAAAGGAGTGGCTGGTTATACTCCCTGGAGCTGCCCCCAAGGGACAGGCTGAGGCTGACCCAGCATGTCCCTGCATAGAAGAAGGGACCTATTGTCTTGCTGGGAACAGGGAACATCGGATGGACTTTGCTTCTAGCAGCCTGTGCGCTGTATAGGGATTTACCAAACCTACTCCCAGTGGGAGCTGTTACATATTGGGACAGGAGGAAGGAGTCCCAGCAAGTCTACTGCTGACTTCCAGACTTGGCACAGAGGGCGTGGGGCACAGATTCAAGTGTTGCCAACAAATGGAAGTCCAGGCAACCCATGTGCCGAATACCTTGTGAATCACATGGATCAGGGCAGACCTGCACATGCTCCATGATGACTAGCCTATACCCCTTCTAAGAGCCCTCTATTAGGGCTTTGCATGGCTCCGATAGGCTATTGTCCTCCGGACACCAACTGACATGCTAGCCATTCTCAAAATGTTGGCCTCAATTCTGGGAAGCAAGACAGGCCAGCCAGAAGTTTGAGTAGTAACAACTGCTGTCAGCGTGAGCGGCTGGCAGGCCGAGTTTAACCAGAAGGGAGCTGGCAGAGTAGATGGTGTGAGTTCTGCATATTTCAGGAGGCATCAGTACAGGCCCCCAAGAGAGGAGTAAATAAGGAACAAGAGAGAGAGAAAAATAGATCAACGTGATGGCTGATGCTGCAGGCTCTGACTTGGAAATATGTTCCCAGCATGTGTGAAATACCTGGTGCCCTGCCTGTTCCAGGTGGGGAGACCAAATCCACAGCTTTGGCTACAAGCTAAGGGAGTGTCTGAGGCCCCAGTTAGTGATACAGTAACAAAGCAGAGCTTCTTCCTGACTCCCAAATGACCCACTGTCTCACCCAGTTTCTTGTAGACGTTTGTTCTCCAAACTTAGCTCAAATCAGTGAAAACACAGGTCCACAACTCACCCGGGGACAGCTCCCATGGTTTCCCCCCTTTAGTTCTCAGTTGCCTTTTGCCTCCCATCCCAGCAGGGGACCCAGGTAATCCAAGCTCTCCAGGGGGGCTCCCTATTCCCAGGGAGCAGGCCCTGATCTCCCCATAACCATATTCTCGGTCCTTTCCCATACCAGCTGTCAGCCTGACTCACCCAAACACCTCCTCACTGGGTCTCTCTTTGTCCCATTATGCCCCAGGTGCAGCCCCACTCCTTTCATTAGCCCAACTGGGAGCACCTGTTGTGGCACAGGGGAGCTGGACCTACCCCAATCACAGGGGCAGGCAGAGGGGCTCCCCCACCTCCCTAGGGAGGCTGTTCCATCCCTGGCGGCCAGAGGTTCTCCCCTGATATTCAGTCCCCATTTCCCTTTTCTCTTTCCAGCCCAGGATCCCTTGTTAGACTCCCTTGTACAAGCCAAAGCAATTGCTGGCTCTCTCCTTGCTGCTGAACCCGTCAGGTCTCTGTCAGCTGGGAGCCTGCCCGTCACGGCAAGGGTACAGGTGCCCAGATGGTGTGTGCTGGTTTCAGAGCTCTCCCCACACCCACATTTCCCATGAAAAGCTGGGACTTAGGCTCCAGCTGTGCACAGAGACATGCTGGCATGCTGGATGCCTTGTTCCCTGCCGTGTCAAAGGGGCTTCATCTGGCCCCCTCCCACCTCTCCCTGAAATCCGGCTGGGGATCTTGCCTTTGATCTGAGCCCCGGCTGCGCTGCCAGACTTGTGCAAATGAGCCCTGGCTGCACAGTCAGCGCAGCCGGTGTCCTGCTGGCGCAAGCCCCTCCCTGCCGCTCTCCTGGGAAATCTGCTCTATCTAGAGGAGGGAGGGCAGGAAAAGCCTGTCGCTGTCATGGCCTAGTCTGGCTTCATCCCGTAACCTGGGAGGTGCTCACTAACACTGCACGCCTTGCCCTCAGCACAGATCCTGCCTCTCACCAGCTCTCCTCAGGCCAGGCCCACTCGGATCAGAACTGAGCCTGGCATGCTGGGACTGTAGCCTGGGTCTGCCTTGCTGAAGGTGAGGGCAGAAGCAGGCATTGAGCCCAAACTCTGGCCTCACTCCGATCTGGATCCAAACACGCCCTTTATGAGAGATTCGACCCCTCACTGCAGGGCCAGGCTTGGCAAGTGCCTCTCAGCTGCACCCTCGCTACCAAGAGGATGTGAGAGTTTGTCTTGGCAGCTGCACCCCCTCTGTTGAGGAAAGCCAGGGCTGTGCTCATCAGGCAGGATGCGGCTAATCTCCTCTACAGCCTTTGCAGCTCTAGACACTTCTCAGTGTCCCAGGGCTGACAAGCCCTCCCCCCCAGAGCCAGTGCTCCCAGACCTGGCCACACTGGCTGAGCTGTGTTGGGCCTGGAGAGAGGCTTTTGCAAAACATTCACAAGCAGCCTCTCATCTTGGGTGCTTCCATTTTCAGGGGGGGGGCCATATTTAAACCCTGGGGATGAGATCCTCAGCCCTTCACTGGCCCTTTCTTGCTAGGTAAAAGAGCTGCAGTGGCATAAAGGGGCCCTAAAATGTCAGCTCTGTTGAGGGAGCATTTCCCTGGATCAGGGGCTGCAGAAGAAGGCAGCTGTAGGATGGCATTACAAGGACCCCCTTGCAAGCCCTGGTGTAGGGGCTGTGCTGGGGTGGGGGCACAGCCCAGCCCTATGGAGATTCCTGGCAGTGATGAAGTCCACAGGCATCTGTGTTACTCCAGGGGCCTAAGTTGGAGCAACTCAGGGTCAGCTGGGCACAATGATGGCTTAAAGCCATGGTAGCCTCCTCAGTGCCTTTAATGCATTCGCATCAGCAAAGATATCCTGTTGCTCTGGGACCAGTACTGAGATTCTTAGGACTGGGAGAGTAGCCAGTAACTTTCACGCCCTCTGCTTACCAGGTGGTCTGTTTCTGTTTCCATGTGTCCAAGTGCTTTGTGACGTATGTGAGGCTCAGGAGCTCTTTGCATGATCTTTTCCCTTTGCAGCCCAAGAGTGGGAGTAGCAAAAAGAGAAGGGAGGTGTTATAACAAACCATTGCATCAGTTCCTGCTGCTGCAGAGCAGAAACCAGGAATTCCCAGCCGGCACAGCTCTTCCCTTGCAAACTCAGTAATAAACCATAGAACTCAGACTCCGCACCCTTAATCCGCAGAAGGGCTCTGGCTCCAGTTTCATCCTGCTCCTGGCACAGGATCAGATGGCTTTGCTCTGTAGCTCATGACATGGAGGTCCTTCCTCCAGAGTCTGCACTGGTGATAAGCACAGAGCTGGCTGCAGCAATGGGATTCTGTGTCAGGAGAGACGATAGAGTCATTATAGCACTGAGCCCATGTCAAGAGCTTTTTCATCTTCAAAGCGCACAGTATTCACTAATTAATCCTCATAAGATAGGCAGAAGTTATTACTAACTCCATGTTATAGATGGGGAAACTGAGGCAAAAGTCACCTGCTCAAGTTTACACTGCAAGTCAGTGCTGGGGCTAAAACCCAGGGGTTCCTGACTCCCAGCCCTCTGCTCAGACCACACCTCTCTGAACTGCAGCTCCCTGCAAACATAGGGGGAGGTCAAAGGCCTCCGATGAGCAACTCTGCACTAGCCAAGCCTCATCTTGACACCTCTTCAGCTAGTAACAGAGCTGACGCTGGGAATTGGGACACCATCCCTGGCAGAGCAGTGTTTGACACTAATGGCCCATCAATGGTTAAAGCAACCAGACTTTAGATCCAAATAAGTTGTGGAGCAGCGTCCAGCCCCACTCCCTGCAGGGTCCCCACAGAGCTGCTGTTTCAATCCGTCAGCCCAGCGACCTGCAAACATTCTGCCCTCATTAGCACGGAGCTGCACACGGGCTGGGGCAGCACAGAGGATTTCAGAGTCACACCGCTCCGCCACGGCAGCCAAACCACAACAGGCCTCTGCCGTCCCTGGAGCATCCCACTGAGCTGGGCAGACGGGCTGGGAGCTGCTCACGTATCACCAGTATCCACTGGCTGCTCTGCTGCTCAGCATGGCAGGCCCAGGAGCCCTGCTTTTGTTCACGAAATGGGACTGGACAAGACGCTTGAGCCCACCCCAGATCTCAGTGTAGCCCTTTGTTTTCGCTGGTTTAAGCAGTAACTCAGCAGCTGCACAGTCTCACCCCGGATGCTGCCAGTGAGTGCACGAGGGGGCCCCATCCCAGTCCCAGCCCCTGTAATGTGCCCATGTCCTGCACAGGCACATGCCCTGGCACCCAGCACACTGTCTAGATCCACATTCTCTGCCTGGTGGGTTCAAAGACCCCGTACGTCCCACTCGCTGCGTTTGGGCTGCCCGGCACCTTACCCATCCAGCTCTGCCACGCACTGCCTGCTGTCTCTCCCCAGGTACCTCCACACGCTGCACTGAGCGCTGGGGTGGGGCTGCACCTGACCCCGCTGCCTCAGTGGGGCCCTGTGAAAAACTCCCTTCGGATTTAATAGAGAACAAGATCTCTACTATCACACCCTGGAGAGTCCTCTTACATTTCTACAGGGCACAGCTCAATTCCTGTCCATCCGGGTGAAAGCAGCCCCCTGTGACTGGTTGTGCAGTGGGGAGACTCGGGAAGCCACTAACCCATGGAAGAGCTGCCCTGGGATGCTGGGAAGCATGGCTCGCTGGGACCCTTGGATAAGTTATCTGGGAGCGGGATGAGGCTGTGTAATTAGAGAATTGCACAGGGCTGGGAGCTGGTGGCTGGGCATCCTGCTCCTTGTTTGTTTGCTGTCAGGCTTGGCCCAAGTCCTGGGGTCTCCTCTTGCTGCTAATTAGAATGAAGAGTCAAATATGATTCCTCAGTAATGAGAAAAAGAAAAGGAAACAATTAACTTTCTGCTTCTCCCAAGTGGGAGGGAGGCTGGTCTCCACAAGGAGCCTTTTCCAGAGCATGGACTAAAACCGCTGCAAACAAACGTAAGGCCAAGGACTGGCTTCCTGAGAGCTGTGTGCCTGGCAATCCCACCGCACGGATCACTGTCAGAAAGGACCTCAGCTAAGGATTGACGTTTCACTTCCAGCTTGAATTGCCCAGGCTCTCGGCAGCAGCTGCTGGGTTTCACCACCATATTCTGACACTATCTATAGCTCTCTCTGCATCCCCGTATCACTCGAATTGGGAGGCCATTCTTATCTGTGTGCAATGAGTTCTCTGGGTCACCGTCCAGTTCCCAGCGGCAAGCTGTCCACATCACAGAACCCACCACACAGCTGCTCCTCATCTAGGAGGCAACAGATTGAACGAGCCATGGAGCTCAACCCAGGGGTGGGGCTTGGCTCAGGCTGCAGCTTGCTCCACTGCTGCCAGAGCTGTCCCCATCTGTGGATGAACAGAGGATACGCACACTCCAGGCCTGTCACTCCGGCATCTCTCAGATGCTGAACTTCAAGTGACAAAAGCCTATTCCCCGGCTCTGGACTTGGGGGTTCCTGGTGGCCTTGCCAGGGTGCTGGGGGCACATTGCGTCTCTGGTGACATCACAGCCAGCACAGGCAGGTGGAGTACTCCAGGTCTGTCTCCATGCCCATGACTTGCTCTTTATGTCTGAGACATTTGATAGGGAGAAGCAGGCTCGCTGATTGGGCCTGCCAACTGAGAGCAGGGCTGGGAGCTGCTAGGCTAATTGCTGGGCTGGGATTCCATGGCAGGGCTCCTGGCTCCTGCAGAAAGCCTGTGTTATTGCCCCATTACTCTCCCCGGGGCGGACATCTCTCGTCTGTCCACGGAGGGCTGCATTGTTTGTACCAGGCAATTGGGGTCACGAGAGAGGTGCCCTCCTCCTTAGGGGCTGCTGCAGAGCAGCGGGAGGTGCTTTCCCCCCCCCCGGCAGAGAACCCATCTCTCTATGAAAAAAGAAAAGGAGGACTTGTGGCACCTTAGAGACTAACAAATTTATTTGAGCATAAGCTTTCGTGAGCTACAGCTCACTTCATCGGATGCATTTGGTGGAAATGCATTTTTTCCACCAAATGCATCTGATGAAGTGAGCTGTAGCTCACAAAAGCTTATGCTCTAATAAATTTGTTAGTCTCTAAGGTGCCACAAGTACTCCTTTTCTTTTTGCGAATACAGACTAACACGGCTGCTACTCTGAAACCTGTCATCTCTCTATGGTCCCCAAATCCTCCAGCAGACTTTGCTGCCCGGAGCTGGAGAGGCTGCAGCTGGGGAATGCCTGGCTTTTGTGAAGGAGCCGCTGCTCCTAAAAATACCTTTTAATTCTAACGCTTGATCCAGACCAGAGCATCTTCTGTGGTACAGGGAAAGGGCCCAGGCAGGGATCGTGCTGCCCATGATGGCACCTCCCACAGCATCCAGCCACCACCACATAGCCAGGGGAGACAAGGGCACACTGGCCGAACCTGCTGGACCAGCCTCGCAGCTCCCTGCCCAGCGAGATAACCACAGACAAATGCCATGGCCACAAGCAGTTGAGAGAGAAGCATACAGGGGAGGAGGAGACTGAAGTGTGGCAGCCCTGCCAGCTTTACTGCCTCACTGACAGACTAGCCTGGCCTGAAGCCAACGGGCCTGGGATCGGTTTCGTTTCTCCCCTTCGTCAAAATGAGCGGTGGTTCCTTGCTGTGTGTGCTCTTCTCCCATGGCTCTCGGGGAACAGCACGCCAGGGAGGCCCAGCCCCGCGGGCCGGCGGAACCTGCCTGAGCAGAAGGGAGGGTCGGACAATCCCCGAAGGGAGCCGGCAGGGGCAGGGACCCTGTCGGGGGCCTGGCCCACAGGGGAGAGCCTGCCGCAGCGGGACTCCTGGAGTGGGAAGGCCGGGTGTGAGAGGAGCCTGCGGGGGGGGGGGGGGTGGCCCTTCTGGGCCCCTGTGGAGGCCTGGTTCCAGTCTGGCTTTTCCTGTGAGTGCAGGGAGTGCTCGGCTCCCACGTGGAAATGGCCCTTTGTGTCGGGTGGGACGTGCTGGGCTGACAGCCCAGGAAAGGGCGACTTTCCTCTGACTGGCCACAGGAGAGGCTCTGCAGCCCTGCTGCAACTCTCAGCTGGAGGGAGTGGGCTCGATCCCCAGCCTCTCTGCTGGGGGGCAGCGGTGCTAGCTGGGGGGTGCTTTTGTGACAGGGACCCTTCTCCCATTGGACTGAGATCAAACACTCCCCACTGGCCACTGGATGCTCGCCAGGCAGCCTGTGTGAAGCAGCTGTCTCAGCGGGGTGTTGCGTTCCCCTCCCCGCCCCACCTGCCTCCTCACAGCTGGGGAACTAGAGAGGTTTCCATTGTGCCCAGAAGCCAGCAAACCTGGCCCGTAGGGGGAGCAAATTTGAGCCGCGGGCCCCTTGCTAAGATGCCCTGCCCCACTCCCCATCTGCTCCCATCTAGAGACAGCTAGACAGCTGGCAGCTCAGAGCATGAGGGGAGAGGCATCTGTCCGAGCCAGGAGGGGTCTGTCCTCCTCCCCAGTGAGGGCAAGGGATACCTGGCTTCTCTCCCCTCTGGGGCAAGAGGCAGGGCATGCTCCAGCGGGGGTAGCGGGGGCTGCAGAGTGAGCAGGGCTTGGTGAACACCCAGCAGCCTGGGCTCGGGCTGGCTCCGTTTGTTGCAGATTCACAGACCTTAGTGCTCTTTGCCTGTCAGAGCCAGCGTGTGGGGAGGTGGGGTCATACTAGCCCTCAGAGGGCCCGGGCACTGGAGAGTGTGGTGGAAGCTGGGAAAGCTTCACAGCCCTGGAGCTGTCTCCCAAATCCACCCGCCACGGCCGAGGGCAGCTCCCTGAAAGCCTCCCACATCCCCGCCGTGGTCCCTTGTGCATCTGGCCACAGGAACAGCTCATGCACCCCGCTTCTCTACTCCCATGGCGCTCCAGTCAGCCAGCAAGAGCCTGGGTGTCCCAGCCCCAGCCCCAGCCACGGCATCATCCCAGCCCCTTGGACCTGGGTTGAGGGGAGCAAAGCAACCACGGGAAACACAAAGAGGAAGGGGAAAATAAAAGAAAAAGAAGAACAGGAGGGAAGGGAGATAACAGAGGGAGAAAGAGGAGATGGTAGCAACTGATGGTAGCCAGGAATGAGTGTGGGGGGCAGGCAGTCACCCTTCTCAAGGCACTGCGGGGTGTCTCTGTGGGACACATGAGCAGGGCAGGGGCGGGGCTGCTCTGACACAGCCCGTGGCCCCTGGCCGGCTGTGCTAAGACATGCCTGAGAACATGCCACAGAAGGAGGCACAAAAAGAGCGTTTGGGCGCCACAGCCCCTGGTGGGAGGAGAGGGCGCAGACCCCAAATTGTCAGAGCTGCTACCTCAGTCCTCATGCAGCGTCCCATCTTACATAGCTGTTTAACGCCTGGCGAGTCAGGCCAGGCCACCCAGCATGGCCTAGCACAGGAGTAGGGTCCACAGGGCAAGCTCAGAGTTAACGGCAGGGGAGCTCACACCCTGTCCAGCTGCTGTTCTGTTTCCCTCCAGGTTTTATGTTCCCGCTGCCCACATTCGTCAGGACTGTGGCATCTGGTATCTGTCAGTCCTGCAGACAGCAGACCCGTGTCTCTGAATGCACATGGACCACATGGAGAGTAACATTGCGGCAGGAGTTCCCACCCCACAGCTCTGGAGAAACCGAAACAAAAGGGAATGAGGGGCCAGAGGCAGCTCAGAGTCGGACCCCAGGGACTGCAAGTCGGATCCAGGTCCGTGGGTGGGGCGCATCAGAGCAGCCTTTTAAAGGCATTTCCCTGGATCCAATCGGTGGGGTGTAATTCCCTGACATATAATAGTGAAGAAAGGGGATCAGGATGACTTTAGTTTGAGAAAAAGCCCTGAAGTGGTGGGGGGTCTTGGAAGCTCAGAGGCTCCCTACACAATAACCCAACTGGGAAACAAAAGCCCCTTTGTTTTTGGTTGCTGGTGGTGTTTTGTCAATCAGGAGGTGCGGCTGCTGGGCATTCAGTGGTGTCTTAGCATGCAAAAGAGAGGCAGCCAATGAATAGGGCTGGTTTTACAATTCCCCACACCGTAAAGCCCCCGCTGCTGCTGCTGCTTTTTATTGTGGTCTCAGCAGCACGGCCCTGTCCCTGCAGAGAAACCTCAGATAAAATGCAAGCTGCAAACAGCCTTGCACCCTAACTCCTGTGCAAAGTCAGCTCCGTCCCACCCCATGCACACAGCACCCAGTTACTGTGACAACCTCCTACACACAACACGGAGGCAACAAGATCCCCACGTGGGCGGGCTCCCAAAAAGACAGCGCTTGTGCTTCCCTGAGCTGAGTTAAGGGGGCAGCTCAGGTACGGGACGGAAAAATCCGACATTAGCCGGCCCATCCCCATCACTGGCCCATGGCCACAGACAGGGCGGGTCCTCTCACGGGACAGTGACTTTCCTAGGTATACCAGTGGGCCACTGATCCCCAGCGTATGAGATCACTGGAGTAGTAGTGGGGTGAATTTATCCCAGTTTGTGTGCCCTTCCTGTGTTACATTCTTAAGGGTAGGACCTCCCTTCTTGTTCAAACACGAGGCTCCCGCCTCCCGTGATCTGAGCTATGCACTGTTTGTGGCATGCAATGTCCATCAGGGCACAGGGCCTTGTTTAGTGTGTTGCTGTCACATGACATCTTGGAGGATCACTGTGGTTAAGTAGAAAGCATTTTGATGTGTGCAAGAGCATCCAAATGTGGGATTCAGGATGGGAGAGCGTAATGCTGAGTGTCAGAGCTTCAGGTTTCATAGGCTCAGTAACATTTACACCTGGAAGAGATGCTGCCTCCCCTTCACCTCGCCCGCGCAGGAATGTTCCCTATGGGACATTCTCCAGGGTCTGTCACCAGATTCCAGGATGAGTTTCTACCACTTAGAAATGTTCAGACATAAGCAAGCTCTTGAATTTATCCTTGTAGACAAGTTTTGCTCGCCCAGGTTCCCAGGACGCAGTTCACTGGTATTCTGATTCCTTATGGAGCAAACCATCCCTGAATTGCTGGTGGGGGTCCTGATGAAAATGCTAGAGAAGAGCTGGTATTGTTACTGTCACTACTATTGTGTAATTGATCGCACTATCAGGAAGTGTCTCCTGCTTCCCTTTCTTGATCTCAGCTTGCTGCTCCCCTGTGAGAATGTCTGGGGTGGATCTGAGTTCAGGGAAGTGCGGTAGGGAGTGGAGGAGCAGGAGGAGCAGGTGATTGTAGCGAGGAAATGTAAAGACAGAGAGGAAAGGTATCTCTGTTTGAAAGCCAGGCAGAATGAGGAATGAGACAAGATGGCTAGCAAATACATTCCCTGTACCACAAGAGACCCATCAGCAGCTGTCACTGGTTGTAGTTTCCTAGTAATACAGTGAGGAATGCTGAGTTAGATCTGAAAGAACCCCAAGAGGCAGGCACACAAAGCAGTTGTTTAGGCTATTTGCAGTTTTGATTGCACGTAGATTACATGGAAAAAGCAGAAGATGGAAATAGATGTGGGAAGGGTCAGAGTTTGTTTGTTATGAGATGTCTGGGACTGGAGATTGGATCCAGCAGGTCTGAAGCTACTGTGCAGTGTTTTGCCTGCGGTTTGTGTTACACACAGTTTATGTATGAGGCTTGGTGGACATGATGCTGGATTAAATCCCTCTAAATGGACCAGCAGCACTGGGGAAATCCCAAACAGTTCTCAGCCCAAATCTGCTAAAATAGTACATGTGACTAAATAGCTCCTAATAAAGGGTTCGAGTCCACTCTGGCTCTATCGATGGAGCCCTGGTTGTGTTAAGGGTAGCAATGCTTTCCCATAGGAGGCTATTCCACAGGCACAGTTAGGAGTTATTGCCTTATAGCCCTGTGCTACTTTTCTTTAATTTGTGTAATACCATGACTCCCAGCTATGCTCCTTTCCTCCCGCCAAGTGGTTCCTTTCCCTCATTGGACTTCATGCTCTTCCAGAGGCTAGATATTTAGAGAGGAATAAACATCTTTTGTGAAAGTTTTAAAAAGAAAAATGTGCCAAGCGCTTGGATCCATCCTCCAAAACCCTGATGAGACTTTGAGAGCAGAGAGAATCTTCTCCCTTTCCTTCTCAGTCCGTCGCGTACTTGGGGAGGATGTGATTGTTCAGTTCCCAGTACATGCCCAAGTTCCCAGCTGCCTGGCTATGTCCCCAGGGATGCTGAATTGGAAGTTTGCTCTTAGCTTTGCTAATAACAGTCTGTCTCAGAGATGGAAAATGATTTCATTTCAGTTACACTCGCCTTTTATTTATTTTCTTTTCCTTTTCTCTCCCTCCTGACCTGGAGCACTGGTTTTCATTTCCTCCATTTATTCTGAAATGGGATGTAATACCCAAACTTACTGCTGGGCCGGGAACAAGGCTTGAGCTTTCCAGCGGGTGCTAACATTTCCCATGGAGAATGTTGTGTGTGCGACTCTTCCCATGGCCTCCCTCCCGCTCCAGCGTGAAGGAGATGTGCACGCTGACTTCTTACTCTGTAGTAAGCCCCACCAGACAAGTAAAGTGGCACTTAACTGGGGAGCTGCACAAAGAAGGCTGAGATCCACAGGCGATTTTGGTGCTCAGTTCCCAAATGCAGGACACAAAGACTCTCCCTGTATCACGGATCTGGCTATATCATGAGGCCACTAGCAAAGAGGAGGAGAATCGCGGGTTGTGCGATTCATAGGCACTTCAAGAAGATTTTATGTCTGATAACTAGAGATGGGTCAGTTGTCCCAGTTCCCTACTCTGAACACCCCAGACCTCTGGCTCTCTGTGCCCTTTCTAGGAGCAATGATAAGGGTCAGGGTGGTGGAGACAGTGCAAAGCTCCAGCCAAGGAATTTTTTCATGGCCTTTTGTGAATTCCCTACACAGTTTGCCCAGACCCTTCCCACACAAGCACAAACAAAGATTTTCCTTTTCATTTATACCCAGAGTTTACAGTTTTCAACTTTTTTTCCCACTCTGCTCCCCAGATCCCGTGACTGAGTCGCGAATCAACAGATCTGAGAGTAGAAGAATGGAATAATTAT
This sequence comes from Dermochelys coriacea, assembly GCF_009764565.3. Classification (NCBI taxonomy): domain Eukaryota; kingdom Metazoa; phylum Chordata; order Testudines; family Dermochelyidae; genus Dermochelys; species Dermochelys coriacea. Next base: position 23,915,364 of record NC_050083.1, on the reverse strand, counting down.
AAGCATGTCATGACTCTAACCTGCTGAAGGGAAATAAAATTCAACTGAAAACAAACTAGATGCTTCATTGGTTCTGCTTTCATCTCTAATTCCCCCAGTGCTTGATGGTGATGTGGTACCATGCATTCAGGGCTTGCCGAAGTGGTTATGGCATTAATCCTGGCAGAGGGGTTTCCTGAGTTAAGGCTCAGGAAGGCTTTGAGTCCCTGGGTGGCTGGAATTCGTCACAGATCCTGCGTTGCTTAGAACGGAAGCATTCTCTGTGGGTAATGACTGGAGCTCATCTCCCTGTTTCCAGCATGTTCCACAATTTACATGTGATTGTTTGAAGGAAAAGGAAGTAACTTTCCAGTTGTTTAGTCATTAAAAATGTTCTCAGATTATCAAGCAAGAGAAACAAAATCATCAGAGAAAAATGCTAGCTCCTGAGAAGCACTGTGTGTGAAGCTTCCGTAGCAGAACCTGATGCCAGGCATAACTCACCAGGTTCTGGTGCAAATCACAAGCTTGGGACCAGGTCATAGAGCTCAGGAGAGTTCCCGGAGAAAGGCCAAGGACCAAGCCGCCCTGGGAGACTGAACTCCTCTCTTCCCCAGTTGCAAGACTGAGACACCTAGGTGGGGCAGCTGGTGGGAGAGTGTGAGGAGACCCGCCACCAGTGTCCTGTCTGGTCAGCCTGACACCACCCAGCGGCACTGAATTTACACAGCAACCACAAGACAGGAAAGGACAAAACAACTGTGACTGTCATTTCCTGGGCTGCTGCCAAGGGCCACATGTACAGGGAGCTAGTGTAATTCCAAATCACTGGAGACCTGATGTGACTAGCAGCTCTCAGGTTATGTCTTACCTCCCCTCTAGGGCTCCTGGCTTTCACGCGTTGTTCATCTTTGGACTTTCTGGCACTTAGCTTCAAGGCTTTCCTGGTTCTATGAGGTAAAGACAAATCAGAGAAATGGCTCAAGTGGAGGCCTGGCCAAGCTGAGCTCATGGGCAAGCTGCACAGACTCAGCCCAGATGACCACTGCCTGGTCACATTTATTTGTTCACAGCTCAATGGTCCAAGGTTTCCGAGTGTGTTTGGGGTTTAAATCCTGGTTCTTGGACTCACTCAGAAGTGGGAGTCTCCCTGGAGGTGACAAATATCCTGTCTAAAAGCGTGGAAAAGCCAAACAACGCCAGACCCGAAAGCCCACACGGGTACCTTTTTCTCAGGCGTACGATCATTTGCAATGGGAAAGCTGAAAAGCATTTCCAGGGAGGCTGTTGCCCTTAACATCATGGTAGTGGAGCTGCTCTATGGATGGGGAAGTCATGAAAAGAGAACACATTAACGTTGCTGCGGAATCAGCCTGCCACCCTATCCAAGAGCTTCTGGGGACAGGACAACACTTGACCCAGCTGTTGCTCTGGCTGTGCCCTGGAGACAGCCATACTTGCTTGTGAAAAACCTGGAATCCCCACAGCAAACTCCAGCCATGTCTGCTATTAAGGGGAAGGCTCATGCCTATTACTGGCTCCTTGGGGCAGGGGCTGTCTTTGATCTGTGTCTGTACAGCACCTCTGGCAGTGGGTCCCAGGCCCTGACTGGGGCTCCTGGGCGTTACTGAAATATAGATGATAAATAATAATGTTCCTGCTTTGTCCCTTGCTCCACCCCAGCCTTGTTTCCCTCTTTCCATCCCTCCCTTCATTGTCCCTGGGAGCTGAGAGTCATTCTGGGCTTCCCTGAGTCCTTGAAACAGGTCGTGCAGCTGGAAGCCCAGCACCCCTGGCACAGAAGAGTTACAGGGAAGCCAGGAGAGAGCAGCAGGGCACAGCTACGCTGCTGGAGACAGGTTTAATTCGCTATTGGTAATGGTCATGGTGCAGCAGAAGCAGAATGTAGGTGGTTTTCCTCTCTGTGTGAAATGAACAAGTGCAGGGGCCCGGGAGCTGAGCAGGGCTGGGACGTGTTGGAGATTTCAGTCTGAGACAGACACTGAACATGTCTCTGGCTCAGGTTAGAGAAGGCTGAAGGTGAGAAATGCCCATGACACTGAGGGCAGGGGGCCCTAGAGAGGGCCAGTCCTGAGTCGGGGAGTGTCTGAAATGTTGCTAGAGTTGCGCGTTTTGTAGGGATCACCTGAGAACACATCATAGCCAGGAGAGCTGGAGAGGGCCTGACAGGTCCTCGCAGTCCAGACCTAGTTCCTGATTGTTCCCTGGAGTATGTTTTACTCAGTGTAATTGTAAATGTCTTCTCTTCACGAGGCCTCTTTTATAGGGTGTGGGGCTTTTAAACACTGTATATACTGAAGTGCCCATGTGGTTCTGTGTTCGGACAGCGCCGAGCGCAATGGGGTCCTGGCCCTGATTGGGGATCCCAAATGCTATTGCAATGCAAACACATAAATAAGAATCAATAAGTGGCCCAGCATCAGTGTGCATGTTGGGGTAACCCCAGGCTGAGCTGGGGCCATGTTTCACTAGGAGAGTCCTTTTCTCCCACCCTTTCAGGATGTCACCCTTCTCTGTTAATCAGCAGGCAGCGTTTGATAGTCTGTGACTGGATTACCCACGAACACCTGTCTGAAGCAATCAGCACAGAGCAGAAGGAAGGGTGGGAGTTGTATGAGATCAGTGCTGATTCTGAGCACATTAAATGGAAGCTCAGCTGAACCAGTGATGGGCCTGTTTGGGAGGCCAGCTAATTTACATGGCTACAGAACGTTTACAGAAACTTGTACCAAGCCAGCCCCTGCACGGTTCCTCACCGATCCCTGAGAGAGTGCATTTCTGGGGGAGTAGGTCTCCTGCCTTGGGAAAGCAAAGGGAATGGCCCATGAATACACACCATTCACTAGAAAAGGCCCAGTCCCCTGTCACATCTTTTCCATTGCATGGCCCTTACTCCCAGACAGTAACTGCTTTTATACGGATTGCTCTGTAGTTCTGGGGCTTTCTACAGACAAGTGGCTTATTGCTTTTGACTCATTCCCAGTGAAATCAGGACCCATTAGCCCCTGCCACTAGAAACCCCCTGTTTTCAGGGACATATAATTGAGCCATTGAATAATAATCTGCAGGAACCCATCCTCTGAGCTGTCAACATGTCATTATGGAGCTCAACTCCTCGTGCTATCTGAAGTCCACTCATTGCTTCCGGGGTGTGAAGTCATTTGTTGAAGGGATCCTGTCACAAAGCTCAGGGTCCAAAATGATTTTTCAGCAGCTAATACTGAAACTGTCTTGATCATTTTAAAAGCATTTCCATAAAAATGTTCAATGTTTCATTAAATCGTTCACCCTGCAGTGTGGGAAGCCCAGGCCAAGGAGCTTGTGCTGGGGCATGAGAACCAGAGCAGGAAAGGGACCGCAAACTGACTAGTCCCCTTTCACTGCTCTAGTGAGCAAATGGTGCAAAGCACAGCCCTCCCGGTGAGACCTTCTGTTGTGTCCAGGGGTTACTAGGAACTCGAGGAAGAAAGGTGCTTTATAAATATCTGCATTTGGAATGGTGGCAAATCTCTTGAAAGCTGTGCGCCTGGTAGGGCTTAGCATTAATTGTTCTATTAACAGACTTTGGAATGAACCCCAGCCCCCTGTGGGTTTATGGGAAAGTTGCTGCACCCCTCCTTTCCTCTCTGATTTGATTCCCCCTCCTCCCAGTGGAATCTGATGGAGCCAAGAGCCTGGGAACTGCTGACATAGTAGCAGCTCAGAGCTGGTAGGCGAAGAAGTGGATTCAGTGGAATTACCTGGACAGGTGCTATTCACAGAGGTTATATGTGTACAGGTGGCTGCGCTGGAAAGCAGGCTAATTACTGATGCTGAAGGAGACTGCATCAGCTACAGCCCAGTCTGTCGGAAGTTTACAATGTGAGAGCTGAGGAGGTTGGCATGATAGACCAATCGGAACCGCGTGAGGGCTGTAACTTTGAAAATCACATCCATTTAGAAATCACAATTTCTGGAGTCACCTAAAGACCACACCAAAAATACTGCCCTTCTCCATCCCCTTCCTGCTCTGCACCAAAGTGCTGGCACCTTTCATTCATTACTCTTACCACCATCCCTGGGTTGAAAATCAGGGTTTTATTCCTAGATGAGGAAACTGAGGCACGGAGAGGGCAAGCAATTTAACCAACCTCATCCTGAATGAGCAAAAGAGCAGTGAATAGAAGCCTGAGCCTGTCTTCTAGACCACGGTCTGGAGGTTTGTTGGAGATAAGCCCTTGCTTGTCCCAGTCCCCTCTGTTCTGCAAATGTTAGCAGAGCGGAGGCTCTTGCAAAATGTCTCATATTCCCCAGTTGTGACCTCAGGAACTCGGCACACACGGGCTTTTTGGATGTTTCTGGCTTTGAACATTGACTCTGCAGTTCCGACTCCGAAGGGTGTCATCCCTTCGGGGCTTGCTCTGTGCTCAGGCTGCATACGCTGGGAATGCATTAGTAATTTAATATGTCCGTGGGATTTATTTGGCAGGGCTGCTTCCAAACGAGTATACCGTGAGCAAACAAATGCTGGCTAGAGAGCTGGAGCCTGCAGAGCGGTGCGTGGGGGAAGTTTGGAGAGCATTACGCACCACGCTCCCGGAGAGCCAGTGAGCTGGAAAAGTGCTCTGAGCGATGGTTCTTTGGTGTGGGCGAGGTGAAGCTGTCTGCCTTCAGCCCGGGGGTCTCCAGTTCCCGGGGGATTTGCGGATCCCCCAGACGGCACCAGGATTCAGTCTTTACAAGCCATGTGTCTGCCTGCCTCCCGAGCAATGGGGAGCAGCCCCTGGGAGTTCTGCTGCACCACATTCCTCAGCCCCAGGCAATCGAACCTCTGACTGAGGGCCTCTGTGACCCTGTGCATGCAATGCTGCGGTGCGCACATGCAGACTCTGCGATGGGCACCTGGTGAGACATGCGGAGGTGGCAGGAGATTAGTGCCACCAAGAAGCGAGAAAATTGGGGCTGCTTGTTTCACCTTTCACTGCTGGTGCGAGTGGAGGGGCGGGGGCAGAGGCCTCTCAGGATTTGGGCACACTGGCTAAGCCAGCTGGAGCAAAGGCCCTGCTGGCACGGGTGCTGCAGCTGGCTGCACCCCCATCTGAGTGGCGCCACACCCCTCGGTGGGAAGGCAGCGCTGTTCCAGGCCAGTCCCAGCTGTGCTGCTCGCTCCTGGAGCTCAGGCATGGGCTGTGTGCTCAGCAGGGCACAGGGCAATGAGGAGAGATGGGGCCTGACCTCACAGAGCTCCCAGTCTGAGGTGAGAAACTCAGCCATGCACACCGGGCCCAATTCCTGGTTCACAGTGGAGTCCTGTCCACTGGGACATCTCCACTGAGCCTAACGTACCCGAGTGTGAAGGGGAAGTGAGTCAGGCCCCTGGTGAGCACTGACACGTCTCTCCCAAGAGGCCGGGTGTACAGGCATCAGCGACAGAGAGCGTGTCAAGGGGTGACCTTCATTCACAACTGTTTCTGTGGGATCACAGGAGAGAGATGCCCCATCCTCTCCCAGGAGCCCGCGGCAGCCTCCGGGCTGGTGAGATGGGATTCCCGGACTGGGCTCTCTAAGGGATTATTGTGTGCATGAGGCGCGGCAGTGTATGTTGCTGCAAATGGTTTTCTTTTGAATGGTGCCATTCCCGCCGAGGGCGTTGTGTGCCATGCCACTGCATGACACTCAGGCAATGGGCTGGACCAGCTCATCTGCACCGCTCAGCATTTCCTCCCCTCGCCAGGCTGGCCCGGCTAGTCCCTCTGGAGGCTAATGGTGGCTCCTTCAGCCAGAGCTGCCCGTCTGGCTGTGTGTTTTGCTGGGTGGGCTGCACAGTACCCCACCAGGCAGGGCCTGGGGAATGCAAATAGAGACAGCAGGAGCTCAGCTGGGGCCTTACTTCATTTCCGATGTTTTCTTTCCAAGAGAGGGGACTGAAGAATGTTCCTAACCCTAATTCTATGCCTGGATTCATCCCAGCAAGGCAGCACAAAGCAAAACGCCAGCCCCTGCTGAAGAACAACAAAGCCCTGGAATTAGAGATGTGCTGGGAGTTTGTTTTAGTGCAAAAAAAAAAGTCAGAAATATGTATTGTTTAAACAGGGGATATTTAGATAAAATCCTGGCACAGACCCAGCCTGGGGAGAAACAAAGCAGCCCCTTTCTTCTCCTGAAGGACCTGCAATAGGAGTCAAAGCTACAATTTTGCCTTAAAAAACAGGGAGAGGAAAGCGGATGGAGACAGTGGCAAAGGTCTGTTTCTTGTGCCCATCGCAATAGTGTCGAAGCATCAGTGACCAGGACGCCTGAGTATTCTTCCCTGCATGGGGCCTCGTTGGGCAAGTCCCTGCAGTGCTTTGTCCCTCACTGTCCTCATCTGACCTCCCTCCCAGGGCTGCCCTGACGGGTACATAGCGAATGATTGTGAAGGGTCTGAACTGCTGAGACGGAAGGTGCCATAGGGCACTGTGATGGTACAACGCATGGTGCTTTAGCACCTGTCCTACTGAGCCTCACACGCTTGTCTCTAGGGAGTCACTTCCAGGGTCAAGGGAAGAGAGGCTTTCATGCACGGTTTAGAAAAGGAAAATGTCTCCGCATTTTTCGGTATTGTCAGCCCCCAGTGTCAGTCTCCCCAGTGAGCTGACAGCGTTTCTGCATTAAGTCTGGTGCAGATGTGGAACAGCTCCAACAGGAAGTGATACTTCAAACCACACGTAAAGTCGGCTCTGCCTAGCTGGCTTTGGCGAGGCGATTCTCTGTCGTGGGGATATAGGCTTAATTAAGCCTTCAGCCGTCTGGTGATGATGAGCACGGACTAATAGAATGAATGTGGATATCAAACATATTTGCAAAACCGTATCATTGGCGGTGCAGGGCTGATCGGCCGAGCAGTCTGCAGAGCAGCAGGCTCCAGCCTGAGCGGTGTTGTTTAGCCTGGGTGTGCAGCTCTGGCCAGGGACCTCAGCAGCTTACCCACAAAGCAGCACAACGCACACGAAATGGCAATTTCTATTTTACGCTGGCTGCCAGTTCTCCAGCCCGCCGGGTCTGGAATGTGCATGGACACCAGCCTAGCGGTCAGGGCCTTTATCTGCAGAGACCCAAGTCTCTCGTGCTGGAGCTACAAGAGAACGTGCCTTGAAGATGTCATTTGTACCCGGGCTGAGCGTCGCCTCCCACCCACCCAATGGTCAAGACGCCTGGCATGCTGTCCGGCAGGAGCGGGGCGAGCACAGGGCCACCCAGGCACCAGACTGACACATGGATCCAGAGCTGGGGGGATAAGGGCGACTGTCATTCTGTGAGCGCTGGAGAAAGACTTTAAGCGCCCTCTGGACGTCCTGTCATGCCGGAGAATACAGGCCACTTCCTCCCCGAAGGACCAGTGCTTGGCGCCTGCCCACATGGCAATGTTGGGGCCATTTTAATCACGTTTCTAGCACTCAGGGTCACCTGCTGTGAGGAGAGCTTGGTAACGGGCTGGAACTAGGAGTGCAGGGGGAGTGCCGCACCCCCTGGCTTGACGTGGTTTCCATCATACACAGGGTTTACAGTTTGGTTCAATGGCTCTCAGTCCCCTCACTGTACAAATTGTTCCAGCCCCCCTGCTTGGTCATAACCCAGATCTCCTTACCTGGCCATTCCTGCCCAGCAGTTTGTGCTGATTGGGCGGCTCCTTCCCTTTGCTTATTATTGTTCCCCTTGTTTCACATATTTGTAATTCTGCTTCCACTGCCTCCCGAGCTGAAGCAGGTTGCTAAAGCACGCACACACACACACACACACACGTGCATGCGCGCACATACATACATGTAGGAGGGGATCAGCCAGGACGCTGGTTTCTTTTCTTTTTCCAGATTAAAGATTAGATTTCCCCAGAAACGATGTTTCGGATCCCAGCTGTTACTCGTCATGTTGCAAATCAGATCTGGAAATGGGAAAACTCTTTTTTTCAGGAACTCTGACAGAGGCGGCATGAATCCTGACTCCACAGAACCTCTGGCACCAGAGAAGTCATCTGCCTTATGGATTTTCCTGTACGGTGGCGCATTTAGGAGATGTCAGGCCAGGACTGCAAACCGCTTTTCAGCCTTTCCAAATCTCTAGCTGCTGGCTGAGCCTTGCCTGAATGTATCAGGGAGGCTGAGGAGAAGGAGACTGCTTACAATCTGAGTGGGCATTCCAGTTGAAAGGGCTCCAGTTGGCAAATGGCGACTAGAGACCCAAGGAACAGGTTTGTTTGGCTTGGTGGGTTCCCCAAATGAGGCCAGCAGAGTCCAGTTGATGGATTTAACGGAATCTGCTGTAGACAGGGACAAAGCTGCTGCCTACACACCAGTCCCTGGCAATCAGCAGCAAGGCCACACACATTCGGTGTTCACCCATCTAGGTCCCACCTTTGTGCATGCTGAGCATTGTCCGGCTCACCGGTTTGGCTCAGTGTTTACTTCATTCGCACACCTATGCTAACCCCACCCTGGAGGAACAGGGCTCTTTACAAACGTTACCAGAGCTGGCACCCCTCCCATGCTGCAGCGAGCTGCTGCCTCGTCTCCCAGCAGGCACATGGGAGTTGCATTCCCCAGAGTACAGACCCCCTCCAATGGGGCGACAGCCACATCTGATGGGTCTCATCTCATTTAGAAGGTTTGATTGTGCAGTGCACAAAGAAGACTCCCCCAGGCACCACATGCTCTCCAGCAAAACCTTGCCTGTCTTCAGGCAAAACAACAACGGCTTTGCTGTGCACAGCCACCCCAGAGTGTTACTACCATAGAACGGTTACATAACCCCTCTCTGTCTCTGAGTCTCGCCCTCTCTTTTCACTTCTCCCGCTAGTCGCATTGAGGCGCTGGGGTTTCTTTCATAAGATGATCTGGTGACGTAATGAGGTCATGTGTGTCAATGTTTCCTCTCAGTTTATGAGACCATGGCTTGAAAACAAGTCCTCTGCACTGAGCTGCAGGCAGTCCCTGCTCTCAGTGGGTTGTAACTAGAACGGGGCTAAGGCACAAGGTTTGGATCTGGAGCCAAAGCTCCCCAGAGTTCAGGGTGGGGGCCAGGCAATGGACAAATGCTGCACATTCCACCAGGAGTGTGCTGGCCACAGTGTCCAAATGCTCCGAGGGCAAACTAGCTACAGGGCCCCAGAGAATCTGTTAGTGTAACTTTCCCTTTCCCTGGGCAGGACAGTGTTTGACCCGCAGGGTGCCATGAGCAGGGAATGGCTTGTCCTGCCTCAAGGAGAGATCAGCCGTGTCATTTCTGCATGTGCAATCTGACCAATTGAGCATCTGAGCTGTCCGAACCTGGCCTGAATGGAAAGTGGATGTGACGGGACCTTTCCACTCACCAGGCCAAATACATGTGGCTACAAAGACCCGATCCTTCAAGGTGCCTCCTCAGCCACACTGATGCCAGGGAGAGAGGAGGGTGCTCCACACCTCAGCACCTGACAGGATGAGGTCAGAAGGGAGGAAATGAGGGTGCTGCTGTCTCCTGGCCCAGTAGCCTCCTGGCCTTAGCCTTGGTGCTGAAATGGCTCCCAGCTGGCACTATGGTGGGGTCGCTAGCCTGGAATCCCTGCTACAGGCTGGGCACAGGAAGGAAATGCCAGGGGGAGAGGAGCCGGACTAGCTGAACTGTCTCACGGAGGTGTCAGGGAAGGGAGCCCTCTGCTCCTCGCAGGGCCTGCGGGGGTGATTGTAAAGAGCCAGGAACTGTGAGGGTGCTGGTGGCGGGAACTCAAACAAATGGCACAGTGGACACATGATGAGCAGAGTCTGAGACATTCTGGGGGGCAAAGAGGCAGGCGCGGCGCACACACAGCTAACTTCCACTTCCAGCCATTGTTTGACCTTTTTCTGCTAAACTGAGGGGCCCAGTATTAAATATCTGTACCCCGTGTAGGTCCTTCTAGGCTGTGATCGTGTCACCCCTTCATCTTCTCTTTGTTACGCTAAATAGACTGAGCTCTTCGACTCTACCCCTGTAAGGCAGGTTTTCTAACCCTTCAGTCGCTCTCCTGGCTCTTCTCGGAACCCACTGTCCCGCTTGACGTGCGGGTGCCAGCACTGGACACAGGGTTCCAGCAGAGGTTGCACCAGTGCCAAATACGGAGTAAAAGAACCTCTTGACGCCTCCTCGAAATCCCCCTGCTGAGGCGTCTGAGGATCACATTAGCTCTTCTGGCCACTGTGCTGCACTGGGAACGTGTGGTCAGCTGTTCACCCACCACGGCCTCTAGGTCTTTCTCCGAGTCACTGCGTCCCAGGACAGTGGGACCCATCCTGTAAGTATGGCCAGCATTCTTTGCTCCTGGACATGTACATTTGACCGTATTAAAAAGCGTGTTGTTTGCTTGCCCCAAGCTTACCAAGGGGTCCAGATCGCTCTGCACCAGTGACCTCTCTTCCTCGGTATTTACCACTCCTCCAAGTATTGTGTCATTTGCAAACTTTGTCAGCAATGATGTTATGTTTCCTTCCAAGTCATTGATAAGCATGTTAAATGGTGTAGGGACAACACTGGATCCCCGCTGGAAACAGACCCACTCAGTGACAATTCCCCATTTACTGTTACCTTTTGAGCCCTATCAGTCAGCCAGCTTTTAACCCATTGAATGTGTGCCAGGTTCATTTTATATCATTCTCATTTTTTAATCAAAATGTTGTGCAGTACCAAGTCAGGCACCTTACAGCAATCCATGCATATTACATCATCACTATTACCATTATCACCCAAACACGCAGCCGCAGCAAAAACAGGTGTCAAGGGCTCTACCTTCCTGTAGGACTCTGGGGAGGGCGTCTTAGAGACACGCTCACCCCTGGTGAAGTGCAGGGGTGGCCGGCCCCTCCCATTGCAGGGTGAGAACAGGCACGTGCTGGGGAAGCCAGGGCTGGGGCCAGTGCAGAGGTTTGTGTTCCATGCTCGCGGCCGAGGGAATATATTTGTTTAGAATGATTTTACAATTCAATCAGCAGAGGGAGGCAGCCCAGGCTGGTGCAGGGATTTCCTGGGCACGGAGGGGACTGTTTAAGCTCAGTGTGTTCTTTAGGGGGAGGTCCCAGTGGCGGGTGGGAATATGTCCTTGGGATCCAGTTCTCATGCGTTCACACCACAAGCCTTTACTGTGTGTCTCCACGAGATGCTCAGCCAAACCATTACCCTTGCCCTGGGCTCAAGCATTGTGCTGTTCATAATACAGCCTGCAGCACATGGATGGCTCTGTAGTCCCTCTGTTCTTCCATTGACAGAACAGCCTGCATTCACAGCCACCTATTACGGACAGGCCGGGAGCAGGCATTGCAAGCTCTCTCCGTCAGAAAACAATATGGCAAGGCGCTTGCTGCTCACCTGCAGCTGGAGCGTTCCCTGATTTATTAGGGTCAAGTTTCCCGTTAACCATAGTGACTGGGCTGTGGCTGCACAGTGACCCCCTCCCCACCAAATGGGGAATGAATCAGGAAGATTGGGTGGGACATACAGGAATGCCCTGTAAAGACCTTGTGTCCTGGCAGCAGGATCTGGAGATTCACACCAAGGGCTGATAGCCCAGTCTAGGAATGAGCACAAGGCGTATGAGCTAATTAGAAGCCCAAAGACAGATGAATGACTCCCATTGTTCAGCTGCAGAGCTTGTCTTTGGAAAGGCAAGGCCAGGCCAGCACTGACCAGGACATGCCAGTAGTGTGGTGGGTCCCCAGACCAGTGCTCCTGGTGAAATGACAGACAGAAATTGGTTTTTTTCATCCTGTTATTTTTTATTATGGTTCACTTCTAAGAATGACTGGAAATCAAGCCAAGCACTCCCTGGTTCTAGCCACAGACCCCCTCCCTCAATGGCCGGGAGCCCGTGAACGCAGCAAACGCCATCTGGACAACATACACGGCTTGCCATTTGGAGCCTTGTTCCTTTTCCAGGCATCATTAATCTAAGCGGAGTTCACACCCAGCACTGCCAGCAATGAAGAGCCTTCATTTGCCAGGTGAGAGGGTTCTGGGTTGCTGCCCTGAGAGCACGTTAGTGGTAAGCTAAGGAGCTGCAGAAAGCAGAGATGGCTTGATCACATCTTCTAAACTAGCAGTTGATGGTTGCTGCTTATGCCGGGACTAAGTAACCCAAGTAAACCCCTCTTGCCAGAGCTCTCTCAAACCCCTGCCCTTGGGGCATTAGAGTAAGGCTGATTTGTGGTGCAGCAGCACCTGTAAGTGGCATATTAAGGCACTTGTACGCCAGGGTAGCTATGACATTAAAGGAAATGCATTTTGACAGTGGTCCCAATGGGGTTGCTGTGGGACTCCAGGAACAGCCCTGGCTGGAAGAGCTGCTGGAAAAACTCTTCCCATTGAGAGGTGCAAGGGGGTATTGGAAGGGGTGCTGCACACCCCGGAATGGTGGAGGTCACCTGCCTCTAGTGCTCAGCACAGGAGAGCTTAGATGTGATCACAGCCCTGAGCAGCCTCCCCATGCAACCAGCACCCCCGACACCCCTCTTCCTCCTCACGGGTTCCCCAGCACTGCAGTGTGTGAGGCAAGAACTGCTCTCCCCAGCCTCCACCTTCCCGGGGGCCGAGCTGCTCAGGGACATCAGGGGGAAGCTTGTGGCTGACAAGAGCTGCCCGAGGCTTTGCTGCTGACTGACTCCAGCAGTGGGACGAGGAGACCTGGCAGCATCTCCCCCACCCAGATGTTCTGGGGACGCCCATAATAGGGGAAAGTTTAGCAGGGCTCAGGCAAAACCCTCAGAGATTGTCCGAGTGCCTGGTGACGCTCCCACTCCCCTCAGCTGGAGTATCAGGCACAGGCTGTGAACTCAGGCTGTGCCAGGGAGAGCAGAGAGATTACAAATCACACTCCGCTCTTTGCAATGGCTAGAAAAGGAAAACAGCCCGTGTTCCATGATGGGAAGCGCAGTGAACCTTCCCCTCGGGAAAGGCGTTTCTGTGCAAACCTCTGTGTTAGTAACAGGCCAGCCGCAGGCAAGATCAAAGCCATCTGTGTCACAGGCTAATAGTTCTTTAGGAGCTGTGAGTCAGCGCCAATGTCTGCCCTTCTTGCCTCAGCCAGCTTTGGCTTGATAACCTTCCCCTGAGCTAGAAAAAAAATGTAGCACCGACTCAGAATTTGAATGTCTGTCTGGACCCTGCTGGTGAGCCTGGGTCTGGATGTGGGAAATACCTGACCGTCCTGGGGCCCGGGCTGTGCTGGCCCCCTGGGCTTATGGCACAGAGTGGACCAGCCTCTCGTGCCTGCAAATTGCTGTCGAACACAGTAGCAATGTCTGCTTAGTGCACTTTGTTGTGGGGAAGGCCACATCGGCACCAAGCTTATCCCATGGACAGCCAGCCATGGGGGATTGCACAGACAGCCCAAAGCACACAGCGCTTGCCGGGGCCATGGGGAACTGGCTGGGCATGTGGTGCTGCTCCCTCTTCCTTGCTGAGTTATGTTACAAGGCAGATATACAGACATAAAATATTCTCTCGACCACTGTCCCTGGGGAGTGCATGGTGGTGCTGGGCAGGGGCACTCGGTGTGGGCTCTGGCAGAGGGGCAGGGAGCAGTGCTGTATGCAATACCCACGAAAGGCCAGTTTGGCAAAGCCAGCTCTTACACACCGTTAGCAAAGTGTTCTGCCCTGGGCCGGTGACAGTGAGTTCTGAGGAGGGAATACTGCCAGGAAGTTAAAATGATTGTGGGCGCTGCCAGTCTGCTCGCTGGGTGAAGTGCTGCGACAGCTGGTTTGAGCTAGTCTCTAGCTTTGAGAGATTCTTCTGCTTCTGTAGCTGAATTCATCTAGTTGTCTGCTGTGTCTTTCATTCCCCTTTGGGTCTCTACTGCAAGCAGCCGTGTCACCAGGGGCTGACCACCAGCTGTTGGTGGGCTCTGGAGTAGATCATGTATCTAGCCATTCTCAGACAGGATTGAGGGAAGGTAACCAAGACTTAGAACCTAAAAGGGGAAGGGAAACAGTGGGACCGCAGGGGATGTCCTGCTACAAAGAATGCTGATGTTGCAAATTTTATGCACATGAAAAATCTTGAACATAGCAGAAAGGCTCTGGGCAGAGTGGGCACCATGCGAGCTCCATGGCAAGTTCTCTGGGCCTGGGGCATGATGCCCGTGTCACCAAGTCACTTTGAGACCCAGTGTCTGCATTCTGCTTGGTGGGCTGTAGCAAGTGCTAGTCACCCTGTGAATGTGACAAAGTGACTGGCAGCAGAAAGGGGAATAAAGGAAAAGGATCCTAATTCCTGCTAGCAACCCAAGATGTTCAAACCCCTGGGGTGACAGCTGCAGTGCAGAGCCAGAGGAAACCCCCCCCCAGCTGGGTGCTCAGAAATAGCTCAGTCCCTTCCACATTTACATACAGTGAGAGCTCTGCTCACCCCACACTGGCTTGGGCAGTGGACAGATGTAGAGAAGGGAGCAACAACACTCAAAAACCTGGCACTTGCCACCACAAGCTACAGCTTTGTACAGGAATACATGGGGGGTCGCTATTTACAGGAGACAACGCAGAGTACAGATCAGCGGCCGGATGGCTGATACTTTAAATAAGACCTTGCCTTATGTGGACCAGCCTGGAAATTCATGGGCACCCAGTTGCCAGCAAAGTTCCTAGTCCCTGGTGTCAGCACCAGGACTTACAGAAAGAGATCCCCTGGCCATCTAGGTTTGGTTACATGAGACAAGCCATTTCAGCAAATGTCAAGATGGCTTTCAGGAATGAATCTAGGAGGCTGAAACACACTGACCATTGAATGAAAAGGGCTTAAAGCCATCGGTTGGTGATCGAGGAGAATGGGTCCAATGCTTTGTGGGGACTGAGTGAATTAATACCACCAATGGCTGTGCTTCTGGTGGATGGTGTACGGGAAATTCTTCCCCATGCCTCCAAGCTAGGGCTGGAACGTAGAGAAACGACGTCCCTGTTACCTCCACCCACCATATAAAATCTGCATGCACAATACTTTAGCACTGGACTTAGACAAAATGGGTGGAAAGCTGAGCCCAAGATGCTGAGCAAATGGCTGGTGTTAGAAACCTAGGGAGAGATCCCATTTGCAGCTTCCCCCAGCTACCACCTGGCTCTGGAGGATCCAGGGAGAATGGCTAAAGCTGATCTTGGGAGGGGAATGGGATTTGGCTGGTTGGAGATAGGATGACCAGACAGCAAGTATGAAAAATCAGGACAGAATGTTGGGGGTAATAGGTACCCATATAAGAAAAAGGCCCGAAAATCGGGACTGTCCCTATAAAATCAGGACATCTGGTCACCCTAGAGAGCTCTTTGGATTGGGTGAGGGGCAGCACAGAGGTCTTCTCCTGCAAGACACTGATCCTGGCCAAGGCCTGGCTGCACCAGGCCAGTTAGCCTGTTTTCCAGCAATGACTGACTCACAAAGGCAGTTAGAGGTCCGTGGCAGTGGGTGTGCGAGTGTGTGGATTTGTTTGCAGCCCAAGTGCAGAAGTGGTGTAAGGCACACGGAGGCACCTTGCCCCTGGACACACAGCTAAAAGTGCTTGATGTTGTACGACCAACCTACGCCAAGACACAGGGCCCGCTGCTCAGACCACAAAGTGCAGTCTGTAGGTCACCTGGTGGCCGTTGTCCCAGGCATAGAGGACCTTCTCCTTGGGGTTGTAGTCAATCTGTGTGGTGAAGGAGTACTTGTTGAGGAAGGGCAGCTTGAGGTTGGCCTCAGTGTCCGTGTGGGTGTCATAAGCATAGGAGATCTGCCCATCCTTCTGGCTGTACACATCTACGGCATACAGGATGCCACAGACGATGAAGCAGTTCCCATAGGAGTTGCGCTTGAGGCCTGTCTTCCAGGTGGTCTCCCTCTTCACGGAGAGGTCACTGGGGTCCAGCTTGCTCAGGACGATCACCTCCAGCTGGGAGTAGTCATAGTCCACTGCAGGGTAAATGACCCACAACCCGCTCTCGTCGACTGCAAAGTCGATGTCTGAGTGGCCTCTCCACTTCCAGGGCGTGGTGTCCTCATACATCACGTTGGGCAGCAGGGCCCAGGCAGCCACGAAGCGCTGCTTTAGGTCGTACTTGATGATGTTCTTGGTGAAGGCGCGGTTGTAGTAAAACGCTCCCTGGTAGACCACATGGCCGGTCCCAATCCAGTTGTAAGGGAGCTTGTACAGGTTGCTCCAACGACCTGTGGTGAAAGTGAAAGTTCTTTAAGGAACAAAGACTAGGCACCTGAGCCAGGAATGGATCCTTACTTCCCACTGGCCACGTTCCCTCCCCCACATCCCCCTTCTGCACACTCATTTTCTGCACTGCCAACTGACTGCTCCTACCAGAGGGGCCTGAGGTGCCAAGCTGCACTCACGTGTCTACATGCTTCTGTGAGCACCAGCCCTGCCTGGGCAGAGCCAGGAGGCAGAAATGGAAGCTGGGGCTGAGGACATGACTAGCTATTGCTGCTGAGCAGAGGGAGACTAGAAGAGGATTCTAGGAAGAGCAACTACTTTCACTGAGGCAGTTCCAGACTCGGACAGAGTATTCTGTAAACCAAAGCCCATAAACCCGCCGGCAAAGTTCCAGCACAAGTTCCAGCCTGCCTAATAGGCACTAACCCTGGGAAGGGAATAAACCAGCTTCTGTTCAAGCCGGAAGAACCTCGTATTCAGGGTTGTGAGCCGTGCAGCATTGATACGGGCAGTAAGTCCTGCTACAGGCAGACTCATCACTTGCTGCCTGGTGCTAAGGAGATACCTTCTGGGCAGATGGCCCAGGTGGCCCCTGCTCTGACCCAGGATGGTGATTCCCATGGTCCTAATAGGAGAGATTCCCTCTGGCTACTGACTCTGGCCCTGGGCAGGGTCGGAAAAGAGTCTGGGTCTGTTGGTGTTTCTCATCCTGGGCCACATCTGTGCTGGATGAACATGGACAGGTCTGGAGGCTGGGCTCAGAGAAGCCCCAGGATAGGTGGGGGATGGATAACAGGGAGGGAAGGCTGGGGTTTCCTGAGGGGTCACAAGGTAAGCAAAGAGCCACAACCCTGAGTCTCTCCCTGAGTTGACCTGGGCTGATGGAGGCTCTGGGTTCAGTTTGGGGCAGATGTGGGGCTCAGACTGAGTCCCATTTGTACAGCTCCTACTGCAGCCCTGCAATGGGATGGGAGCTGCTCCTCACGTTCCAGCCCGGGGAAATCAGCACCCAGGCCTCATTCCTGGGACGTTCTCCCCAGCCAAGTGAACTTGTGTAACCCGACGTGCAGGTGCCAGGACCTGCCTGATCACCCAGGCGCTGCTCCAGTCTCACAGGCGCTGTCCAAGCCCCTGAACTTTTGAAAGCACCAGTCTCTCTTTTATCTTGTTTCAACATGTAGACCGTGTGCACGGCTCCCGGCAGCTCTGACCTTCCTGTGCTGCTAATGGCGCGGTTGTGCTAGTCACCCTGCTCAGCTTCTCTAAGCTGGTTTTATCTGCTGTATGGGAAAAACATTTTGGAGTCTGCCTTGACATGCAAACGCAGCTCTGGGGACGCGGGGTCTGTCGAGTGGCAGCAATCCAGACGCCATCAGTGGGAAGAGGAATCCGATACACTGGGCACAATTAATGTTTCCAGATGCGCTCTCTGCTGCATGAGTCTTATTGCTGAGCCCGACCACAGACCATTTGCAGTTTGGGAACAGCCAGGGTAAGTGAGGATAGCTCCCCTCTGCCCAGCAATGCCTGGCTCCCAGTCCATCCCCGACTTTCTCAGCGAACTCCTGCCCCTCCCGAGCAGGGGGCGAGGGAAGAGTGTCAGCCATTCTCTGATGGTCATTAGAGGTGCTACATGAATTCACTGCAACCCAGCCTTGCGCCATTGTGTATGCTCCCTGCAGCTGCCCTCGCATGGGGGCTTTCAGGGGACTCCACATGCAAAGTCACTAGCCACCAGTCTCATGCCATTAGTAGTGATACTCATCCAATCAGGAGACAGAAACAGCACCATGTGACCTGTTGAGCAGCTGTGTCTAGTGGCTGGGGCACAGGTCTGGGAGCCAGGAGCTCTAGACCCAGCCCTGCCCCTGGCCTGCTGGATGACCTCGTGCAAGTCCCTTCCCCACTCCATAGCTCTGCCCACCCTCACTCCCTTGTCTGTGAGGCTGTGAGCTCTTTGGAGCAGGGTCGGCCTCTCACTCCGGTTTTTGCAGCAGCTAATGCAGCGGGGCCCTGAACTCGGCCGGGGCCTCTGGGCGCTACCAGAATAAAACTGGAGTGACTGCCAGGCTCTAAGAACCAAGCAGCACAGTGTGAATCCCGTAATCCCAGTCTACCTCTAGAGAATATCCCCCACTCCCACAAAACAAACCAACCCCTAACTTGCTGAAAAATTGGGGAGGCCAGGCTAAGTGGGTACGTCATTCCCTGTGACTCTGGGGTGGAGTGTGGGGGAGCCCCCACCCACGGCAGGCGTCCCTAGAGGCCTCACCTTGCTTAAAATTGTCGAGGCTCCTGAACTCCACCAGGTTGTTGCCATAGTAGTAATTGGTGACGTAGATCCTGTCGTCTCTGGCCGTGGGGTCCTTCATCCACGCCCCCTCGTTACGCCCGTAGCTGTGGTGTTCCACGGGGGGCTCCACAGACTTGATGGTGCCCTCACACTGCACTTCTTTCACTGCCGAGAGCAAGAGGCGCTAACTGCTGGTCTCCGCGGGAGCAGGCCGTGCCCTGCTCCCCCAGCCCGCGCCCAGAGCAGCCAGTCAGGCCCACCCCCCAAGGAGGCCTTTCCCCACCCTGGGAGAGGCTCCCCCACCTTTATCCTGCCTGCCGGCTTGTTTCAAAGGCCCAGACAGAATTTCAAAACATCTGCTTCTAGGAGCCCCCCCGGCCCCGCAAATCCAGAGATGCTGCCTTTTCCTCACCTAGTGACTGGATTTCGTGCCGTCTGGCCACCCCAGGGACCGAGTCCCTCTAGCCACAGGACAGGTACAGCACGGGCGGCTTCCCTGCCCACCCCCTGCCTTCCCAGGGCCCCTCAGCCCCACCTCAGAGGGACCACAGCTCCAGCAGGGTCACCAGGGCCCACTCAGCTACTTGCCAGTTGTGGCATGTCCACAGAGCAAGTCCCCCAGCTGCAGTGTGGGCCTGGCCCCACGTACCCACCTGAGGGACTTGTGAGATGCCCCAACCCACCTTGGTTAGGCGCTTCCAGCCCCTCGGTGCCTTCAGCATTGTCCCCCATGGAGAGGACGGTGACCAGTGGGCTCCGGGTAGTGGTGCTGGGGGTCCGGGTGGTGCTGGGGGCCCCAGTGGAGTGGGCAGAGGTAGTCTCCACCTGCTCGCCGACTCTCCCCTGGGCCTCCACAGCAGTGTAGGACTTGGGGTTTCTCTCCTCCGGCCGGTCCCTCCAAGGGCTCCCCTTCCCGGGGCTTTCTGAGGAAAGAAGCAGAGCCCTTACTGCTGTTCCCTTCCCTTGGCTTGGCGCTGTCTGGCAAGGAGTGCCAGGAGGGTGGGCCGGGAACTGTGCTGAGGAACAGGCCAGGACTGCGGGGAGTCTGTCTCCCCCCTCCTCCACCCCACCCCCAGTCCCTACTCTCCTTCCTGTGCTGAGCATCTGACTCCCTCCCTTGCCCACCCCATCCCGCCCGCTCCGAGGGAGCCCATGTCCCACTGGGGAGCTGAGCGGAGGGAGTCCCGTCTCTCCCCTACATCTGCAGGGTGGCTGTTCCCGCCTGAGGCCCCCGCCGCCTTGCTTCCACAGCACACTGTGGGGCGGGGGTGCCGAGGCAAGGCAGGAGGGCAGAGGAACCCGGATGCAGGGCCTGGGTTCCCCACATTGGATTTCTGCAGCATTTAACCAAATGCACCCTCTTTTCTACTTTCTTCATTAAACTAAACCAGCTGCCCCGGCTCCAGAAAAACACTGTGGGGCTCAGAGAAGAGTTGGGCCTGCCCCGAGGAGCTGTGTAAAAAAGGGGTCAGCTTCCCTCTGAAATCCCTCACTCGCGCCACTGAGTGTGTAAACACGGTGTTTGAGAGAGGAGCAGGGAACGTAGCGCGGTTGGGGACAGGATCAGTGCCCAGGGAATGGATTTACCCAGAGGCTGGAGGCTAGGAAACTTCCCAGCAACTGAATGTGGGATTCGCTTTTCAACCTTTTATGCCACTAAATGTAGGGTCACTCCCCACAGCTTTTCTCATTCATTTTGGTCTTGTCCTGCAGCCCTGGTTAACCCCAACCCTGGGCTGCTCACACATGCACACACTGAGCTCTGCTGGTGCCCCTCAGTACAGACCCGCAGCCCCTGTTACCCCATCCCTGGGCCCCCCTTGAGAAGAGCCTGTGCCAGTCTCGGTCGCTGAGGTGGTTTTGTGATGTGCCCAAATGCTGGAACTCACGTTCTCTTGTGCCCTAAGACCAGGCCTTGAAGCCAAGTCCCAAGAGATAAATGCTGAGCGCCTGGCCCCCTGCACTTCCCTGCCTCACAGGGGAGAGCGGGGAGTAGTGTGCAGGCCAGGCCCAGCAGAGACGTGCGGGTGGGGGGCAGACAGGGGCCAGGTGCTCACCGGTGTGGGGGACCATGCCGGTGGCTCTGAAGGGGGGTAACATGGCGGAATGGTGGGGAAGGGTCTGAGGTTCCCCAAGGATGGGGTGGCAGGGTGTCCCAGACACACCCTCTGGCTTCCCCGGCCAGTGGACAGTTCTGTCCTCTCAACCACATGCCATGCTGGGCCTGTTGTGGTGCTTGTGCCCTCTCCAAGGGGCCTGGGCACTTACCTCGGTTGCTGACCAGGCCCTCAGCCTCCTCCTGCTTGGCAGCCTTGTAGTAGGTGATGCCCCGGACCACCGTTTGCTGGTGGCCGGAGGGCCTGGGCTTGCGGGTGGGCTGCGATGCGCCCGGTCTGACCCTCAGGCTCTCCTTCTTGGGCTTCTCCATTTTTGGCAGCTTTGCCTTGGGGACTCTCCCAGCTGCCTTGTCCCCCAGGCTCTTGCGGGCGCTGGGGTACTTGCTCGCCTCCTTGCCTTTGCCCCCGGCCGTGTCCTAGGAGACAGAGCCAGGTTCAGAGGCACCTTTGTGGACAGCAGTGATGCCGTGTCTGGCCAGCCTCTTGCACCGAGCGGGGCTGATGGCTTGGGATCACAAAGCTCCTGCTGCAAAGAGAGGGACTCCAGGCAGCGCAGCCAGCAGGAGCCCCGCTCTGGACACTCTGTGCGCCAAGCCAGGGACTCAGAAACCATGGTGATGGGCATGGGATGAACTCTGAACAGAACAGAGGCCACCTGCAAGATGGCAGCACCCAGGGCAGGTAAGACGGGATGGAAAGGAGACCAGCGTATGTAACAGGCCCACTGCACACTGGGCTTGGCCCATATCCAGGCTTGGCAGGCCCTGACTGACTCTATCAATGGGCCAAAGGGAGTTAAATCTTTTAGCACAGGTTCCCGCTGTGGGCAGCCAGGCTGTCACTGCATGGCAACACAGCACCTCCTCTCGGCCCGCACTCCGCCCAGCCTGCAGCCCCCTCAGCTCTGCGGGCCAGCGCCGAGGGGCCCAGGCTGGTGCCTGCGAGTGTGCGTGTGGTGAAGGGGGCAGGAAGGTACCTGGGCCTTGCTCTCAGAGACAGCGGCAGCGTCCTTCTGCAGCAGCTGGTAGCCCAGGTTGGAGATCTCTTTCTTGATGCTGATCATGATGTCAGAGTAGTTCTCATAGCGCTTCATCTGGTTGGTCAGGTGAACGACGCTCTCCTTCATGAAGTCATTCTCCCTGCTCAGGTTGGTCTTGATGGTCTGAGCAAGAGGCGGGAAGGAAACAGGGCATGAGTAGCTGAGACCTGATGGGCGTCCATCGTCCTCCAGTTCAGGCAAAAGGCTTCATGTTTCTCTACAAAGCAAGGGCATGAAGGAAGGAGGAAACCTATCCCGCTTCCAGGGGATGACAACATTGTCTACTGGCTGGAGCAGGTGGGGCTGGGAGCTACGACGCCTGGGTTCTATTCCCAGCTCTGGAAGGGGGCTGGGAACAGGCTGGACAGGGAAGTACTGTCCTGCTCAAGTCCCAGCGCCCAGAGCCCAATGTAAACAGCCTCTCAGCTGGGAGAGGGAGCCAGTGCCACTAACCCTCTCAGCGATGCGTGGCAGTGACTTGGGAAGCATCATTTCTGCAGGCAGCTGAAGGATCTCTAGGTAGGAGATTCCTTTCTCCTACTCCCTGCTCATAGTCACTCCCACCCGACACCCATAATAGCCCCCAGCCTGTGCAATTGACCAGGCAGAGCACAACCTCCACCTGATCCTTACCCTAGTGCCTATCCCTTCCCCCACCCTTGGCTGTGTTTGTGTCAGTTTCACTGTGAGCTCTGGGGTAAGACCCACATTTTCCCCTGTGTTTGTGCAGTGCCCCCCCGTGCCATGGTAGTTGGGGGAGGAAAGGAACTGGCCTGAGAAGCAGCACAGCCAGGGTCCCCGACTCTCCCGGTGACAGGGCCACATCCCCAGGCTACAACCTCTGCTGCCCCTCCAGCTGCTGCCTGCAGGGTCAGTTTGTCAGCCCTCAGCCTCTGGGAGTGCTCACAGCCTGGCCTGTCACAGCACCGCAAGGTCCATCACTCCCGTGGTGTGGGGAGCTTAGAGCAGCTGACACACAAGCCACAAGAACCAGCGCTGGGCAGGGCCCAGCATAAGAGTGACCACCCCGAGCTCAGTTTGGAGGGTGAACGAGGGCAGACTCCCATTAATTCCTTAGCTGCCCTGGGAAAGGACATGCTGTCACAATCACCGCAGGGTCTGAGGCACCCGTGCTGGGCAGGGGCCAGTCTTGCAGGATCAGATTCATCCCCGTTTGCCGACGTATGTTCCTACTGTCAATATGATCCTCTCAGCCCACCCCCGGCCAAAGCCCGGACACCTGCACAACTGAAGTGTGAGGTGCCTGTAGCCAGCAGCTCAATGAAACAGTGAAACTTGGCTGTCTTGCATCTGCCCTGGCAATGGTGAGGACCGGCCAGGAGAGGGTTAACTCTTCCAGTGGTTCTCATGGCCTCAGTGGATGTTTCCATCCCCAGCCAGAAGACAGGAGGAAGGAAGTTATCAGAGCTCATTTCCTGCTAGCTTGCGGTCTCTGTAGTCGATGGTAGAATGGTGGCTGGGCAGCAGAAGCAGGTGCTGGCTTTTGTGTTTTCTCATCTGGCCACATTGCTCTGGGTTGGCTCAGAAACTGCAGTGCATGGGGGCCACTCTTACCTCCTCCAGAGTATTCATCTGGGAGACCACCTTGTTGATGTATGAATGGACCTTCATCAAATCCATGCTGTACAGCGTTCCCTCCAGCAGGTCAACCATGGACTGCAGCTGTGAAGGAAAAACCTTGAAGCTGAATTCCAATAGCAGCAGGTGACAATGGGGGCTGCAGTAAACAGGGATCCCAGAATGAAGGAAAATTCAATGTGGCTTCCTGCAGACCAAAATCACATGAGCGGGCAGAGCAACCCGAATGACATAATGCAACAGGACTCAGTGTTGGGAGCACCATGGGACTGCTACGGTCCCAGCACACGATGCCAGTTACAAAATAGATAGGCAGCAGCTTTGTGGGGCTGAGATGCAGTGTAGAATGTGAACCTGGTGCAGGAACCCATGCAGAGAGAATGATGCCCAGCTACAATATCCTCTGGGATTTCTCACTACCAATAATCCCAACCCTGATTTTAATTTCATGCCACTTTTCTGTCTCTCCCTGTGCCCCCACCCTGCCCACATACACACACTTCCAGGGAAAGGGCCCCAGATTGTTACAGAACCGAGGCTTAAGGACTTAAGGAAGGGGAAACGTGGGCTGAGGAATGATAGAGGGAGGGGACACCACAGGCACTGCTCCCAAGAGGTCTTTGCTGTCTCTAACTCCGATAAGTCTATAGTACCTTGGCCCGCTGGGAGCTGAGATCAGTCGTGTGCCCTGCAGTGCAGCTGCATAGGAGCTGGAAGCATTGAAGGTGAAATGTATCCTTGGGTAGGGGTGAGCCCAGGCCTGGAAACTGCCCAGGGTGACTTATACCCTCCTTGAGTGACCCTCTTGTCACTGCTGGCAACAGATGCCTATAGCCTTGACCCACTTTGGCCTTGGTCTGTCAGACCTTGCCCATGGGGTGCAGGGCAGCCCATGCTCCTCCCTGGCCGCCCCTTCCCCAGCTCTGAGGGCCGACCCCTTCGATGTGGAGCCCGGCGGGCCGAGCTGGCAGCCTGCACAGCTGCGTGGAGGGAGTGAGCAGGGCACACACTGCCTATTGTTAGCTGGTGACATTTAGCCATCAGAAGCTCTCGACCCTGCTCCGTCTCTCACGCACAAAGGTCACTAGAGCCGCAGCCTCCCGGGGAAGCCTGCAGGCCCCAGCACAGATCTGCTCTTGTCAAGGAGTCCGTGCTGCTGGGAGAACCTGCTGTCTCGTCTCTGGGGAGCAGGGATTCCTGCACCATGGAGTCACTGCCAGCTGTTGGCGCTCCCTCCCTCACCCCAGACCTCACGGATGCCACATTGTCCAGCCCTTCCCGTCTGACATTTGCCCCAGTGGGGCTGGGCTGTGAAGGGCTCTTTGTGCCGTGCTGCAGATGCGATCAGCCCATGATGGGTCGTGCTGGGACTGGGAGTCGTCTCTTTTCTTTCCACCCCCCAGGATTCGGCCCTCTTAAGAAATGTCCATTTCCCACCAGGGTACTGCAAAAGCCTCAAGAGCAGGAGCCCTGGAACCAGACTCTGGTGCTGGGGTACCGAGGGTGAAACAGGCCTGGTGCAAAGGAGGGGGCTGCAGCTCATGCGTCGCTGGGGGTTCCATGCACCGAGGGCCGACCGAAGCGTTCAGGGACCCAGGTCAGCATGTGGGAGCGACCCGTGCTCCTCCTGCTGCCAGGGAGGGGGCGGGGCCGGAGACCAGCCTGTCAGCTGGCAGTGGCTCCAGGCAGAGGCTGATGTGCAAGACCTGCCTAAGCCCAGGTACCTTGAAGAGCTCCGGCGCCTGCTTCTTCAGCTTCTCCATCTTCCACTCGTTCTCGCAGGGGTTGAGCGAGGAGGGTGGGGCCGTGCAGGAGCACTTGCAGTCTGCCCCCGAGCTCACCGTCTCCACCGTATAGAAATCCTCCACCCGCATGCTGCCATCCTTGATGCGGCTGCAGGCATCCTTGCTGAGAGGCCGCAGGATGCACTTGCAGCGGCAGTCAGAGCCCTCGGACGTCATCCGCACTTGGTCCATGTCACCAAACACCTGGGCAAGGGCAAGAAGCAGGCGTGTAAGGACAGGTGGGACTTGGCCTGTCCTGAGTCACTTCTTAGGCTTTGAGGTGCATGTGGGACACTGGGGGAGGGGTCAGAAAGAAATTCCTGCCGGCATCCCAAGCTCTTTGGGGTTCACCTTCCACCAAAGAGCCACCCGCCAGCCAGGTGCCCTGCATATCCCTGGTGACCCCAGCTGGGACTCCCCCAGGAACGTCTCTGCTCACTGGTGCACCAGCATGGAGTCCCAACCACAAGCACGAACAAAGAGCCAAAGCCTCTGCTGAAATAGTTGCCATAACCACCCTCTCGGCCACCACCGGGGACAGACCCTGGCTCATCTAGAGCCCAGGTACAGTTTCTACAGTCCATTCCGGGGCCCAGGTTAGCCCTGGGGTAGAAAGCCTCTTTCCCCAGGTGGCTTCTCTGGGAGGTGTGTTTCATGGGAATGCTCACTCTGTTGCAGCATGTTCCCGGGGGTCAGGGAGCCCGTTCGTTACTCTCGCCGGCTCAGCTCAGCCCCTTTCCTTGAATTTGTTAAACGCTGATAGGTTGGGGGGCAGAGGAGGGGAAGGGGAGCACAAAGGAGCTTGCACCTCTCCTTCCCCTGCTGACACTGTCCTGGGCCTTCCTCCTCTGACTGATACCAGGGCGCCTGGCTGGGCGTGAGAAACAGGGATTTTCAAAGTGGCCAAACTCCCCATCTGGGCACAGCAGTCCCTTAGGCTCCGTCAGAACCCCAATCTTAGCCCTGAATGTTCAGGAGCAGGGCCTAGGGAGGTGGCCGTTCCCCTGTCAGTCAGCGACAGCTGCCTTGGGCAGGGCGGAGAGAACTCGTTCCTAGGCAGCTGCTCAGAGCTAAGGAGCGAGCTGGCATTATTCACTATTGCTAGTGAGCTCTGTGCAAGACACAAATACTGAATCCCTGCCTGGAGGCTCCAGCCTAGGAGACTGGCAAATAAGCCGCTGAGAGGCTGTGAGCAAGGAGTAAATGGTTAATTCTCCTCCCTCATCTCCTCTGCTGGGGGTGTTTCAAATGCCCCAAGCAATGCCGGGACAACTGCTGGGCGAGCTCAGAAAGCTAGAAGAGGAGATGAATGCGTGTAAGGCCAGAAGGGTCCCCAGCGGATTGTCTAATCTGCCCTCCTGCCCAGCACAGGTCACAGGTGTCCCTCCGCTCACGGCCGCCATTGGCAGCTGCTTTGTTTAATTTATGAGGGACTAATAGCAGCAGCAATTAATTGTGTTTATAAAGCATCACCTGCAAAAGCACTCAGGCTGCTGCCCAGCAACCCTAACCCAAAGCCCCATAAGGAAGCCACACGCAGCGTAAGCAGCTCATTTATACTGCTCAGAAAAGCCATCGAGAGGCTCATCCGGCCAGGACACTTGAGAAGCACTGCTCTAGGGCACGAAGGTCTTGTCATCTCCCAGGAAGGAGCCCCCTATGCACCAGGCCAGCAGGAATGGGAGGCTCAGACTGGCACCCAGAGGGCTTCCCAGCAGTTCAAGTGCTGTACCTATTGGCATATAAATGTACATCCCCTTCTGAATCAGAGGCCAATGCCCTCTCTCCCTCGTCCCCTGCCTGTGTCTCTCAGCCATGGCTGAGCTGCGCTGCACAGCGGTGAACTCCTGCCTTTGGCAGCTTGTCCTTACCCTACAACCACAGCCGGTGGCTGGCCCTTGGCTGCATGTAGGGCTCTGAAGGCCTTGCTTTGGCCAACTCTGCTTCACTAGCTGGGGGATGGGGCAAGGCTGCAGCCATGTTCCCCTCTCGTTCATATGCCAGCGGATGTCATGTCTCGCAGCATAATCCCGGGCACATGTGCAGCTGTGGTAGAGACGATTCCCACACACCGTGATCTAAAGCAAGGACCTTTAATCTCCTTTGATGCCCTGCATCTCACAAGATGTGGCCCTCTCTCTGCCTAGCCTGGCTGACAACATGGCACATCATCTCTGACCCAGACAGGGAAATCCACCTGCCCCAGTGTCCCAGTTCCACGGGTCACAGGAGTTAAAACCACACAGCACCACCCCTTGTGGCTATGTGTGTGGTTTATGGTTAACATTTATTTGACCTACTTCTGTGAAGCTTTTTCCATCCTACTCTAGGATTTAGCTAACTAGGCAGCATGTGCAGAAAGAGTCTGAATTCCCATATATAAGGATACTGATTTTCCGTTTCTATAGCACCTTTTATATCAAATTATTTCAAAGCCCTTGACAAAGTTAAACCAATACAAACTATACACAGGAAACAGTTTATTTGCCACTAAAATGCAACCACCACTGGGATGGAAATCAGCTCCTGTTTGAGAGCAAACAGCTTCACGCTACCGTTTAAGGCAGTAAGTTGAAGATCATACTGCTTCCAGCCAAGGTTCTGACTGATTCTGTTCAGCAAAGAGCTCCGAGTACTTTTTGGCCAGATTTCCAATTTGAGTAACACACTGTCTCTCTGATTTCCCCCTGCTGTTTCAACTGGAAACAATATTCCTCATCACTTCCTCTCCTATAGTGTCGTACTGTATGCTGCTGAACAGCTGCTATGCTTCACCCCAGAAGTGGCTGCATTTCAGTGGTGGGCGAAGTGATTCCAGTGAGTCCAGTCTGCCATTCTGTATGATTTGTAAAGCACTTGGGAAGTTTGGGGGTTAGCAGGTGCTTTAGAGACATTAGGGGATATTACTGCCCTTGAAGAGATCCAGTCAGACTCTCGTTACTCCCACTTCCCTGTCTGTAATTTGCTTTAGGAAATGGACATTCAGTATTCGTCACCTGTTAATTATTAGCACTAAGCTGTGTGTCCTCCACATTCCTCACCCCTTTGCCACTTACATGGGAATGGAGACTCCAAAGGTTTCCAATGTGGCACCTCTCTGAGGAGCATGCAGGGCCAACAGACCCTTTCAGATCCCTCTGCCCTTCCTCGGTCCCCGCCTTGCCTCCCTGGCTGAAAACCTGAGCTGGCTGCCAGTAATTGAGAGTGATGTGTGCGCACACACGAATCACACAGGGCTTGGGGTTCGTGGCCTAATCAGCCACATTCAAGCTTCTTCCAATTACTGGCCTGGAAAAGCTCCTCACATGATCTGTAGGAGGCGGAACAAACTGCTGCTCTCGCTGGCTAGCTGATGAGCTGTGACACTGGCAGAGGATTTAGAGCTGGCAGTTTAGCTTGAAAGCATTCAATGCAACAGGACCATGTTTAAAGTCTGGTTCTGCTCAAGCCAGTGATCCAGAAAACATGGCATGTCAGTGCCCCATGTTTATCCCCCATCAGTGGCCCCTCAGCTTCAGACAGGTGTTCCCCGCTGCCGGCTCAGCCCGAGTGGTGGAGCCTCGACTGACCTAATCCCTCTGCTGCACACCATGGGCCCAGCCATATTGGTTCAGGAGGCAGCAGGGAGCTGGCACACCTGAGGCAGACAGAATCCAAGTGCCTTTTCCATGGCTAGGCCTGCAGGGCCGGCAGGAACAAAAACTATTGGCCACATTTTCAAAAGAGCTCAGCACCCAGCAGATCCCACTGGGGACCGTGGAGAACGCCTCCACCTCCAAACTGAGAACAATGGGAGTTGCTGAGAGTTGACCGCTTGTGCACTGGAGAAAAGTGAGACCTGGCACATTGAAATCAATGGAGCTGCATTCATGCAGGGGCTCATTTCTCAGTGGTAACCCCATTGCAGGCCAGTGGCATTTCCGGCTCCAGCACTGTAGGGAGTAGGTATGATTGATAAAGGCCCGTTTTCAGACTGCTGTGTAACTCTCAAAGCCAGCTAGGCAGCCAGCCATGCTCAGCAAAGGGCACTGCACCTTTGAAAGGATTTGTTAGTCTCAGGAGATGCCAGGGTCCCAGGAGCAGAAGAGGGTGTGGAGGCTGCTGCTGCAAATTGCATTCATTGCCGCGGCACAAGGCTGCCCTGCAGACGGCTGTTTATAGAGAACACTGTTCAGCAGCAAGAGATTTCAAGTTGCAATGGGGGAGGTTTAGATTGGATATTAGGAAAAACTTTTTCACTAAGAGGGTGGTGAAACACTGGAATGCGTTACCTAGGGAGGTGGTAGAATCTCCTTCCTTAGAGGTTTTTAAGGTCAGGCTTGACAAAGCCCTGGCTAGGATGATTTAACTGGGACTTGGTCCTGCTTTGAGCAGGGGGTTGGACTAGATGACCTTCTGGGGTCCCTTCCAACCCTGATATTCTATGATTCTATGATTCTATACTAGAGCGAAGGCTGCTAGAGAAACTTCACGGACCAGCGCAGGGGCAGGAGGGAGTCGGAATCTTTCTGCATTCCTCAACATCATCTCAATTCACACACAGCTCTGGATTGGCACCCAGGTAATTTTCACAATGGTGAATGAGTAAATCCCAGTCAAGGACAGAGACCAGCCTCTTCACATTGTGTTCTTGTGGCCTGGAGGGCCTCCCCAGCCATAAGCAGGTTCTCAGCTGGGGTGGGTGCAGCTCCAAGGAAGTCAATGGAGCTGGGCCCACTGTGCAGCAGAGAATCTGGCCATATGTTTGAGGGGAGAGGAGTTAATGGGTGTAATAATTTCCATGCCCTCAACCTTCATTACTTTTCTTATCGCAATTATGGCCTAGTTACAAAAGGGTGCGTGACAGACTATTTCCCTGAGGGGAACAGGGGTGTGTGCGTGCGTATGTGCACATGCATGTGTGTGCGTGTGTGTGTGCACGTGTGTGTTTTGTGGGGGTGAGGATTGGAATTCCTTTCCCTGTCAGTTTTGAAACTGCTGTGGGAATCAGCACAAGAGCCGCTCCTCTGAATAAGGGGTCTCGGTCCATTACAGCTGCTCTTCCTGCAAACAGTCCATGCATAGTCAGAGAGTGTTTTCCCCAAATCCTTGTTAGGTTGCCCCAAGCCACTAACCACACTCCGTGCTACATAAAACTTGACATTTTTCATGAGTTATGTATGTAACAAGTTGCTTGACTCGTGCTGTAATCAACAGCAAAATCATGCAGCAGCCGGAGTGAGATCCATCCCTTTAAAATAATAAAGAAGCGAGGCTCAGTAATTGGTAGGGTTGCTTACTGACTTTTGAAGAGCTCACTGGAACTTCCACCTTCTAATCCCCAAGTGACCTGCATTTCCCAAGACCCAGGAACCAGGCCTCACATGGCCTTTAAACAATGCTGCGTTTCCTGACACTTCCCCACCCCACTGAAGCTAATTGGCCAGACCTAAAAAGTGCAAGTGTCCAGGAGTGCTGAGCTACAATGCTGAAATTATTCCACGCAGCGAGCTTCACAGCTGATGTGCTTCAGCGGAGTAGCACTGTCAGGGGATTGGAAACAGATGTGCACATCTTCTCTCCAGAGTCATGGGAAAACCCAGGCCTGTCCAGAGACTGGAATTGCCTGGTGGACAGCAGAAACAGCAGTGACTGAGCTGCCCGAAGGGAATATCCTGAGAAGTGCCAAGAGACCACAAGGAAAACAGGAATAGCCGTGTAGGACAGGCGAGTCTCCAAAGAGTGTCACTCAGAGTGACCCAGTCTAAGCCACTCCAGAGGAGAAAACGCAAACTTAGTAACCTGTAGCTCTATCCAGCACTTCCGGTGAAGGATCATGTGGAATGGGGGGACAGTGGGAAAAAGCCTCAGGCAAATAATTCTTAAGCATTCAACGCCCAGCTCCAACTGGATGGCATTCGTGACCCTTTTGTATCTGCGTCCCACAAAGGAAGACTCAAGGAGCTTGGCTTGTTTAGCCTAACTAAAAGAAGGTTGAGGGGAGATATGATTGCTCTCTATAAATATATCAGAGGGATAAATACAGGAGAGGGAGAGGAATTATTTAAGCTCAGTACCAATGTGGACACAAGAACAAATGGATATAAACTGGTCACCAGGAAGTTTAGACTTGAAATTAGATGAAGGTTTCTAACCATCAGAGGAGTGAAGTTTTGAAATAGCCTTCCAAGGAAAGCAGTGGGGGCAAAAGATCTATCTGGCTTTAAGATTAAACTCGATAAGTTTTTGGAGGAGATGGTATGATGGGATAATGGGATTTTGGTAATTAATTGATCTTTAAATATTCATGGTAAATAGGCCTAATGGCCTGTGATGGGATGTTAGATGGGGTGGGATCTGAGTTACCCAGGAAAGAATTTTCTGTAGTATCTGGCTGGTGAATCTTGCCCATATGCTCAGGGTTTAGCTGATCGCCATATTTGGGGTCGGGAAGGAATTTTCCTCCAAGGCAGATTGGAAGAGGCCCTGGAGGTTTTTCCCCTTCCTCTGTAGCATGGGGCACAGGTCACTTGCTGGAGGATTCTCTGCTCCTTGAAGTCTTTAAACCACAATTTGAGGACTTCAATAGCTCAGACATAGGTGAGATTTTTTGCAGGAGTGGGTGGGTGAGATTCTGTGGCCTGCATTGTGCAGGAGGTCAGACTAGATGATCATAATGGTCCCTTCTGACCTTAGGATCTATGAATCTATGAAACAGAGGGGCTGTCAGACACTGCAGCACAAAGGCTGAGGCTAAGGTCAACTGCTCGGATATTCATGAAAGCTGCCTAGAGCCAGCACAAGGGCTAGGGACCACCTATGTCCCACTACATCCCAAAGTGCCTAGGCCTGGTGGGATTTTAGCAGCGTCCCGGCTGTGATCTGTCCCCCGACCCAGCGGTGAATTCCACTCAAATTCTGAACTGCAGATTTAACCGTGATATTAGACCACTGACATTCGAGCTGCCCTGGTTAGCTGCACCACGTCCAACATCCGAGTTCAAACTCCAAACACTGCCCACAGCCCACTGGGGAGGGGAGCAAGTCCCCAAACCATGAAGAGAATTTTCCTAACAGTTCATGGATGAAGGAAAAAGGAGGCAAATATTTTGCTCATCTCTGTCCTCCCAACTCCTGAGCAAGGCTAGTGCCAGCGCTGGGCTTGGGCTCAGCATTCCTTGGCTCCCTCAACAAACACAGGACAGAGTTCAAAGGCTGCTGCCAGCTGCAGCTTCCTCTGCGACAGATGTCTTTATAGCAGCGGCTCGTAGCATGTCCTTTGCCTGAGAGGTCACTCTCACTGGGCCAGGTTCAGTCACGGATCTCAGTGGTATTATGGCAACTTGCAGCGGGGCTGGAGAGAGCCCTCTGCCTTCATATCATACATCAAGCAGTCTGTGAAGTGCAAGATGAAATTCAATGAAGCAAAGTATAAAGTACTTCGCTTTGGAAGGAAAATCAAATGTACAAGTACAAGATGGGGAATAACTGGCTAGGTGGCAGTACTGTGGACAGAGTCTGGGGGTTAGAGTGGATCCCAAACGGAATAGGAGTCAGCAATGTGATGTGGTTGTGAAAAAGGCTAACATCATTCTAGGGTGCAGTAACAGGAATGTCGTATGCACGACTCGGGCGGTGCCTGTCCTGTTCTGCTCAGTGCTGGTGAGGTCTCAGCTGGAGCACTGTGTCCAAGCCTGGGCGCTGCACTTTAAGAAAGATGTGGACAAACTGGAGAGAGTCCAGAGGAGAGCAACAAAAATGATCAAAGGTTGAGAAAACCTTACCCATGAGGAAAGGTTAAAAAACTGGACATGTTTAGTCTTGAGGAAAAAAACCTGAAAGGGGACCTGAAAACAGTCTTCAACTATGTTAAGGGCTGCAATAAAGAGGACCATGATCAGTTGTTCTCCATGTCCACTGAAGTTAGGACAAGAAGCAATAGGCTTAACCTGCAGCAAGGGAGAGAGAGGTTCGATATTAGGAAAAACTCTCTAACTCTAGAGGTAGTTCAGCTCTGGAACCAGCTTCCAAGGGCGGTTGTGGAATCCCCGTCATTGGAGGTTTTTAAAACCAGGATGGACAAACTCCTGTCAGGGTTCGTCTAGGTTTTCTTGGTCCTGCCTCAGCACAGGGGGCTGGACTAAATGACTTCTCAAGGCCCCTTCCAGTCGGACATTTCTATGACTGTGAGGACTCTGTCCTGGCTCACTCTGGCTCATCCCAGAGCAAAATCTCTGGTTTGGTTAACCTTAAGGGAGAATCTCTCTCAGCTGACAGCAGAAACAGAGCTTAGAGCCTCCCACCAGGGGTGAGCAAGACTTGTACATATGTCCCCTCCTTGGCCAAAGCATCCGAGTGCCCAGGCATGGAGCGCTAACTGTCCCCAGCACAGCCCACAAGTGAGCACAGGTGGCAGCAGCAGGCGCGTGCTGAGCTGTGGTAGACAGGAGAGGGAGGTCCCAGCTTCTAACTGGGCGCCAGTGTGAGGACTGGCTCTGGATCTGAGGAGCTGTGGCTGCCCAGAGTAGCAGATCTACAATGAGCATCAGCATTATCAGTGCTGAGTAGAGATGGACCTGAACTTCCAGGAAATTTTGGTTCGGATTCAAATGTCAAAGCTGGCCCAAGTCCACAACCCTTTCTAGCAGAGAGATTAAGCACAGCAGAGTATTAAATGAGGAGCCACTTCCTGCCAAGTCTGGCAAACTAACTTTAAGTCTTGTCCTCAGAAGAGAGATAAAACCCTCAGTAAACAGCTGGAATATGCATGTAGCCCACTTGTCATCCAGTCTGATCATCATCTGCTGGACAAAGCTTGCTGAAGTGGTGCCATAGCAACAGCCCTTATGAACTGCGCTGCTCAGCATAAACGAAATGCACTGACCTTTTATCTCAGACTGGGGAACGCCGATCCCAAACCCGCCTTGGCCAGCAGACCAGTCTCCTAGCAGCTGTTGGGATTTTCATGCCCTTGCCATTCCACTGAATGTTACGATGGAGGATCTTTAAGAACGATGTCAGAGTGTTTCAGGG
This sequence comes from Dermochelys coriacea, assembly GCF_009764565.3. Lineage (NCBI taxonomy): Eukaryota > Metazoa > Chordata > Testudines > Dermochelyidae > Dermochelys > Dermochelys coriacea. The sequence goes on along the minus strand of NC_050083.1, from coordinate 23,881,370 downwards.
AGGAGGGTAAATATTCCTAAGCTTTTAAAATGTATTTAATTTTTACAAAAGATAATGTGGACAATTGATGGCATGTGTGGTGTGTGTGCACACGTATGTGTGTGTGTGTGTGTGTTTCAGTGTGGGGAGGTTAATGTTGGTGTTTGAGTGAGGCCCTGTGTGTGTCTGTGCAGGCCTGAATCAGTAAGTGCTTGTGTGTGTAGCTGAGAGTGTGTGCAGAACTGTGCATGTAGCTGGGAGTGTCTGTAGGGCAGTGTGTTGGAGGGGGGATGTGTGTGCTCTGGAAGGAGGTTGATGCAGCTGTGCATGTGCAAACATGTTTTAAAGGCAGGGATTCATGGAAAAGGGCTGAGCTGAGCTTGGCTGCACAGACCCAACAGCCGGGGCCTTTCAAATCGACAGTGTCTAGTGCACTGGGCTGCAGTGCAGGGCACTCACCAGTGTGACGGGAGCCAAGTGTGGAAAGTCAAAAATGCATCTGCTTGAAAATCTTACAAAGAGACTGGAGCCAAAGCAGTGCTCAGAAGAGTAAACAAGGGGCGGATCATGCAGAAGAGTCTGAGACTTGGGAAGGCAGGGATGGTGCCCAGGCTGGGGAAGTAATACTCTTTAAAATGTGGACATGAGAAGTGGACTGGTCTCCCAAATGCTGTAAATGGGTAACATCACCTGGGATGAGGAGGGGAGGGGACTTTGGCCTGGAAGCAGGAATAAGGAGCTATGGGTGGCAGCTAGGGAGACTGGGACAGGGATGAGGATCTGAAGCTGCTTGACTTTGAAAAATTTTAAAGTAGTTTTCTGTACGCGATATATAATAACTTTACAAACAAGCACATGGTAACCAATAAAGCTATCCCTATTGGGGTCAATCCATCCCCAGAGTAACCGCACAGAAGCCAGTGGAGTTAATCCAATGGCAAATCTAGCCGTACTCCATCTTCTTTGGTACCTGGCCATGGCTTTTTGGCCCCCTCTCCTCTGCTACATGCCATTGACAGCCATCCAGTTACCTGTTCTACTGAATTAAAAGAGCCAACCCACCCTTGTTGGGCTAGTGCATGGCGCGCCCAGTCCTGCATCCATGCTTGGCCGAGCACCCCACGGCAGTGCTCTGGCAGTGGGATGATGGCTGGTGCAGGCCCCTAAGGGCAGCAAAGCAAAGCCGCAGCGTTCCACTGCTGCCCTTGAAATGAATGTACATTGTGCCCAGTGTCCGGCTCGTTCTGCTCCTCTTGCCGCTGGGCACCGGGTGTCAGAAGGTGACTGAAGTGATGTCTCCCTCGCTGGGCAGCACCCAAGGGCAAACAACGGCTGGATAATGGAGTGCCTGGGTGCTGAGCAAAGACACCTTCTCACCACGTTCGTGTGGCAGGAGCCAACCGCCAGCGGGATCGGTGCTGGAGCAGATTGCCTGTTCCATTTCCAGGGGACAGCCCAGCGAGGGTTTGCTGCTGTTTCACACACAAGCCCCAGAGGCATCACATCCGCCAGACAGTGCCAACGGGCTGCTTCCCTCTAATCTCACATTATGTGAAACTGCTCTAGGGTGTGACTCCAAGCACTCTGTTTGCTTAAATGATTTAAACTGCTGAGGCAGTAAAGCCAGGACATAGTGCTGGAGACAACACTGCGATGACAGGGTCACCATCTAATGCGGCTTCATTGTCCCTCATTACATGTGACTAAAATCTACAGACATTGTGTATCCAGCTTCCACCAATGCCACGAGCTCTTACTACGGGAGAGAACATTTACAGGAACACTCGCATTAGGTCCGTGAGTGCATGGGGGACCAAACGACCCCAAACGGTGTGAGCTTTGTTAGGGGCTTTGCTCAGAAAGCTGCCTGACCTAAATCCTATGTAGCACAGACGGCAGTGCTGGCTGTTTGACCAAGGCATGGCTCCTTAGGGGAGCAAAATCACAACGCACCTATCTGGAGTTCTCCTCTAATGCCTGGCTGAGAAAACAGTGAAAGCCTGTACTGCCGGCTGCTCTCACAGGTGCCGAGCAAAGGGAGGGTAACTCACACTGGTAATAAGAACTGAACTCACCTGTGGGACAGGAATTCTAAGGGGTGTGTGACTATAAGGTAATAAGAGCCCTTTCCAAGACACTGATTATCATTGGGGGAGTAGCCCCTAAAGGCCTCAGCCAAGCTCAGGGCCCCCTTGTGTAAGGTATTGTACAGACACACAGGCCCTGCTCTGAAGAGCTGACAGTCTGCAGAGACTATTGAGACAAAGGGTGGGGGGAAAGGTGCATTATTCTCCCCATGCTACTGATGGGAAACTGAGGCACAGAGTGATTAAATAACTTGCCCAAGGTCTCACAGGGAGTATGTGGCACAGCTGGGAACAGACCTGGGGTCTCAAGACCCAGTACAGGCCCTTCACCCCAAGATCCCCCTTCCATCAGACCCGTCCCTCCCTTGTGAATGTCTGCAGACCAGGCGGGCAGGAAGTAGGTGTTTGGAAGTCCTTCAGATTTCTGGGCCCACCCATAGCAGGTGATGTGACATGGACAGAGGCAGATCCATGAACAATATACAAACCTCAGACTCACTGGAACTCTTTCAGCCTATCTCCAGGCAGGACTCATTAAAACAGCCAGAGCAGGGTTCAGATCCTAAGTAGGCAGTGGCCTTATTGCTATGACTCAAATGTAGAGCCCTTCCCTATTTCCATGCCAATCTCACCATGTTTACACTATCACTGAGATCATCATGGCCAAGAAATTGTAACCCAGGGATTACTTTCCCCTGCGTGGTTGGGTCTTCCAGTCCAGCACAGAAAATGTCTGCAAGATTCCCACAATCTCTAGTAAACAAACTGCAGTGCCAGGAGCTTTCATTCATTAAACAGAGGCAAAATGTTTCCTGTGTTTTGCATTTCAAACAAGCCTCCCCCTTTTCATCTGGAAACCCCAGAAAAGAGGAGGACAGTGGGGGACATGTCACTGGCTAGAATGAAACCATCAGGTTGACGGGACAACTGTAAATTTTAGGTTTCAGAGTAGCAGCCATGTTAGTCTGTATTCGCAAAAAGAAAAGGAGGACTTGTGGCACCCTAGAGACTAACAAATTTATCTGAACATAAGCTTTCGTGAATGCATCCGATGAAGTGAGCTGTAGCTCACGAAAGCTTATGCTCAAATAAATTTGTTAGTCTCTAAGCTGCCACAAGTACTCCTTTTCTTTTTATAAATTTTAACAAGATCTAATAAGCCCCTTGCCAGGAGTGTAGCAGGAGGAGGACAATGGCAGAGGGGGAGAGATGGGATAACACAGTTGGTCAATGAGATTCTTTTACACAAACACAACTTCTCAAGGTTCCAATATTTTCCTTGTGAGTGGACCTCTGCCCTCCCCATGGCAATGGGGACTGTTTATACAAACAGCCCTGACGATTCATAATCCCGTGGAGGGCTGTTTCATCCTTCCTGGCACAAACGGCCAGTACTCCTTCCACTCTCTCAGAGGTTATTTATTTTTGCTTTAATCAGCATTGTCCATCATCTCACATGGGGGCTTGACTGACGTGGATCAGTTTGCACGTGCGATCCCGCCAGAGGCCGGCTTTCCTCCCAGCGCTGCACACTCAGTGCCAACAGGGTACACTGGGAGCTCCCGTTTTTCCAGCTTAGAGCCCATTTCCAACACCAAACAGAGCTGAAACTAACGAATACCCCTGGAACATCTGGATCGGATCCCGCCCTTTGTCAGGATGGATGTGATGCCTCAATTAACATCTCCAGAGAGGAACGACTTCAGCTTCCTGTACTAAACCCACCCACTCTCAGGGGAGGAATGGAGCAGCAGCTCTTGGCTCTCACTGCTGGGCTTGGCTGCCCTTGCTTGCTACTAGATCTTCTTAGCAGCTTTGTCTTTCTAGGGTGAAATTCATCCCCGAACGGAGAGCCAAACCAGCCATCACACTTCAGTGGTCCCTAAGTGAGGCACAGGCCTCCCGCTGGCCCCCCGGCCCAGGAGCGAGTTTAGTGAGTTATTACTTGCATTACAAGAGCACCAGAGGACCCAGCTGAGATCAGGACCCCACCGCGCTAGAGACACTATGTAAGAGATGGCCCTGCCCAACGGAGCATTGCCAGCAGATGTCTGTAATGTACAGCTGGCCACAGCCATCACCTCTAGTGCTTTTTAACCTGTATTTTAGCAAATTGCTCCCTGGATCGGAGCCCCCAAGCTCTCTCTGGCTGAGAGACACAAGGGCCACTTGCCAGGTGCCCAAGGGCTGCACCAAATTTGCAGCAGCCCTTCCTTCCATACCTCAACACAGGCAATGGACAACATTGTTCAGCTCACGTCAAGATGGAGTTCGGCACACTGGGCCCTGTAGCTTCCGCTGGGCGCACCTCTGGCAAAGAGAAGGGGGACTGCAAGCGATGCCAAGGACCCTTGTAGGCTGCTTCTGGCTGTGCTTTGGCCCCCTCTCCTTTTGCTGTGTAAACTGCTTCTGGGTAGGGAACCGGGCATTCTGCTTTCCTTTACATAGAAACCAAGGCTTTGCCTTTTAAACAGCTTCCTTAAACAGGAACCATGTGTTCTATTTATACAAGGCCGCCCTATAAACAAGGAATCCTTAAAAAAACCCAGCTCTCTGAAGTTTATTCCGCAAAGGTCACTCAGCTGCAGTGCATTGTACCCACCCGGGAATCCATCTCTGAGCACAGCTCCCTCCTGGTCACATCGCCCGCTCAGAGGTGTCTGGAAGGCTGCAGTGAGCACTTGCAGAGGGGCTGAGCTCAGCTGATATCACTATAAACCTGAACCTTGTGTTCAGATGGTTGTATTAAAGACCCCCCTCTCCCTGATAACATGCAGATACGTTGTTAAACCATAAGGGCCCTGACAGAAGCAGATGCCATTTCTGCTGAAGCTAGTGGGAGCCAAACCCAATTGCACAAATGAAAAATGTGGCCCAACTTTTTTCAACAACGAACATTTGGGGAGTAAGCAGTGCCGCTGTTGGGCCCAAACCATTCCTTCTGAGAGCCAGCCGCAGACCGCTTATTTCCTATAGAACCGGCACATATGACTGAAAAGAACTGAGCCAGACAGCAAGTCTGGGAAGCCACAGACATGTGGAGTAGGATACTCTCCCATGCCACTTACTTCAAATGACTTGGGTGGTTAATGGGAAAAACTAAGGTGTCCTGCATGGGTGCAGGTGTTTTTAGCCAGCTGTCATCCCTGGTGGCAAGGGAATCCCAGGCTGGATTTATGTGCCCAGGAACAGAAAAAAAATGATACTCAGATTCACATTGAAACAGAAGGAGGGAGAGAGTGTGCCCTGGGCAGGGTTCCCTTGATGGGAAGGTGGAGCAATTGCAAAGTCAAGCTGTTCAAACTGACAGTGAAGAAAGAGAAGCAACTCAGGCTCTGACCCCTACATGTTGTTCGCTTGGCTGCTTGTATTATTTGCTGAGGAAAAGCCAGCAGACAATGTAGCTGTGTTGAAAGAAACCCTTCTGCAACGCCTCTCACTGCAAAGCCAAAGAGAATGGGCAGTCGGAAAGGCCTCCTGGGTGTGCAAGGGGTCTATAGACTGGACAGTGTCCAACTAATTTTAGTGAGAAGTTCTCATCCTTTTTGATCCCTGCACTTCACTATCGCACCATTCCCCTCCCCACCCGCCGCTCCATCTTTGTGGCTTGTTTATTCCTGAATAGAGATGCTCCAACAGTAACAGTGGTATCACATGAGACATGGGTAAGAGCTTGGGTAAGAACAATGCTTTGTCCTGTGTCCTCTAGACATGAGAATCTGGAGGCTTTCTGGTGGATTTTTGTTACGTGGGATGTAAATTCTCCATCCTGTGTAAATGTCAGAGCAATGCAGCTGGAAGTGGATCTAACTAATCGGTGCCCCCTCTTTACTGTGTGCCACTCATTGCTGCAGATACCTACAATGTTGCCTTCTTCAGCAGAAGACCAGATGCCCCTCACTCTGGAGAAGTTACAGGTGGGGAGCTCCACTATATTTAGGGTTCTCCCCTTTCTACTGCAGGGTTGGCTGGAGGACTCTAGTGAATTAGCCAAGTGGTGTTTAGGTTCTGCAGCCTTTTAGTATCAGTCCTCAGCACAGACATTTAAGAGACGCCATTACTTTGAGAGGCACCCTTAGCAATGAAATCTCCCCCAGCTTCTTTTATTTCACAGGCAGGGGACTGCCTGAAAGGAACAAACACTGTATTGACACTTCTGTAGCATAAAGACAAGCAGTTATACTCCCATCCTGTGCATCTGTGGGCTGCTGGAAGGATGTTCTCGTGTGGTGGAAACCATGTCATTCTCCTCTTTCACTTCCACCTCCTACCCAGCATTCATACACAGGCTTGGCACAAACCGTTCAACGCCATGTCGTCATGGCCACCAGCGACTCTGAGAGCGACTAAGAGCAACAGAGGCATGTCAATGACACCAGAAGAGGCAGCAGCACCACCCTAATTTGCATGGTGTCCTCTGGCCGTTCCCCAGGGCTGCAGAGCGCAGGGAAAGCTCAGGCCATTTCTCACCGGTACACATGGGGCAAGACCCTCCAGACTCACTCCATCTGCCTGCCTTGGAGAAGAATCCCTCTTTTGTGCTGGGCATAAGGAAGCCAAATGTTACAGAGAAAGAGAATCTGCTAAGTGCAGCCAACTTCGAGTGCCTGGATTCCTTAAAGAGGAATCTGGAAAACTTCCCTGTTTATACACCTGCCATCTTTTGACTTATGCCTCAGAGGATGAGGTACCCAAGAAGGCAGCTTGGACAACTACATTTATTCCTGAAGCCTGGACTAAATCCTGGCTATCTGCAAAACATCTGTAAGTGACACATCTGGTTACCAGCTGGCTAGCCAGAAAAATACTGCACAAGCTGAAACACCTGAGTGCAAGACAGGCAAGTAGTATATGCACTGCTACACATCCGTGTGCAAAGCCTGCCACAGGCTAACCTACTCCTTGCATGAGGGGGGCATGCTGTTTCTTTTGAGATGCTGTGGGCACTTGAGGAAGGACAATATTTAAATCCTAACCCATCTCCCATGTGGCTGGCCAATGACTGACTCCTATTAAAACCACATGAGAAGAATATTCTTATGGCTGCAGTTTTCAGCTTAATTAACTTCATATGAAAAGCAATGGAAGTCCTCAATAAACAGCAGGATGGGATTTTCAAAGGCACCTTTGGCAGTTAGGTGCACACTTCACCAGCGTGTGGGTGGACTCTTTTGAAAAACTCATCCAAAGTCCCTATTCCCTCTTAAACAACCCCCGCAAGCCCAAGTTAGCAATGTTCCAGTCACTTCAAAAAGAAAAGATGCCAGTACTAGCTGTACTTTAGCTTGATGACATTAATTGTTCTGGGAAGATCTTTGGCTCTTGTAATTCTCCTCAGCAGTGCCGGGATTTCTGTAATGACTCTGCCGCTTCGCACAGCTTCTTGTGGCGTAGTTGTTACGTCCTGGGCAGTGGATTGGAGCAGTGTCCGTGTACAACAGCAGCTCCTTAAGAGTGACAGGCAGTGGGAAAGCCGGAGAACAGCATGCCTGGTATTCACGTCTGGCTCCTCTCCACACAGACCTTTCCCATCTCCAGTGCTCTCCCCGTCCCCCAAGAGGAAGTGTTTCAGGAAGCAGGCTATTCTATTTTGACCTTAAAAGGGTCTAATAACAGAGCTTACAACTGCAGACCCCAACTATAAGGCAGTGGTTCTCAAGCTTCATTGCACCGTGACCCCCTTCTGACAACTAAAATTACTATACGACCCCAGGGACCGACCCCCTTCCGACAACAAAAATTACTGCACGACCCAAGGGACCAAAGCCTTGGGTGGTGCTCAGTCTTTGGCCCCAGCAAATTTAAGCCAGGCCTGGCGACCCCATTAAAACAGGGTTGGGACCCACAGTTTGAGAACCGCTGTACTAAGAGATCCTGGTACGTTCAAACCCAACAAATGTCCCCATCTTAACATCTAACGACCAGCTTCTCAGTCTTTTTTTTACATCTTTGCACATGCAAACTGAGTAGCCGCTATCTCCAGTTAGACAAATACACACTTGACAGACAAGCAGCCGCTATTCTGATTCTAACTCTGTTTGGAATTTGGTCTCACACCAAACATTCAACTCCACATTCTGTCCTCTATGGATGTCAGGATGTGCACACACTCCTTTCATTCAAGCTTGTGCTGGTGGCAGTAAGATTAAATGTTTGCTAGGGCCAAATCACTGCAACAAAGAGTTCGCCTCACAATTCTGCACAACCAGCAGCACGCATGTTTTGTTAGCGGGATTATTTTCTTGGAGTTCAATTCCAGGCACAGTTTGTTTAAGCAGCTTCCAACATTTCTCTTCTCTCCCCATCCCACAAGAAAACTTTGTGTGAGCAGGGCGTGTTGTTTCACAATCAAAGAAAGCTCATTCCATACTGCCTAGGCTTGCTGTGTCGGGGACTTGTGAGCTCTTCACACAGCCCCAGGATTTCACTTAAACTGAAGAAGAATGTCTAGCCTCCACAATGTTATTTTTTCAGAGGAAGATGGGGGTTCTGGAGGCCAAGGTCAGGGATCAGGGATGCACTGTATTTCTCCGTGAATGACCTTGTGTGCGGCTTATGCTTCCAAGGCAGCTGGACAGCTCCAGAACTTCTATTGGTCACTTGTGGCACCTTAGAGACTAACAGATTTATTTGAGCATAAGCTTTCGTGAGCTACAGCTCACTTCATCGGATGCATCCGATGAAGTGAGCTGTAGCTCACGGAAGTTTATGCTCAAATAAATGTGTTAGTCTCTAAGGTGCCACAAGTCCTCCTTTTCTTTTTGCGAATACAGACTAACACGGCTGCTACTCTGAAACCTATTGGTCACTTGTGAGCCACAAAGAGGTCCCAAGATGTGTTACAAGGTTTTCCTTCCCCACAAGGGGCTGAGCCTATCAGTTTTCCTTCAGAGCACAATTAAGGTCATCAAGCTAAAGCACAGCCAAGATTTGCTTCTGTTCTTTTTGAAGTGACTGGAACATCCTCACTCAGGGTTTCCTACGTGCATTTAGGAGCCAACAGACCATGTGTGTGCAAATGGCTGCCTTCCTGGGCTTACTCTGGACTCTCTTGCACTGGGCAGCCAGAAACCTGCACCCTGCACTCCCTGAGTGACTCCATACCACCCCTTAAGTGTCTGAACATCATCCCTCCAGCACCACAGCTGCTCTTTGAGCCGGGGCAGCAGGAGCTGCTGTGCAGATATAAAGGAAGAAGGTCTGCTGGGCTGGTGTGGGTCTCAGCACAAACCCAGGACAGAACGAATACAGAATGGCTCAAAGCGCAGCTTTGGCCAGTCACGCGAGCCTGATGCAATGCCATTCAGACAAGACAGCATCGAATGAATCCAGCCAAAGGCAGAATCTGATTCCCAGTGATAGGGCACGGGGCAAGTCATGCTTCATGTGAACTTGCTCATGTGGGTGCCCAAGGTGGGATGAAAAGCAGCGGAATTGCCCTGATTCGGCTGCTCGGGAGAAGGCCGCATAGGGGCATTTTATGCCAGGGCTCAGACTTTCTGGCAGCTCTTTCTGGGGCAGTGCAGGGAGTGGTGAGGGTGGGAACGATGGGGCTACCAACTATGTGGCGCCATTAACCCCAACCACTGCCTCTTTCTCAAGCTTTGTGGGTGGGTGAGAAGCGTTTGGCTCACAGCTGTCTTTGGCAAGGCAACTACTAAATCCCATTGCAATTCACGGGTCCCAAATCTGCACTTTGGTGATTCAGTCTGAACAGACTGAGAACTGAAAAGTGAAAATGGCCCGGCATGAACACCGAGCGGGGCAGGCGGGGGCTCTGGGGGGGAAGCTGGCCCTGGGTATATAAAGGGCATGATAACGTCACAGATTGTTCATTAGGGTCTCAGCTCATCTGGTTTGACCTGGGAAGCGCAAAATACCCAGCCCCGAGGGATGAGAGAAGTGAAGTCAGAGCTGCGAGGGGACAGCAAGAAGAGCCTTTCTGCGTCTTCGTGTGAATTATAAACACGTTTGTCTGTAAAGCCCAGGCACCCCGTGTTTAGTTAGGGATTCCTGGGGGTCCCCCCTCTTTTTCGGTTGTTTGCCCTGGTCTGTCCCTTGACACGGAGCAAAGGCCAGTTCTCCATCCACTGCATCCCGCCTGCAGCCACCCCCCAAAGCCCCTAGCTCCGAGGAGCAGCGCCAGCTTCCCGGCGCCCAGTTCTCAGCCGCCCCGGCTGCCGCGGCCCCTCGCCGCTCTGGGGGCACCGGCCCCGCGCGCGGCCGTGAGCCCGGCGCCCAAAGGCTGCGGCCGGGACACGCCCGGCTCCCTCCCGCGCCAGGGGCCCCGGGAGCCCCGGGTGGACGCACGCCGGGGACCTGCCCGCGGCTCCCCCCGCCGGCAGCGAGCGAGCGAGCGAGCGAGACCCGGGGGCTCCTCCCCGCGGCGCGGCACCGCCCGGCCCGGCCCGGCCCGGCCTCGCCCCGCGCGGAGGAAAAGGAGCCCGCGGCCCCCGCCCGCCCCGGCCCGGCCCGGCCCGGCCCGGCGCGATACCTGGCTGGCGGCCCGCGCCGCGGCGGCGAGCAGCGAGAGGCGCAGCACGGCCAGCCCGAGCGCCCCCATGGCCCGGCGGGGCCCGTCGCCCTCGGCCGCCTCGTGGGCTCTGCCCGGCCCCTTCCAGGCGGCTCCGTCGGGGCAGCGGGAGGAGGAGCCACGAGTGACAGCCCAGGGCGCAGCCCCTCCCGCCGCCCCGCCGGGCTCAGAGCCCGGCCCCCTGCCCGGCGCCCTTGGGCCCCCGTGTCCTCCCCTGTGCCCCGTGTCCCCCCCCGTGTCCTCCCCCTGTGCCCCGTGTCCCCCCTCGTGTCCTCCCCCGTCCCCCGTGTCCCCCATACCCCCTGTGCCCCGTGTCCTCTGTACCCCCTGCGCCTTGTGCCCCCGTCTCCTTCGTACCCCCTGTTCCCTGTCCCCCATCTCCCCCTGTGTCCTCTGTACTCCCTGTCCCCCCATGTCCTCCATACCCCATGATCCCTGTGCCCCCAGCGGCCCCTGCACCTTGTGCCCCCTGTGTCCTCCGTACCCCATGTCCCTTGTGCCCCCCATGTCCTCCATACCCCATGTCCCCTGTGCCCCCAGTATCTCCTGCACCTTGTGCCCCCTGCACCCTGTGTCCTCTGTGCCTTGTGCCCCCTGTGTCCTCTGTACCCATGTCCCCAGTACCCCCTGCACCTTGTGCCCCTGGTGCCCTGTGTCCTCTGTGCTCCCTGCGCCTTGTGCCCCCAGCACCCTCTGTCCTCTGTACCCCATGTTCCCAGTGCTCTATGCAACTAGAGCCTCCTGTGTCCCCTGCACCCAGTGTGCCCCAAACCCAGGCCTCCTGTGCCCCATGTCCCCTGCGCCCAGTGTCCAGCCAAACACTCTGGGAACGGGCAGCTCTGGGCTTTGGACCAGACAGGCAGACACACGCACACACAGGGAGGCAGGCCCTACAGCTGATTGGGGGGGGTGTCACCTCACCAACAGGACAGGACAGGATTGCCCCCAGCTCCAGCAGCTGTACCTGGGCTGAACTCCTTCCTGCTGCTTTTCTTGACCAGAGAAGCCCCCACCTCCATGGGGCCAATGCTGGTATCACTTTTGGTTCCAGGAGTAAGAGCTGAGACTCTCACTCCAGTCCCCACGGCCTGGAGTGACCAGGGACCAGGCTTTTGACCACCCAAGCCAGAGGGATAATTTGTGAGGGGCCAGGCTCATAATAGGATGGCTTCCCAATACTGGCTACAATTTGCCTGCCCCAAACTCTGATGTCATTCAAATGCTCTTTGCTCTCTATGGAGCATACTAGCTCTGCAGGAAGGAGCCTTTCTCCTGGGGAGCTTGTAAACTCTGCAGGAGCAAGAACCTCTGGGTGGAAATGTTCTTGCTAGGAAAGTTTTCTGCATTGAACCTTTCCTGTATAGCTCCAACAGAAATGTAGTGCCCCAGGGACATTCCTAGTGGAAAGGGCTTTGGGTTTGGTACCCCAGGTAAACCTAATATATGAGTTACACCCCATTATTGGCTTGATTGTTAGTGTATATATTAGGGTTAGAGGCTAACCAGGTCTTTTGCCAACAGGGGATGTGGTTGGAGATGCAGAGGATAAGTCTCAATTTTTCATCAGCTAGGGAAAGCTGTTCTGTTGACTCTCCCTTGGTCCCCCACATGTCCCTGTCCCCATCCTTGGTGCCAAGCAGGGAGAGGGATGCATTGCTGTGGTGTTCCCATCGTCCCCTAATAGACGTTGCATTTCAAGCCAGATGTTATTACTAACATGCAGTGGAGAAAATGACGTTTGTAGCAACTGTATCCGGAAAGCCACAGAACATCAGTTAGGAGGTGGGAGACCAACCTGAGTATGGGAGAGAGGCAGTAGGGCACCAGTCGTATAAAAATCTCTGGCATCTGTAACTAGCTAGATGCTGATGGAGCCAGAGGCAGTTGGGACAAACTCATCAGGCCAGAGCAACTTGATTACAGAATTATGAAATCAGCGGTTCATGGGAATGTGGTGGATGGTGTCTCTCAGGTGTAAAAAGACAGTGATACAATCTTATCTGAGAACTACATGCAGTGGTTCGGCAGTGACCCAGCTGAGCACTGTCACATGGAAGGAAAACTGACTCAAGGACCAGAAACAAAGGGTGACTGAAGCCCAACCTTGAATCTGGACCCATGGTTTCAGTGCAGCTTAGGCAGAGTCTTGCATGACCAGAGCCATAGGCGGAATGTCATAGCCATGTAGCAATAGGCTTTTTCACACCAGCTGGGATATTTCTGAACAAGGCTCTGCCAGGAATGGTCATAAATGTGGCTTTTTGCAAGTCCGGGTATTTTAAAAAATAGTTTATGTCCCTGATTCAGTCGGGTACTTAACGCAGGTGCCTAACTTCAAACCTGACTACACATACGCTCTAAGTTAGACACATGTTTAAGTACCATGCTGAACTGGGGCCTGAAACTATCAATTGACTGGTACTGGATGATTTTAGGCAATTTTATTTTGTTTCATGACAAACAACTTACTATGTATTGCAATATATTGTGCCATGTTTCTTTGTTTAGCTAACTTTGGGATTTTTGCATTTTTGCCATGATGCTCAAACATTTCCATTTTTTCTCACTGCAGACAACCAGCCTTGATAGTGCTAAACACCAATGTATAGAAGAAGAATAGACTAATAATACTTTGCATGTATCTACCGCTTCATCCACAGGGTGCTGTAATGATTGGCAGTAGGTCTAGTTTTATTAACATGCTCATTAATGACATGGTAGAGGGGGCAAATGGCACTTTAATTAATTTATAGTCAACATTGCTCATGACAAGAAACTTGTGGTTTTAGGTGAAATCAGGAAATGAATATTCTAAAAGATTTAGACTGCCATCTAGTGACTCCTTCGCTTATTTGCACTTTGCCATTGTGATTTTTTGGTCTGGCCAACAATTTTTGATATTTTTTGGAGAGTAGGGGTCAGAAAACTGATCATTTTTCAAAAATGGAATTTTGGGGGGAGGGGAATTAAAAATGTTCTGGTTTTCAATTAAATCCCAAAATTAAAAATATTTTAATTTTTAATTTTTTCCCCTATCCTCCCATTATCCTATCTCCCTTCTTCAGGGGCAAAATAGAAAATGAAAAGAAGGGAAGAAGGGGAAAATGGAAAAACAAAAAGCCATTTTTGAAACTGCAAATGTTCAATACACATTTTGAATGAATGACAAAGCACTCCTTTTTGAAACTTGCAAGATTTTAAAAAACCCTATTTATTTTGCAAGAACTCCCATTTTTTGACCAGCTCCAGTAATGTTGTGTATACATTTTTCCCGTTCTAGAATGGTTTGTGGGTTTAACTAAGAACCCACTGGTTCTTCCTTTTAAAACGTGCGGAGTTCAGGAATTGGGTGGTTGGAGATCTGAGGTGAAACTCAGGCTGAAATTAAAATGAGGCTTCCGTATGCATTTTGCTGCACCTTCCTCTAGTCTGACCTCCAGAGATGACATTGATGTTGTATTATGAACCAAACATTTTAACTGAGTGCAGCCATTCCATCTGTTTCTCAGAATGGGAAGGGGCATATTTGTCACACATGCTTCACTTGGCAATTAGAAGTATGCATTTTACTATTAAAAATGTGTGCGGCTAAAATGTAAAAGAGAGAAGTCACTGATTTTTTAACTCTAAAAATGCCATTGGAGACCTTCACATGCAATACTAATGCAAAGTCATTTGATTTTATTGTATTTTAAGTGGCTTCCTTTGGGAAGTAGCTATTTTGGAAGTATCTAACTAAAATCACCAATGGGCCCTATTCTAATTTAACTATTTATTGTCTGGGTTCTTGGAGGCTGGCTGCAGCTGGCTCTGTTCATTTCAGCCTGCTTTACATTTTAGCCAAGAAAATACCATCAGAGAATGAGTTCTCCATGTATTTGTTGTAAAAGCAAAAGCAGAATTTCCACCAGATTTTATAGCACATTAGAATATGAAGTGCTGAGTGCAAGAAATGACCCCCTCCTGCTTTTTACAATCAAGTGCATTTGGGAAGGATTCTTTTTCTTACATTATTCTGCAGAAAAATAAAAGTCATGTCAGACTTCCAGGCTTCCCAGGGATCCTTCCCCTTCTTCCCTGCAGAGGTGTTTATCTCCTTGTAACGTTGCTTTGCAACTTTTAAAAACAGATGTAGTGTTCCACACCAGAGATGGATGCATTTCAGTAGTGGGTGAAGTGATTCCTGCCTTATGTAGCATGTGAAATCTTTTGGGATGAAAAGTGTACAATCTTACAAATGTAAGATTTGTTTATATATTTATTTAGGAAACCTCCTCAAGGAATGGGATGAGCAATCCCTTTCTCAGAGAAGTAAAGGACACCTGATCAGCAATGGGGGCACCTGGTAATCTAATACCCAGAGGAGGTAACATCCAAGCGACATTGTGAACGCCACAAGTATAACTGGGCTCAGAAAGGAATTAGATAAATTCCTGGAAAATAGGTCCATCAATGGCTATTAGCCAAGCTGGTCAGGGACGTAAGACCATGCTCTGGGTGTCCCTAAACCTTTGACTGACAGGAGCTGGGACTGGCTGACAGGGAATGGATCACTAGAAATTGCCCTGTTCTGCTCATTCCCTCTGAAATGTCTGGCGCTGGCCACTTTCAGAAGACAAGAGCTGTCATACTGGGTCAGTATCCTGTGTTCTTTAGTGGAAGAACTGCAAGTGACAGTGGACTATGGAGGATCTTGTGCCTAAGGAAGTGAGTGCTTCATCCAGTTACAGCTCTTTATTTGCTTCTCTAGTCCTACCAGAGTTTACAGTGTTTTGGGATCTGACAATACCAAATCGGTTCTGTTCCAACTGGGAGTGTGCCATTTCTTGGCTTTTGTGCAGAATAGTCAAAGAACAGAAAAATCAAATGACAGAACCACAGAAATAAGGAATAAAAGGACACTAAGGTCATCTAGCTAATCCCCTTCAACCACTGCAGGATTGTTCCCTACTGTATGTTATTCAGTCCAGTATTTAATCACTTAGCAGTGGGGCATCCACCACTCCCTTTGGAAAACCACTCCACAGCCTAATAAATCTTGCTGTTAAGAAATGGGTCCTGGTATTTAGTGAACTGGGTTGTGTAGTTATTTGACACTCCAGCCCCACCTAATTCACTGTTTGCAAAGTTATACATATTTGTTCCTTTTAATTTTTCCTTATCAGTCACTCCCTCGCTCCTTGAATCATTTGTTCTCCTTTTTCTGGATTCTGTCCAATTTCTGGTATTAAAGTGCCTAGCAGTGAATGACTTATTTACCTTCAGCCTCACTCAGGGCTGGCCCTAGACCACATGGCACCCCATGTGAGGAGCATCTTTGGCGCCCTCCCATTTGTTAAATGTCTGAATACTTTACTTTTTATTACATTTGTAGCCCATTCCACAACTTTGATGCACAATTTGCATGTATGATTTATCCCTGTCATCAGGGATTCCCCCCTCCCAAGTTTTGTGAACTAGTTACATGCAGTGTTGCCTGTTCAGTGACTGTTCGGAAATTTGAATTGAAATTGAAACATTAATATACACTTTAAAAGCATGTACAGTGTATGATAAAATATGTGTATCTGAAAAAGTATAATAGATTTGAAAAGCATAAACATAAATTAGCTTCCTTATACAGCTGTTGTTTTTTTATGACAATGTCAGTGCATTCATGTTGGTGATGTTGGCCAACCTAATAATTTCAAATTATGATTTGTAAGCAAAGTCTAAATGAGCTCTCCCTGACAGCTAGTGATGAGCTGGGGGCTGGGGGGGAAAGTCTTCAGGACCAGATTGTATTTACATTCACACCTAATCTACCTAGGTATCCAGCAAACAGAGCTGCCTTACCCAAGTGATAGATTTTGGCTGGGGTTGGGTTACAAATCACCTGAATGTGTGCGGGGTGTGTGTGTGTGTGCGTGTGTGTTAGTGAAATGTTGTTGTTCTTATTGTAGGAGTAAAGGGCAGTAGAACTGGACGTAGCCTGTGCTGATTGAGGGTATCAGGAGAGAGGGTGGGGACAGGTGTTTTGCTTGACGGTCTGCCTGAGTCACAAGAACGATTTGATCTTCCCCTCTCCACTGTTTAAAGACAGAGCTGATTAGGCTCCATAGAAAGTCTTTTCTTTTGTTAAGTGACCAATACAGCTGAAATCAGGTCTAAGTGCTTAGACCTTCTGTGGGACAGTGTTTCTGTGGAAGAGATGGCCCAGCCTGCCCTAGCAGCAAGGTTCCCCCACTGAGAGCTCAGCTGAAATCACTGAGAACTGGGTGGAACCTCAAGAGACCAACTCGCAGAGGTCACAGGTGGCAGCAGAAGGTGACGGTGCAGGGCCATTGGCAACAAAGCAATGGAGTGAACGATGGCACAATAAACAACAGTAGCCAGAGCGAACAGTGAGCAGCTGGAGGAACGAGCAAGGTGCCTTCTTGCCCCCCATCTGTGAGGTGAAATCATGTGAAAGCACCTCTGAACTCTGAGTCTCCACTGACCAAGGACAACACCGGTGAGTGTTAAAGAGGCTGTTAAGAAGAGACACAACACAGTTCATGCGAATAAACATGGCTGTGGCATCATACTTTCTATTTAAGCAAGAGATACCACACACTACGAAGTGGAGGCCAATGTTAATGCATTGTCACTTGTTCATCCAGAAGTTGAATACTGGTTCTGAACAAGACCAGCAAATGCTCACGATCTTGCTGCAAGAAACTCAACTGACTGGCTAGAAGCATGTGGTACAACAGTAGAAAAAGTGAAGAACTCTCTCACCACAAAAAAAATGTGCATACATGGCTGATGAATGCACCAGTGCAAATGGGCATCAAGTATTAAGTCATTGTGTACGTTATCTTGATGTCAGTAGTAGGCCAGTAGATGCATTTCTAGATGTTCAAGTTATAGAAGACATATCAGTTGCATCTGTGACAGCCCACATCTTAGAAGAGTTAAATGCTTGTCAATTGGACCCCAAACAGATGACTGTTTATGCATTTGATGGAGCTGCAAACTTCTCAAGAAGACATGGTGGAGCACAAGCTTTGCTCAGAGAAAAGCTTAACCCTAATCTCTCCTATACACACTGCAGAGGCCATCTATTCCAACTAGCACTAGTACGAGCTGCAGATTCTTCAAAAGACATTTAAAAAGCTATACATTTAATGTCTTAATTATATTCTTTTTTCAGCAAGAGTCCAAAAAGACTGAATACCTTGGAAAATATAGAAGATACACTGGGACTGAAATTCAAATTAGTCCAACCTGGGAAAACCCTCTGGCTTTCTCATGAGCGATCCTTGGCTGTTGTGTTAAAATTATTCCAGCCATTATTACTGGCTTTGGAAAGTATCTACCCAGATGGGATGGATCTAAGTAGTGAGGCTGGTGGATTACTTTTGCTGCTACATTCAGAGAAGACTATTGCTATTCTCTCCCTTGTAAGTCTACTGTTGAAACCCATTAAACAATGCCATCCAGGCATCTTCTACAACAGTAGTAGATCTTTGTCCAGCAATAGAAGCTATATTTGGATCAATCAGAGAGCTATCCATTGAAAAAGTACTGAAAGAAGCAAAGACTTCAGCCCAGAAGTTGAGTAATGAAGGCATTTATATTGGATCCTTAAGTGAAGAGGACAAGAAGTGTTTGTTAAGACAACTGAAAAAGTACACAGACTTGATTCTTAAAAATCTACAACAGCGACTTATAGATTCTACTCAACTTCTATATAGCTTTTACAGATCCCTGTCCTATAAAACACTGACAGTTGAATGGAGTGAGGCACTACCAGCAATGGGGCTGCCATGTGCTCAGGACAGAATAGACAATTTGAATACAGAGTGGAATATCATACAATGAATGAATGAAGATTTGACTTCAACTTCTTTTTTATCATCACTAGTAGCTTGACCCAATCTTTGTGCTCTGTTTCCTGGGATGAAAGAAGTAGGATTTCATCTCTTGCTACTCCCAGTCACAACAGCTACAGTTGAGCGTTCTTTTGCCTCATTGAATAGAATGTTGTGTTCTGAAAGAAGACGCCTTCTGCCTGATCGTGTGAATGATCTAATGAGCATATCAATGGAAGGAATGGAAGTACTGTACACATGAGAAGCTATTGAAGATGAACGCATTGCATTCAAGAAGTTCATTAACAGAGTTGTGCAAAATTATAACAAGAAACCAAGAAGGATGAAGATGTAGTGTTTCATAGAAGGCTTGAGTTGCCAGCTTTAATTTTTGTGATGATTAGAAAACATGAGTTAAATCTAATTAAATGGTCATGAAACATTTTTCAGTTTTTACTATGGTGCCATAGAGCCACCTTCACCCTCATCGGCCCTGACCCCCCCCGTAAATTCGAACACCCCTGCTAATTGCAATTCCCGGGGAAAACACTGCCTGTCATATAAGACTATAAATTTGCCTGCTAGGAACTGTAAATCTGTATTTATTCATGTCATATATAAGCAAATAAAAATTGTTTCCTCTAAGCTTATAGAAGCTTTTTAATTTTAAGAATAACTGAAATGTATTAACATTGTGAAATTGGCCAGTATTAATAGTGCTTCCTATACTGAGTCCCTGAAGGCTTCTTTGGGGGCATCTTTTATTTTCTATGGGGGGAAACAGACAGTATTAGGGAGAGCAAAATCTATGTTCCGCAATCTTAGAAAGTCATCAAGCATTATGTGTTCATCATGGCAAAGAAAGTAACAGTATTTCTTTTATATTGTTTGGGGTTTGATAGATATCTATGGTATCTCATTAAATATGTCCTTTATTAGTCGCTAGTTACACTCTTCATGTCTTAAAACACAAGTACACTTTCACAATTACACAATAAAACAAGGTATACAATATCGCAGCTGGGCTCTCACTTCACTTCAGTTTGTTTTTATATCTCATTGACTGACTGGTGACCCCCTGACCCTTATATACCCATAAGACATGGTATATAACATGGCCTGGCTGACAACATTCTAGAAGGTTTGAGGAAAAGGTAGTTCTCAGAAAGTCTGGAAGGTTCCATGAGATTCTACAAAGATCCAGAACTAAACCTAATACCATGGTGATAGGTGTTATGTAAAAATCTAAAATAGATTGTGAGATGTACTCCGTTTCAGCTAATTTTGAGTCCACGTGACAGTCTTCTGTCTCCTTTACTACCCCCCCCCGCAAAAAAACCTGCCCTGAATTCCTTCCTCTGACTGTGATTTCTCATGTTTAGACATGTAGCAAGACAGCAATCTATACCCATCAGCACACACTCCCTAATGGATCGCTTTACACATACAGTTAGTTACCAGCGGAAGTTGCCAATAGGAATAGTAGAGGGGTTCTGCTTCCTCAATGAAAGCTTCAGCAAAGAGGCAACAGAGCAGATTAATCTGAGTTTATCCTTGAGCTGCCGTGCTGAGAATATGTGAACTGCAATGTAAAAGGCTCTGCCTCTTTCTATTTCCAGATCCTTTGCAGAATGCAGAATGCTGTAGTTTGGTATAGCAGCTTTACTACAAGAATGTCCTAGACATCTCGTGGCCTATTACAGTCTAACTAACGTGAAAAGGCAACTAAGGTATAATGGAGAATGGCTCTATTTACAGAGTATCAGAGGGGTAGCCGTGTTAATCTGGATATGTAAAAGTGGCAAAGAGTCCTGTGGCACCTTATAGACTAACCGACGTATTGGAGCATAAGCTTTTGTGGGTGAACACCCACTTCGTCGGATGCATGTAGTGGAAATTTCCAGAGGCAGGTATAAATATGTCCATTTGGTATGATATCCATCCATTTCAATTTGGAAAGGAAGATGATATCTGTCTGACAATCTGTGTAGATTAGGGTGAAGGTGAAATGGGTTATGATGGCCAAGTTTCAAGCTGAATGATTAATCACAGGAACAAGGCTTGATCATTATATTAGAAAAGGTGGAACCAAGCACAAGGAGAAATAAGAAGATCTGTCAAGAGTCAGTGAGATAAGGATGCTAGACCAGGTAATGGGTGCAGGATGGAAGAAGGATCATGGACTATATGGGTGCCACAAAATGAAAGAAAGAGGTCCCACAGCTGGACTGCAGCATGCATTATTCTGCCCTATAACTGCACTGGCCTCATAGTCCCATAATCCATGGAGTACCAGCCCTTTGACTAGGCCAATGTGCTGGGACAGGGAGGCAACTGGGAGCGGCTAAAACTGAGGGATAGATAGATTATACTGAGGTGTATGTTTTGTTGTTATTGGCATTACTACTAAATCCCAAATCCCCAAAGACCAGGGATGGGTAAATGTAGATTGTACAAAGAGGCCCTGATTCTGGCCTGCCTGTGGAGCCTGTAAACTGGTTCTATGGGTGCAAAGGTATAATTTCTTGTGACAGGGTCTATTTTTTTATTATGGGTACAATGCCTAGCACAGTGGGGCCATTAGATATGACTGCTATAATAATAATAAAAAACAATATTTAATAAATAATAATACATGCGCTAAAAGATTAAGGCCTGGTCTACACTAGAAAATTAAATTGGATTAACTATATCACTCAGGGGTATGAAAAATCCCCTGGTGTAGACGGTGCTAGAAAGAATTCTTCCATTGACCTAACTACCATCTCTCAAGGAGATGGATTAACTATATTGATGGGAGAACCCTTCCCACCAGCATTGGTAGCATCTACACTGAAGCACTGTCGTAGTGCAGATGCAGCGGTGAGGCTGTAGCATTTCAAGTGTAGACGAGCTCTTATTCTCTTAACTGGCAGAGACAAGGACTTTGATTCTCTGATGTGGATCAGCCACTAGAGGGAGGACAACGATCCGTATTCTAGCGTGGGTTAAAAAAAATGTCTTGCACACACATTAGCTCTATGGAAGTGAGATCTGTTATTTTCAAAGCTAGATCCCAATGATCCTTTTGACCAAATCAGGTCCTTCTCATGTAAAAACATGAATGACACGGGGACTGAGCCTGCAACAATCATGCACCAAAACTCCAGGGCCATCTTGCTATGTGCCATTTCTGTGAGATGGGCCTGTGTTCATACCTCCTGGCTGAGGGCCACCTGTGGCCTAGACCTCACTGGAGGAGGGCAGTGTCCTGGGTTGTGGGTTGGGAAGGTTGTGGGTTGACCAAATTGTGCTATAGTATTGTTCAAGGTTAGTTATTGACGTTAAGCCCATCAATCCCCACACTCTTTGTTTGTGCAAAGTTCCACTGAAGTCAATGGAAGCCTTGCCTGGGTAAAGTATGCAGGATTGGGCCCATTAATTAAAAGGTCAGTTTTAAAATCCTATAGTGTGAACAATGAAATTTCTTTCACTCATGTTACTTAGTAATAACACCTTTGATCTTCAGAGGTAATAACTTCAAAACAGCCACTTCCCTTGTAATTATTATGCTGTTTGTTTACCTTTGTCACTGCTCAAGTTAGGAAAATGAAACATCAACTAAGTATGTTTCAGTTTTGGTTTATAATCCATTTCACTTTCCAGGTCTCTGCTGCACTAACTGTGTTTAAACAATGCAGAAGCATGTTCATTTGTTTACAAGCAACTGTTTTCAGAATCTTTAACAATTATGGAAACACTTCTGTTGCCCTTCATCTTATAAAAACAAAAAAATTGCTATCACACATTAACCTATGGGCCAAGCTGTAGTTAATTTAACTATTCAACTTTGCTGTGTTTATGGGGAAGGTCCCTTCTCTTTGGGATGTGCCATGATGATGATGCAGTTAATTGTCTAATATACATGTTTATATTATTATTTAAAACTGACTGCAAGGCAAGTATGCAAAGAAAAAGTGCAATAAGGGACAGCAATACTGCCTTTGTGGTAAATAAACACGTTCATCCATATTAGATTAATGAATTAATTTAGCTAATTAATATAGCTTCATGCCAGGAAGGTTGACAATAGATGCACTGAGGCAGCTAGTGGACAAATTTAGAGAAAAAAGGAAAAAATATTCACATGGTGTTCATTGATCTGTAAAAGGCCCTGACTGAGTTCCAACAGAAGTCATCTGGTTGTGTATGGGGGAGAAAATGGTACCAGAGATTTGTGTGTGGCTTGTTCAAGCCGTGTACATAGATGCAATGTCAGTAGTCAGAATTTCTAGTGAAACAGAAGCTGTCAGTAGGGGTAGGAGTGTATCAGAGATCAGTACTGAGCCCTTTCTTGTATATCTTCATCCTGGATACCCTCACAAGGAAAATACAGAAGGAGGCACCTTGGGCATGCTGTTTGCAGACGATACCATTCCATGCACTGGGGAGAAACAGAGTCTAGAAGAAGATCTTGATAAGGGGAAAGATGTGCTACAGGGACATGGGTTCAAAATGAGCAGAGGAAAAACAATGTTTATGGTATGCAACTTTTCAATAATGTGAACTCTGAAGACTTAGCCTTGAATCTAGATGGGCTGACAATACCAATAATACAAAGTTTAAAGGTTCTGAGTTCCAGAATCCAGGAAAATGGGGAAATGGAGAACAAAATTAGAGCTAGGATAAATACTTGGCTCAAATGGCGAGAGATAAATGGTGTAGTATGTGACAGGAAGATTACCAGGAAAAGGCTATAAAATAGTGATCTATCCAGTTTTAATGTGTGGCACTGTATGTTTGTAGCAACAAAGAAGAAACATGAACAAATGATCTATTTCACAGAAATGAGAATGTCGAGATGGGTTAGTGGTATAAGCAAGAAAGAACACATAAGGGATAAGCACATGAGAGATATGCTCAAAGTAATACCCATAACAAGAAAATGAGGGAGTGCAGGCTCAGATGGTTTGGTCACATAAAATGCAGTCCTAACAACTGCGCGGGTCAGAGAGTTCAACAAATTAAGAGTGAAGGAAAAAGACAGAGAGCGAGCCAAGAAGAAATGGTGGGATGTCATAAAGAAAGACATTAGCATGTGGGGTAAAGAAGGACATGGCATTGAACAGAGGAATCCTTTGGAGGGAGAGGTCTCATAGAGGGAATCCCATTCCATGGGATTAACACAAAGACAAAGAAGAATTTATTTAGTTAATTCACAAAATTCCCTCTGGCAACTCCGAGGAGGAGGATGGGACAGAGTCCCTGGCCTCTCACTTCTCACACCCACCTCCCACCAAAACTGACACAGTGTTGTAGAATCATAGCACTGTAGGACTGGAAGGTATCTCAGTAGCTCTTCTAGTCCTGTCCCCTGCACTCTTGGAAAGACTAAAAATATTATGGAGACCATCCCTGAGAGGTGTTTGTCTAACCTGCTCTTAAAAATTTCCACAACCTCCCTAGGCAATTTATTCCGGTTCTTAACCAGCCTGACAGTTAGGAAGTTTTTCCTAATGTCCAACCTAAACGGCCCTTGCTGTAATTTAAGCCCTCCTGTCCTATTCTCAGCGGGTAAAGAGAACAACTTTTCTCCCTCCTCCTTGTAACTACCTCTTATGTATGGTCCAGTACTGGATCAATGCAGCAATAAAATACTCTGTAGACATGCTAGATGCCCAGTGAAGATGACTCTGGGCATCAGCCCCATTGCACAGTCACCAGCTGGTTGTGCATATTCATAAACTCTGGGGCATATTTATGAGCCACTAGCTGTGTCTATGGGTCCCCAGGTTCCGCCCTTGAGGCGGGGCATCCTGGAACAGTCCATTGCGCTCCAAGCGTGGGGGGTGTCCCTGAGGCTCACAATCACAAAAGAGGCTTTTTGGTGTCTCTCATGGGGTGATCCTGCGGCCCTGTGGCATACAGGGTGCCTCTTGAGTCCCCGCATGGCCCACGCTTGGCTGGCGCATAAGCAGGTTGTGGGGGCAGGGCGGGCTGGTCTTTCTCTTCCCCCTGTCCCCAGATCCCAGGTGGTGCCTCCCCGCCACGCCTGCGGACTACATGTCCCGGCATGCCGCGGGGCAGTGCGTGCTGGGGGTGGGGCTCCACCGCCGGGCTCCCCAGTCGGCGCTGCCTGCGGCTGCCGGGCTGGCTGACAGGAGCGCCCCGGAGGGAGCGATGGGGGAGCGCGGCCGCCGGGGCCCCTGAGACCCCGCCGCGCCCCAGCCCCGGCCTCCGCCATGGAGCTGGAGCCGCCCGGCGAGCACCCGGAGCCGCGCGCCGCCGCCGGGGGCAAGGGGTCGCCCCGCAACGGTAGGTGTCGCCGAGCCCCCCTGCCGGGGTCCCGGGGCTGCCGCTCTGCGGCGCCCGGCCAGGGGCGGGTGGGCCGGGCCGGGCCGCGAGCGGGGCCCGCGGGGCGGGCAAGGGCTGGGGCCCGCGGGGGGGGGCAGGTTCTGGCTCCGCGGCCTTTGTTGGGGGGGGGGGCGGGGGTTGAACTTTTGAACTTGACGGGGGGGGCGGCCCGGGCTGTGTCCGCCTGGCGGGGCGCTGGGGCGGGACAAAGCCCCCCCCCCCCCCGGGAGCAGTGGCGTGGGCGAGGCGCGCGCGGGGGGTGGCCTGGCTTGGGGGGGTCCCCAGCTCCCGGTGACTTTCCCAGGTATTCAGGGGAGCGGGGGTCAGGCGCCGCCCCGCAGAGCCGGGCTCGCTGTGTCAGATCCATTCGCTTTACTCTGCCTTTGTAGCGTCATTCAGCGCTGGGGTTTAAAGAGCACTGATCATGGTGATCTGGACTCCTGACCGCATTCCCACTTCTCTTTCAATGCTTCCTTCTGCTACTTCCTCCCCTGGCCAGAACCAGCTTGAGATGTCGGTGATCAATCTCGTGTGTAAACAGTATTTGAATATTTTATAACTGTAGCGTTCAGTGGTGTTCCCTCTTGTTCAACCGTGAATCAATAAACTCTATACAAATGCAGCCTTAGATTGTTATGTGAAACCTGACAAAGGAACCTGTAGTAACAAATGCGAAAATCATGGGCTCTTTCTGCACGTGTGCTCAATTCTTGCATGGCAAAATTCCTTGTGGCTTATTTTGCAACAAGTTTCCTTTTATACAGAGGTCTATTATCGCTGTCAGGTTGTAATACAACTCAAACTGGAGTCTAACAAGAGATACTAATCTTGGTGACCTTTTTCAAGATAATTTGGTTAGGTAACTCAAATCAGTAAAGTTCAGGGGACATAGTAAGTGCTTGAGATAAAGAGAATGTGACTTGTAGAAATGTGGGTGAAGTTTACTACTTCCTTCTCTGATGAAGAAGAATGTCTAGATATTAATTCCCTCCCAAAAATAAATCAGTTGGTTTTCTGCAGCTGTTTCTAAACCATACTGAAGGGGTAGGAGTGTAATGTATATTAACTAAAAATGCATAAGAGGAAATAATTTTATAAACCCTGGAATGTTTCACAATATCACTTTGGGCAAAGCTCTCAGATTGGTTTTTATCCCTCTTGAAGGGATAAAAACAAGCATTTTTTTTTTTTTTTGTTAACCTTATCTTCCACTGTACCTCTGTATATCCTATAGCTGGCCTGGTGCAAAATTTTCTGACACTTCTGAATTTGTAGGCTGCACCAAATTGTTCTTTTGATCATGTTGGATGCCTTTTCTTCCTGGCTGTGCTGTTCATCTTTTGACTTTCAAAGCCACAGTTTTGGACATTTTTTGAGGAACGACTTGTTAGAAATATTCTAATTACATCAACTTTAAATCTGTTCAGTTTAAAAAACAGTTAGAAGTAGCAGTTACCAAACCTGCATCTGAATTCCCCTACCAATTTTTGTGGTTTGCAATTAAATTCTTTTTTTTTTAAAGTATACCTTCCCTGTGTCTGTGAAGGACCCACAAAAATAAGAGAAGCTGACTATACAGAGGAAACAGTTGATACTAACCAGATACAGAATGCAGTAAAATGCATAAAGAAAATAATTAAAAAAAAAGAGATTTCTCTGATTTTAGTAATGTAATGTAGGTGTTATAAATAACAGTAAGCTTTTAAAGTGCAGTGGGATTTTAAATAGAGTACCCCTTCTTAAAGCTGCTAAAAACAAATCTTCCTCTTAAGGAAATATTGGATTGTGTCAAATACACATTACATCTTTTAATACTTTCCCTTTTCTCTAAATTAGAGTTAACTTTTCGGTTCTGTTTTGGGAAATGTCTATTGCTGTATGTGTGCATCCTCAGTAGCACAACAGTGTTCAAAATATTTTTGCCTTAAGCGATGCACATTTTGAATAACTTGGTTTATTACAGACCACTAAAATAGTTTAATTGTTTTATTTAAGGATCAGAATTGCTTATTTAAGTGTATTAGTCTTCTTAACTGCAGCTACAGCTAGTGAGCTTATCATATTAGAAGTGTTTTGAATGGATATAACAATCTATTACATTTTTTCTTGCAATAAAATGTGAAATGCTGGCATAGTATTGAGACATTGCTTGACCTTCAGTCTTTCTAAATCCTACAACAGGAGTGGGAGGAGGAGGAGATTATTGACTTGTCACTTTGTAAACTGAAAAATATCAGTAAACAATATTGAAAATTATTGAGAATCTGAATTTTATTTCCTAATAAAGATTGATATCACTTAGCTTGATTAATTCCTTGAGGTACAATATTTTTATTTTCATTGCATTTTCTACGAAAACAGAATAAAGAAATTGACAATTGTTTTCAAATATTTCATACTGGGTGAAATACTAAGAATATTTAAATAGGATTGCATTATTGATGGCTTTGGCATGTTTAGAGAAATAAGCTCTTTATGTAGTTTGTTACTGTGGTAACCTATAAAAACTTGCATCATTTAATTAACATTTTTCATGAGTAAAGCCTTGTTAGCATATGGATGTGCAGTTGTATAACTTGAGTTAAGCAATTAAAGTTACAACTCTTTAAAGAGTATTTTGCATATTTCAGAACTTAAGACAGATGGTGGGTTTTTTCTTACTATTTAGAGAACATGTTCATTGTAAAACTGAGTGGAGAAACATAGGTAAAATTCACTTATCTTAGCAACTTGTTTAAGTGCCAGAACGTGAACTGTATAAGAGAACTTAACAGCCATACAGGGCTTTGACCAGTACCTTTATGATTACAATTGATTATTTTAGAAAATTGGTTTAAGACATTATATTGTGGCATGCATACCTTCTGAACTAATTTAAAAAAAAAAGGCTGTTGAAAAACCATTCTAAAAACCATTTTTAAAAGATTATTTCAGCTAGCATTGTTTGCCCCTCAGTGAAGACAGTGTATATAATATAGTTAAAACAGTTTGTGAAAACCATTGTCCTGCCTGTACTAATGACAAAATGTGCTAGCTGAAATTGATTTTAAAACTGTTAGTGTTCAGAAACCATTTAAAAAACAATCTATTGTAGTGTGGATAAGATCTTGAAAGACCTTTACTTTTTGATTATAGTTCTAAAACAGATGTATTTATATATTAGAAAACTGTCAAATTTTGAATAAAAGGAATTCAAGGAATTTGTTGACAAACAGATAAATAAACTTATTTGAAGGAAGCTTAGAGTGGGGAGAAAGGAGACTAGTGAATGTGTTTGCAGGATTGTCAATGACTATTTTTTAGTTCCATAGCTTTCCTGGAAACTTCATTACATATACACCAAGACATTCTTTCTGCAAATTCTCAGCTATTGACTATTCTGCATCTGAGAGAAAGCATTCAATAAACAAAGACAAATTTGTTGAGATGTAAAGATCTTAATTTACTTGCTCTACAACTTTTCTTTGAAGTTTTAAAAAAATGAAGGTGGTGAGTTGTACAGTGGCAATGCTATCTTCAATGTCTCTGAATAAACAAAAGTTACTATGTTGTTTTAAACAGATCAGATTTTCTTTTTGAATGTGGGTGGCTCTCTTTTGAGAAAGCAGACCCAATAACAGAATACTGGAGTGAAAGCTGGGAATGGTATGAGAAACATAAGTTATTACTAGTCATTAGAAAATATTTAATGCTCATAATTTGATTTGAGGTTATAAAAATGGACAGTATTTCCCTGAGCAATTAAGTTGAACTTCCTGATTTTTTTTTTGTTTAATACAGTAATCCAGAAAATGATTATTAGGTGTCTTCTATGAATGAATATACCAATAAATGAAGGCAGCAGTGTACATTCAGCCAAGGTACAATGCCAGCAATATCTGAAATTGCAACTGTATAGTTTGAAAAACCCTTGTATTGCTGATATCCTATGAAGTGCTCCGAAGGTGATGAGACAATGAGAGAAAACTTTCAGTTACAATGCTTTCTTAATGATAGGGAAGTAACTTAATCTTCAAAATGCATTTATGGATTATTTTAAAATGATATTGTGTGGATGCACAATGTAAATTTCTAAATTGTTGTTAAATGCCTTAACCACATGAGTGTTTGTCATCCTGACGTAAACCAGAAACTCCTTTATAACAGCATTCTCCAAGAATGTGAACAGAGTTTATTCTGTTGATAAACTGATTATTTAAATAAAGCCTTTAGCAGTGTAATCTGGTAATTCTAATTAACGGGCATTTACATAAAAGCCTGGCTCAGGGTTTCATCAGATGGTTGCTGGTGAGCCAAAATGCATTCTTTTCCTCCAGCTGTATTGAACTAGCCTTTTGATCCTTCTTTTGAGCCCTTAAGCTATAGTGGTTATCACTTCAGAAAGTTAATTGAGGAGAGAAATTAGTTTGGGGGGGGGGAGGACCCTGTCAGGTTGGTCTTCAGTGTTAATATTTTCAGGTATCCAAATGGAAGAGTTTCAGAGGGTTCTAATGAAGAAATGACTACCAGTGATGCCTTTACAAGAAACATGTGCTGCTGACTGGTTAGGTAGAATCAAGAGCTTTGATTTCCCCTACTCTATAAATAAGTACCATGCCTTGCTTGATATGAAAACAATATTTGGTTGACATTAGAACTGACTTGGAAATAAGCTTAAATTTCAGAATCTCCAAAAAGTTAGGCTGGGATTAGAAGAAGTGAATGCCCTAGTTCTGTTGAAATTCAATGGACTCTAAACACCCAAGTCCCTTAGACACCTTTGAAAATCAACTATTTTATTTCTGTAGAAATGGTGAACTGATAGTTGCTTAAGTGATACGTTTCTAGTTAATGCTTTGTATCAATTATCATTTTGTAGTGAGATGGGCACCTTAGGTTGGCTATTTAGACCCTTTTCCTCCTTAAGCATGCTGAAAAACAGATCAATTTTCTTATGTCAGATGAGGATGAGTTGCTGTGGTGCCCTCTTCTTGGTAAGCTTATTTTGTAGAGTGTACATGGAGTATTTTAAAATATCTTGTAACTATATCCTGGAATTGCCCAGCCCTTGGGACCAAATCACAGCCAACTCTCCTGTTACATTGAATCACCGAAGCTGTTCAAGCAGAAACCGCAGATGGCAGTAGTAGTATATATTTCTGTCTTAGAGACTGAGATTGTATTCAGGTTAGTGTGAGACATTCGTTATGCACTGTTGATTGATCAGCTGGCAGGTGCAATATCTCCAAAACTGAAAAAATGCTCAGCATTGTGGGTTTTTTTTAATTGTGGACATTTTTGCTAAGTCCCATTGAATTTACATTTAGTGTTTCAAGTGACAGTTTCCTGAGTTCACAACTTTATTGTAATTCTTCTGTGTGTGTGCGTGCGTGCGTTTTTTTTTTTTAAAAGCTGCCACTCCTGGAGCTAAGTGATTACATGAGGCTCTAAACTTTCTTTAAAAAAAATAATAAGAATAAAAAATTTCTAACCTTCATGGTGCAGTGAGTTGAATACATGACTAGAGTTTCCCCATAAATGTTCATGAACCAAAACTTTATTTTCTAAAAATCTCTTGTTTAAGCCAATCTTGTGATTGGGGGTAGGGGCTGATTCATGATTTTTTTAAAATATTTTGGGTTGGCAGTAGTGAGTAACAGTCTTACTAATTTTGTTGTCCAAAATTGCATCTTCACATTTGAATTTGTTAGTTGGTTGACTTGAATAATATTGCAGAAAGTTAAAAGTAGTTAAAAGCATTAAATGCATAGCCTAATTCTCTGAAATGCATGAGTTAGAGAGAGCTTCCAAGTAGGGACTCGTTTTGTCCGTGGGTAGCTTCATTTGATGTAGTATCGAATGACTTCTACAAAAAGTAATGCAGTATCCTTGATTTTTAGATCACTACACTTCTTACAGATAAATTAACTCCAGTTTTTGTGCATTACTGATTTGCAACAGAACATCATTTTGTTTGCTGAAAATAAGGATATTTTTTCATTTACAGGGCTAAGGAATTGGGTGCAAATGTAGACTGAGAATAACCCCCCTTTGGTTCCTGAATCCTTAATTTACTGCTAGGGCTTGATCTTGCAAACTCAGTACTTAT
Organism: Dermochelys coriacea; assembly: GCF_009764565.3. NCBI lineage: Eukaryota > Metazoa > Chordata > Testudines > Dermochelyidae > Dermochelys > Dermochelys coriacea. The sequence goes on along the minus strand of NC_050083.1, from coordinate 23,850,515 downwards.
TATATCTTATTCAGCTGGTATTGCTGCAGGCTGAATTGGGGCTATTTATATAACTAAGTTTGCAGGCTCTGTACATTGATTACATAAATTAAAACTAGAGCTGTTGATTGATCGCAGTTAACTCTCACAATTAACTCAAAAAATGGTGATTGACTAATCGCACTGTTAAACAATAGAATACCAGTTTTAAATTTATTAAATATTTTGGATGGTTTTTTACATTTTCATATACATTGTATTGTGTTGTAGTTGAAATCAAAGTATATATTTTTGATTACAAATATTTGCACTGTAAAAATGATAAAAGAAATAGTATTTTTCAATTCACCTCACACAAGTACTGTAGTACTATATCTGTTGTGAAAGCGCAATTTACGAATGTGGATTTATTTTTGTTACATAACTGCACTCAAAAACAAAACGCATGTAAAACTTCAGAGCCTACAAGTCCACTCAGTCCTACTTCTTGTTCAGCCAATCGCTCAGACAAATAAGCTTGCTTACATTTACCGGAGATAAAGCTGCCCTCTTCTTATTTACAGTGTCACCAGAAAGTGAGAACAGGCATTTGCATGGCACTTTTGAAGCCAGCATTGCAAGGTATTTACATGCCAGTTATGCTAAACATTCATGTGCCCCTTCATGCTTTGGCCACCATTCCAGAGAACATACTTCCATGCTGATGATGATTGTTTAAAAAATAATAGGTTGATTAAATTTGTGACTGAACTTCTTGGGGGAGAATTGTATGTCTCCTGCTCCGTTTTACCCACATTCTGCCCTATATTTCATGTTAGAGCATTCTTGGATGAAGAAAAGGAGTACTTGTGGCACCTTAGAGACTAACAAATTTATTAGAGCATAAGCTTTCGTGAGCTACAGCTCACTTCATCGGATGCATTTGGTGGAAAAAACAGAGGAGAGATTTATATACACACACCTTCTTACACATTCTTGGATGATGACCCGACACATGTTGTTCATTTTAAGAATACTTTCACTGCATATTTCACAAAACTCACAGAAGGCACCAATGTGAGATTTCTAAAGATAGCTACAGCATTCGACTGAAGGTTTAAGAATCTGAAATGCCTTCTAAAATCTGAGTGGGATGAGGTATGGAGGAGCATTCTTTCAGATGTCTTAAAACAGCAACACTCTGATGCGGAAACTACAGAACCTGAACCACCACAAAAAAAAAAAAAATCAGCCTTCAGCTGGTGCCATCTGATTCAAATAATGAAAATGAACATGGGTCTGTCTGCACTGCTTTGGATTGTTATCGGGCAGAACCCGTAATCAGCGTGGGCGCATGTCCCTTGGAATGGTGGTTGAAGTATGGAGAGACATATGAATCTTTAGCACATCTGGCATGTAAATATCTTGCAACTCTGGCTATAACAGTGCCATGAGAGTGCCTGTTTTCGCTTCCAGGTGACCTCGTGAACAAGAAGTGGGCAGCATTATCTCCTGCAAATGTAAACAAACTTGTTTGTCTGAGTGATTGGCTGAACAAGAAGTAGGACTGAGTGGACTAGCATTTATAAGTTCAACTTTTATGATACAGAGATTGCACTACAGTACTTGTATTAGGTGAACTGAAAAATACTGTTTTGTTACAGTGAAAATACTTGTAATCAAAAATGTAAAGCAAGCATTATGCACTTTGTATACTATTGTAATTGAAATCAATAAATTTGGAAATGTAGAAAACATCCTGTTGTTCAACAGTTACTCTCAATTGAGATTAATTTTTTTAATTGCTTGAGAGCCCTAATTGAAACACACATGAATTTTTATTTTAAAATAAGCCTTCTATTATCAAAATGTATACTTTATCTAATTCAGTCATTATATGAATCCTTATTTCCTCCTTGAAATATTAAACCAAGCCCCCAATCATTTGCAGCTCTTAGAAATACAGTGGTGACTTCCAGAAATGTGGAAGTGTTAACTCCAGGGTCCAGGTTGATTTCAAGTTGAGTAATAGGATTCTGTCTCCCTGAATTGTTGAATCAGTTGGATAATATACTTTTCAGTAGTTAACTTAAGAAATTATGTAGTATTGCTGTCAGATGTTCCAAGGGCTTTTGTGTTGCACTTCAGAAGCCATTGTATTTTGGTGCTGTGAGACTTTGTAAATCTGTAAAAATGCTAAAAAATTAAGTTTTGGAATGTTTCCCCCTTACAATTTACACATTTATCAATCGTTTTAGCTTAAATTATATTTGCTAAATAATCAGGCAGGTTGTACTAAAGGTAACTATTTCCTTTACTAGATTAATCTTGATTTACTGGCTGACCCCTTAGCCATCCTGCTTCCCTTTCACAAGTTAAAATTGGAAGCGACTCTCAAGAGGTGTGAATGGCAATTCTCAGGCCTAAGATTCTTAGCAAAGATAAAGAGATGGGTCAGCTAGCAGAAGCTATACTCCAAGTTACCCTCTGTACTCTGAAACATGACAAAAAGAGTAGCAGCTGTGTTAGTCTGTATTCACAAAAAAGAAAAGGAGTACTTCTGGCACCTTAGAGACAGACAAATTTATTTGAGCATAAGCTTTCGTGAACTACAGCTCACTTCATCAGATGTCATGTCATCCAAATACCAGAAGCAGTTTAGTCTTCACAGTAGAAAGGGTGGTTGCACAGGTTTGGGCTGGAGAAGTCTGACTTTTGAGTAACAAAATAACTAAAAGATACTTATGACCTGTTCCTCATTTTTAACTGCATATTTGGGTGAGAACAGTTGAATCTGTGTTTTTGTTGTTGGAGTTTAACTGAGAACAAATTTAAATGTGCAACACTTCTTAATTACATATTCCTCTGCCCCAGTGTTGAACAGTGTTAAATGTCATAGATGCCCTGGGTTAAAGGCCATCTATGATGGTTAACACTGTTCAATTCCCTGCCACAGAAAACCTCATTATGTACTTCAAATGTGATAATTCTCAGTTGTAACAACACCTGTTCACACAAAGGATAGAGTTACAATTGGGGAAAAATGAGCCTTTGAAAATCAAGCAAACTTTCTATATTAAATATATATATTTTCATTCTAACTTTAGGAGAAAATGTTAGCTTTTGTTTTACATTAGGTAGTGAATATATTTCCATCCTGTCTTTCTCTCATAGTGGATGTACCTTAATTTTCACATATAATGTAGAAAATTAGTATTTTTAATAACTCCTCATTATGACTTTAGTTATAAAATATTATTTTTCAGTGAAAGTAATATAAAACTTGCAGACTGCACTGAAAATACATTAGTTTACCATTTCTGAGAATAAATTTTTGTAGTCAGAATAAGGTGTTAAGTACAAGTAATGCATCCGATGAAGTGAGCTGTAGCTCACGAAAGCTTATGCTCTAATAAATTTGTTAGTCTCTAAGGTGCCACAAGTACTCCTTTTCTAAGTACAAGTCAATTACTCTGCTGTTAAGGACTTAGTTTGTTCTATACAATAGTTGCTAAGTAGAAGTCCATTCCACAGTAAAGTAGCTAACTGATCTAATGTTACCTAATCTAAACAATCAACAGTTACAAGATCAGTCTAAAACTCTGGTATGTGGTGAAAAGGCAACAGTTGCTTAACCAAAGTTTGCTTATAGAGTCCCTGGCATCAGTATTAATGTTTGAGTTCCTTTTATAGATCATCAGAATAGTGCCTTTTTGTGTATGTGTGTATATACTTTCTGAGAATAGGCTAATTACCAAAAATCACCTGGATCTTTGGTGTTCAGATTCTCGTTCAGGTATAAAGAGAAGAACCAAGTTTTATTTTTGCTTGTTACTGTTTTTTTTCCTTTTTCTGAGGTAGGGGGAGGGCACTTTTTTTTCTCTTCTGTATGTCATCACCAGGCCATAAGGGAAAATTCAAGCTTTAACACTCCTGTCTCTGACAGAACAGGTAGCACTGATGGAAATCCTTAGTACTCTAATGCCAGGGTTCTTAACCTTTTTCTTTTGAGGCATGTCCTCCCCTCCTGCCCCCCAACATGCTATTAAAAACTCCATGGTCCACCTGTGCCACAATAACTGATTTCTTGCATATAAAAAACCGGGCCAGTGTTCGGGGGTAGGACACAGGACAGTTACCTGACCCCGCATGGCATAGGGGCCCACACAAGGCTACATTGCTCAGGCTTTGGCTTCAGTCCCCGGTGGCAGGGCTCAGGGCCATGGACTTCAGTCCCATGCAGTGGGGCCTCATCTTTCTACACTGGGCCCCAGTGAGTCTAATGCTGGTCCTGCTTGGTGGACCCCCAGAAACATGCTCACAGCCCCCCAAGGGGACCTGGATTCATAGTTGAGAACCACTGACCTAAGGTGTAAATATAATAATGCTTTAGTCTTCTCTACACAGACAGCAACTAAGACCTAGAAACAGCGACGAACAATTCTTCCCCGTCTTGAGGATGAACTAGTTGACCTAGGTATCAGATGGTAGAGACCTATGATTGTTTCTATATGTAAAGCTCCCATTTATTGAAAGACTAATTTTACCTATTTTCCTAAAGTCAGTTTTTCCGCTTTTGGACAAGAAGCGGTTGAAACTTTCCTGGGATCCCTTGAAAGTTAATATTATGTGATAAAAAGAAAAGGAGTACTTGTGGCACCTTAGAGACTAACAAATTTATTTGAGCATAAGCTTTCATGAGAAGCTTATGCTCAAATAAATTTGTTAGTCTCTAAGGTGCCACAAGTACTCCTTTTTTTCTTTTTGCGGATACAGACTAACACGGCTGCTACTCTGAAACCTGTTATGTGATAGCAGCATAATACTTAGAGGCTTTGATATTCATTTAAACAGGGACCTTTCCGTGAAAGAGTTTGGGGCGTGAGTGAGCTGATGTCTGTAGCAAATTCACAAAACTCTTTGACAGGCCTATGCTGATGATACTGATTCTGTATATAAACAAGGAAGTCCTCTCACAGAGGAACAGTATAGTAACTCCTTTGCCCTTAGGAACGCAGAACTAATTCAGTGCTTATCAAATGGAAAATAACCTCTGCAACAAAGGGAATGTTACTTTGGAGTCTACTTCACAATAAATGTTTAATGTGTGTGTAATTTAAATAGTCCTATAAAACACCAGTGGCCAACATCATGACAGTGTTCCATAGAGCTGGGGGAAAAAAAACAGGGCGGTAAATTAGGAGACTACTTTTTTTCCAAAACTGGTATATTGTAAAACTTGGGTGAACTATTGGGAAGCTAGTAAAGAGAATCAGCATAAAGTCTCTTGTGCTGTTTTGGTTTTTTATAAAGAACATGCATTTTTCATAAAATGAGATGTTTTGAAATTAAGCACAAATGTTAAATTGCAATCTGGGGTTGAAATTATTGGACTTTGCCCTGCAGTTATAGTTTGAGCACTGAATGTAATCTCAGCCCTGTATCTGTACACATGGAGATGTGGCTGCCACTTTAAGGATCTTTGTAATCACACTTTGTACCTCACTGTTGCTTGATTTATGAAGTTTTAAGTCCATTTTCATCTTCTTACTTATCTGGTATCTACCATATTAGTTTGTCACCATCTTTGGCTTGGTTTTAGGATTCTCTGCTCATTTTGATTTGTGCAGAGGCTTTATATGTTTAGTTCTCCATAGCCTAAGGAGATGATAACATTTAAGATTTCAAATGCACAGCTTGTAAAATCAAAACTCTGCATGTATTAAAGAAAACTGCTTAACAGAAAAAACTTTAAGGTCTGTTAGCTGGCAAGTAAAAGGGAAAACCCAGCAGGAAGAGGGGGCCCATATCTTGAAATATTCATCAATCATTTTCCTGGCACCAGGAAACTAATCAGCCTTTTAGTGGGTAGAACATGATCAATCACATAATGTGGGAAATTACAGTAATTTGCCCTACCCAAAATGATGTTGTCATGCTGATAGTGAGTCAGAAAGGTAGCCGTTTTGGTGCTTATTGAGAATTGAAGACTTGCATATAGCTCTTGGTGTAAAGGATTTTTAATGAATAAAATTTAGCATTCCATATATGAAACCTGTGTTAAGAACTCTGACATCTTTAGAACAGGGTTTAGTCTGATCCAGAGTTTATTCTCTCTGTAGCTCTCTGTTGTAGATATGATATATTTGCATTTTCCTGCAATATAAAATGTTTGGATTTTTTTGGTTTTGTTTTTCTCCCTTGTGATGTGTATGGGTCCCCCTGTCCCCCCCAATCTAACTTTCAATATACATGTGCCTTTTTTGCATAAGAAAATGGAGGATTCTACTCCTGTTTCAACCCCATGCAGTGGGGGTTCTTATGATTTATGAATAATTATTTATAGCTCAATATATATTGGTAACAATAGGGCAGAATTGCACCCCCTGACACTTGTATCCTCTTGTTTATAGCTAGAATATAGTCTATAAAAACTTGATTTTTTTTAAAAAAAAATTTGTATCTAGGATGCACAACTAGAACTAGTCAGTCACTGTCAATATGTGCAGTATGTTATATTGTGCAAGATATTGCTACAACCAGGTAAGAGGTTATTGAAAAAGAGTTCAGATAAGATACTACAAGTTTTAATGAGCGAGTGGCTTCTAATTTTATTCTCCTACACAAATGTCTACAATAAAAACTGACAAGAATGTGACACTGGTATTTACTACTAGAAATAACTGCCTAGTCAATTACTGGAATTCATTGGCTGGAAAAATTAGTTCCTGGGGTCTCTGCATGGAGTGGTGTTCAGTGAGGTTTGTTTGCAAGGAAACTTTGAGGATACTGGGCCTAATTCAGACATGTTTATGGAGTTACAGCTGTTCATGCTGGGTCTGAATTTGGCCCAGTGAGTTTAAACAGTGGCAGAGAGAAGGGCTTCAGTTGATAGTTTGCTTGTAGAGATGAGGGTTTTCTTGGTCTTTAGCCTATAGTAAAGATTCAGTGGTGGTCTCTGTTTGCAGGTGTATTTAGTTTGAATATTGGTACTACACTAAGTGAACGGTTTGGCTACTCAGTTAGAATGATGTTGGTACCCTTTATTACAACTAGTTTTCCTCCCACTACATCACTCTCGGGTACTTTTTTTTTTTTTTAAAGGAAAGAATAGTAGCTACTTTGAAAGAACCTCTGGCTGGGACAGGGCACTAAATGGTCAGGAAAAATGACAGATTTTTCATCTGCTGGTGGGCAGCCTGGTGAGAACGAAATAGTCTAAGACTACATGTGTAGGTGCCTTTTGTTCCTCTTTCTTTTCCTCCCCCCCACCACTCCCACACTTGCAATAGTGGCCAGCAGAGCCTTACCTCCAGCTGGGAAAGCAGAACACATGGGGCTGCTCTGAGGTTGCTCTTTCTCCCTCTGTGTAGTGTCAAATGGATGGTAAGGATGAGATTTTTGGTCTGACAGCCTGGAAAACAGAAGACCTCAAGCTGAATTCTGACTCAAGCTTCTCTATTGGCAGATAACTACTGCTGCTACTGAGCTTGCAAAAAGCACTGTGCAAAAGATAAGCATAGTTTTCCTTTTTTGGCAACTGAAGTAGGACATTAAATGCATTAAATACAATATGCTGGGTTCACTTCTGTTTGCTACCTTAAAACACCCAAGGGGCATAATCATAGTAGAAAATACTCCATATTAGTTGGGGAGGAATGTATTTTTGTAATAAAGACATGTTAGAAGCTCTCACAGGGTATTTTAATAAAGTTCTGTTTAGAAAAAGTCTTATGTTAGCAATGCACAATTGTAAGAGGAAAGCTTAATTAAAAAAAATACAGGATGTTAATAGACTACATTCCAGAACTCTAGCAGGTCTTCAGACCGCAGTCTAAGACTATGTTTTACACATGTACATGTGTCTAGTCAATAATACTAAACTAGTATGTCTCACATGTAATTGACAATATTTTAGTCAAATATGTAAAAGGAACGAGTTAAAAGCTGTAACTTTTGTTTCCTATTAAAAATGACTGTCCTTGAATGTTGCCAGTGTACATGTTAAACATATTTAAGTGAGTAAGCCAGCTGTTTTTTCTTTCAAAATACTGAGCGCAAAATCCCAAATCCTAGTTAGTAATTAGAAGCCTTGAAATGACCTTGAATCCAACCAAACTACAAAAGCTGACTTGAAGTAAATTTATGGTTTTTGTTCATTGCAGAAGAGGTTAGGGAGAAGGATGTACAACACTGTTTGCTAAAATATTAAATGGTAGCCTTGGGTGAACACTGAAGATGAGAAATAATTAATAAGAAATGCCATTAAAGCACAAAAGAGCAGCACAGAATGATTGCAAACCATTTCTTTTAAAATGACTGGAAAAGTAGAATAGTTTGTGTGGAATTCAGAACCAAAGGTTGTAAAATTGCTTGTTCCAGTCTTGCCTGACGGGAAGTAAATTCCCTTTTAAAAACTTATTACTCATTTTTAAGTGCAAGTTTGCATTCATGGAGGGACCAGTCAGTTTTAATAGCTCTCTATTTAAAAAGTCTAACTCCCTTTTTTTTTCTAGGCAACAAAATTACTGTGATAGTTAGGAATATTTCAATAGCATTTGTATGTATAAAAACTGCAAGGGCTTGTTTAACCTTGAAATGCTATAGTGTCACAGTTGCATTGCTTCAGTGTAAATACTACCTTCCCTGAAGGGAGGGGTTCTCCTGTCATGTAAGTAATTCACCTCCCCAAGAGGCAGTAGCTAGGTCTTCTATCAACCTAGTGCTGTCTTGGCTGTGGGCTAGGTCGGCTTAACTACACCACTCAAGGGTCTGAATTTTTCACACCCTTGAGCGACGGAGATAAGATGACTTAATTTTCTAGCATAGACAGTGTTCCTAGACTTGATCTGTTCTGAAAATAAACTGTCCCAGTTCTGTGGCTTTCTTCTATACTTTGGAATGTTTATTTGCTGAAACTGTTTTCCCCTTCCCTCCCCCGGCCTCCGGTTTAAAATCACTTCTGTTTCATACTAAAGGAAGCAAATAGGTAAAGAGCATTACTTCTGTTAATGTTCATATTGGATCGCACACTTCATTGTTTAGGTTGAGCCTTGAACTATTATCTTATTGATGATTAGGAGTCTCTTGAAATTGTCTCTGTAAGAACTAGGCTCATCTGTCAATAGAGGAGATAACCCTTGTCCCACTGCATCATAAAGATGATAAATTGCTGAAGGATGAGCTACAAAGCACATAGTGTAATACATGTATATGTTAAATACATATATGGCTAGATTAGCTGTTAAAATGGATTTTAAGTATACAGAATAAGAATATTCTTGGCATATGTGCGCATATAGGAACACTAGTTCTAACAAAAAGAAAAGGAGTACTTGTGGCACCTTAAATGCATCCGCTGAAGTGAGCTGTAGCTCACGAAAGCTTATGGTCTAATAAATTTGTTAGTCTCTAAGGTACCACAAGTACTCCTTTTCTTTTTGCGAATACAGACTAACACGGCTGCTACTCTGAAACTAGTTCTAACTGCATTCTCATGACACATTATTCAATTATGAAATGATGGACAGGAACTAGACAATTCAACTTGTATTTCAAGATTAATTAACTGTGGAAATGAATCTTTTTGAAAACAAAAATAGTTGGCTGGGCATTACCTAGTGTCCTGGCTAGCATTTCCCTTCAATAAAACTCTAGGGAAGATTTTCAAAATTGCATAAGGGATTTTGGAGCACAAGTTCAAATCCCACAATTAAGTGGGACTTGTGCTTGGAAATCCCTTAGGTATGTATTGCAAATCTTTCCTCTAATATATGTATGTTAGTGATTGAGCATGCAATTTTTCTTGCTTTTACCTGCATTCCATATGTAGTTAGCAAACTCTTGCTTTATTATTTGGAATAATTTGAGACAGTAAGGAGCAATATGTCAGTCCTTTCTCTTCCATCAACCTAATGGCATGTTAACACTCAGTCTAAAAAAAAAATATTAGTTTTTTTTCTCCTGATCTTTATTTTTGCAATTTGAGCATATAATTGGTCATAGCAAAGGCCACCAAGTAAGCAGCAGTCTGGTTAACTTTTTTGCTGTTTCCTATATTGCAGAATGATATAGTTAGGTTTAGTAACTTGACTGTTTTATGTTTTAAAGGTCCCAATTTTTAGAGTTGCTAGCTTTTAAAATAGGGGAGACTCCATTTTTGATGGTGCTGTGAAGAGTCAAGCATCTTAGGCCTTGTCTATGTTACAAATTTACTTTGGTATAGCTACACCACTGGCAAACATAGCTATACTGACCTACCCCCACTGTAACTTCTGTCAACCTAGCTGCCATCTGTTGAGGAGGTATGTTACCTACACTGATGGGAGAAGCCTGCCAATGGGCAGAGATGGTGTCTATACTGAAGCACTATAGTGGCACAACTGCAGCGGTGCAGCTGTGCCAGTGCAGCGTTTTAAGTGTAGACCTATTCTAACGCTTGTAATCATGAGCTGTCCATTATGTCCAAAGTCTGAATTATTTTCTCTGCTTGATAAGCTGTGCTTCGTGTCCTATGTGACTTTTGCTGCAAGACATGGTTTCCGGTCAGGGCTGTCCGTACCCATAAGCAAAGTATGCAGCTGTGTAGGGCACCAGGAAATTTTGGGGAACCGACTTTCCTGGTGCCTAATGCAGCTGTGTGCTGCCACAGCCCCCAGTCCCACTCCACCCCTGCTCTGCCCATCCCCACCCGCACAACTTTTGTTATTCATACATTCATGTTATTCATAACTTTTGTTGTTTGAGGACTGCAGCAGGGGTTGGGCCTGCACTCACTGGTGGCGGGAAGTGCAGTGACCTGGCTCCAGCCGCACCACTGGTGAGTGCTGAGATGCGGTTCCCTGCTGCTCCCCAAGCCAGCTCCCCCTCCCCCCCCCCGCGGAGGCCTGGGGCCAGCTTCCCCCCCTCCCCCCCCCGCGGAGGCCTGCTTAAGGCCCCAGAATGGCTAGGGACGGCCCTGTTGAAGAGAAACTCGGTTCATTTCCAACTCATGTTTCAGCTAGTAGACCTGATGCCTACAACTGAGTTCTAGTTGCAGAGAACAGCCTAACTGGTTAAATCCATGCTAGCGAATGACTACAGGTTGTTAAATACAACACAACATGCCGTGCAAAGGTGAGTTTGAAGGGATTTTCTTTTTATGCTGGCTTTCTTGGTTTTGTTACGGAGTGTATTGGACTTAATTCCTTGTGGTCAGTTTGCGAAGTAGCAGCAGGTCTGAAGGATGCTACTTGCCTGGTTCTTCTGTCTACAAAGCAAGTAATCAAGTTTGCTGAATAAATTGGCTCAGAAGAGAAAGCAGGAAGGTAAAGGAACTGTCCTTATTGTTGAGGCATTCTGTGTGTGAAATGTAGAACTGGCCCTGGATGATTAGAGGGTGGAAAAAATTAATGAAATCTAAAATATATGAATAAAGAGCTGAGGAGAATAACAGGGTTTTAACTGCATGAAATTGATGGGCTTACTTTGCTACATGGTACTTTGCATTGGTGAAGTGCTTCATAAACATTAAGATTAAATTTTTCAACCTTGGCCGCTAGGTTTGGGAGCCCAACTTGGGACACCATTGGCCTGATGAGTGGAAGTAGAGAGCACCCACAATTGTAGTTGAATAGGCACTGAGAGTGGGTGACACTGCTGAAACTCAAGCCCAAAAGGTCTCCGATTGCCCCTCCTATAAATGGAGGCATCCATGATAAAACAATCACTTCTGAAAACTTGGCTGAGATATACAGATGGAGGTCTTGGTTTTAAAAAAAGGAAAGTGAAGTTCTGAGATTAATTTTATCTAGAGTATAAATCTGTGGGTCGGCTGGGAATAAAAATTGGCAGTCTTGACTCCCAGTTTGTAGCTCGACCACTATGCAAATATTTTAAAGCAATATGTTACAGAGATGATCTCAGTCAGGTAAAACATGCAGCAGAAAGGTTAGTCTTGCCATTGAACACTAGAAAGTCATTGGTCCTGTAAATATATTGCAGAAGTTATTACTTCAGCAGATTATTAAATCATGGATCTTACTACTTCGTTACTTAATAAAACATGCCTAGTATGAGGGTTAGAGCAATGGAAGCTGATATTTGATTTTTGTTCCTGGCTTTATCGTACTCTGTGATCTTGACTAAACCGCTTAATCTCTGTGGCTCAATTTACCCAACTGTAGAATGGTGGTGATCTTCCCCACCGAAAGTGTTGAAACTCAATTAGTTTTTTTATAAACTGACTTCCCTCTATTAAGGATAAAGTTCAAGCCCTGCACCCCTATTTCAGTGCACTGAAGAGCTCTGCTGTTACTTCACTATCTTGTTTCACTTCTTCCTGTGTATCTGCTCTAACTGCTACTTTGGTTTTCTCCCACTTTACACCACCTTTCATGCACTACTTATACTGAGAACAGTTTCCCATTTCCATGAATCAAGTTCCCTCTTTTTTGTTTCTGGCAAACTACTTCCCCACTTCCTTTATGAAGTTCTAAATGCATCTGAATATTTTCTGTATTCTGTTGGTCTGTTAGTATAAACTCCTGTGGGCCAAAGACCCAATCTTTTCTACATGTTTAAGGTGCTGTGTACATTAAAAATATATATCAAGTGATTTCAGTCATTGGATGGAAGCTTCTTTTTACGCAAAGTGTTATGCAATCCAGTGCGTGGTGGACTTGTTACATGTACATCCTGTTTGTACATTTTTGTTGTTAAACAGTGCAAAAGGCACTTTTAAATTTAAATGAGTTGGAATAGTATAGTATGCTTCTAAATCCCTCATCCTCATATTACCTGGAGATAATATTTGTGCAGTTGAATCTTGAGGAGGATTAGCAGATGTTAGCAGTATGGTGGCTACATGGGGCAGCCCATCATTAATGAATACTAGTGACTTGTTCCTTGTACCTAACATTCTCTGGTGTTATCCTTTTACTCTTTAATAGTAATTGCCTCTAACTCCCTATGTTGTTGTGGCATTTGTTTTGTAGTCTCCCATCCCACCCCCAAAAGAGGTAGATAGGGGTGGGTGGGTGGGCGTGTGTATGTATTTAATGCATCAGTTTTCTTGTCTATGGCTTTTTCAGTGTTTTGACTTCTGTAGCCAGCTTGTAGAATTTTAGGACAACTAATTTAGTTTTTTTTTCTAGTCTTGCAGAAGTTCCTCCATCTAAAATTTGAATTAATGTGTATTAGAGTTGAATATTAACTTGCCAATCAACATATCTTCTGTTTGCAACACATAATAGCTGTGTTTATGTAGGAAGAATATGTTATGTGACTGAGATTTACTTTAAGTTGCAGAGCTACACTTTGCTGGGAGTCTTGAGTTAGGCTCATTGACTGATTATAAATTTTCATCTAATCCCTGGAATCATTTTCTATCAATAGCTTCACTTGCTGATCATCTCCTGTAATTTGAAACTATCCCATCCCAATCTGCTCAACTATTTATTTATTTTTTTAAAGATGCTGTTTAAGAGGGGTGGACTTCAATGTATCAAATTTTTCTTCATTTTTATGAAAAAAGGAAATTCAATAAAAAAAGGGAATAAAAATTCAGATATCAGGATTGTCTGAAATAGATAAACAAACAAACCCAATCTTTCATCCAAAGCTAGTTAGTTCTAAATATCTTGTCTACTCTTCCACTGAGTCAGAATGTAGCTGGGGTGTCAAAACAGCAAGACAGTACACTTTGTCTATTATTGACATGTATCCATCAGGGTTCTCATAGTAATACTGCTTCTTACTCTATAGAAAGGAAAGGTATGAGGTAGTATTTGATTCATACTGCCTTAATCTTTCTAGTGCAACGTCTCACTTTCTGTCCAAAAACTGAACCATGCCATTCTGCTTCCTTTTTCTTTAACTAGGACAACTTTTAACCTAATGTAATAGCCTCTTTGAGTCTCTTCACATAGAAGACCAGCATGATGTTGAAATTATACAGTTAACTTTTCTTGCAATTGGCCAATTTCAAAAAATATATTGTATTATAACTATCTTAATTGTTCTTGTTTTTATCAGTAAACTTACTAGAAAAAGCCTACCAGGTAGGCTAACACACAAATGGCAGATTAACTTTTGTACATACTTTACAAGAAACACAACGCTTCAAAGTTAAATAATACAAATCAGTGGTCAGTACAGAGTGTAAATTAAACAGTGATGTAAAGACGCAGTGAAGAAACATATGTGCCTGAATCTTCTAATATGGAAGATAGATACTTGTAAAAAGATCCCCTTAAGATTTAAAATTATTTCATGGACTGCAAGGAAAGCTCCTTTTAAAGAGTTGAATTGAGACTGCCTTCTGTGCTAATGTCCTTTGTGAGAAGCCTTTTTGTTTTAGAAATGTAGGTGAGAAGAAAAAAGCCTTGAAAAATACCTTTTGGCAAAAGTCTGTTTTTCTTTCCTTCTCTGGCTTAGAACCTCTGCAAGCCACATGGAGTTGTAAATTGCAAGGAAATAACTTGTTAGCCCTGCATTTCTGAGCCTTGGCAATAGACATGTCATTCTCTTTTAAGAAAGAGGACTGTGAAGCTGACAAGTTTGTACCTTCCACCCACAGAAGTTGGCCCAATCCAATACATTACTTGTATTTCCCCTCCCCATAGTCTCTCAATAACTTTACACAAGAACACTTCAGAGAGTTAAGATTTGTTGTTCCAGTTTTATGTTGATTGCTAAAAAGGGATTTTGGCTAATCTCATTTATTTGAGATTAGTTGGATGGTGATTTTAAATGAACTAACGTTCAATCAAACTGCATCAGAGATTCTTCTGCGAAGACAGTTCACGGTAATATGATAACATATCAAACCTACAAGTAAAGCAAAACTGTTAGATATTCTGAAGCTTGCTTTGTACACGTTCATTGAGGCTACATAGTAGTAATGCCATCATGCAGGAGCTCATTCCTAAAATACTTACCTTGATGCAGCAAACTTTACATGTTGGTCTCTACTGCATTACACTGTAGAGGGGAAAGTTGTATACAGTCCTCAGTCTGAGTAGGTAAATGATCAGCTTTCTGACTGCTCTGCTCTAGCCTAAGGAAGGAGCAGTCAATCTATCACAGTGGGGTGTTCCTTCTAGAGCACAAGAGCTATGTAACCATGCTAAGGTGAGCAACATATGAGTCTGTATGGTGGGACAAGATGCATACTCTAGCACTGTGAAAAGAGTAAAGTAGTGAATTGGAGTTGAGGTCTTCAGAGTGGATCAGACTTTGTCTAACTTGCATATTTTTATTAAAGATTGGTTTTATAAAATTCTTATGTCTGTGTGCTGAATCTGTAGTGTTATCTACAAAAGTTTGGCAAACAAAATTCATCTGCCAAAATTAGCACTCATTGAGAGAGAGGCTGTGTGTGTGTGTGTGTGTGTGTGTGTGGTGGTGGTGGTGGTGGTGGTGGGGTTAAGCCACACACACACATTGATTAAAACTGTGTGCCAGCTACACTTCACTTCCTGTTTTGTTTACTCTTGTGTGATGATTGTGAAAGTGCAGACTCCTGCAGGATACATGATTGACAACTAACTTGGTTTCCAAAATAAACAACTTGCATGCTACAGCTGCTAAAAGATGAGTAGTATGTGAAAACAGGAGATGTTGTTTGGGAAGATACTGGAAGAGGTATTAGTGGAAAAAACAAAGTGAAAAGAAAATTATACTAATGCTGATAGTAGATCAGTGAAAGTATAAACTCCTGGTTTCTTAGGCAATTTTGATCTGAGTTGAAAAACTAAGGGCAAAGCCACCATCATCTTGGCAGAGGGATAAGTTTTTGATAGATATTTGAATCAGTTTTTGAAGACACTGAGTTGTAAAATGAGTAGCTTTTTAAAAAAGGCATGATTACTTGACTGTAAAGAACATAGTGTTTTGAGAGAACATTACAGGAAGCTTTGTCACAACTGAAGGCTAAGTCAATCTAATGATGATACTTAATGTCAATATCAACCATTTCACTGCTGATCATTTTAGCAGAAGCCTCAGGCTAATATGCTTATCCACTGTTGGATATAGATGTAAATAGATACCAACCAACATTGCTTCCATCTTGCTCAAATTGAGCCAGCTTGTACATGCTTCTGCATTAGATCAGAAGTCACAGTGCTGGGTGTCAGTGGTATGCTGATAGGTTCTTATCTTAGTTAAAAAGAAAAGGAGTACTTGTGGCACCTTAGAGACTAACAAATTTATTAGAGCATAAGCTTTCGTGAGCTACAGCTCACTTCAGCGGATGCATTTGGTGCATTTCCACCAAATGCATCCGCTGAAGTGAGCTGTAGCTCACGAAAGCTTATGCTCTAATAAATTTGTTAGTCTCTAAGGTGCCACAAGTACTCCTTTTCTTTTTGCGAATACAGACTAACACAGCTGCTACTCTGAAACCTATCTTCCTTAACGGACTCATGTTTAACAAAAGGTGACCAGAAATTGGAATGAAACCATCGATTCACTTCATGTAGACTGCTGAACAGCCATCAGTTGCTGCTGACCTGAGGCTGAGATGGAGGCAACCTATTTTGAGAGAGAGGGGTTCCCGTTTCCAATTCCTTGAAGCATTCAATCCCTTGGCTAAAAGCATGTTAAACTTGAATCAAATCTTGTTGAGAAGGAACTTCTTGCTGTTCCTGGTTTTACAAAAAGGTGTAGATGCAGTGTTTGTTTAATGTTAGCAGAGGGATTTGAGTGCAGAATAACAGATGGAGGACCAGCAGTAATGGAAAGGGCAAGACCACCCAGTAAAAGGGTTCTAGGCCATGGAATAGAAAAACCCTTTCATTCTGTTTATGTAGGTTACTTAGGCCTATCCACACAAACAGTTGCACCAGTTTGACTAATGTTGTAATCATACTAATGTTAAATGAAACAACTGTGTGTGGACTGTGATACTGGATTAGCTTGCACTGGTAAACTTAGACACAAGGCAAATCCAATAAGACTCATGTTAATGAGATTTCACGCATGCGCACACATTATACCTGTTTAGTTACTCACTTTTATTAACTGGTGCAACGTCTGCGTGTAAACAAGCTCTTTGATCAGAACCATCTTTTTGTCACATGTTTGTACAGTGCCTAGCACAATGAGGTCCTGCTCCATGCTTGAAGACCCTATGTGCAATTACAGTGCACATAATGAAGTATTTTGAATGAACCTATCACTATAGTTGGTATCTAATGAAAGCATAGTATTGGAGGGAATATAAATTCCATAACCTATTGTAACTGAGCCAGCCTCCTACCAAAAGCACTGAGACAATTGACAACAGGAGGCTTGAACAGACAGTGGGACAGAATGTGCCCTTTGTGTCGCATTCAGCGCTACTTGTGGAGACAAGTGAGTATGAGGAGGGCACAACAGGATAATTGCTATTGTCATTGTCAGTTCACATTTTGAAGGTTCTTTGCTGCCAGAAACATTCTATGTTTAAATTTTGTATTCTGCGAAATCTGAATGTCATGGGGTACCAGGTTTAGCCCATGGACAGTGAATTAGATAGCACCTTTACTTTAAATGTTAAAAGAAATAAATATCACTTCCTATCAACAATAAGGAGATTTGTTTGTCTCAAAAGCAGTCATATTTTACAGGATTCTGTGTTGAGGATCCAGATCAAAACAGTATCTTGGATATGAAGGCAAACGTTCTTTTTTAAAGTGTTTTTTTTTTCTCAACTAGCAGGCAGTTAAGTTTAAAACGCAGCCTAGACTTAATGGTACTGTAACATACTAGATGGGGACATACGTTAAATGTACATCTCTAATGTTAGTATTGAGCACCTTACTACACTGTAGACATCCTATAATTGACTCAGAATAATAATGGCCTGTAATATTATCCATATAATAGGTATAGAAACATTAAATATCCAGCAAGCGCATCCTCACTTTACAGCTGTCCTTCAAAGTAGATGGTCCTAATGTACATTTTCCATGTTGCTTTCTAAAAATTGTCAAATTACCTCTCATAAATCTATAACTATTCCCAGATAAAAACTACATTAAGTAATAGTGTAAAGTTGAGTATGGATCAGTAACTTAAGGATAAAAACATTGCATGGATGTTTTATGTCTTAACAAGCCTTACAAACACAGGAAATTCAGATTTAAGATTAAATTTAAAGACAAACATAGTCAAAATATGGAAATACAGTTAAGGGACCTCAACATTAAACTTCACTCTGTAGTGATGCCATGCAATTCATTGTACAACTGTGATTAGTGCATAAGTGTTTAACCACATCTTAGATTAAAATAACTTTTGAGGAGTCTGGTGGCACCTTAAAGACTAACAGATTTATATGGGCATAAGCTTTTGTGGGTAAAAAACCCACTTCTTCAGATGCATGGAGTGAAAATTACAGATCTGTAATTTTCACTCCATGCATCTGAAGAAGTGGGTTTTTTACCCACAAAAGCTTATGCCCATATAAATCTGTTAGTTTTTAAGGTGCCACCGGACTACTCATTGTTTTTGTGGATACAGACTAACATTGCTACCCCTCTGATACTAAAATAACTTTGAGATGCATTAGATTTTTCATTTCCCCCCCCCCCCGTGGTATCACATGACTGCATCTTCCCTAAGTGGGTTTTGGTTTCACCCTTATTGCGAGTAATGAAAAGTGGTGGCTTGTTTGAAAGAGGGAATCCTGCATTTGTAGCATCAATTCTATTGAGAACAAGAGAAAACAGCAGCCATTTTGAAAGAAGGCAGTTGCTTATGAAGAAAATGTAATTTATGAAGACTAGCAACCAAAGATGACTATTGATCCTTAAAAACACAGTCTCAACTTCAGATATAGCCAATGCATGATATTTTGGTGAATTTTATATATAGTGAAAGTTTTACTTGTAAATTCCCAGAAAATTCATTTTGTACTCTAAGCTATAATTTTGGAGAGGGTACTCTGTAGTCTTCATACATAAAGTGGTTGAATCCCATCTTCG
Source organism: Dermochelys coriacea (assembly GCF_009764565.3). Taxonomy (NCBI): domain Eukaryota; kingdom Metazoa; phylum Chordata; order Testudines; family Dermochelyidae; genus Dermochelys; species Dermochelys coriacea. Next base: position 23,831,607 of record NC_050083.1, on the reverse strand, counting down.
GTGCAAATCTCATTTTACTTCTAACTATTGAACTGTAACTGGTGCTCACATGAAAACTTGCCGTCCCACTTGTAAGCTTTAAACTAGACTGTTTCCTTACTAAACACTCTTTCATGCATAGTTGCTATAGGATTGCTCCTAGGTTGCCCTGCTGAACAAGGATCTAACGAGTTCAGGTTTTGTACTTAAACTTTAACATCCTCCTGCCTTAACGTAGCAGTTTTCAGATGAGATTTGTTTTAAGAAATCCAGCAGTTTCTTATTAAAATGCTTTAAATTTCTGTCCAATGTGCTGAATAGTGTTGCTGCATAAACCTACCCGTACAGCATTTGTTAGAATAATTGTAAGTGCATCATAAACCTTCCTGTGGCTCTTGATTAGATTATATTGTAAATGTTAGTTTGCCTTCCTTCTTGAGTAATTTCTGAAACAGATGTTGCCTTGAGTGTAAAGTCAGTTTGATTTTTTTTATCCTTGATTCATTTTTTAGTCACTAACAGATTAAATTGGTATTCTAGGTTATTGTATTGTATTCACTATTGTTAAGGACAATGGAAATATATTGATACAACACAAAATGTGGATGGTTATTTAAAGAGGAATATTTCCACCGACATTTACCATGTGAAAGGCTTACCGGCCTAATTTTAGATTTCAGTTTATATTGCATTTACTGTTTTTGATGGTTCTTAAAAGTAAAGTACCTCCAACAATTCATTAGAATAAACAGCAAGGAAAAAATCTGGCAAACTTTTGAATAACACAAATGGTTAGATTTAAAACTGATTGTGTAGTCAGTTATGAGATGTGTTGCCATCCAGCATCGATAGCTTTCTAAATGAAAATGTTTTTATCTTCTGGGACAGAGCCCAAGTGTGTGCATACATTCCAAAAGATGGCAAATTTTAAAACTCTCACTTGAGAGTTGGAGCTTTTTTTCCTATAGCTTCTTTATGGGATATACTGAATAGTAAAGAGCAACAGTTGCTCCTTGGAGTTTAGCTCTTCATAATAAATATTTAAAGTGAATAAGAATGAGTGTTTTGCTACAAAGTTACTATTCTGACTTTTTTTTTTTACTAGCTAGAACGTCTGACTAACAATGTTTTTACGTAGGTCATATCTTTCTACATAAAGACATATAGATGGTATTTTGAACTATAAATGTTAAGAACTTTTCCATACTCAGTACTATGGAATAAGGCTTGAAAGGAATATATTGGAATATATAGGAATGTTGGTTTTGCAAAATAACTGATTTATCTGTTCTTACAGGGCCACCCTTCTGTTCAAAAGGGTTGTAGTTGTCCTCTCCTTTATATAGAACTGTGGCCTTTGCAACATTACATATTAACCTGCTTTCCCACTCCCCATCATGGGATTGGTCAGAGGACAGTCTAGAACTTGATGGGCTGTTTCTCCACACACTATACTTTGTTCTCTGTCTTGAGTAACTTCAATTCTAGATCCTGCCCTTTGATTTGAAGAAAAAAATTACAGTAAATGAAGTGAATGAAATAAGTTGTGCAGTGTGAGTCTAGTGCTTGAATTGATGGACTTGAGGGCCAGATATGGCTGACTTGCTCTGTTAAAGAGGAGAATTATGTTGGCTACATACTTTAACTAAGTGGGGGAATAGACTGACCGAATGGAAGGAGTGTTCCTTTGTGAAATGTTTACAAAGTAAAGTTTATAAAAACTATAAGCTAAACTTAAGTAAAATACAACCCAGGCTAATCCACCTGCATTTCATTTTGAATCAGATATGACTGAAGTTGTCTCATAGCCAAGAGTCATTTAAATAACGGCATGTATGTTTCAAAAGACTCTTTATTCTTTTGTCTCTTAATACTTTCTCATTTTTCTGTTAAGGCTCATTCTTTGACATTGCCCACCTCTTTCATAGCACAAAGTTAGTTTTTTCCTTACTCAGGCCAATAAATGAGAGATCACAGCAGGATTAACTGTATGTGATGGGTTTTTTTTGTAAATGAAGAAAGATGTCTTGGGTTTGGATACAATTTGTGGTCAGAGCAGTCCCTCAGAGGAGGGGCAGTTGGGCCTATGCTCAGATGACGAGCCTTGGAACTACATTGTTGGCCAAGCGGAACGCAGGCCATCTGTGAAATGTGACAGTGATGAAGAGTGAAGGAGTGAGTGGTTCAGTGAGAAGAAAGTCTTCTCATTTTGTTCTTATAGACTGATTAATCTGACTCCTCTTAAGGAACAAATTAGGACAGGAAATTGCATGTGAGCGTGTGATTCCATCCTTGAATTGTAAGGTAAAAGGCTCCAAAGCATTTGAGTTGATTATCAGGGGAAAAAATCAGAACAAATGTGGACTGTGGAATAACCCTCTCCCTTTCCTCTTACAATGCTGAGTGCGGAGAATAAACACAAAGACAAGATTATCCATTGTTGTTCCATTGCATTTTACAAGATAAAGTGAACAAAATGATTGAAAGATAAACCACTGCTTGAAACTAAGATCTCTTGAAATTATCCGTCACTTTTGGGTTATGAAGCCAATTTTGGCCTTCTAGATATGACAAATGTATGGACTTGATCCAAAGTCATTGACTTCAGTCAGTGTGTTTCCGCTGACTGTAATTGGCTAAGCTAAAAGTGCTTCATTCCTAACCAGAAATATAATATAATTGAATGTGTATTCTGGGTATAAGTAGCGGTTAATGAACATGCCTATGTCCATTTACTTCAATTGCTGGCTGGTTTGAAGACTAAAAGATTGACCTTTAGGTCAGTTTTCAAATGAATGCTACAGCTTCATAAAGAGGAAATACCTTAATGGTAGTACAGAGTGATAACTTGATAAGGGTTTCTGCACTGTATGTGTGCAGGAAGTGTAAAAGAAACAATCAAAGCAGCAATACTAGCACAAGATATTTCCATTAGTAACAATTAATATTTATATAATAAATAAAACTTACAAGGAGGGATTTATTGTTTTAGAAATGACAGCATTAGTAGTTTAAATTCTTGCCACATGCACAATGAGAGAGATCTATCTATATAAATAAAATGTATGGTTGTGTTTTTGTTTTTTTTTTTTAAAAATAGAACCTTAAGTATTTTAGACTCAGTATACACTGGGATCCCAATATTTGAAAGAGTCCTTAAAATTAAAATCATGTCTGTGTTCCATGATGGAGTATACAATTATATGACGTTTGAGGTGAGATTTTTTTCCAGTTGTCAAGACTATCATTGCTCTGGGCTTAGTTACTAATGTGAGGGTTGGTTCTGTGTACCTAGGGAAAGGATTTTGCATTTCTGATTTTTGGAGTCTAGTTCCTCCTTACCCACCACCCCCCAAATGGGAGGGAAGATTGTCTTGTGAGTATAGCACATGAGTGGTAACCAGAAGATGTGGGCTCTGTTTCAAGTTCTGTCAGACTGGCTGTGTGACCATAGATGAGTCTCTCCATGCCTCAGTTTCTCTTTAAAATGGGGATAATTTACCCTACTACAGTGCTGGAACCTTAATTCATTAATGTGATAGTGCTTTGAGATCATGTAGTGGAAGTTTCTATATTCAGTAAATACAAAATATTTCATAGATGACCCTATATTTCACATGTAGATCCTCACTCCTTTTCCAGGTGAGGAGCAACACTGTCTGAGAAGTCTGTAATGTACGTTCAGGATGTTGACCTACAAACAGACTGACTTCTATTTACCAGGAGAGGCAAATTTGCTGCTGATATTTACTTCTGATATGAACATATTATATAGTTTGTGATTTCCAGGATAAATAAAAGCCGAAACATAACTGATCTTTTTTTAAAAAAAATAACTTTAAGTGTGTTTGGTTGCTGCCCTAGTACTACTTGTCAGATTTTTATAATCTTTAAAACAAAACAAAAATCTCCCCTGGGATTATTTCATATGTATGATTAAGTTATTCCATTTCTGACTTGAAAGCCTTTGGGGTGAAAGGTTAAAGATGTGGTATGCCTTTGTTGCCATACAAGGCACTTCCTTAGCCTGAAACAAGGAGATGGGTATAGTGCTGTAGGCATTAATGACTAACCAGGAAATTGGAAGGATTAGTGTGCATACATTTATTTCTAATAACCCAATTAATCCAGTGAGCGTCTTGCATTCAAAATGGATACAGCTGAAGTATAAATTTATTTGATTTAAAAAAATGAAGAATTATAGGGTTTTCAGTTCATAATTCAGCATCTGTTTGTTCTATGTTTAGGCACTGCATATAGAAACTAAGTAAGTAACCGTTCAGGGTGGCTACCCATTGATACTTAGAGGGGAGCCCATTGATAAAGTATGAGAACAGCAGGAGGAGAGAAACTGATCCCATTGTCTTGTTTCTCTGCTAATGAGTTTCCAAAGCACTGGGGCTCCTCTTCTACAGCAATCTGTCTGTTTGAGGTAATAATGAGTAGTGGCTCTTATCAATTACGGGTGAAGTTCTTTCCTCGCCTTTGAATGAAAATTTGTCACTAGATCTGTAAGAATCTCTCTAATTTCTCCTTGCAACAGAGTAGCTTGTGATATTACACAGGGTAATAGTACTGTACCTGGTGCTGAGGGGTGTAACGGAATTGTCGAAGATAGTCTCTCTGATGCTCAGTGCCCTCTATCAAAAGGGGTGTTTACTTTTATAAATTAAAAAAAAATATTCTGGGTAGGTCACGTGATCAGAACAGTTATGTTCTGCTACGTTCTTCTGATGGGAGCAAGGAAATCTGTAATGCCCACCAAGTGCAAGCTGTGCCACTTGCAGTGTGTCAGGAATATGATTCAGGGGTGGTTAAGTAGTATAACTGAATCGCTTTATAACTTATTAGGCCTGGGTTACTTGAATATTCTTCCAGGTTTGCTTAGTAGTTAGTTGCTTGGCTCAGTCAGCACATTTCTGCATTGCAGGTGGGAGCAAGCCTCTCAGCACAGGTAGACAGACTTGCACTAGCAGGGCTTGAGCTAGTGTGCTAAAAATAGCAGTGTAGCTGTAGCTCAGGTGGCAGCTTGGGCTCTCACGCTTGCTGACCGACTCTGTGTGCCTGAGCTTTGATGGCTAAACCTGACTCTCAGCCAGAGTCTCAACATCCACACTACTATTTTTAGCGCACTAGCTTGAGCCCTGCTAGAGTCTAGCTGCTCCCATCTGAAGTGTACACGTACCCTCAGTTCTCTATGGTATCTCCAGGTCCAGTAAGGGCTGAACTGGGGTCAAGACTCCTTCTTTCAGAGACCTGGAGGTGCACCACAGTTTTGTTTAGTGCTGGAGGTCATTTTTATTTTAGCTAGATTACTTCTGACCACTTTATCTTGGGGGAGGAAGGAAGATTTTTTTTTTGTTTAGTTTACATCTTACTCTTTTTTTGATTCTTGGTACGAGTGGGAGATTGACCACTTTTGTTGATGGGTGGCTCTGCTGGATTAGTTTGAAATTGTCTATGTATTTAGACTGGTTGGTTCTTCATTATATTTTTAATCAGATGTCGTATAGTTTTGTGCAGCATTTAAGATGCTTTGCAAACAAGCATCTTACAGACTTAATTGCTGGAAGCTTTGAATGTATCCCTGAATGATGAGAGGTTTTCCCCCCCCTCCCCCTTACCGTATGCCCAGGTAGTATGCCAGTCTCAATTGCCCACCATGAATAATACAAATAAATATTCCCTGCCTCTGTTAAACTGCCTCCTTTTCTTTCTGAGTACACTGCCATTCTGTAATACCTCTTGTTTCAAGCTATCAGTAGGACTTAGCTTCTCAGGGTACTTGGGCCATCTCCCATCACAAACAGTAAATAAAAAAAAACTTCTAGGCTTAATGACCATCCATTTTTATGTGAGCCTTTGTCCAAGAGTGTCCTCTGATTCTGGCTATTCACAGACTTCCCTTTTTATAAGCATATGTTCTTGTTCACTGGTGTGTAACGGTTGAATGGTAGCTGTTGTTTGACGTGTGCTGGGTCAGAAGTGCTCCAGATGTCAGGGTGGAGTTGGGGGAGATGGTTGGGGCATCAGTGCTCGACTCAATGAATAACGGTTAAATTGAATTTTTGCCAGAATATAAAGGTGCAGGAGCTCCCAAGGCAGACTTAAAGAGAATTATCGTATGCCCAGTGCAGAACTAATAGGGCCCCTTTTAACCTTTGGAGTTCACTGGATTCTATGGATGTCTTTCACAAGAAATAAGTGACAGAATGTTATGTAAGCATGTTTCTGTAAGTGTTGATGGAAAAATGTATTATAAACGTGGGGTTTATATTTTTCTTTAGTCATATGTTTCAGCTGATTACTCAAAGTAGATGTCTTTTGAAATGGACTGTACCCATGTTATACTATACCAGTGTACAAAAGGGGTCTATTTTCATTGGTGCACTTAATCCTTTTACACTGTTGGGATCTAGGCAAGTATACAGACATATAAGCCTCTTGGACTGCCTTTCATCTGTTGTGATGCATCCATCAAGCTACAATATACAAGAATTGAATTTTTAGTCTTTGTTTCTCTAAGAACATGTTTAAAAGTCAGCATTTCTATGTGTATTGAAACATCTCCCTGTCTTCCTTATAGGTAATTCAGCTACAGTGAGATAAATTATGGAAAGATTTATTTTAGCTACACTTGATGTAACAAGCGCTTCAGTATTATAAAATTTAAACTTTTTTTTAAAAAACAAACCCACGCTTGAAAACTAAGTTAGAAAAAACATCTTTTTAGACTTGCTGTCTGAATTTGATAAAGAAATCACTGAGGGGAAAAAATAGATCACTATGCTATTTTTTAAATAAAGTCATGGTTCTGAATATAATTGCACTTACAATAACAGATTTTTCTCTATTTGGAGCAGCAGTGTACTAAATTTACTATGAAGTTCTTTTCCCAAGTCTTTTTAAAGTGGAGGCTTAAAAAAAAAAAAGGTATTTGGAAATGTAGATTAAATTAGTGTGTGTGGGGGGAAATGACTAACAGTACAACCGGAAAAGTTACTTTAAAACATGATGCTTTTACTTTGAATGATTTCAAGTGTTTTGTCATCAAAAGACGGTTTTTAGAATGGTGTCACCTATCTAAAACGAAAGCTAATGACAGAGATGGCATCCTGCAAACATGAGATAATAGCAGAAGGCAGATGTGGATGGAATGAGCCACAAAGATAAAGTGATTTTGGAATTGCACACAGCAGGAGCTAATACCATTTGTAAACATGTTGGAAAGAAGGCAGGGAGGTAGGTGGTGACAACAATTGGATTTCCCTTGACACTTCTCCTTGTCTATCACACAATCCCCATACCAGGGTAGCTGAACTCCTTAATGTAAGCTTCTCCCTTTTGTCAATAGAAGCCTGAAAGACTTGTGTTGGGAAGACCAACAATAAAGTAGGAAGGGTTCCAGTGATACTGGAAAGATGTAGAAGACACTGTATATAAGGCTTGCCTCAGGGAGTCTATTTAACAGATAATTGTGTCACTGATTTGCAATAAACTAGTTAGGTAGCTGTGTTGATACTGGGAATGTTTTAGCACCATTGAGATACTTTTGGTTGCAGAATATTGAATTTTTATCCCAATTTGTTTAGTGTTTTTCAGTGGAGCATGGCTTTTAGCTCCATTCTGACTGGTTTGGTTGAAACTTTGTAAAGTATTAGAATTTTTGAAAAAGCAAACAATATTAACATCTAAATGCTACTATGAAAGAACTAGGTCTACTATATGTTGGAACACAATTTAGTCTCCACTCTATCTTATTATAAGCTTTTCATTGTAGAGTATGTGCCTTGTTATAATTAAAGAAGAATTATCCAGGGAAATAAAGGAATGGTTTTGGATAGGAGATTAAAAAATCTATTATGGAAATTGCATGAGATCCTTACAACTTCCCACATGATTTAAACAAGACTTAGTAGCCCTGCTCTTATTCTTTTTGACTTGTTGCTTGAGGACACTAGTGTTTAAGTTTTAGGGAATGAGTTTGGAGGAGGTTAAGATGAGATCTACAAAAAATAGCTTGCATTACATTATTTAATCATCTATGGAGAAAATTCACAGAACGGTTTTTGTAATTGTGTAGAGTTCTACTCTTCAAAACTCCCTCTTCCCCCTTCCCCCCACCCCCCAATTATTATGTTTGTTGACTGACTGGGAGTGGAGATAAATAGTAACTTGAATTTGTAAATTATTCCCCATCTGCTTCTCAAGATGTGGCAATTTAAGTCTCCCCATGAAATTTCTTCTTTGATTATCTTAAGTAGGTGGAAATGTTTTGGATTCCATATTTGGCGCGCTCTCTCTCTCTCTCTATATTATATATATATATATATATATATATATATATATATATATATATATATATATATATATATATATATATATATATATATATATATATATATATATATATATATATATATATATATATATATATATATGGTATGAAATACAATATTTCAGTGCAGTAGCATCCATCTCACTCCTTATCTTTCTGAAGGGAAGGGTTGCGTAATCCCTGATGTGTACTCTTGTGGGACTACAGACATGATGGCTTTAACAGGTCTGTGTTTAGATATATAACAGCAGTTCTTAAAAGATTTGTAGTTCTGCTATGTGCCAGACACACACAATCTGAGCTTCCCAGTGGCTGTCACTGGACTACAACTATGGGAAACAGATTAAAGTGTCACGTACTCACTTGAATCCGCAGAGGAAACGTTGTGGCCCCCTCAGTTATGATGCATCAGTGCAAGTTTACAAGATGTATGTATGTATATTCCCAATAAATAGTATTTCACTGTATTTAATATGAAGAATGGCTGTGTCTAAATGGATAACTGATAAGTAGCCTAAATATGGTGTAATAAGTCCTCTAAGCATCACTATTTGATACTTTAGGGATTTCAGCAGCTGGATCTTAATGTATAAAGTTGAGTTACAGCAGCATTGTTTATCTGGATTCTAGAAGGTGTAATGCTTCTGCAACTATTACATCTGGTTTAATGTTGTATATGCAAAATTGTTCAAACTGTTAAAAGCTGAGGTGAATTGCTCAGCCTTTTCACGGTGGCAGTAAGTAAGATGTATCAATTTAAAAAGACAAAACCAAAACATTCGGTGCTGATACTTATTTTTTTCCCCTTGTAGGATTTTGTCGAGAGTCTTCAACAGAACATGATCCTCCACCTAGTAAGTACGAGATGTAAATGTTCTTGTTCCTTTCCAGAAAAGGATTAGTGCAGGAGCAGTACTCTAGTGGGTGTCAATGGGATGTAGATTGTATTGGAAGCCTTAAACTTCATGAAATGTCTGCTCTCTCTCTCTCCTTTGACAGTAGATGCCTTTTGCTTGATTATTTTGGGATCAGGAGAGGAAGGTCTTCCAGAGCTCCTTGCATGGCTAATGGCTTCCTTCCCCCTGCTTGATGTCTCCTACCATAGCTTGTCACTGTATGGAATGGCAGTGGCTTTAGGGTGCTGTTGAATCAGAGGGGCACTTGATCCTCACAGAGGTGGAGTGTGCTAGCTCCTAAGGGCTGGATATGCTCTTTATTATGCTTGCTGGCTCTTGCTTTATTATGCTTAGTCTTGCTGTCCTGTCACAGAATCATAGAATCGTAGGACTGGAAGGGACCTTGAGGTCTTCTAGTCCAGTCCCCTGCTTTCAAGGCAGGTGGGAATGCTGGGCTTACTTGTGATCTGAACTACTTGTATGTTCTGCATGGCATTATGTTGTTCTATTGCTAGATTACCAAAGAGGCCTTAACTTGGATTTGTGCACACTTCTTGAATAGCTAACTGATAACCTAATGTTGGCCTATGCTCTTTGTGAAAAGCCTTTTTAGTGTGGTGATAGAAGTAGGTGTTCTACAAACGAGTATTTTGTAATGATTGTGAAGCTAATTGCTTTCCAAGATTTTATGATATTTTCCCAAATCTTTTAAAGCCCGTGTTCCCAATGTGGGTGTTTGAAACTACCCTCCCTTTCAATATAGTTAGAAGGGAGTGGCTGGAAGTTAAAGCCACACAAATTCAGATTAGAAACAAGGCACAATTTAACAGTGAGATTGATTAACCATTGGAACAAACTACAAAGAGAAGCAGTGGTTTCTCCATTTCTTGATGTCTTCAGATCAAGATGGGGTGCCTTACAGAAAGATACGCTGTAGCCAAACATAAGTTATTGAGCTCAATAGAAGGGTAACTGGGTGAAATTTAACTCCTATATGTCACAGGACATTAAGACCAGATCTAATGGTCCTTTTTTTGCCTTAAATTCTATGAATGTATGAAGAGACTGAAGCCTACATCTATATTTCTTGGCATGTGACACTTCACTATATTTAAGTCCACATGTGCATGATCAATGGATACAAAAATCAAACTATTGAAGCATTTCCTTTCCATGAAATATTTAAGTAACTGACTTCTACAGGAAGTCATCTGGTAAGACTTGCTATTAAGATAACACAATAGTAGTAATCACTTAGTGGGCCATGAATACAAATATTTCTGAGAAATCTGGGGAAGTGCTTTACATTTCTGTATATTACCTGCCATAAGCAATGTCATTTAGTGACCTCTGAGGAAGATGAGTGGTATTGCCTCCAATTTACAGAGGAAGAAAATTAGTGGGTGTTTATGCTAAAATGATCAGCAGTGAAATATTTATTTAGATTTGAATTATCCTAATTCGGTTTCAGAGATCTCATTCCATATAGCTGAATGCCCAGGGCACGTCTCAGAGTGACACTTTCGCGTTGTCTGTGGTGATAAATGACTGAATTTACATTGATTTACACTGAGGATACAGTTGAAAGTTCTTGTGGCAACCAGGGGCTGGTGCTTTAATTTTTTTAAATGAAAGCTTTTGTTTTTAGAAAACAAATGTAGCACGTTCTGTAGAATTGTGGACTACACAAGTCCCTAAATAGAGGGCATTTGGATATAGTATTACTAATTTAACTCCAAACCCATAGCAGCTCTGTTTTTGCTTTGCTATATCAAGTGATGACTGACTCGTAACACAGCATTTGCACGTGTGGGCCAGACTTTCAAAAGAACTCACTTCCCAGCTACTCCCACTTAGATAGCAAAGTGGTCACAACATCAAAAGTGCTAAGGACCCAAAATATTCTCAGTGACGTACTGCACACTTCAGAAAGTCTGATCCATAGCTTCTGTACTAATCTCCAGTAAAGCCAGTAGCACTGCAGCTTTTATCTCATTTGCATTCCAATGCAATACATAATTTCAAGAACAAAGTATAGATATGTACTTCTAGACCCATTGTGGGTGTGTCAAACTGTTATGGATCTTTTTTCAAAGTAGCAACCGTGTTAGTCTGTATCCGCAAAAAGAAAAGGAGTGCTTGTGGCACCTTAGAGACCAACAAATTTATTTGAGCATAAGCTTTCGTGAGTTACAGATCACTTCACAATGAAGTGATCTGTAACTCACGAAAGCTTATGCTCAAATTTGTTGGTCTCTAAGGTGCCACAAGTATTCCTTTCCTTGTTGTAGATCTTTCCTTTCCATTGTGTTCATAAATGGAAAGTAAGCCTGACTCTGAGAGAGCCTGTACTGGTGAAGATAATGCAAAAAGCTTATGTAGTGAAAAATAACCCGAATTATCACTTGTCTTTATATTTATCAGGTGAGATTAGATGTCCCACCATGATGTAGGGTGCAGGGGGGGGGGGTGTGTGCGCGCGCGCATGCGCCCATCAACTTCAGCTCTTGAGATATCCTTGGGCTGCTACACTGTTGCATCTTTCCACTTCAGCAGAGTGTAAGGTTGGAATGTTTATTTAAATGTTTTACATTCTGTATTCCAGAAGGGTTGGCATCTTAACTGCCTTCCTGCTGCTATCAATACTTAGGATTCCTATGTTGCTTCCTGGTGTGTGGGAGTCTCTTTGCCAAGCCACAGATGATTAATACAGATGTAGGTGTGAGATCCTTGTAAATTTTCAACGTTCTGGGCAACTGTTTGTGAGAGGGGGACAATGTAACTTGCGTGCTGTTCTGCCTGCTGATGTAGAAATACCCAACGTCTGCTCAGAGTGCCATAGCCTCTCTACACTTAGAAAGATGACGACCTTATGTATCATTACTCACACACTCTCAGAGCTGAGATCTTCAAAGTCCAATGCTATGTCACAGGTTCAGGCTAAGTTCATTTCTATGAGTAGCCTCCATATATCCATTGGATTAGCATAAGCAGGGACAAGGGCAATCAAAGGTCAAGAGAAGTTCAAAACAGCATAACCTTTTCTTGTTGGCCCTAATCCTGCAATGCTCGCCAAGCTTTTCTTCATCATCGTGTTTACTATACAGCTGTAAAACTTGAAGAACAAGGCCTGGCCTAATACAAGGGAAGCTGGAAATCTAGCAGTTTAAGAATAGATGGTATTGTTGCTTAAAACAGGAGAAATAATTGATTTATGTTATGGTACCCAATTAGGCTGTAAAATGAGAAACGCTTAAAGCAACCCTGTGGCTTAAAGGCAGCTCTTTGCTCTGATTTCTGTTCAGCAAATAGGAGGCACCGTAATAAAGGTCATGAGCTAAATTATTAATTCCTTTCATGCCACTTGGGCTTGTAAACAGCATATAATACAACAAAACAATTGGCACTGTTCACTTATTGGCCAGAGAAAAGGTCATGGGGTAAGTAGTTGGACTGGCAACAGCTGTTCATAATCAAACACATATTTTGTCCTTTTCGTCATCTTTTAGAGCAAACCGGTTTCAAAATTTTAACTGTCTATAAATCCATATCTTCTCTACTTCACCCCCTCTTAGCTAAGCTGTTCCTAAAAGTTAAACATGTTGCATGCAATGAATTACAGGAGAACAAAGGTGGGGAGGAAGAACCAGCAATCTTGTATATTTAGGAGCTTTCTGTTGAAAATGGAGTTTTGTGGGTTTTTTGTTAGCTTAGTATAAATGATACATGCTTAAAATCTAACACTCCTTGAGAAAGTGGAGTAAAATTTGTGCTTGTAAACAGCAGAGCATAATAAAACATTATTGAAATTAAAACTAAAAAAGCAATATCAGGAATTTGTTTTGCTCTGAACATCACTATGCTAATGGTACAAGAATAGAAATTTTGCTCTAAATGTTACATTTTAATTTTTGATATGTTGTACAGAAAACCTGCAGATTTTCTATGTATATAAGTTTGGCATATAGTCCACTTGCTGAGCAGGACTAATTTTTTTCACTGTTGGTTGTACTACTATTTGTAAAATATCTGCAGCAATGATGCGATTGCTGCACATCTTTAAATTCGTTAGATGGAACAAGGGTGCACACAGTACCTTAGCCTTAGTGTTCAAGAAAATCTACCACAAACCATGGTAACTTACAGATGGCCATCTGTTGACCCATTACTTGAGCCTTTTTTCAGAGTAGCAGCTGTGTTAGTCTGTATTCGCAAAAAGAAAAGGAGTACTTGTGGCACCTTAGAGACTAACAAATTTATTAGAGCATAAGCTTTCGTGAGCTACAGCTCACTTCATCAGATGCATCCGGTGAAGTGAGCTGTAGCTCACGAAAGCTTGTGCTCAAAAAAATTTTAGTCTCTAAGGTGCCACAAGTACTCCTTTTCTTTTAGCCTTTTTGAAAGCTAAAGGAGTTGTCCCCATGCCAATTTAAATATTAGTGTGCACTTACCCCTCCAACATCTTCAGCAAATTGTCACTTTTATACTTGTACTTAGGTTTTCATGTTACAATTCAGCAGTATATGAAGATACACAAACAACTGTAATAGGAGATGGTCTTAGATGGAACTCTTTCCAGTCATCTAACCATAAATCAATATGTATTAAATTAGTTTATAGGTAACAAGAAGGTAACGGTATGGTTAGTGCACTTTCAAAGGGCCAACACTGCAGTCACTGAGAGGACATGGGAACACACAAGATAGTTTATATTAAACTTACTTTTTTTCTATCTAGAAAACTTTGGAAAACTTGCATAACATGAGCATGTGATCATTGAGACTGAAAATGCAGTATCACCAAGCAGTGCTCCAAAAGATTGATGTCAAATGCCAGGAAGAATAAACTCGGATATAAATGAATACTCAGCAGATCTGGGCAATAAAATGTCTCTCCTGTCCCCCACTGGAGTGTAGCAGGATGCCTTTGAGAACCCTAAGTTCCCACTAATAGTCTTCATCTTAACATTTTTTTGTCCATGACTGCTGCTTCATATAGGGTATAAGCCAAACATTCTTGAGAAGTGAAGCTAGAGTTGAGTGGTAGTGTAACTACAGTGCTCTGCCCACAGTGCACATCTGCTGTTTCCTACAAGAATGGTCCGTTGTAAACGCTTAAATATTTGTTGCTGTAGTGTACCTCATTACTGTAGCATTTGGACATATTTCACATTACAAACAGATGTATAAACTCCCACCAGGAGCAGCAATACTGTCGGTTTTCAATAGTTTATTAGCCCCCTGGGGAATAAATTGGAAAAATAGGAAGATAAAATGCAGGAAAGACTTGGCCAAATACAGACCCTTGTATTGTGCTATGAAGGTATGCTGCCAGGAGTGAGTTCTATGGTTTAGGAATATAGTGTTGTATATTGCTACATTGTTTGTTTTTGGTCTTACGGATAGATATGGGACATAATCTACCAGCAAGAAAACTACTGATCTTGAGATTCTCCTGCTTGCTGGCTTTAGGAGATAATGGGATGTGAGGAAGAGACGAAATTCAAACGATAACCCTATTAAAAGCAGAGTCCCAAACCTATATATCCAGACCACAATGAAAAGGTAAAATATAGGAAGTATTACTGGGGGGCGGGAAGAAATATGATACAATGCCTGGGAATCCTGGACTTGCTTTTCAAAAACAAATCCCTGTTAGTGATTTCTAAAGTGAGAATAGAAGGCTTTATCTGATCTATGGTCATAACTGAACCTATTTCTGGTAGATGGGTCCTTCCCAGATGTAAACTTCTCCAAAGTTAGGACTCCTGTCTGGAGTTAAACCATCTCGAACCTTGGAGCCCCTTTCCTAGCATAGGGTAAGAAGTGAGTCTAGCTTCCTCTCCCAGCTGCATAATATTCTCTATATCTGTTACAAGCTCAGGGCTTCCTGGTACTGGAGGGAAACTACTTCTGGTTAAGCTGCTGATCAAATGTTGGGAGAGGGCCCCTGCATTATGCAGTGTTTTGAAGGGGATCTCTTTTCTGATAAGAATCCTTTTGAAGGGGCTCCATATCTTGTTTGGATCTCATCTTCTTGACCCTTTCTGCCATTTCTAGTACTGACCCATTTCAGAGGTTAATATGTAGAATTTAAAGCTGATGGAGCCTAGAGTTTAGGAATTCTTTGCAAACTGATGAAAACAGTTATTTTCAGAGACAGTTACAAATGCATGTTATCTGATTAGAGAAATGAATGCTTTAACAAGCAGGTCTGGAAACAATAGCACATGTTGGTATGGAAGATAAAATATTCCTTAAATAAAAATCCTAACTGGAGTGCTAGTGTCTCTTGGTACATTGGTGAGATATTAATAAAATGACATGAAGAAACACAGTAAAGCTAACTTTCTGCTGTACAATAAACATTTAAAAATACATGTTGACAAACTAAATACATGGTGTATTTGTGCTTGTATGTTTGTTGTTGGGAGAGTGGCATTGGCTGCTACAGTACTTTCAGTTGCGTAACTGTTTTCACCCAACCTATTTCCAGAGGCTTATGACTTGTTGAAATTTTCTAGTCTTGATCTCAGCCCAAAGGCAGGATTGGTGGTGTGGTGTGTGTAGTTTTTTTGTTTTGTTTTTGTTTTGGTGTCTTGATCTTTTTGTGTGTGCAAACTTTGAGTAAAACTGGTTCAGTTGTTTAAGTTATTAGTAAAGAGTGAAATAATTTCTCCATTTGAAAGAATTGTTGAGCTTCCTTTGACTACTTTTAGCCCAGCATTTTCTACTGCAGAAAGTTAAACTTGCCTTGAAATAGCCACAGTTGATTTTTCTGGCAACATTTGGTTTGCATATGATAAAGCTATGATCCTCTCACAGAATGTGTAGTAAGTCCATTTTGATACTTTCAGTAAGGTCAAAGAGTACATGCATGTGTGGCATACTGATGGGGTGAAATGGTTAGGATGGGCTGCTACATTTTGTAAGGTTCAAGATGGCTTTGTACAACTCAAGTTTTTAGAAGGGCAAACTAACTCCTAAGGAGTTCCAGCAGTTTTGACATTTCTCAGATTTTTGTGCAAGTCTTGTAATACTTACTGTTTTTTATTCAAACCCCAGTGCCTGAAGTCATGTGATGCTCCCTTTTCAAATGAAAGTGACTAAATTTCTAGATATTTAAATAGAGAAGCTTAAAAACATGAATTGGGCACAATTGAGCATTGCAGTGATGTCTGCTTGAGTCTGCATTCTGGGGTTAGTAGGGTAAGTGCAGTCTTCCTTCCAGCTATGTTAGTGGCTTCCCTCCAAAGTCTCTCAAAACCAAGCATATAAAAATCCCACAAATACATTATTTTTAATATAATTTTTAAGCCAATGTCATGACTTTTGGGATGTGACTGAAGATGAAAATTTAAGATTGCAATGCACTTTCACTGGTGGTAAACTATATATAGTTGAGATTATGGAATTTAGCTGCTTGTTGTAAATTGGCAACATTGCAGAGTAAAGGTACTTTTCATATCTTTATTTTTTAAAAAAAACTAAATCTAGAAAATTCCATCCAAAAAGCTACGTTTACGAGACTCTTCAGGTTGCATAAATAAGCATTCAAAAGTGAAATACCAAAGTTAATGTTACAATATTTTAAAATTTTTTATGCCCATGCATGCACATACAACATGGCAGCATACATGTGTGTAATGTCTCTCAATAATTTGGAGATCTGTCAATTTTAGGGGGATTTAGGGAGGAAAAAATTAATACTCAAATTTTTCTCAGATAGATATAACAAAATTGAAATTAGCCTTTATATGCAACTGTCTAATATGATGAAAAGGGGGGATGGACAGATGGACATATGAGTGTAAACATACATTTATTTAACTGTCAGAATTAAATATTGCAATTTCTATTTTAAAGAAATGCAAGTGCCTAAACATTTTTTTTTTTTCTTATTAGCTACAGATGTCGAACAGATGAGTTTTTCATCACCTGTGCTTCCCATGAACTCTGTGGGCAGTAAGTACCTTTCTTTCTCACAGGACCAGGTTGCATTTCTTTTTCATTGACAACTTTGTTTGTTTTGAGGTTGCCAGTGAATTGAAATAGTACTTCAGTGTAGAAGTTTTGAAGAGTAATGTAGTGTGTGTAAAAAAAAAAAAAAAAAAAAAAAAAAAAAAAAAAACACTTCACTTAAGGAGCATGGCATTCCACTTTCAGGAAGAATTCTTCTTTTCTTCCCCCCCTCCCCCCCTTCGACAAAAGTGCCCTTGACCTGATCTGTATTGAGTGTTGCCATCATAGCTATGTGCATGGATTTTTTTTTCCACTGATATAGCTATGATGGAAAAAACCTTAGTGTAGATTCACTTGATCTGGTACAACACTTCTATACCAATATAATAACTGCATCCACCCTGTAGAGTTTGCTGGCTTAACTAGCAGTACTCTTCCCATGTAGACGTGGTCTTATCTACAGACGTTCTCCTAGTCATGCAGACCAGGATTTTCAAAGGAGATAAAGGGAGCTGGTGCCCAGGCTTAAGTGTGAGTGGATTTGGGGCGTTTTTGAGAATCTTATCTTCAGGACTTTCAGAATCCAGTTACTTCACTAGTAATGGCTTATTTTTAGTCTCCATCTAGTGGTAATTAGTATATCTGAGGACTAAATGTAAGTAATCCACTAGGTGGCAATAAGTCCTTATCAGAGACGGGAGTTTATAGGTGTAAATTCTAAATATCTAATTCTAAACAGAGGCAGCAATTCAGTGCAGATTTCTCCTGCTTTAAGACAATGTATTTAACTTGTTGGAAATTCCCTGGGGCATTCTCAAAATAGGTAAACAACTGGCAGTTTATTTAGAAGAAGATGTTCAAATAAGTTTCAGGGGCAACCAAGTAAACCCAGAGGTTCAAAGTCCAGAAATGCTTTGTCTCCTTGACCTCATTGTGCTGAGGGATTGCACCTGCTTGCACCCTAGAAACCATTTAAATCTTTGAAGACGCTTTCACATAGTGATGTAGTTTTTGGAGAGTATTTTAGCTATAATTTTTGGTGGCTTGAGCATTTAACATGTGCTCCTACAGCCTGACTTTCAAAAGCATATGTGCAATTTCTTGCTTACTTGGTCTATATAATTAGTGGTTTCAGAGTAGCAGCCGTGTTAGTCTGTATTCGCAAAAAGAAAAGGAGTACTTGTGGCACCTTAGAGACTAACAAATTTATTAGAGCATAAGCTTTCGTGAGCTACAGCTCACTTCATCGGATGCATTTGGTGGAAAAAACAGAGGAGAGATTTTTACACACACACACACACACACACACACACACACACACACACACACACACACACACACACACACACACACACACACACACACACACAGAGAGAGAGAGAGAACATGAAACAATGGGTTTATCATACACACTGTAAGGAGAGTGATCACTTAAGATAAGCCATCACCCACAGCAAGGGGGGGAAAGGAGGTAAACCTTCCATGGTGACAAGCAGGTAGGCTAATTCCAGCAGTTAACAAGAATATCAGAGGAACAGTGGGGGGTGGGGTGGGGGGGAGAAATACCATGGGGAAATAGTTTTACTTTGTGTAATGACTCATCCATTCCCAGTCTCTATTCAAGCCTAAATTAATTGTATCCAGTTTGCAAATTAATTCCAATTCAGCAGTCTCTCGTTGGAGTCTGTTTTTGCTCTGATCCCACTGAGAGTTACCAAAAGAAACTACAGCATTTGCTCAAGAAACTCCCTGAAAAAGCACAAGAACAAATCCGCACAGACACACCCCTGGAGCCCCGACCTGGGGTATTCTATCTGCTACCCAAGATCCATAAACCTGGAAATCCTGGACGCCCCATCATCTCAGGCATTGGCACCCTGACAGCAGGATTGTCTGGCTATGTAGACTCCCTCCTCAGGCCCTTCGTTACCAGCACTCCCAGCTATCTTCGAGACACCACCGATTTCCTGAGGAAACTACAGTCCATTGGTGATCTTCCTAAAAACACCATCCTAGCCACTATGGATGTAGAAGCCTCTACACCAACATTCCACACAAAGATGGACTACAAGCCGTCAGGAACAGTATCCCCGATACTGTCACGGCTAACCTGGTGGCAGAACTTTGTGACTTTGTCCTGACCCATAACTATTTCACATTTGGTGACAATGTATACCTTCAAATCAGCGGCACTGCGATGGGTACCCGCATGGCCCCACAGTATGCCAACATTTTTATGGCTGACTTAGAACAACGCTTCCTCAGCTCTCGTCCCCTAATGCCCCTACTCTACTTGCGCTACATTGATGACATCCTCATCATCTGGACCCATGGAAAAGAAGCTCTTGAGGAATTCCACCATGATTTCAACAATTTCCATCCCACCATCAACCTCAGCCTGGACCAGTCCACACAAGAGATCCACTTCCTGGACACTACGGTGCTAATAAGCGATGGTCACATAAACACCACCCTATATCGGAAACCTACTGACCGCTATTCCTACCTACATGCCTCTAGCTTTCATCCAGATCATACCACTCGATCCATTGTCTACAGCCAAGCGCTACGATATAACCGCATTTGCTCCAACCCCTCAGACAGAGACAAACACCTACAAGATCTCTATCATGCATTCCTACAACTACAATACCCACCTGCTGAAGTGAAGAAACAGATTGACAGAGCCAGAAGAGTACCCAGAAGTCACCTACTACAGGACAGGCCCAACAAAGAAAACAGAACGCCACTAGCCATCACCTTCAGCCCCCAACTAAAACCTCTCCAACGCATCATCAAGGATCTACAACCTATCCTGAAGGATGAGCCATCGCTCTCTCAGATCTTGGGAGACAGACCAGTCCTTGCTTACAGACAGCCCCCCAATCTGAAGCAAATACTCACCAGCAACCACACACCACACAGCAGAACCACTAACCCAGGAACCTATCCTTGCAACAAAGCCCGTTGCCAACTCTGTCCACATATCTATTCAGGGGATACCATCATAGGGCCTAATCACATCAGCCACACTATCAGAGGCTCCTTCACCTGCGCATCTACCAATGTGATATATGCCATCATGTGCCAGCAATGCCCCTCTGCCATGTACATTGGCCAAACTGGACAGTCTCTACGTAAAAGAATGAATGGACACAAATCAGACGTCAAGAATTATAACATTCAAAAACCAGTTGGAGAACACTTCAATCTCTCTGGTCACTCGATCACAGACCTAAGAGTGGCTATACTTCAACAAAAAAGCTTCAAAAACAGACTCCAATGAGAGACTGCTGAATTGGAATTAATTTGCAAACTGGATACAATTAACTTAGGCTTGAATAGAGACTGGGAATGGATGAGTCATTACACAAAGTAAAACTATTTCCCCATGGTATTTCTCCCCCCCACCCCACCCCCCACTGTTCCTCTGATATTCTTGTTAACTGCTGGAATTAGCCTACCTGCTTGTCACCATGGAAGGTTTTCCTCCTTTTCCCCCCCCTGCTGTGGGTGATGGCTTATCTTAAGTGATCACTCTCCTTACAGTGTGTATGATAAACCCATTGTTTCATGTTCTCTGTGTGTGTGTATATAAATCTCTCCTCTGTTTTTTCCACCAAATGCATCCGATGAAGTGAGCTGTAGCTCACGAAAGCTTATGCTCTAATAAATTTGTTAGTCTCTAAGGTGCTACAAGTACTCCTTTTCTTTTTATATAATTAGTGATTGCCTGGACAAAAATCAGATTTTTGTGTGCAAGTGGTAAGGTCTGCATCTTGATTATTGTTTGCAAATACAAATTGACAGTTCTACACATGTAGTTGTAGTAACTGCATGTGCAAACTAGGTGCACAAACTGAATGTGCATATTTTTGAAAATCAGCTATGATTTAACAAAATAGTTTAACATTAAATCTTTATTGCCCAGCATTACTTAGATTTATAGGTGTCACATCTCCTTAAGGTACAAAGTGTATTAAGGTAAATGTTATTTTGTAGAATGTCCTTGCATCTGGATATATTTGTTGAATGCTCAAGGTAAGGCTGCCTAATAGCAAGAATTGAACTATGGCTTTCACATTTTTTGCATTGTGGTATTATGGCATGTGCTTGTCAACACTTGATAGTCACCTGTTTTTCCTAGTTGATGAAATGGAGAAGGCTTCCTACTTTGCTGCTTCTTTACCAAATCCTTTCAGGACTTTCAGAATTACATGAATGCAGAAGAAAACTCCAAGTTCCCAGATATTTGTTTATGTATCCAAAACCTTTATTTAAGGTCTACAGAGCGCCCGCTTTATCTTTGGCTTTTTGCAGCTTATTGTGCCAGTGGGCCATCATTTTGCTGTGACTCTCCTGGCTTATTAGGCATTTGCTTCAGATTTTTGTTTTTCTCAGTGTCACTGACTAAATTATTTTTACTAATGCATCTTTACAGTTGAGATAAACATGCTTTGTGTTGTGTTGGGATTGCACCTCTTCTGCTGTACCTCAGTGGACATACAGAACCTCCACTGTACACTGACCATAATTTCCTTATGGAAAGCACTAGCGTGTGTGCTGCCTTCATTTCATTGTAGGTCAATATTGCTTACAACATCTCTGACAATGTCTAAAGGGAACAGCTGTATTTTGAATGAAGATCCTCCAAATTTTCTATAGAAAGCTGTTCAAAATTGCACCAGGGCAAAAACTGTGTATCTAAAACCAGGAATCTTCTGTCGTTTGTTTTGACCTTCTTGAATTTTTAAATGTGAAAACATGCCTACTCTCCAGCTGAGACCTTGCAGGCTGCTTTTTGTAAAATCATGCTGAAGTATTTATACCAAGTTATAAATCCTTGAAAATAGGGTGTTTCATGGGAGCTGTACTGAGGTGGTGGTGCCAAAATGGAGGTGGTTACATTAAGTGAGCAGGGCTGGCCTTTCAATGTCTGAGGCTTGGAGAAAGAAGACCCTTTAAAACTCCAATTCTGCAGAATTCCATCTGTGCTTATCTTTACACCTGAGCAGTTCCATTCCTCAATGAGGATATTCATGTGTGTAAAATTAATCACATGCATTAGCTCTGACCCTGCAAAGAATTAAGATTCCAAATAGGGTTAGAAGCATTTGAAAAGAATTTGTGAAAACAATCCCAGCAGTACTTTCTAGTTTCCTGTACCCTTGGGACGTATTTTGCTTCAGAGAAATTCCAGCCAAAGGGAAATACAACAGTATGTGCCTTTAAAAAGAGCAGTGCCTTCCATTCCGCTGCCTGAGAAACAGGCCCTTTCAAGGATCTTAAACCTTTTAAAAGAAAACAGTGTGTGGTTTTTTGTGGGTGTGGTAGAGGAGTGTTTTGACTCATGTTTGAGATATGAAAGGACAAAATGGTCAGAATTCTTTTGTGGGGTGTGGAGGGGATTGTGAAAGTCTGCTCATCTGTGTTTAGACAAATGATTCTAGAAGATTGCAGGACCTTCAGGTTCAGTCAATTTAACAGATCACAGATAAGACAAGTGCTGCAGCCTTTACTAATGTGTTACCAAATGACTAGATTTCACCTAGTTCTAAGTAAACTAGCTATCCTAGATATAAAATTCTAGAAAAGTAAGCACAACAGGAACTCCAGTCCATTTCAGGATGGTTATTCATGTTCTAGGAAATAAAATGGTAATATGAACAACTACAAAGTATTATGCACTGTTTTCACTGGCTAATTGGTAAAGCCTTTGACCATGTGTCACTTTCCCAGAAAAGCCAGGCTGGGAGTGGCCACACCTGTGAACACCTAGCCATATCAGTCTGTCACCAGCAGCTGCAAGGTGATTTGAGACCTGCTGCTCAGATCAACAAGAAAACCAATACAAATAATTCCCTTTTTGGTTTTAATATTTGGCTGATTGGATTCTAAGAGTTACAGGGCTGTTACTTAGCCTTAGGAGCTTTGTGGCAAGCTTTGTGTAGACATACCTTCTAATAAGGTAGCTGGCTCCAGCTTTCTGGGCAGGTTTCTCTACTTGGAGCACCTCGGAAACAACCAGAGGAGTAGAGAGAGAAGCAGGCAGAAGGGTGCAAAAATGCCTAGGCTATGTGGGGGTCAGCTGCGTCCCTCGGTTTTATTGCTTTCTTCTGAACAGCCAGCTCTGGAGGGACAAAAGGGAGAGCCTTTCAGACAGTTAGTAGGTAGTAAGGGCCTTTTGGTCCATTATTTCTGAACGCTTTCCCACTCCCCTTTAAGGTGTGAGTCAACCCTTATGTGACTGTCTTGTTGACTGTGGTCATGTGGTTGCATATGTAACATTACCTTGCTCATTATGGTATTCAGTGGAACAACAGGTATGCTCCACGTGAAGGCTTCCCTTATCTTTCCCTTGAGCAGGGGCTTAGGAAACATCTATAAAGTTCAAGGAGCTCACTTAGAGATCATCTCAAGAGTGAACCTTTCAAATATTTATTTCTATAGCATAGCAGCTTGTGTGTTTTTCCCTTCAGATTTCTCTACAGTGATATCTCAGGACATAGAAGCCAATCTCCTTCTGTCTTGTGCAGTAGAGGGAGGGAACCCTGTAACGGCAGGATACACACAGTGTTGAAGGCCTGAGATTTAACCACCTTTATTAGCACAGAACCACTACCCCCTTGGAATTCCAGCCCATGCAGGGAACCATTTCATTCAAGTGTACTGGAAGAACAGACCTCCAACACAGTATCAATTGATCACGGTCAGAGTGCAATCACTTATATCTTAAGAGCTAACTTCATCCCTGATAAGCAAAGATGTACCTGTGAAAGTGTTGCAAGATATCAGTGGCCTTAATCAACAAGAAAAGGTACCAGATCCTCAACCATGCTATCGTCAAGTACACAGTCTACTGAGGACAGTTGCATCAGCCAGAATTACCATGCTTGGTGGTGTCACTCCAGGCATTGTGTAATGAAGTGCCCAGATCTGGTTCAGTCTTGTGAATTCACAAATCTCTGGGGCAGCCCCATGGGTGGTGCCAGGTGGGGTCAGGGCATGCACCCCTTTGCTCCTTGATAGAGAGCTTGAGAGCACAGTGTGCTCAGATATTTTTGTCCATTCTGGAGACAGGGCTGAAGCACACAATGCTGTTTTTAAATGTAATGAGCAACTGAAGGAAGACCAGATCTCTGTGAGATTGACTTTTCTCATAGTCAAACCACTTTATCCTCAGGATCTGGTGCTGACGGCACATATGGAATGCCTCTAGCCACTCCAAGTCTGACTGTAAGAGGTTTTAGGTTTTTGACCCATATAGCAATAAAAGTACTGTAGTATGCAGGTTTGATAGACCCTGAACTTTGTCTCAGCACAAACATGTTCTTGCATCCATTAGCAAACCTTGGACTTCATGTAGAAGGATTCTCCAAGGATTCTGAAGCTTGGTCTTCTGCCATGAGATGTTCAACCCCATGGTATAGGCAGTGTCTTGGAGGGTGAGCCTTAAATTCTGTGAAACCATACTATGGGTGTCTAATATTCTCTCTTCCTGGACGAAGGACAGAAGGGGAGGGGGAATACTCTGTATTCTCAAGCATTAAAAATAAGTAGGTAATAAGCGTTGTAGCAGGTGGTTAAGCAGGCAAAGGATAGTGCAGTGTATATCCCAAGTTCTTCAAGTGGAGGTTCAGGCTGTGTCTTGTTCATCTGTCATCACTCCCTCCCTCCCTCCGAGAGGAGGACCTATTTTCAGCAAAAGTCTTTTCCCAATGCAGTTTAATAGGCGGTAGCTACAGCCTGTTCTCCCATGGCCAAAAGAATGACTGGCTTTTTTCTCAAAAAGAAAAGTACTTGTGGCACCTTAGAGACTAACAAATTTATTTGAGCATCCGATGAAGTGAGCTGTAGCTCACGAAAGCTTATGCTCAAATTTTAGTCTCTAAGGTGCCACAAGTACTCCTTTTCTTTTTGCGAATACAGACTAACACGGCTGCTACTTTGAAACCTGGCTTTTTTCTGTTCATAATGTTCTCCAGGACAATTAAATAAAAAGTAAACAGCAGAAATGATCTGGAGTGTCCCTGCATTGTCCAGAGATCCTGGTTCTCTTGTATCCAATTCAGGAGGCAACCACTAGTAAGTTAGACCTAGCCCACAAGAAAGCTTTGTTCTCGGGTCAAATTCCCCATGCAAACCCAGAGTAATTAATCTAGCTACAGGATATTTAAGAGGTATCAATTTAAATAGGATATTCAGCTGTTTGTATCATCTTCATTCCTGAGAAAGTATTCTATAAACAGCATCTTCAAGGGCCAGGTCTGTAAATGAGGCAGAGTGCTAAGTCATTGGTATGGATGAATCTAATCAAGACAGGGAATATGTCTTGTTTGGAGTTCTTATAATAAAGTCTTGGTATGGGCCAAAACCTCAGATGCTCTAAAATCAAAGTGATAGACATTTCTTGCTCACTAGAGATGGCAGGAGTGTTGTCTTAACCAGACATACTATTTCCTAGAGCTCCCTTGCTTTTCAACGCTACACCAATGAGATCTTCATCTTGGGACCTAAATCTTGTATTAAATGCCCTGTCTAAAGCATCCTTTTGATTTCTGGTAAAAAATGCACTTAGATTTTTTTTATTGTTAAATGTTGTCATCCTAGTTTCAATATCTTTGGCAGAGTGTTTTTGGAGGTTAAGATCTTATTGTGGAACAGCAGTCCCACAACTCTCATGATAGCAAAGTTGTGCTAGGATTTGACACAGTCTTGATTCCCCAAACAAACCTAATTACAAGAAATTTTTTCTTCTATACTTTTCTGCCCACATGCAAAAGACCATTAAAATAAATTAAATCCTAATCCGTGGAACAATAATAAAAAAAACTGTCCCACCTATGCTATATTCTTGCTGTCGAACTCCAAAAATCAACATTTTAATGCTAAGTACCCAATTCAGAAAAATCTCTAGCTCTGTTGGCCTGCAACATCTATCATAAGTAAAGGTAGAAACTGCATTCCCCTTGAACATTTGTGCTCATTCATTCAGAGCCTTGGAAGCCTCCTGGCCTGAATGATCATTTAAAACATAGAGATGTATCGGGTGGCCAAATGGTCATGTTTACATACCTTCAGGAAGTTTTAAAAATTAAGGGTATAGTCCCTGCTGTTGGAGAGAGGGCTCTGCATCCTATGCTTACTCAGTACATTGATACATGTTTTTAAAAAGTCTAGCCCATTGATCTTTTGTTTCTCGCCCTGGTGACATGCTTCTGTTTGACATCCCATTGTGATGGATCTGTAAAATAGGGAATTTTAACTGAAAATTTCCTTTCTTCTGGCAGGAAGTCTGCTGATCCAAGATACCTGGCACAAAGATTATAGTTCTGAGGAAGGCTTAAACTGTTAGTCTCCTCAATCTACTGTCCAGACACTAATCTATATATATAAATAAAATGTAGTTCATTGGGATGAAATTTTGAACTTCCTCTGCAGTTGGAAGTGATTGAGTTTGTTCGTTACCAGACCGACAGCTCTGTTAGGTGACAATTGGGGGAGTATCTTGCTGTGAAGAGCCCTTAGCTGCTGGAGTTCATAGTACATTCACCAGCAATTCCATGGAGTCTCATTGGGATGGAGAAAGTCACTGCAACTCAGTTTATGGGAGAGAAAATACATTTTTGGGGAGTGGTGCTACAAAACATTTGTTACTACAAGCAGCCACTTGTATTCTTGTCTGGAACCCTAATATCATTTTTGTAGGGCTTTTATAAATGGGTTTTAATTATTAAAAACCAAAACTGTTGGATTTTTCTCATTACTGCATCTCCTAAACCCAAAAACCTGTTGCTGTTCACTTGTCATGAAGCGGAGTCTTGTCATAGAATCATAGAATATCAGGGTTGGAAGGGACCCCAGAAGGTCATCTAGTCCAACCCCCTGCTCAAAGCAGGACCAAGTCCCAGTTAAATCATCCCAGCCAGGGCTTTGTCAAGCCTGACCTTAAAAACCTCTAAGGAAGGAGATTCTACCACCTCCCTAGGTAACGCATTCCAGTGTTTCACCACCCTCTTAGTGAAAAAGTTTTTCCTAATATCCAATCTAAACCTCCCCCATTGCAACTTGAGACCATTACTCCTCGTTCTGTCATCTGCTACCATTGAGAACAGTCTAGAGCCATCCTCTTTGAAACCCCCTTTCAGGTAGTTGAAAGCAGCTATCAAATCCCCCCTCATTCTTCTCTTCTGCAGACTAAACAATCCCAGCTCCCTCAGCCTCTCCTCATAAGTCATGTGCTCTAGACCCCTAATCATTTTCGTTGCCCTTCGTTGTACTCTTTCCAATTTATCCACATCCTTCCTGTAGTGTGGGGCCCAAAACTGGACACAGTACTCCAGATGAGGCCTCACCAGTGTCGAATAGAGGGGAACGATCACGTCCCTCGATCTGCTCGCTATGCCCCTACTTATACATCCCAAAATGCCATTGGCCTTCTTGGCAACAAGGGCACACTGCTGACTCATATCCAGCTTCTCGTCCACTGTCACCCCTAGGTCCTTTTCCGCAGAACTGCTGCCGAGCCATTCGGTCCCTAGTCTGTAGCGGTGCATTGGATTCTTCCATCCTAAGTGCAGGACCCTGCACTTATCCTTATTGAACCTCATTAGATTTCTTTTGGCCCAATCCTCCAATTTGTCTAGGTCCTTCTGTATCCTATCCCTCCCCTCCAGCGTATCTACCACTCCTCCCAGTTTAGTATCATCCGCAAATTTGCTGAGAGTGCAATCCACACCATCCTCCAGATCATTTATGAAGATATTGAACAAAACGGGCCCCAGGACCGACCCCTGGGGCACTCCACTTGACACCGGCTGCCAACTAGACATGGAGCCATTGATCACTACCCGTTGAGCCCGACAATCTAGCCAGCTTTCTACCCACCTTATAGTGCATTCATCCAGCCCATACTTCCTTAACTTGCTGACAAGAATGCTGTGGGAGACCGTGTCAAAAGCTTTGCTAAAGTCAAGAAACAATACATCCACTGCTTTCCCTTCATCCACAGAACCAGTAATCTCATCATAAAAGGCGATTAGATTAGTCAGGCATGACCTTCCCTTGGTGAATCCATGCTGACTGTTCCTGATCACTTTCCTCTCCTCTAAGTGCTTCAGGATTGATTCTTTGAGGACCTGCTCCATGATTTTTCCAGGGACTGAGGTGAGGCTGACCGGCCTGTAGTTCCCAGGATCCTCCTTCTTCCCTTTTTTAAAGATGGGCACTACATTAGCCTTTTTCCAGTCATCCGGGACTTCCCCCGTTCGCCACGAGTTTTCAAAGATAATGGCCAAGGGCTCTGCAATCACAGCCGCCAATTCCTTCAGCACTCTCGGATGCAATTCGTCCGGCCCCATGGACTTGTGCACGTCCAGCTTTTCTAAATAGTCCCTAACCACCTCTATCTCTACAGAGGGCTGGCCATCTCTTCCCCATTTTGTGATGCCCAGCACAGCAGTCTGGGAGCTGACCTTGTTAGTGAAAACAGAGGCAAAAAAAGCATTGAGTACATTAGCTTTTTCCACATCCTCTGTCACTAGCTTGCCTCCCTCATTCAGTAAGGGGCCCACACTTTCCTTGGCTTTCTTCTTGTTGCCAACATACCTGAAGAAACCCTTCTTGTTACTCTTGACATCTCTTGCTAGCTGCAGCTCCAGGTGCGATTTGGCCCTCCTGATATCTTTCCTACATGCCCGAGCAATATTTTTATACTCTTCCCTGGTCATATGTCCAACCTTCCACTTCTTGTAAGCTTCTTTTTTATGTTTAAGATCCGCTAGGAT
The DNA here is from genome assembly GCF_009764565.3 of Dermochelys coriacea. Classification (NCBI taxonomy): domain Eukaryota; kingdom Metazoa; phylum Chordata; order Testudines; family Dermochelyidae; genus Dermochelys; species Dermochelys coriacea. Next base: position 23,802,647 of record NC_050083.1, on the reverse strand, counting down.
TTCACCATTAAGCCAAGCTGGTCGCCTGCCATATTTACTATTCTTTCGACTCATCGGGATGGTTTGTCCCTGTAACCTCAACAGGGATTCCTTGAAATACAGCCAGCTCTCCTGGACTCCCTTCCCTTTCATGTTAGTCCCCCAGGGGATCCTGGCCATCTGTTCCCTGAGGGAGTCAAAGTCTGCTTTCCTGAAGTCCAGGGTCCGTATCCTGCTGCTTACCTTTCTTCCCTGCGTCAGGATCCTGAACTCAACCAACTCATGGTCACTGCCTCCCAGATTCCCATCCACTTTTGCTTCCCCCACTAATTCTACCCGGTTTGTGAGCAGCAGGTCAAGAAAAGCGCTCCCCCTAGTTGGCTCCCCTAGCACTTGCACCAGGAAATTGTCCCCTACGCTTTCCAAAAACTTCCTGGATTGTCTATGCACCGCTGTATTGCTCTCCCAGCAGATATCAGGAAAATTAAAGTCACCCATGAGAATCAGGGCATGCGATCTAGTAGCTTCCGTGAGTTGCCGGAAGAAAGCCTCATCCACCTCATCCCCCTGGTCCGGTGGTCTATAGCAGACTCCCACCATGACATCACTCTTGTTGCACACACTTCTAAACTTAATCCAGAGACACTCAGGTTTTTCCACAGTTTCGTACCGGAGCTCTGAGCAGTCATACTGCTCCCTTACATACAGTGCTACTCCCCCACCTTTTCTGCCCTGCCTGTCCTTCCTGAACAGTTTATAACCATCCATGACTGTACTCCAGTCATGTGAGTTATCCCACCAAGTCTCTGTTATTCCAATCACGTCATAATTCCTTGACATCACCAGGACCTCCAGTTCTCCCTGCTTGTTTCCAAGGCTTTGTGCATTTGTATATAAGCACTTGAGATAACCTGTTGATCGCCCCTCATTCCCAGTATGAGGCAGGAGCCCTCCCCTCACAGACCTTCCTGCCTGTGCTTCCTCCCGGTATCCCGCTTTCCCACTTACCTCAGGGCTTTGGTCTCCTTCCCCCAGTGAACCTAGTTTAAAGCCCTCCTCACTAGGTTAGCCAGCCTGCTGGCAAAGATGTTCTTCCCTCTCTTCGTAAGATGGAGCCCGTCTCTGCCCAGCACTCCTCCTTCATGGAACACCATCCCATGGTCAAAGAATCCAAAGCCTTCTCTCCGACACCACCTGCGTAGCCATTCGTTGACCTCCACGATTCGACGGTCCCTACCCAGGCCTTTTCCTTCCACGGGGAGGATGGACAAGAACACCACTTGCGCCTCCAACTCCTTTATCCTTCTTCCCAGAGCCACGTAGTCCGCAGTGATCCGCTCAAGGTCATTCTTGGCAGTATCATTGGTGCCCATGTGTCTTGAGTCTGTCTGGCATTCTTTTTTGGTGCAGTAGATGAAAACCTCTCAACACTTTTTTAGATGTGAAATTCATAGGTAACATTTCAAAACCAGCTCTGATGTGTGGAAAAATATTCTAGTGTCATTTAACACTAAAAAGTTAATCAATTTACCATTCTTACACTTCACTTTATTGTCAATAATATGCTATACACAGGTCTCATTTCTCTTCAAAAACACCTTTCTTAATGCACAGCAGCATACATATAGTGCAAGATGTACAGTATTTTAATGCTAGGTTTCAGAGTAGCAGCCGTGTTAGTCTGTATTCGCAAAAAGAAAGGGAGTACTTGTGGCATCTTAGAGACTAACAAATTTATTAGAGCATAAGCTTTCATGAGCTACAGCTCACTTCATCGGATGCATTTGGTGGAAAAAACAGAGGGGAGATTGATATACACCTGTTTTTTCCACCAAATGCATCCGATGAAGTGAGCTGTAGCTCACGAAAGCTTGTGCTCTAATAAATTTTAGTCTCTAAGGTGCCACAAGTACTCCTTTCTCTTTTTACTTTAATGCTGTGTGTGTCAGTGAGAAAGCCAGACCTATACAGAACTGTATGAGCAACCGCTTATTTTGGTCATATCCCATACTTTGTGTTTCATATGTATGGTGTGGGGTATTCCCCTCGTAATTCTCTTGAAGCAGCATGTTGCTTGAAGATAGCTGATTGGGAGAACTGCTTCAGTTCAGTCTACTTGTGAAAAGGATCCTGAGAGAAGTCTGCCTTCGTGTGCAGGCTGAAGACTGGAATCTGGCATGTTGAGGGCTGAAGGATTCTATTTACACTGCATCAAAAAGTATGAAAGGAGCCTCTTGCTTTCAGTGTTGCATGAGAATTTGTCTGAAGGGTTTTAAACAAAATAGTTCATACTTTCAAATAAACTTACCTATGTTCAGTTATGGGGCCTGCGCTCTGCAAGGGTTACAATGGCTCCTTTCATTGAAAAATTGGTGGTGTTTATAAACATTAAACCTTACAACCTCCTTGGCAGATAGTTGGTAAATTTCATGCAGAAACACAGATGGAGCTTAAGTGACTTACCTTGAGGATCCTCAGTGAGCCAGTGGCAGAACCGGGAGTCCTGATCCATCCTGTGCTGCTACCACTAGACACAGCTTTAAAAATACAGTAATCCAAACTGTAGCCCTTATTGAACAGAAAATATAAGCCATCTTTTCTTGGCACAAAATTCACTTGCATGAATTTGCAGTCTCTTAGATATCTGGTCCGCAGTTTGCATTCATTGATCAGTGAGTTGATACAAACTAAAACCCACCGACAGCAATGAATGTTGATTGCAGCCATTAGATGCTTAAGCTGTGCAGTAGTATTTCTTCGGATACAGTCCAGTCCCCCCTCCATTCTTGCATGGAGTAACTCATAAAACATCAACACTGTCTCAGCTTGTATTTAGCTCAGACACTGGTTACCATCCCAAGACCTGAAGAGGAGCTCTGTGAAGCTTAAAAGCTTGTCCCTTCCACCAAAAGATGTTGGTCCAATAAAAGATATAACTTCACTTACCTTGTCTCTTCAGTCGTCCAGGACATGCACTTTATTCCAATAAAGGTCTTATTACTTTGGTACAATGTGTAAAGTACACATAGATGGAGAAAATAGAAGGACAATTAACTAGTTCTAAAGTCTATTCAAAATGGAGTAATTTATCCTTGTGTGGATAATAAAAAATAAAAAAAAAATTCATTTTGCACAACCATTTTATTTTTGTGCCACAGATTGTTCAGGCATCTACTTACCTGCATTGTCTTTGAATTCTCCTAAGGCTTGAAAATTAGATAAATTCTCTTAATGTTTGCTTTGTTGCATTTAAGAACATAGGGTGGAACTTTAAAATATACCTGAATAATTCAGATGCCTAAATCCTGTTGACTTTAAGTGAGATGTGCTCATAAGGAATTTAAAGGTGGATTTTTTTTTTTAAATCCCACCCATTGTGTCTCCACTTTTTGGCTACTAAAAAATCTTGGATGATCGCAGCTGCATTTATATATGCCAACTACTCTCTAAGTTCAGTTTATCCTTTCAGTCTAGCCATTTCAGGAAGCCAGCTTCTGGCCAGGTAAAGATTCTTATAGGACTGATCTGTACAATAAATGCTTGCTAGTAAAGCTATTTTGCAAACTGTCCTGATGCAGATACACCTTATCCTTGCAAAAGTGCTTCTGTTGGTTATTCCAGTTCCCCAAAGCTACAATGGCAAAAGCACTTCTTTTGCTGATATAACTGTCTACACTAGGGCTTTTGCAAATATAGAAATATAAAAAAATTCACACCCCATCTGACACTAATACACTGGCAAAAGCTTTGTGTGTAGATCTGACCTTAATTGACAGCTATAGGTCAGTGGACCCTTTTTTTTAAACAAAAGAAAGGGGAATGGCTAATATGCTTTTGGAAAAGGGTCTGACAATGATGCTTAATTTAATCATGGAAGTATTGTGATGTATACTTGAGAAAGGCACACAATGCTTTTGATGAAAAATTTGCTCTTCTGTCGTCTTTACCAGAAGTTTGGAGTAAAACATTTTTTCTGAGACTTCATACCTTAAAGGTGTAAAAATAATGGATCTGTCTTGTCACCATAATAGCCTAAAACTTCTTTGGTGCCAAGAATAAGTGTTCGTTTTTTTGTGGGGATGCTGCATAGCCGCAAAGACAAACATCCTCCAGAATTTGCTCCACAATTTCTAGTCTGTTTCAGTTTTAAAACAGTTTTTCTTTAAAAAGGGGGGGAGGGGCAGTAAAAGATTTTAGTTTAATTTTTTAGATCTTCAGTTGCAAAGTTCTGTAAGGCACTGCCTGCAATGCTAGACAGAGTGCATTAATGTTAAATTTGTTAGGTTAAAAACTAGATTTATACCAAAGTAATCTCTTTATTGGCTTCCATAATTCTTGCAAAAATAACTTTCCCTCCCACCCAGCCACCCACCCTCTCCATCTCTTATTTTAAAGCATTTTGTGGGTACAGTGCTATATATGACATTCCAATCAGGGTGGACAGGGTGCCCTGCGTCTGGTTATGTTAGCTGAGATGACTTTATGTTTAACTATCCCATGAAAGGAGCTGAACTTTTTTCCCTATACAGTTGTCCTGTCACAGGACAAGATGAAGGGACAGCTGGGTTTAGTAATATGGAATTCAGTATTCTTGGTTAATAGTCCCGGTGAGCAGTTGGTAAGGATTAGGGGAAGCAGGTTCATGAGCAAATTAAATGACATTCCAAAGCTTTTCCAGCGAAGCTCAAATTGCCAGCCGAAATGGGAAGTAGGTTTCCATTCTGAACTAGTTTGCTTCACATTTCTTTTAGCACAACATTCTCAAATTTCGTTTCCAAATTTTACTGGTCAGTTGTAGACATGTTGTTGCTTCTGTATAGCTGTGTGCAAAGCTTCCCATTGCTTTCGCTCAGACTTTCTTTGGTTGAGATCCTGCTTAATGTGTTTAAAAAAAAAAAAAAAAACACAAACCAAAAAACCCAAAAATGTAATAGTTGAATGTTGAAAACCGAAGACATCCTTTTAAAAAATACATAAATACTTGTAAGGGCGGCGGAGGGTTAAGGGATCTCAACTAGCCTTTGTTCACAATGTAAAATGTATAAATCATGACCTGTTAATAGCAACCAAATGTGATATATGAACGTTCAAGTTTTCCATTTAGCAATGTGTCTGTGATAAACCTCAAGGTACAGTCAACGGTCGATGGTTTTTTTTTCTAATTCTCAAACTCACCGACAGCGTTGAATGTTCACTGAAGCTATCTGAAGGCTGCTACGTGCATACATACACTCTACATAATTTCCATGCATCTGTTTTCCCTGGGCCAGCAATGGAAACACTGCTGAGGGCTCTGCATTCTTTATTGCAAGGTCTTAAAATACTTATAGCAGTATTTTAATTATGAAAGGGAACTGTGTAGCTGAGGGCTAATGAATTGCAGGCATGTAAGACTGCAGTTCTTTATACAAAGATGAATTGGGCTACTGCTTAGAATGACTCTGGATGTTCCAATTTATCACTGTACAGTAAACAAATGTCCTTTCTTATGCAATTAAGAAGTCTAAATATTTAAATAGAGAAGTACTTAATGTATTTTGGGCTTCTTTTTAAAGTTCATTTATATTTAAAAAAAAAATCTATAAACCAAACTCAGGACGTGTGGGGGGGGGGATCCCAGCTTTTTTCTTTTCATTGAAGGGTACGTATACATCTGCCTCAGTTCTTTGAACTTTTTGTTCTGTTCCTTTTAAAACACATTCGATCTTTAGTAGCTGAGGAGGACTGAATTGAGAGCTCTTCAGCACACATCAATATCAATTTGTTTGTCTATGTGCTCTACTACAAATAACATGAAATGCGGGAGGGAAGGGAGAGACTGATCACTGCCTCAACAGTTGCTTAATGGTGAGAAGCAGAATTTTACCCTGAAATAGTTCCTATTGGCTCCAGTTAAAGGGACACTGTCAACTAGAATTTCTTACATTCTTTAAAAATGTGTACTTCTGCTCCCCTGTTGATGTTTGGAAATGTCTTTTGGGCACATGTGAGATCAACACCACAAAACATTGCTAGCCCATCCCACCCTTCTCTGTGTTTTACCTGTTGCCTGGTACCTCTTAGGTTTCAGTTTTGTTGGTTCTGTTGATTTAAATATCTTCTTGTAGGACCTGAGGAATTGGGCAGGTGAAGTTCTAGAGCTCCACATGAGTGTTGTAGCCATGCTGGCATGAGAGAGGAAAAGCAACTAGCCATTAATGAAACAGTGAGATTGACTTACACACAGGGTGGGATTTCCAAAAATGCACCATATTGGACTTTGACTTCAATGAAAGCAAGAATTAATGGATGTCTTACTATTGACTCCAGTGGGAGCAGAGTTAGGCCAATACTGAAAGCTTTTGGAAACCCAACCCAAAGTGAACAACCTGAAAAGAAGAAAAATTAACTACCTTGGGTATTGCTGGTTAAACAAAAAAAAAACCCAACAAAACTTTCAGAGGGAAGTGTGACTTTTTTTCCCCTCTCGGCTCTCTCCCCAACTTGTTTGTATCCCTTAAGTTTTAAATTGAACATGTGAAAACTTCTGCCTAGAAAGTTCATGATTTAGATTAAATTACACGTTTTTTTATATTCAGCTTTTAGCTGCAAAAGGATTTGTTTAAATTCTCCCTAAATTACCACATTCCTCCATTTGTCTAATTATTCTAACTCTTTCAAACTATGCAACCCAGCTGGAAGTGATCTCAGCCAGTTGCTTAAATTGTTGTATGCAGTGTTGTAGCTGTGCTGGTCCCAGGATATGAGGGAGTCAAGGGTTTGGGTTTGAAAGAAATCAGTTGCACTCACTGTGGTGTGACTACGAAGTGCATGTGTGCGTGCACGCACTTGCGCACACACACCTTAATGGTCAAATAAGAATATTATGAATTTAAAACTTTTTGTACTTTTATTTTTAGTGGAGCACATTTACTGTAGCCCTGATGACTCTTTGTTTTTTAAAAAAGATTCTACCTGAATAACCAGTGAACGTAGGCATAATCTGGAAAGTTAGACTTAATGAGTATTTTGGCTAACAAGATATTTTTAAGCCTTCTCATTTTCCTGTGTACATGGTGATTGAATAAACTCTGCCTTTCGAAACTCTAATGAGGGCCTTGTTTCCAGAGTATGGTTTGGAGTATTCTAGTTGTAAGTTTCAGCATTTTGCAGACATTTACACCAAATTTCAACTGAGATACAGAAACTGTCTGAAAATGTGATACTTAACAATTCTCATTGTTCAGAGCACAATTGTAGCTGTCGTCTGGAATGGGGACTCTGGTAGAAAGAGAGCAAACAATTTGGGTTAATAGCAACCAACACAAGGAATTTCAAGTGTTAATGAAACTGGTACTACAGAACCAGTTATGTGGAGCCCTTAACCATTAGCTGTATATGATAGGTGCTATGGGCAGTATGAACTAGGGGAGCAAAGCTCAAATAAAGAAACTCAAGATGCAATTTCAACTTTAATGTGCAATTTTGGATTGGTTAAACTATATTTTTAAGTTAACTCTTCTCCTTTTGTCCCATCTCCTGTATAGCAGCTCTTCTGGCTGATGTCATCTCCTACCAATCACTGTCACATCTCCCCACCTCTCTTCCTGTAAGTTTGATGGTCTGAATTCCAATGGTACTTACTGTACACTCTAACAACCTACATTTCGTTCCTTTGCTCTGGACACTGCACTGGCTCCATGTCTTTCATAGGATAAAATTCAGAGTCCTCTCTGAGCTGGACTTAAGTTTTGACAAATATAGTTGCAGATCAGAACCCATCACAAAAACTTCACTCTTTGGAAACAATAGGACTGTCAGTGACAAAGATAAGGTTCATAGTAATCTTTGCAACTATCCTACGGTTGTGGATCTTTATTTAGAACAAAATGTAAAATCTTTTTTTCCCAGACCCCCACATTTAGAAAGAAACAACCAAAATCCTGTTAAATTTTTGGGGGTGGAGTGGGATGGGGAGGAGAACATGAAGCTGCTGTGCTACTTTATCTAATCTCTAGGGGGTACTTGGATGCTACTGAGATGAGCATGTTATACACCTCTAGATAGAATTCCTTTATTCTGTGTTGTCTTTGACACCCTTTTCCTCTTCCTGTTCTGACAGTGGCTCCCAAACTCTTTAGTACTCTTAACTCTATATTGTTTCACACCACTGCCTTAGCAGAGAGATGTCCTCTTTTCCATCTGTTTTCTTTTGTCTCCTTTCTTGTCTCCCTTTTGTTCTGTTCCTCCTCCCCCTTTCTGCTTTGTATTCCATTCATGGCTTGCCTTCTCTATATTCCTTTCCTGGAGTTGGGGACTTCTTCATGGCTTTGTGGTATTCTGTGCTCTCTTTACTGAGCTAATTAACTGGGGACAGTAAAGAGAAGCTTGGACAGGACAACTGCTGCCTGAGCCTTCTATGTGAGCATCTTTGGCCATCTGCATTAGTAGCCAGCACAGGAGAATGGAGGAAAGTGAAGGTTAGATGGTAACAGTGGGTGGTAGTGGAGGACTAGATCCAGAGTTGTATAACTTTATCTGGTCCATAACTTCATAGATTAGGGACACCCTTTACTGCTTGCATTTAGTAAACATCTATTTCCATCTTTTTTCTAACCTTTTTTGAAAGGTAATTATTAAGGGAATTCTGTTGAAGCAGAACCCTTGTTTGACTTAAGTCACAGTGGGAATTTTGGCAGGTGGTCTCTCAATGCAATAGCATCTACAGAGAGGTGGGGTTAATTAAAAATATACTCCCTTCCCAAAATACATACACATGCCTGGGAAACTTTGGTTGGTCATTCAAGATAGAGAATGTGGAATTCTGGGTAAAAGGAGAGGAAAAAGGAAATGTAAGACCTTTTTATCCATTTTATGTGCATTTCTAATGGTATATCATTTATCTATGATGGAGCCATTCATGTTTGTTTTTTGCTCTGATTCAGTTATCCTGGTACCTTTTCTCACAACAGGCACCCCCTTATTTATACTAGAAGAACAATCCTGATGAGGGTGCAGTAATGTGTCAATTCAGAATAATCAACTGATAGTCAGGCAGTTCTGTTCTGACTTTCTTCAAGTAGGAAACTACTTGTGTGAATAAAATCTATTCTATATAGACTCTGAGAAAATATTTGCTTGTCTAAAAGTGGAGTATTCTATTATTGGTACCATTTTAGATAAACTGCTCTCTGTAGCTCAGAACAGATTTGTGTGGTTCAACCAATCGGCAAATGACTTTCCTTCTTTTACAGCTGCATCCATCAGCAAAATGACTTAAACATCGTCTATATCAGACATTGTCTAATAAAAATAGTCACCACAATAAAAGTGTTATCGCTAGCTTTGAAAATTGTTTTCCTCTGGCAGCAGGTTATCCTGTGACTACCTGCATACTGTATAAGATGTTAAGCTATTCCTGATTGCAGAAGCTTACAATGCAAGGTGTTGCATCTGTTTATAGACACTAGCTATCAGGCAGCAACTCTGTGCTATTATTGATTCTGAATGGTCATTGCAGGTGAAGATATTTTACAAAATTCTAATAGATTTACTGTATTTGGCAGTCAGATTTCTTGCATGTCTGCCAAGACAACTTGCTTTTTTTGGCTATGTGCCTAGCACAAAGGCAACCGATGCCTGATTTTTATTTATATAAAATTCTGTTTTAGGGAGGCATTTAGTCACCAAATAGAAATAAAAGTAAGCTTACCAAAAAGCATGCATCAAGGAAATAGCTTAGTTTCATGTTGGATTTTAAATGCATCTTCCATGCATCTTGAGTGAGTTTTTTTTTATATAAAGTTGAGAGTGCTAGAAGTTGCAGATCACATTGTATATAAAAACTTAGTTGTGACAATCTTCTAACTTAACAATTTGTTATCTGGGAACTGTTTTTAAGAAATAGACCTTTTTTTTTCGGGGGGAAGAATACACTAATTTCAATGTGAAGAGAATCTTTAAAAATGTTTTGCAAGCTGTACTAAAGATAACGTATTTGAAATCATATTTGTAACTTGTAGGAACACTGAGCAGCTCACTTCCCTCATCACTTGCACAATGGTTTTCAGGAGTCCAAGGATTGTCTTTTTGAAGTTCATTTGTGAATCCAAGTGAAATACAGTATATATTGCGTTCAGTATCTCCTTGAAGCAAATGGACCTAAGCCACCCACGCAGGTGGTGGTTTTTTAATTAATCTCAGCTCTTCAACAGGAAAGGTTTTTGGACTAATCTGTTTATACTTTTAAATTACTATTTAATGTGTTCTAATCTGTGTATAAGATCTTTACAGTAAGCAGCTATAGAAGAACACAGCTTTTAAGATTCCATTGTATTAATAAGCTTCCATTTTTAAATAAAAATTGATTCCTGGAAAATCATGTAATCTCTGGGATTGTTATTTTTCTAAAGTGTGTAAACTTAGATTGTGTTAAACTTAATTACATTGTTTTAAGATTAATAAATTTCATCTTTGCTTTTGTAGGATTAGAATTGGCCAGTGTGTATTGTAGCACTGTGACATAGTTATGGTTCAGAAGACATGCATTGTAAGTCATTCTTTTCAGGCAATGAGTAGAAAAATTGCCCCTTTAGACAGAAGTTTATTTTGCTCATTCTCAGCCTGAAGATGAATACTTTTGTGGTGTTCGATTCAAAAATAGCCAAAGGGAATTGTGTCATAGCAGTAAAAAAAAAACAAAACAAAAAAAAAAAAACCCAAACTTTGTTTGGCTTTCCAATCTGTTTAAATTTTTTTTAAGCTGTAAAATTCTTTGGGATTTTTTTAAAGGTTGAATAACAAATTTGCTTTTCATGCCTCTGACAAGTCTGAAGAAATTAAGTGTAAAAAATTAACATTGCAAAAAAGTACATGCTATACTTTGTTTCCCACTAATCTTTTGTAATGCAGAGAAGTTCCTTGTACAATTTGTATGGACATTAGTAAACTTTGGCATATACTTACTTACTTTGAAAGAAGTGTCTCAGCTATAAGGCAAATAGGTAAAAAAAATATATATACTAGGTGCTACAAGTATGCTAAAAGTAACATAGACATGTTAGACATTTATTGACACTAAATTAATTTGTCTTGTAAAGCTAGATCCAATTACAGGATCACACCTATTGTGTGAGGCACATTCACTTGCTATCTGGGATTGTTTTGCTCTAACTGTTAAAATGACTGAATTTTTTTATACAGATTAAGCAACACACATCAATGTCCACTCTTCCTTATTAAGGTGCCACAAGTACTCCTTTTCTTTTTGAGAATACAGACTAACACGGCTGCTACTCTGAAACCACTCTTCCTTAGAGATCAAGAGGAAGATTATCAGTAGCTGTTGGATTTGTGAATGCTTCTTACAGTGCAATAAGAATTCAAGAGACTTCTCTGCAGATGAGAGGTGTACAGCATAACAGAGTATTTTCAAAACCTGAAAGCCCAGCTTACACTTGAAACAATTATTGTCAAAACTATGCTTTCCTAGTGATTTTCTGCCGATGTGCCAAATCTTAGAGAAGTTGCCACTTTTTAAATATTCTGTTCATCATCTGAAGCTGGCCCAGTGATTGTAACAGACCTTACCCTCCACATATGCCTTGCCGTTTCTGGCTGCTTCAAAAAGTAGTGTCTTGAATCATTTTTCCTCCCTCATTCTTGTCCCACTCCTTCCCATTTAAATTACTCTGAAAAACTAAGGCATTTATTTACTAGTATGAAGCTACATATGCAAACTTGCTGGATAGCCAAAGCACATTACTAAGCATCCTGCTGAATAGCAAAAGACTGACAATGCCAGAGCCTAGTGGTTGCGCTTCTGCTTCAGTGATACCGGCATAATTCCATGAAAGTGTAAGATATGTTTGAGAAAATGCTCTGCTTACTTAGGTGCCAAAAAGTGTTTGTCAAAATGCTTAACTTCTGAACAGCTTTCTTTAAAGTACATTGGATTAAAACTTCATGCTAAGCAGATGGTTTGCTGGAAGAATGCTATAGGATGGCAGTTGACTTAGGACCTACTAATCTTCCTAGTTAAGATGTATGGTCAGGAGAAGTATGAGGATTTCTCTGGAAAGTGTGTGCATGTGTGGGGGGTGGGGTGGCAGTTTTTTTTTTTTGATATGCCTGAATAATCTGGCCTTAGCCTTTTTCTGTGGAGTAATAGAGCTAGGTCCATTTATCACCATCCCAAAATGTTGTGATCCCAAAATGTAGCCAAAACATTAACAGACTCACTACTACCCTACTATTCAGATAAGCATAAACTTTTTTGTTTGGTTTCCCAGTCTATCTATATATTTAAAAAAAAAAATCTAAACACCGTAGGCACAAAGTTTGTGATTTGCCACGTCACCCAGTGAATCAATGTCAAAAGAAAACACGAATTTCCTGATTCCCAGTTCTGAGCTTCAAACGCAGTCATTATGTTTATCCTTTAGGTGAGGTGGGGAGTGGAAGGGGAGGCTATCCTTAAGCCATACAAGAGAGACTAATTTGTCTGAAATTCCAGGTCTCTTCTCAACTGCTGATCTTGTAAAACAAAGGAAATGGTGGGTCCACTTCTGGGTACTCTCCTTCATTATGAAAATGAGACACTAATGCACAGGTCCTCAAACATATTTAAGCACCAGTCTCCCAATAATTTCAATATTAGGCACCTAAATACCATTGAGCATCTGGGACTCTCTGATTGCGCTGTGGTGTCTCTTATGAAAAGTGGCTATTTTAAGACTATATGGTACAATGATGTGTATTATGGATAGAAGATGGCATGGCAGTGAGGCTGAAAAGTGTGTGTTTGAGAATTGTCACAAGTACTTGTCTGTCTATGTATTTTGCCTGTGGTCCATGGAGCAAAAACACAAATTGCACCTGTCTGCAGAAAAAGGCTCATTGAGTGTGTCTTTAATGGGTGTGAGCAAGCAGCAAGTAATGTGACAGGAGTGGAGATTACATAAAGGGAGTCTGAAGTTATTCAAAAAGAAAAGGAGTACTTGTGGCACCTTAGAGACGTAGAGGTGCCTCAAGTCCTCCTTTTTCTTTTTCCGAATACAGACTAACACGGCTGCTACTCTGAAACCGAAGTTATTCAGAAACTGACAAGTGCTAGAAATGAACATACTAACAAGGGCATAAGTAATCAGTTGTATTTTTCTTAAATGAATATATGCGAGTTAGAAATGTATTCAAATTGACAAGCTTCATGCCTAATTCAAGAAACAGTTGTGCATTTTCCCTTTTTAAGACTAAAATGAATTCCCATTTCCTTTCCTCTTCCTTTTGTAAAGGCAGCCTGTATCTTCTGCTTCTTTTCATTTGAGATGTATAATCCTAACATGTGGAAATCAGCTCAGACTAGTGTGTGCATCTCGTAAGAGCCAAGTTTATCTGTTATGAAAATGCCATATGAAAGTGAATGTTTATCCTATTTTACAGGTTTCAGAGTAGCAGCCGTGTCAGTCTGTATTCACAAAAAGAAAAGGAGTACTTGTGGCACCTTAGAGACTAACAAATTGATTTGAGCATAAGCTTTCGTGAGCTTATGCTCAAATTTGTTAGTCTCTAAGATGCCACAAGTGCTCCTATCCTGTTTGAGACTTTGACCTACAAATAACTTTAATTGTGCTAGTCTATAAAGGGGTCTTTTCTGTGCCAACTATAATTAACAAAGTGTTTATCCTAGGCATTGCACATGCATGTACGTGTAGTGCATCAATAAATATTTCTGGTTTTGTTTTTGGGAAAACAAGATGTCATATTTTCCACACTAAAAGTAACTCAGGAGAATATTAAGCAGTAGCTACTAAAGTTAAGATATGTCTGTACTGCAGTCTTGGTGTGTTTGCAGCTTGCTAGCTTTAATCTAGCTCGGGTATTGGAGTAGTAGATCTATGGCAGTGTGCACTTTTGCATGGACTATACAAACTCATCCACAACTCAGGGGGCTAGCCTGCACTGAAGCACGCACTGCTGAGACCCAAGCTCGCTTGTACGGATAAATTGCATCCAAGAGTTTTTTAAAAGAGCTGGTTGAGGAGTGCTCTGGACTATTAATATTCAATTCTGATCAGTCTTGGAACACTGGGAAAGTTTTTAGAGGGATCTAAGAAAGCTAATATGCCAATATTTTAAAAAGGTAAATTTAGATGACCTAGGGTAATCATAAGCCTGTCGGTTTGACATCAATCCAAGGCAAAATAATGCAGTGATATGGGACTTTAGCATTAATTACCCTCTTAATCTTTATTAATAATCAACATGGGTTCATGGAAAATGTTACAAATTTGTTCGATAAAAATAATAGTGTTGATGTAATATGCTTAGTTTTCTGTAATGCATTTGACTTGGAAATTCAAAACGTCTTGATTAAGAAAATAGAACAATACAAAAACAATGTGCTACACATTCAATGGATTTAAAAACTGGCTGATAGTTCTCAATGTAACTGTAAATGGAGAATCATTGAGTGTGTGTTTCTACTGGGGTTGTTTCTTGACCCTTTTGCAATTTAACATTATCGATTACCTGGAAGATTAAAATTATTACTGATGAAGTTGGCTGACACAAAGACTTGGAGAGCAGTAAATAATGAGGAGGACTGGGCACAAATTCAGAACAATCTGCATCACTTGGTAAACTGGATGCAAGTAGACAATGTTTCAAAGTGGTCAAACAGTTCTAAATCTAAGAACAAAGAATGAAGATGATACTTGCAGGATGGGAAACTCCATCCTGGGAAGCAGTGTCTCTGAAGATTTGGGGAACAATGGTAGATAAATTAACTGAATGTAAGCTCCCAGAGGAATGTTGTGACCAAAAGGGCTAATCAGATCCTTGCATATATAAATGGGAATATGGAGTGGGAGTAAAGATATTTGCACTCGTGCAACCACTATTAGAATATTGTATTCTGTTGTGTCTACAAGTTCAGAAGGATGTTGAAAAATTGGGGAGGGTTCAGAGAAGAGCCACCAGAAAGACTGTGGTCTGGAAAACGTGCCTTATTTTGAAAAATTCAAAGAGTCCAATGTATTTAGCTTAACAAAGAGAAGATTAAAGGGTGGCTTGATCCATCTGTAAGTACTAACAAGGGGAAAGACTGTCAGATAGATTAGTCCTCTAACAAAGGCATAAGATAATCCAATGACTGGAAGATGAAGCTAAACAAATGGAAATTATTCACAGTGAGTGTAATTAACCACTGGAACAAGTTACTAAGGATTGTAGTGGATTTTCCAAAACTAGAAATTTTAAGAAAAAATCCAATCTTGATCCTAAAAGAGATGTTCTAATTCAACAAATTACTGGTAATTCAGGGATGTCCTATGGCTTGTTAAGCAGGAAGTCAGACTAGATGATCACACTGGTCCTTTCTGTCCTTATAACCTATGAATCTGGATTCCATGCATCTCCTAAGAGGAGAAATACATTCACAAGAATGTGGCAAAAAATACACACGTTTGAAACTGATACTGTACTTTCTTTCTTTGACAAGAGAAAGGTAAATAGTCCTTCAACTGCTTTGCAATTGACGTTTTTATATTTTTTTAAAAAACCAAAACCAATTCCCAAACCCTAAAATCACAAATAGATAACAGAGCACATATGTGAAGTCTTCAAGATTCCAAGGAAATGTACTATGAAATCAAATAGCTAAGATCAGTTCTTCTATTCACTTAGAACTTTTGACTCTTAGCAGCTTTTCCCTCTCTTAATTGGTGACCTTGCTAAAGTGCTGTAAAAAACACAGCACTTCTGTCTTGCTGTTAATGCCATCCACTCCTGCTGCAGAAACAAACCTTGAACTTGGGTCTTGGCAGGTAAAATGCTTTGATTCACCACTAGCTAACTTTAATATGTAAAGGTTTGCTCAAGTAGCATGAGGAAAATGTGAAGTTTATCTGAATAGAGGGAGATGATGACCTAATCGACACTAAAACTATTCATATAGTTTGTCTATAGCAGCATTGCTTAGTTTTGGTAGCAACTGTACACTTGAACTATACTGATGTATATCCTATCAAGTGTCAAATTATTAATGTTCCTTCATGGGAATGAGGCTAAGTGGATTTTCAGCCTTCAGTTTTCAAAGTTGTTATCCATTAAACTGTATACATCAAATGTGCCATAAAAATTGCTTTTTTCCTCTACAGGACAATATTTTTTTTAAAAAAGCATACTTAATCTGTCAAGGTATTCCTAGACTTTGCAGAATAGGCATTTTTATCTTTTCATAGTGTTAATTTAAGTTTAATAAATGGGAGCATGACACACTTTTTGTGCAAAATGGGAAGTGGAATGAGCAGCAGTCCTTATTTCCCCACTCCATGGAGTGAGACTGCTTTTTAAGGTGACCAGAAAACAAGAAAATCCCTAACCACGCCATACAGGCCACATGCCAACTCTGTACAGGGTTCCCACCAGAGTAATGATGTGAGAACTTATAAGAGTGCATAGTGCAGCTGCCAAGGTTCCACAGTGTTTAATTTCAGCACCATCTGTCTGCCAGAGCCTACGGTTTAACATTTTCCCTCCTTTAAGTACCATATTACAATTGCATATTTTTATGCAGTTGGGTTGGGGCCTGGGAGAAATAAAAGGATTATTGTAAGAATAATTTATTTTAATTAAATCTGAAATGGAATGACTTGCCTTGTGCACACTTATAAGCTCGGTAATGGTTTATTTTCCCTAGTGATGTGTATTAGACAACTGGGCATCAGCTGAAGGACACATTTAATAGTCATAAAGGACAGTACTGCTGAGGCTGAACATGGGCAGCTCCAGTCACATACACAGGGCTTGTTCCTTGAGCTACCTCACATCTTTTGAGATGAGTCATTCACAGGAAAGATGCATTGAATCCTAGATTTATTTTATAGTTCTGAGAAGACCTGTAGACCCTTGACCTCTTGATAACAATACAGTCGTATGATTGATAATGCCTTAGCATGCTATGACATCCCAAGGAACTATTAATGGCAAAACCTCCATCTAGAGAAGTGGTTTCAGGAGACATAGGGAGCCTTATCAACTTGAAGATTTTCCCATCAATAGGTCTCCAGTTCTAATCCCTCAATCTCTGTTCCAAACTGATATTCTACAAGCTGGAGAAAACATAACTAGTGTTCCTATTCTAAATCTCTGCATTGTGCCTGTTCTAAGTCTCTGCTGCAAGAGTAATCAATGTAATTAGTGGCATTGGTTGTACCTTTTTTCTTACCAAAACAAAACCCCAAAACACACTTTGGCAACTGTATCATAATAATTGAGGGAAGAAGATATATAAAGTCTACTTCTCAATTCAGGCTCTTCCTTGTTGCCCACCAATACGTTTTAAGGCCTTCTAGAAGATTTATTGGATGCTCTTTTCTACATCAATGTAAGTAAAACTAAATCTATCCTTTAGGAGGAGGAGCACATTCCAGTCTGGTATTTTTACTACTCATGACATTTTAAATTTTTATGCTGGGAGCTGTGTTCTTCTATAGTGTGTCAAGCATGCTGGTAGCACGTAGTCAATAATTAAAGCAATGATCCATCCTTTTTTATTTTTATTTATTTTTTTTTGAACAAGTGAACACAGTACAAATCAGAAATAATGCTATACCTGAGATAAATCCTTCCTAGGAGAGCAGTTCTTATGCCTATATGGCCACGCTGGAGTTCTTGTCTCGACTTCAACACAGACATCACCTGTGGCCTTATGTGAATCACTTTTTTTTAATCTTTTTTGCCTGTTTCTCTATTTATAGAAATAGGGAGGTGATAATGTCTACCTGCCTCTGATTGTTGAGAAGACTAAATTATTTTCCTCCATCATAGTGTTTTGAAGTTTGATATATGCCAAGCAACCTGGTTAATCTAGGAGGCCTCTACTTTGGAAATGGTAGTTCCCACATTGTGCAAAACTGGCAGAAAAGAATGATCAAATTTAGACTACAGCGTCCCCCTGAGAAGGAAGGAATCTTCCATCTATTCCCATGCTCCAATCCAACAGCTGGATCAACTGGAATCGCTTTCTATCAGTCCCAAGATTTGAACTCAGGGCTTTTATAGGGGAGGAGGGGAAGAGATCAGAGCAGTTTGATCAGTAGCCCCCAATCTCTGGAATTCACTTCTCTATTGTTGACCTCCCAGGATATATTTCAAACCCTTTTACTTGGGCTTTTCCTGAATAAGATGCCTGCCTTAGGCTGCACTTTTTATGGAGTGGAGTTTGATTTGTTTAAATTACTGTAAATATATGCCTAGAAATTCCATAAATTTTGAAAAAAGAAAAGGAGGACTTGTGGCACCTTAGAGACTAACAAATTTATTTGAGCCTAAGCTTTCGTGAGCTACAGCTCACTTCATCGGATGCATTCAGTGGAAATGCATCCGATGAAGTGAGCTGTAGCTCACGAAAGCTTAGGCTCAAATAAATGTTAGTCTCTAAGGTGCCACAAGTCCTCCTTTTCTTTTTGCAGATACAGACTAACATGGCTGCTACTGTGAAACCTGTCATAAATTTAGAGAAATTTGCGAAGCAATCACATGAGAAATGCTAAATATTTGTTTTGGTTCTGAAATACAATTCCAAACAAGTTATACTAGCTAGAGAAGGAAGCTTAGCTGTCTTATAGAAGAACTATTTTTCTTGTTGCAAGGTATCTCGGCAGGGTTGGGCTTAAGGATGTGTATTTAGTTTACTCACTGTTGCAGTACATTTGTATCCTCATCTGAACACTCTAGGGTAACACTATTGGACTCGCAGATTATTACATCCTAGCTGGGATTTTCAAAAGTGCCTGTCTCTTTTGAAAATCACAATCACTAGCACCAGAGAAGTAAACCTAAGAGTGTTCATCATATATTCCCTGTGAAGCCTCATCTGATCAGCTCTCATTAACTTGAGATATCAGTTGTCCCAGCTGATATGACTCAGTTTAAATTTTGCTTCCTTTTGGTGACATAAGGATGTTCACTGAGGGACCACTTTAAGGATTCGCTCCTGATAGCCTTGATAGTGACTCCTGTGATTTTGTCATATAAGGTTTATTCTCTGAAGATAATGGAACTTTAATATTCTTTGAACCATGCAGTCTCGTAACCCTACTTTCATAGATTTCCAAATTTTAAAACTTCAGTTCTCCTGACTAGGAATACATCTAAACTTGGACTTGTAGATCAGAGGGAGGATTCAAGTACACGAGGAGAACGCCACATCAGGTGTATTACCATCTAATAGGATTCTATTTCAGGAAGTAGTTAAATACAGTAAAGACGTGCCCTCCAATAGATCATTCAGGCAAAAAATCAAACTACAGTTTAACCCAAACAAGCAGAAAGAAGAAAGGGAAAACTCTTTTCAGGCAGCTATCGAGATTTTTGCAATTTGGCAGTGTCCAGCTGGAATTCCCAGGCTCAGCTGAATTATCTTGCTGGGACAGACTTCTCCTTCATTGACCCTGATGCTCCTGGCTGTACTCTGAAGCTTTCCCCTCTGGAAATGGGGAGGGGGGAACTAATACTTCTTGAGTAGAGGAAGTGGGGTATCCACAATGGATACCTTTGTTAAAGTTTGTGATAAAGATAAATGGCTTCTCTGAATAGAAGAGGGGAAAGCACATGGGGAAACCACCCTGTCTTATGACTGTTCTCTTTTTGGTAGCTTTAGGTTAGTGCCAACAGATGTGTAGCTGCAACGTGCAGTTTTCCATATACTTTCAAATATAATTACTTGCCCCATGACTGGGTCTCCCAGTGTGACAACCCTCCCCTCTACATTTCACTATGTTCCTTCCTTGTTTTCACATAAGATTTATCTAGGCCAGTTCTTGTATTCTCTGAAGTAACCTCATTTGTGGGACACTCATTGCTTAATTTCCCCTATTACTTTATTTCTAATAATTTGCTTAACCTTTTCATCGTTAGGCATTTTCTTTGTACTAGACACGCTTTAACACTAGAGGTGATTAAATGCTTGTATTATGAGTGGCGTTTCATCTGAGTGACCAGCTCATCCTCTCTTCATGCAGTTGGTGTAGGATGTCTGATTCTGGAACATAGCTGTGCTTACACCAGTCAGTTAATGTTTCATAGGTCTAGTATATCTATTTTTAATAATGCTTTAAAAAATCTTTCTAAACTATGGCTAAAATAAATGTATGCAGTCTATGCCCTCCCTTCTGTGGTAAGATTTTTCTTAAAGAATAAATACAAAATTCAACAATCAGAATGGTTTTGCAAGAATATGAGAGAAATATGGAGTTTAATAGTCTCCTCTAGTCAGGGGTCATAGAGGAATACATTATTTTAAAAGAATCAGTTACACAAGGTCTTTGGGGAGTATTTCTGGATACACAGTTGATTTACTCTAATGCTTCAGTTAGCACCTAGGTTGAAAATAAACTTGATGATCAATTAATGGCTGTACTGTGATATTCATATCCTCAAAGCATGTACAGTACCTGGTTAATGGTTTTTAATCAAGAAACGGAATCTTAGTTAAGAGTTCTGTATAGTTCCCCTGATGCCGTGTGCTAGAAGCCTTTGAACCAGAAGTGCTTGCATGGATAACATGAGCTTTAGAGAACTTTTTCTAGTACACATGATGGCCTATTCTATAGGCAGATTCCTCTACTGTTAAAATGGTTTTTGACTATTGTAAAATGTATCTGATATCACTGCATTTTTCATGTAAAAATGTCAGTAGAGCATGAAGTAGTCTTGAAGATGAGAAAAAACCAAGATGACACTCAGCATTCATGCACTGCTCCCAATTACCTAATGGGGCATTAATGTGTATATTGTAGTAAGTCTACATTCTCTGCACTGAAACTGCAATATCATGTTTAATTTTTAGAGCATTTTTTCATTACAAGATCTATCTGCATAGAGTAGAACATGCATGGATTCTGAAATAAAAAGGAAATTAAGTGCAAAATGCTCAAAAGAGAAAAAATTAATTTTGTCCTATTACCGAGTAAAGGATCAAGGTACAAAATCACTTGCATGTTCTTATCAAATTTAAAGATAAGCTTTAAAATTTTTGTAACATTTCTCTGAGGTAGAGAATATTATTTCCTGGGAGGTGTGTATGTGTAAAATAATGGTTACTTATTATAGCAGGTGAGTGCTGCTAAATTCTTCTATCCTATTTATTTAAACAAAGTGGGGCTGGGAGGCTGGGGGAAACATTCTGGCTAAGTTAGAAGAAACCTTTATAGTATTTAAAATGCTAGGGAAAACTTTAATTCTCTAGGAGCAGCTATTGGATGTGCTATACTGATTGGATGGATTATTTGTAGATTCATGTCTTCATTTAGGGAAAACAGTTTGCTTGAGCCATATTTTAATCAAATGTGTTTTTATTTACATAAAAATGGAACAAAGGAAGAAATGCAAAATCTCTATTGTAGCTTCATATGAAGCCACCGAATTTTGTTTCAATGAACAATGCTAGATGATGCAGATTTTGGTATCCTGACTCTTAGTCACTAACAAATCATTGGTGTCACAAACTACAGTATTTCTTCTCAATTAATATAGTATGGTCTCATGAAGTTACTAAGAGGTAAATGTATAACTGGTTGAAAGACTGTTCTCAGAGTAGTTATCAATGGCTTGCTGTTAAACTGGGCAGGCTTATCAAGTGGGGTTTCACAGGGGTCAGTCCTCCGTCTGGTACTAGTCAATATTTTCATGAATGACTTGTATAATGGAGTGGAGAGTGCTTATAAAATTTGGAGCTAAAATCAAGCTGGGAAGTATTGCAAGTATTTTGGGAGACAAGATTAGAATTCAAAATGACCTTGACAAATTGAAGAATTGGTCTGAATTCAACAAGATGAAATTCAGTGAAGATAAGCCCAAAGTACTGCACTTAGAATGGAAAAGTCAAATGTACAACTATAAAATGAATAACTGGGCAGGAAGTAATGCTGAAAAGGATCTGGGGTCACAGTAGCAACAATGTGATGCAGCTGCAAAAAAAGCTAATATAATTCTGGGGCATAATAACAGGAATGTCGTATGTAAGACACAAGAGGTAACTGTCCCACTCTACTCAGCACTGGTGAGGTCTCAGCTGGAGTATTGTGGCCAGTTTTAGGCACCACATTTTAGGAAAGATGTGGACAAATAAGAAAAATTCCAGAGGAGAGCAACAAAAATTATTGGTTTAGACCAGGGGTTCTCAAACTGGGGGTCGGGACCTCTCAGGGGGTTGCAAGGTTATTACTTGGGGGGTTGCAAGCTGTCAGCCTCCACCCCAAACCCTGCTTTTCCTCCAGCATTTATAATGGGGTTAAATATATTTAAAAAGTGTTTTTAATTTATAAGGGGGGGTCGCACTCAGAGGCTTGCTATATGAAAGCGGCAAAGAGTCCTGCTGCTTTTACAGATCCAGACTAACACGGCTACCCCTCTCATATGTGAAAAGGGTCACCAGTACAAAAGTTTGAGAACCAGTGGTTTAGGCAGCCTGACCTATTAGGAAAGGTTAACACTTGGACATGTTCAGTTTTGTGAAAAGAAAACTAAGGAAGGACTAGACAAGAGTGTTCAAATATGTTAAGGGCTGTCACAAAGAGGATGTGGATCCATTATTCTCCATGTCCACTGAAGATATTACAGGAAGTAATGGGGCTTAATCTGCAGCAAGGGAGGTTTTAGGTTAGATATTAGGAAAAACTTTTTAACTGTTACGGTAGTTAAGCTCTGGAATAGGATTCCAAGGGAGGTTGTGGCATCCATCATTGGAGGTTTTTAAGAACAGGTTGAACTTGTCAGAGATGGTCTAGGTTTGCTTGGTCCTTAGCTCAGGGGGTTGGACTTAGTCTTCTTGAGATCCCTTACATTTCCATGATCAGCTATCAAGCTGCGGTAGTATCCCTTTTGGGGAAAATAGTTTAGTAGGAGGCTTTTGTGAGAGATGTATTCCTTATTATAAGCGTCTTGTATGCAAAGATTTTAGACCAGATGAAATCTGCTGAACAAAAGAATGGGAAAGAAGCTGGGGAAAGAATTATCTTTAAACCACTTTTGCACTTTAATATTCTCAGCCCTGTTGAGGCTTGTCCAACCCCAACACAATTAAATCATCGGAACTAGTCTTAAGCACTGTTAACTGCAACAGCCTCAAAGAGGCAGTTTTTACAGTCAAGAATATCCAGAATGCAGTAGCACTTTGACCACGTCCCCAGGGATGTCCACTACAATGAGAGTTGTAAAGGGGACTGATATAGAGGCTTTGTCAGCTCTTTGCTGTCTGCCGCCTTGTGCTGGATGTATTCCCTGGTGACTGATTCTGTTTCTGGAGTAGCATAAAGGGGTGGCAGTGTAACAAAACTGTGGTCTCTTTCTTTAAAGAGTCTGTAAATACAAGGCTGTAACAGGTGTTGCATAGTTTTCCATCATTGCTAATACTTATGGTACCAAGTGTACAGCATTTCAGAGTATTCAAAATTATTTGGATTCCCAGATATCTGGCTTCCCTATTAACAAAGATATATTATGCAAAATTATAGAAGAAAAATTGATTTAAAAAAAGTGTAATTGCGAAGTGAATCATTTATGCTGTCTAAAGATTGGCAGAAAATACGTTTGGTGAATTTCTTGTAGCGGATAGTCTTGCAGTCTAAAATATGTTTTTTGGGGGTTTTTTATCTTCAGGTTTTTCATGATTCTTGCATAATTTATGCAGAATATATATTCTGAGTCAGGAGATCCTTTTTCACCATGCATAAGTGAACATGTTTTTTATTTATGCACTCCAAGGTATCTGCAGTTCCAAACATACAGGGGGAAAAGAGGAAGAAACAAAGTGCATATATGACAGCATTACCAAGGCTGCAGTAGCAAATACATCACGTATAGGCCTTATGTACGCTGTTATGTGGTGTGTTATGTATGGACATCGGCAGGCAGATATTACTGTGGCATTTCTGACTAAATACATTGAAAATGTGTTATTTCTGTGGTGGTTTTTTTCCATATGACTCAAACACCACTCAGCTACTAAACATCTGTACTTCTGTGAATATTTCTGTGCTGTTAAAATTTTTTGTGAAGGAAAAACATCTTGATGCCATTAAACAAGATTTTGAGAAAATAAAGCAGTATAAATTACATCTGGTGGCAATGTGATTATCAGTAGTTATTCTGTAAGAAGCAAGTGTTCCCTTGTAAATATTTGATTTCCACTTGTAAATGCGTGCTTATGTAAATATTGGCTGCATATTGGTATGAAGCCCATGTAAGCAGAATGCTTTTCTCTGCTGAATTATACATTAAATCGGTGTAGGTGAGCCTGGCGTAGGTTAGCATGGCAAGAAAAGATACACACATGGGGGGTGGGTGTGTGTGTGTATAAAGGTCTTGGGTTCAGCTATTTTATCCAAATACTTCTGGTTTTCTGTTTTGCTTTCCTTGCAATTATGAAATGTTGATGGACTAACAACTGCACAGAAAGGTTTGCAAATAAAAGTAGCATAAAATTCACATAATTTGAATGAATGAATTTTAGAATTTTATAAGAATTGAATTGTTCGTTAAACTTCAGATTATTGATCAGTCTTTATTTTTTTTAAATAGTAAAATACAGGGGTTATTAACATGGGAATCCTCTTTTGGCATTATTTTATTTCACAGCTCAGTGGTTCGTTCTGCAGTAGTATGACTCTTTTTTTTGCTTTTACGCACCTTCGTGTTCTGCTGTATGGTCAGCATGTCGGACCAGAACTATTTTGCATGCATTTTGAGCCCTGGTTATCCCACCACAATGTACTTTCTCCAAAGCAATTGCAGACGGTAATTTTTATACTGGGTTTTAAAATGTTTTAAATAGTAAGTGAGCATGCTGCTGCTGCTAATTCTGAATTGATTCAATACCTTTTCCTCCTCCATGCAGAGTTATTCAGTTGATTTAGTCTTTTATTGAAAAAGACTGGCTTTGTTAGAAAACCTTTCTACATATTTAGTCACTTTTTTTTCTGAAATACTTGTGGCACGGACTTTTGAGTATATAGGGTCTATATGGAATTACCTGCTGTGAACTGCCTGCAAATTCAGTAATCTTCCAATTAAAAAAGGGGAATCTTATTTCTCATTAAACTCTCTTCCAAATTCTTATGAGGCTCCAAAATGGCAGCCCACTGAACACAGGTGAATATGGTGCTTTATCTGCATCAAGATGCATACAGCAAAAAATTCACAAGTCAGACAAGGCCATCTGTCTAAATTTGTAATAAAATTGAAACGTAATGGAACAGGACTGATGGCCAGTGTTCTTTTCAGCAGATCTGTACTGTTCTCGGATCAAGCTCTCCCTTCAGCACGTCTGCCGGGATGTTTGACGGTTCCCACAAAATGATGCACGTGTAAGACTGGAAGCTAGACTTTTTCTCTTAAATTTCTTACAACCATATTTTTTTTGCTAAGTACAGTTGCAAATATTTGTCCATTCATTGGATTCACCAAAAGAAATGTATTAAACAGGGAAAATAAAGCAGCTGTTAGGCTATTATGTATTTCAGAGCGTATTGCTCTTGGCATATGGAACAAATGTTTTACATTATAATGCATAAATCTTTAGAACCTAAAATTATTTTAAAATTAAATGGATGACGAGCACAAGACTGTCTACCTAGACCTGCTTTATATGTTTTTAAGAGCTAAGTGTGGTCTTTAAATAACCAAACAAAGCCATGTTTTCTTAATAGAATGGGAAAAGTTTGCTAAGAGAAACTGAACTGAGTACAGTATTTTCAATAAAATAAATTGAACAGATTCTACAGAAATCTAGGTCACAGTAACAGATGACCTATACATGGTCCTAATTTTTGATGCAACTGTCTAATCTGCTCTGAGAATACTAGCCAGACATCATTCCTAATTGACCTTGATATCCAGTGAACAGAAAAAGCTAAAGCCACATGATAGTTGATTCTTTACCAGAAAAAAGAATCTATGGAAAACTCTGATGTATCAGATTCTATAACTAGAATCTAGATTTCTCTGGGATGAATCTTGCCTACAAATCTATTAACATGCTGCCATATTAAAGATCTGTATTTCAGAATCCTTTCAAAGAGCCATAAATCTGAAACTTTGGGTTAAATAGAAAATAGCTTGTTAAAAACTCACCTGCTGTAACTACCCATTATTGTACGTACATACATACATACATACGTGCACGTGCACACTGTAATTGTGTCATGAGGTATTGATATGTCAGACTCTAAACAGAAGTGCCTTGCATGGAAAAAGTAGAATTTTTCTGTCAAGTTAGGCAAGATTTCAGTTCAGCCTGGCTGACCAGAGCCTGAATGCTTCTGCAGAGCCAGAGGCATAGGGTAGGTCTACCCTGTACACAAGCCCGGGCACTGACTCATGTCTGAGCAGAAGCTCCTCCTTCCATCCAGACACACAAATCAGTCTGACTTGGGTCAGCAAGCTATTCAGAACCCTGCTGGGGGCTGGGTCGGAGCCTGAACCCTGCTGTGACTCAGGTCAAGACACAGAAGCGAGTCGGAAGGTCTACACAGTGCAGTATGGACATGTTACCATGGATGTTTGACCCAGGTCCAGCAATTGTAAACACAAGTTTACAATATAGTGTGGGTGCTCAAGCATAGGCTTGGAAACACTGGGTATGTCTATACTGCATTTTAAAACCCACAGCAGCAAGTAAATGTGTGGCTTGTCTTCAGTGAAGCTAGAAGAAATTAAATAGTGTGGGGAAAATAATGTGGCAAGATACCTGTTCTGAGGAATCTTAGATTTGTTGGTTCCAACTTTACAGTATCAAGAATTGGTGGGTGGAGAAAAGGAAAACTTCAGATTGTAATCCATTGGGTTTTTGTAGCTGACATACGGTTGGTACCTCACTCACTCTGCCTTAATGTCTTTACAAAATGAACAAGCTAGTCATTTTTGATGTTCATCATGGTTAAGAGTTGTAATCAAAGGACATAGCTGATGTCCTGCAGTTTAAAACTAGTCATTGAGCCATGATGTGGAGGAGCCTGTCATATGTAGACTCTCTAATAGCAAATAAGGGGGCATATTAGTGCAGTGTGTGCAGCTCCATGCCCATTCTTCTAATCACACCTACTGAACATTGTTATCCTTAATCCATGTTTTAGCATCTTATCTCAAAGATGGTGTGGAGTTTGTGTGTAAAATTGTGGTTAACCATAGATCTGAATAATCTGGTGTTGCAAAATCAAATTGTATACAATTTGAACACACCTAGTTTTCTTAATGGCAGGTCACCTTAACTGCCAACTCGTTAAGATTTTGTAACTAATTATTTCTATTCTCAGAACAAGTTTAGCAGAATACTAAGCATGTAATTTATATTTTTGGGTGTGAAGATGGTACAGTTAACTTTCCCAGAATAGCAGCCATGTTAGTCTGTATTCGCAAAAAAGAAAAGGAGTACTTGTGGCACCTTAGAGACTAACAAATTTATTAGAGCATAAGCTTTCGTGAGCTACAGCTCACTTCGAAGTGAGCTGTAGCTCACGAAAGCTTATGCTCTAATAAATTTGTTAGTCTCTAAGGTGCCACAAGTACTCCTTTTCTTTCCCAGAAGAAAGGTATAGGGCATCTTCCTCTTAACACTAAGAAACACAACAGTTCCAGTTCACTAGAAACTTGCACTTCTTTTTACAGTCATTCATGATTATTGAACATAAACACATTACATTTATCTGTTGTATTTAAGGTCCAGGACAGCTGATGATAGTAAGCCAGCACATTAGGCAAGAAGAACAGCTAAAATTTGCTTCAAAAATTTCTATAAAATCCATATCTCAGTACTGCATCATAGGCAGAACATGCCAATATGTTTTTTGGTTGACTAATAGCTGATTGCTATTTTGGAAACTGTTCTTCATGTTTGAAACACTTGAATTATATAATAGCCAATATTCTTAATGTGTGTTTTGGAAGCTTTATACATCAATTGATTGCTGCTGAGATAATTCTTAAGTAAAAGTCACTCTTTTTTTTATATTTTGATCATTTAAAAAAATTACTGTATCAAATACAAAACCATCAAACAGCATTCTGTATTTCAAAAACAGATCTTGCCCTTTTGATATTATACAGCTGCTTCATTTTTAAAGTCTAATAACTGCTGATAGTTTTCTTCTGTGGCTCTGGATGCCTTTATATACTTTATCCTAGAACAGACATTATTTGACTTTAGTATTTTGTTCAGCTCTGATTTTTTTAAATTATCTAGAACAAATTTCTATATGTATTAATTTTTTTTTTTTTTAGAAAAGCTGCCTTAGGCATGCTTTCCCCATGTGTATAGTACATAGGATTGTTTTCAGCTCCAGGATGAGTACACCAATATGTTCACAGAAGGGAGACTCTTGCCTGGACAGTCCTTTTTATGGCTTTTTAGTCTGTAAGGAAGGAGAACTCCCTTTTGCTAGCCTGCCGGAGTCTGTCTTCTAGTCAGTCATTTGCTTAACAGGTATTCCAGTTTATTGAAATATGAGTTAGTGGCGCAGGCAGAGAAAGTAAAGATGTACTTTCCAGAATACACTTTTTTTTAAAGTAGTGATTGATATTAAAGCCTGTCTCTTAGAGTACTAAAAATTGGTACCAACCACAGATGATGGTAGAGGCTGTTGCTGTCTAAGAATCTCGTTGCAGCTAGTATTCTGACTGATCCTTCAGGGATAGGGTAGCAGGCAGAAAACCATCAAATTATTTTTTGTTTTGTTTAAAAAATTAAGTCTCTAACAGTGCCACATATGGCTGAGTTTTTTATATCCTTTTGGTTTTGTGCTTAAAGAAACTTTCTATATGAACCTCAGCAAAATATAAATAAAAAATCAGTTGGCTGTAATCTAACCTAAGTTGTATAGCCTTAAATTTACTGATAAATAATGCACACAATCCATTGTGCCACATTATTAATACAACTTCTTTAATACAAAATCTCTCCTCCTTTTTGTAGGGGGGTGTGTGTGTGTGTGTGTGTGTGTGTGTGTGTGTGTGTGTAAAAAGTGTTTGTTCATACATCTTATGCATTAAAATAGCAACTGTAATTGACATGATCTATACCTCACATTTAGGAATGTTTTGCTCTAAAACCTAGCAATACCACTTTACAAATTAGTGATTTACTTTCTGTATTAAAGATAATTTTGTGTGGCACTTTTTTTTGTCATCCATTCGCAGTGGAGCTCTGGAAATAAGTATAGTGTTCACTTGGCGTGTAGGTGCTGTGCATGCCCAC
The DNA here is from genome assembly GCF_009764565.3 of Dermochelys coriacea. Taxonomy (NCBI): domain Eukaryota; kingdom Metazoa; phylum Chordata; order Testudines; family Dermochelyidae; genus Dermochelys; species Dermochelys coriacea. The sequence continues at coordinate 23,773,438 of NC_050083.1, read as the reverse complement.
ACAAATATCCGGGAGATTTTGAGGATGATGATGATGGTTGGGGGTTTTTTGTTTTTGTGTTTTGTTTTTTTGGAAGAAGTCAAATGGGCCTAATGTGCCCAATTTTAAATTTGCTCCCTGATCATATTGGTGGTCACTACAGTATGTAGATTGATAAATGTGGGAGACTCTCTCGTGTTGTGTATTAAAAATAGTAGTAATCCATGTCTTTAGTACAATTCATGAGTACAGTGTAAGTTTCACTTCCACAGCATACTATAGTTCAGGAGTATTTTAAATAGCTGTTCTCTTGATCTGGATATGTTAACTGCTTTTCATGCTGTATCTGAAGTGATAGGCTTTTCTACATATGTTCATGTGTGTGAACAACATTATCTGTGCTGTATCTGCATGCCAGTTAATGTACTTTTTTTTTATATTCAAGTTGAGGATGAATTCCATCTAATGTCAAGTAGCTGAAACAATTATAGTGACTTTTTCAGAGGGGTTGGATTAGAAAGTCATAAACATTTTCTGTTTCACTCCAGACCCTCCAACCTTCCTTTTGTTGTAGAGGTAAAGATTGGAATTGCTTCTGGTGCTCAGCTGATGTGACAGTAGCTGGGGGAAGGCTTTTAATATAATAAGGCCTGCTGGTCTTTATACCCGGTTCATTGGTTCAGACTTCAGAGTTGTTCACCCTTCCTTTTTGAGGAGCTACTTCTAAAGAGTTTGGGGGTAGGGGACAGTGGGACCTGATTAACCCTTTCCCAAGTCTAAGGTTTGGCTTTTGGCTTGTTTGTTTTGGTAATCACCAAGCTGAAATAACTCATAAATGTTCCTTTAAAAAATTGACACAGAAGAATTTATTACATTTATTGTCTCTAACTTTGTGAAAGCTTATTAACCGCCGAGCCACTTCAGATACTGATGAAATCAGATCTGTTGTAATGAGCCTTCTAAGAAAACTGTTCCTAATAGACACCAGCCAGACCAGTGGAGAATTCATGATGGTATAAATGCTTTTTTAGTTTCTTTTAAAATCTCTCTAACCTCTTTTGGGGTTTAATTAAAATCCCAACTATATCTTGCTTTTCCAGTTGCTCTCCACTTGTCCATTGGGAAGTTTTCATAGTTGGAAAGTGACCACATGGACTTCATGATTTTATGTACTGTGACTATAAAGCTTTTATGATATTCTAGTAGTTAAAAATGGCAGCAGTAGCTCTTAAACATGGCATAGTTATGTTGCTTTTTTGTAACAGCAGACCTGCCAATAGTGCATCAAAAGCAGTAATTTCCTGTTCACTGAAGCCCCCATCTCTCTGCTGCTTTAAGCTTTGTGTCCTATAGCTTGTGCCTGTGTGCTAACAAATCTCTATTGTCCAGTGGGTCGAATAGTGGCTGGAACTAAAGAATTGCTGTCTGGTTTCTATTCAAATCCAGGTAGTCAGATATATGAATGGACTTTCTCGAACAGCCATGTGAATAACCTCTGCTCGGCATGAAGGCTACAAACCAGGCTATGAAAGCTTAACTAACTTGCAGGTTCACAGCTGCAGTCTTTAGATGCAGAAGGTGGAAATGTGTTTAAGTACGCTTTTAGTACTCCTCTTGACCTTTTAAACACGTTGATCATTTTTAATATGTAGTTTTAGATTTCTGGCCAGTAGAAAGGGATGAAATCCTATTTCTTAAATTGGTTAAAATACTAGTTAAATAAACAAAAACAAATACACCCTGATTTCAGTCTTTAAGAGACTGATGTGAAAATGTTGAGAAAACAGTGAGTTCACAGTACAAATTAAATCTACAGATATCTTAATTGAGAATTTTCTAATACAAGTAATCAATTAAAGTCATAATTAAAAATTGCAGTTACTTTGCACAAGTATATTAAAAATAAGCTAGACCATTTCAGCAAACATTTCATGACCTAGTGAAAACTGCAAGCAGAGCTTCACTTGATGTATTCATCTTACAGTAATAGTCATGTATATAGTGGTTTCTACGAGTATTACAAAAAACAATAGAAGTAACTCAATCTGAGCAGTTTAACCAAAACAAAACCCCTGTACAAATAAATGAATGGTTATATGAGCGTAGTCAAGCAGTGACCAAAATCTTGTAGCTTCCTCTTGCATTTTTGCCGCTTGTTCAGAAAAATATTTCAGAAATAAAATTCATAACTGTTGCTAAGAGATTATTGAACACTTATCTTGTCTGCAAGCAAAAGGGAAAGTCTGGAGGCTAGTACCCATTAGAGTGACTGTGCTGTGTATGCCCCTGCTGTATCACAGGTAGTATGAAAGAGGGCTCTTTTATGTTTCTTTTTGTCTTAAACTCAGACAGCTTTGTAAGCAGTAGTGTGGGGATTACGAGAGTTAGACAAAAGCAGGCGCGACTGGAAAGGGGGGGAAGGCTTGGGGCATTTCCTGTCACTCAACACATTCCATCTCTCTAAAATTCTCCACACCCTTTCCCCCCTGTTTTTCTAATTGCAGTTTAAAATTCATTTTGCTCTTGCAGAGGGTTGGTTTTTAGTGTTGCATTCCTTCAGATTGCACAAAGCACAGCTGGGGAAAATGGCTGGCATTTTGAGAAGCAAGTCACGATTGCACGCATGAGCACCTCACACATCCATTTTTTTTTCTGCACAGCAGCTGGCTGACCTGTCTCGTCCACTGCTGGCCTATTGAGCGACCTGGACTGTCTGGTTTTGGCTCATGCCTTTGTCCATGTCTGGCTCAGTTCCTCTGTCTATATTTGCCTCCACTAACCCTCCAGGCTACAGAAGTGTTTGGTTACATAAAACTAAAGATTTAAGCAGAATAAAAACTTTCAACTTTACAGAATTTTTTAAGTTTCTTCTTTTTTGAATTTCCCCCTTGCAATTTTTTTTAAAGCAGACAATGTCAGGAAAACCTTTGTGTGTTCATTGTGCACTCACTGGCTTCATAACTATCTCCAGCTGTGTTATATTATGAGATGAATATAAAAAGCTTCTGTTCCGAGAACAAAGGAACACGTGCAGAAATGAGACTGGAAAAAATTCACTTGACTATTTCAATACACAAGCTATTCACGAGTTCTCCGCAATATCTCTAACAGGTATAGTCTAAAAGAATATTTAAACAATTTAAAAATCTTACCTAGTGAAAGAAACTGAGTAGTTCCAAACTGTTAGGTTAAAGACTTTTTGTAGTTGGATCTTTGTCCAAAAAAAGTTGTAGCTGGTGCAGTCAGGAGAGCAAGTTCTCTATAGCTCAAATACATTTTTAGTGTAGAAATAGCACCCCCAGCCAGCATCATACTCTGTTCTGAGAAAGAAATGTAGCCATGAGTTTGTCACTAAATGAGAGGCACAAAAGCAGGCTAGACGAGGTATTGAACTGCTCCAGATTTCCTTGCAGCCCTGTCTGTTCTACTTGAATTGAACTATATATGACCCAGATGATGGACAGAAGCAAATTTAGTCATGTGCAGGGCTGGGACACAGCCTATTTGCTGATCCCCGGCAGTGCAGGGGTTTGTCTCCTGATTGGGCCGTACCCTGATCATTGAAATGTGAAGCCCCTACCAGTCAAAGGCTGCAATTCAGGAATGGCTGTTTTGGGTGTCTAGTTGCCTTCACTTATAGTGAAGTGCTTTAAAGTTGTCCGTTTTATTTGGTATTGCCTCTCGTATCTGAGACCAAACACCTGTCTTCCTCCCACACTGTATGTAGAGTTCTATTGCAATGACATTAACTAGTAGCCTTATAAGAATACTGAACTGTTTGTCTTTTATGCATTTGTCAAAGATGCTTCTTTGAAACCAAATGAATTAAAGTAACAGTTATCACAGGGATATGTTCTTGTATTTTCATCATGGTGTAAAAGTGTGAGTAAAATATCCTGAATTTCCTTTTGACCTGAGAAAACGTATTGTAGCATTTTTACATGTTGGTTCAGTGAAAATGAATTTGATTATCTGACAGCAACTTCATTTATGCTCAGCATTTTTTTAAAGTCTTGAAACCTCTGTTTTGTCTTTTTTTTTTTTTCCCCCTTTTGTGGGGTTGTCACCCTTATTTTGGTATCCAGTCACGTAGAGCAATGCCACAAGGGTGCCTTGGAAAGCTCAGTCCCCAGTGAGCTGTGACAGCCTTTAATCATGCAAGACAGTCAGGGTTTGCTCTCATCATCTTGTCTAAACTAGTGGACCCAGGATTTATTTCAAGTCTTTCTGGGCCACTGGGAAACTAGGTCATGATACGGCAGTGTCGGTTGTGGCATTTTTTGTTTAGCGCATTAAGTAGCTTCATTTATTTAATAAGCTGATTTATTATATTTATGTCATAAGAGTTCCAACACAAATCTTTCTCCAGACTGCTGAAAAATCAGGGATTGTCCATTTTTTGTTTAAATTAAATGTTTCTTGGAAGGATATTTAGCAACCAGGCAACTTTCCATTTCCTCCTTTAAGAGTCCCTGTTAGAAATGCCACCTGTATCAGAATACGAGAAGTGCAGGTGAATGCCTTCTTTCTTACAAATCAGAGAGAAAGTGCTTCTAAGCATGGTTTCAAATGAGCCCACCCAATGGATGGGTAAATTCCAGTAATAAATTATTCCCAATCCATGTCCCTTCAGATTAATAAAACTGAAAGCTGCTGCCACCTCAATTTTCTCCAACTCTGTCTTGTTTGTCATCTGAATGTTGGTTTGTTTCTTGGGATAGGAGAACTGAAGATCCTATTCTATGCTGCGTGCTGTGATACACTGCAGCATGAGGACTTCCCAAACCAGATCTGAATTTTTCCAATGTGAATGCAAGACTCAAGGGCTAACGGGGACGGAAGACTGTGACTCAGTGAATTGTTCCCCTTTTTCCGTTCTTTACTCTGGTAAAGAGGTGAGGAACGTGAACATAAGTCTGACATGGGACATGCAAATATCACAGCCTGACCACTTATTCCCTTCTCTCTCTCGTGCGCCCCCTCCCCAAAAAACAATAACAAAACAACCCCACACAATAGGTCAGTCTCCCTTGGGCACAAATGCCATGCCTTCAAGACCTTGAAGTCAGAAGTCATTCCTTCTCCGAAAAGCAATTGAGTGGTACTCAATCTGTTGATTTTGAAGGAAACAAGCAGATGCTTCCATGGCTCCCGGTGGAGGATAGTGGGGAAACCAGTCATGTTTAACCTCTTTCTAGTCTACTAGCCATTTTCATTTTGATAGTATTTTACTGAAGTGGTTTTAAAATGTCATCTACAATAGCAACAATGACACTAACAGGAGCACTGATTTTCAAGATGTCTGTAAAAGGTTTTATCCTGGTTCCTCCAGGTCAAGTCTTCAATCTCACCTTCCCATGAATTTTCTGGTAAAAGAGGTGACCCATTGAGCAACTCAGGTCACTTGTATTCCATATTTCAAGCCAGAGAGTGAATCACATTTCAAAATGGTTGGTTGGATGGACCATTGATACTGATATTGATACTGGCTCCCCATTTTCCAGTTCGGGTATTGAATAGAAATTTAGACACTGCACTCGCATACCTGATCCCGACATATAAAGCCAATAGAGCCTCATGAAAAATGTGCACTGGCTTTTTATGAACCTATACTCTGTTTAAAATTCAACCCCTTAAAGTTCCTGTTCTTAAAGAATCATAGATACTAAGGTCAGAAGGGACCATTCTGATCATCTAGTCCGACCTCCTGCACAGCGCAGGCCACAGAATCTCATCCACCCACTCCTATGAAAAACCTCACCCATGTCTGAGCTATTGAAGTCCTTAAATCATGGTTCAAAGACTTCAAGGAGCAGAGAAGCCTCCCTCAAATCAATCATGCCCCATGCTACAGAGGAAGGCGAAAAACCTCCAGGGCCTCTCCAATCTGCCCTGGAGGAAAATTCATTCCCGACTCCAAATATGGCAATCAGCTAAACCCTGAGCATATGGGCAAGATTCACCAGCCAGATACCCCGGAAAGAATTTTCTATAGTAACTCAGATCCCATCCATCTAATATCCCATCTCAGGGGATTTGGCCTATTTACCCTGAATATTTAAAGATCAATTACTTACCAAAATCCCATTATCCCATCATACCATCTCCTCCATAAACTTACCGAGTAGAATCTTAAAGCCAGATAGATCTTTTGCCCCCACTGCTTCCCTTGGAAGGTTATTCCAAAACTTCACTCCTCTGATGGTTAAAAACCTTCGTCTGATTTCAAGTCTAAACTTCCTGGTGGCCAGTTTATACCCATTTGTTCTTGAGTCCACATTGGTGCTGAGCTTAAATAATTCCTCTCCCTCTCCTGTATTTATCTCTCTGATATATTTATAGAGAGCAATCATATCTCCCCTCAACCTTCTTTTAGTTAGGCTAAACAAGCCAAGCTCCTTGAGTCTCCTTTCATAAGACAAGTTTTCCATTCCTCGGATCATCCTAGTAGCCCTTCTCTGTACCTGCTCCAGTTTGAATTCATCCTTTTTCAACATGGGAGACCAGAACTGCACACAGTATTCTAGGTGAGGTCTCACCAGTGCCTTGTATAACGGTACTAAAACCTCTTTATCCCTACTGGAAATGCCTCTCCTGATGCATCCCAAAACCGCATTAGCTTTTTTCACAGCCATATCACATTGGCAGCTCATAGTCATCCTATGATCAACCAATACTCCAAGGTCCTTCTCCTCTTCCGTTACTTCTAATTGATGCGTCCCCAACTTATAACTAAAATTCTTGTTATTAATCCCTAAATGCATAACCTTACACTTCTCACTATTAAATTTCATCCTATTACTATTACTCCAGTTTACAAGGTAATCCAGATCCTCCTGTATAATATCCCGATCCTTCTCTGAATTGGCAATACCTCCCAGCTTTGTATCATCTGCAAACTTTATTAGCACACTCCCACTTTTTGTGCCAAGGTCAGTAATAAAAAGATTGGTCCCAAAACCGATCCCTGAGGAACTCCACTGGTAACCTCCCTCCAACCTGACAGTTCGCCTTTCAGTAGGACCCGTTGCAGTCTCCCTTTTAACCAATTCCTTACTCACCTTTTGATGTTCATATTGATCCCCATCTTCTCCAATTTAACTAATAATGCCCCATGTGGCACGGTATCAAATGCCTTACTGAAATCTAGGTAAATTAGATCCACTGCATTTCCTGTTCTTGCTGCTTAGAACTAGTGCTTTCTTTTCTATCCTGTGCAGTGATATTTTTGGAAAGCTGTATGAATTAACATTAGTGCCAAGTATCATACAATAATAATTTGTTTACATACCTGTTCATCTGTGGATCTCAAAGCACATTATGAATATTACTTTACCTCCAGGTGACTCAGTTTACTTATCTATAAACTAGGATAAATCTGTTCTCTCTGATGAAGGCTGAGAGTTTTAAGTGATTTTCATCTATGCCATTAACTTTCTGGGTGAACTTAGAAATCCTTGGTCCCAGTCTTGTGCTCTAACCAATAAATGAAGAACAAGTCTGTGCTCTTTCTGTTTTAATATCTAGGTCAGCTGCCTTGAGTGATGTGTCGGGATCTAGCAATGAAAAACTGAGTGAGTTTTGGGAGGCTGTATTGTCTTCAAACTGTAGTTGAAACCTATTTCTCGCTCTGTTGAGCAATTTGCACAGTTCTTAATATAGATTGCAATTGGATGAGGACTAGCTTGTTGCGACTTGATCTAAGAAAGACTGAAAGGTTGCTTATCTGGAGGAAGCAACTGAAATAGTAGTGTTTTTATTTGCACTCTTGACTAAGTGGGAATGCCCATTATTTGCTACTGTGGGTCACAACTTGGGTTGGATTCCCTGTTGCATCTGTTCTTAATCATTTTATAGTACAATGTCTGTAATGTCTCTTAGTGGTGTACCTGCTGGGGTATTGAAGTCTTTATAGTTTCAAGCTTGGGCTATTCCAGTGCACTGTACCTGGTGCTACACCTAATGAAAACTTGGAAATTGAAGCTGTTGCTGTTCGCTTTAAGCAATTTCATTTCTGCTGTGGAATCTGCATTATCTGCTAATTGGTGTCAACATGGAGGCTCATGGGTTTTGTTAACCTATAAAGCTGTATGCGATTTGGGTCCATCTCTCCTGTCACATGGTTCTGCTGCCGTTGTCAGTTGAGACAATGAACTTGGAGTCCTCTGGTTTAAATGATGGGGATTGTGGCAGTGAGGAGGCCCTTGATTCTGGACCCCATTCTTTTTCTGCAGACCACTCTTTATTTTTAATTAGGAGAACTTGGATTTGTTGGTCTTCAGGACATATGGCAAAGCTTGTTTTCCTAGGCTTTTCTGGGGAATGGAATTCATTTTAGTGACTGGGGAAGTCCTTTATCATTTTGATTTGATGAATGTAAGTAGAATTATTCTGCCCTTACTGCACTGGATATTCATTTTTATATATACAAATGAATAATCACTAAACATTCACCAGAAGCAGGGAGATCTGAACTACTCATTAACCTTTGCTCATATAGTGATCCATACTCGTATCAAATAGTCACACAGCTGTTGTTGTGTGGATGAAAGAGGGTCCCATTCATTTTCTCAGGAGTAAAGGTGGCACTCACTTTTGCATAGCCCCTAGTCACCCAGTGTCCTAAGACGTTCGGATTTTGCTCACAATAAGCACACTGCTTATATCTTCTTCCCATCTCTTATTTTGCATATAATCTCAGTGATTCAGTTGCCTGAAAATCAAGTTCTAAACACAGCTCGCCAATAGGTAGATCTAGAAAGCTACTCTTGTGCATCTTGCAATGGATTCATTCTGGTCCTGGAACTTGCTGATACGCTGTACATGCGAGACGTGTTGACTAGGTAATGTTTGGCTGCTGTCAGTCACACTCCTTGGTCAGAGGCGTCATATTTGTATTCAAAGAACTATTCTGGTTTTGTAACGGAAAAATTAGTTGTCTGGGGGCAGTCTAGCTCTCTGTAGGAACAATTCCTCAATGGCTTGTTGGTCTTAATTTCTGCAAAATCCTATAGTTGGCTTTATAGATCCACTGTACTTTTCCACACGCTGTATATACTTTCTAAGCAATGAAGTCTCTCAGTGTACCCCGTGCCAATTTCATTAGTGCTTCGTTCTTGTGACTTGTATTGAAAATGGGGAAATAGGGTCAATTTAATTGAAAAACCTAGTCTTGAGGAAAAGTTGCTGCTACTCACTGCATAAATTCTATAGACTTTATAGTACCAAATGTTTCACCAGAATTCAGCTGCTACATTTTGGAATCTCTGAAATTTTGTACATCAGAAAGCCTACATTAGCTTCCTGCCTCAAACAATTTTTGGTCTGCTAAACGGAATAATCTCAAACATTTTAATCTTTTGGAACACAAAGTCCTCTGGGGACTTCACAACTGAACCAAATTTCAGATTTGCAGAAAGGGGGGGAAAAAACACCCCTTGGATAACGAGAATCAGGATCCAGAAAAGACACTCCCCCCCCGTTCTATTCTGTCCCACTTGATTTCCGTCGTACTTATACTGCCCCCATGGCCATACCATCAGAGCATCTTCAGTTTTAAAAGACACATTTAAAGGTATTAAGTAAATTTATTGCTCTAGATTAGTAATAAAAACCAGACTAAATTGGGGAACACTTCACTGTTCTCTGATGTGAGCTAAACTTCAGCTATGATGGAACAGTCAGACAGTGAGTTCCATAGGCAAAGTCCCCCTCAGTTGAAAATCTTCTGGTTCTGGAAAGTTCAGCTGTGGGAATCAATATCTTGGGCCGTAGAGGATCTTAACATTAGTGATGGGGTATTGGGGGTGGGGGAGGTTTTTCCTCAGATAGCCAGGTCCAGGTCCTCAACCTTTCAGCCACTGTTAAAGATCCTACACTTTGTACTGTAATCCCATCCCTGTCACCTTCCTGCACAGACTATGGAAAAAGATTACCCCAGGTCAAAAAGACAGCTAAATGATTGGTGTGGCCTTGGTGGGTTACCCAGAGGCAAGGCCTTCTATCTTTTCAAGACTGAAGACTCTATCACTGCTTCCAGTCCTGATGAGCTGTAGAAGACATAAAGGGGTGGAGAGTATTTCAGTAAGTTTTTGGTGCAGGTCATGTGTAAGTAACGGAGATGGACCCACGTGACTGACGTCTGAATCACCAAAGCTCAGCAGGTAGAGTGGGATTTAGATAAAATACTTATTTGCCTGCTTATTGTGAAGTCTTTGCTTAGTGTAACATTTAGCTACAGAGATGCAAAGAGATCTTGCTGACAGTGTTAATCATAACAGGACGTACTCATGTCAACATAGGAAGCGCCTTCATTCTTGTACATACGTTATTTTACCGGCTGCTTGGCTGACAAACTTCTGCTGCCCCCTGCTGATTCTTGAATGTCAGCAGAAAAGGGGCAAAACAAACTCCGGTATTCAAGCAGCTTGGCATTAGCATTACTGATGAGTGAAATGTGCAAGAGGAACTCTACAGTATCTAGGATCTGGGTGAATATAAAAAGGGCCTCATACTTGGAACGCAGCATCATACCTAATATTGACAATGGTGACTTAAAAGGGTGATGTACTGATATAGGTGCTCTCAGAGAGCCCCACGTGACCTCCCAGTGTACAGCCTGTCCAGGTATCATTCAGTCCACATGAAGCTCTTTAAAAAGAATAAATTGCAGTGTTCAGGCCAGCATTTCCTCATCTAAAATGTTTTCTGATGTCTGAGACTATCCCTTGCATGAATATAGAATGGAAGCTTTTCTCTCCAGACTGTGATGCTGGTATTTGGCCATTCTGATCCCTGACCTATGTTTCTGAAGAGCGAGGATTAGGACCCGTAAAGGAGGCAATACGGTGAAATGGCTAGGGCACTGAACTGGAAGTCTGGAGATGTAGGTTGTATTCCCAGCTCTGCCACTGACTTGCTGTGTGACGTTTGACTAGTCATGGTGTCCGTTTCCATTCCCACTCTGTCTACATACTTTGGAGTTGTCTCCTATTTGTGTGTACAGTGCCAAGCATAATGGGGTTTTGCTGGGGACCTCTAGGCACTGTCTCAATACCAATAACCATGAAAAGAAAGTTAGTCATGGAAGGAGTTATTCTGGAGCAAACAGGAGTAACAGCTATTTAATTTTTGGGGAAACTGTTTGCCCTGACACTTGTGCCTGCTAGAAAATGTGTCAAAGAAAACATGAAGGTAAATCTATCCAAGAACTCTCATTTACTAGGTAACATCCACAAACTTAAGTGACCTTCCCAAATGTATTTAGTACAATTCTTCAGACATACCTTGGTTAAGCAATTGATTTATCAGTCCTTTATACTTATTTACATAGTGGCTTACAATTTTTAAATGTTGTTGTGTGAACATTAATCTGTACCATACTGTGAGGAAGGTAAATGAGTTCCATTTGACAGAGGTGTGATGAAATAGAGAAGTTCATTGACTTGGCCAGTGGCATGCTAAAGGCCCTGCTGTAAGTAATTGACTGAATGAGATGAAATTCTGGAGTTCTTAGTGCTCAGTCCAGTGAACTATGTTGTCTGCCTTCCCCACTCTTGTGACCTAATTTGAAGAACTAACTTTGTATTGCTTTGGGATACATTAGAAAGGAGCTAATTCATTTCTCTTCACATAGGCCACCAGAAGAATGATCTGACTGAGTGAGTCATAAATTGGGTGATATACCCCAACCCCAAAATCCCAGCACCTTTAAAATAAAGAACAATAAATGGCATACTCTCCCCAGCAACCTGCATGCATAGCTCCCCTCTTGGCTAATGGCAGTAGCACATGTATTTGGGAGGAAATGGAACCATGAGTGTGTTAAGTTAAACTTTCATTGGAAAGTATTTGACTCGAGGATTGAGTAAACTTGTACAGTTTGCATGTAGTGATTAACACACATTGGTGGATCATTCTTGCTTTGCTTTTTGAACATGTTTTACAGTCTTCTGTGAACCCTCAGTCTTTGCAAGTGGAATTACTTTGACTCCTTCCTGAGTCTTCCAAGTTATTTCTTAAATACAGAAGTAGTGATAATACTTAACATTTAGATAGTGTTTTATATGTTCAAAACACTGCATGGACGTTAATGGTGGGTTAGTTTTTTTAACCTGTTACAGATAGGAAAACCTAAGACACAGTGAAGTAACTTGCCCAAGGCCACATAACATGTCAGTGGAAAAGCAAGAATTGGAAGCCAGAACTTCCTGATCCAAGCTCTGTACTCATTCTCTAGACTATCCTGCCTTTATTAGTAGCAATGAATTGGCTCCCTTTCCACAGTTCAGCTGTGGAAGACTCTTGTCCGTGTTTCTGTAATCAGGAAAAAATTTCTGCCCCAAAGGGAGGAAAACAGCAGTTTAGCACTCTGCTGGTTTCACACTGATTGTCTTTGTTTCAGTGGTTGTCATCTTCTGTAGTCATCAGGTGGATAAAGAATCCTAATGCTTCAAGAGTGAAGCATAGTCTTAAAGAGCATAAAATCTGGGCCCTGAAGTACACATTTTAACATTGCTTATAGTGTTAAACATTACCAAAATTAAAGTTTAATTTGGTTAACTGTTTTCCATCTCTGCTATTGGTCTCCTTATTACAGAACCAAAAGAGGGAAGACTCACTTAGTTCGTACATATTTTTGCTCTGTCCTGATTATTTCTAAGTGATTGGAATTGCAGAGACTATAGTATGTTCATTTTAAAGAGCTGCTGACTCTGCTTGCAGACAACATTCTAAAATCTTCCATTTAGAGATCATTCTCGTATCTTGGTGCTTTTTGCCTTATATTTTTTTTTTTTTTTTACTACTAAGGAAATTTGCATGAAAATAGAATTGTTTCTGAAGAGTTCCATCTGCTCCTGCTGATTATTCTTCAGCTGTGATTATAAGCCTCTGTTTGTGAAATTTCCCACTGAAGAGATTTTCAGCCTTTTTTTATAGTTTCAGCACAAAATTTCAGAAAGTGGAAAAGTAGATGTTTCACCAAAACTATTACTTTAGGCAACATCAGAGCTACCCTACAAATCCACAGTTGTCATTGTCCCTTTACAGGAACAGAATCATTTAGTAGCTTTCAAAGCACTCTAACTAAATCATGTGTGTACCCTTCAAATGAAGTAAGAAAATAAATCCTGCAATTCTTATATTCTTGGGATTTGAGGATCTCTCAGACTCATTCTGCATATATTGTGTGGGGGGCTAAATATGTTCCAGTTGAGCCAGAAGGAAATGGAAAACCCTGTGTGCTGCGAAGTTATATTTGTATTTCTGCGTAGTGACAGAGGTCCTAGTAGGACAATGCAAAAGTGGGTCACAGAGCTAAGCACTGCTTCCTGAGCAACCAAGCCAGTGCAAATGTAACTTAAAGGGAAACATCACTGAAAATGTTCTTGGAATGGAAGGTCACAAGGACCTACACATGGATGATAAGCCTTCTTTTTCAAATATAATTCTAGGGGAATTAAAGACCCCAGTTTACATCCTACTTTGAGAGTGCTCTCTGCATCATGTGACAGGTTTCAGAGTAGCAGCCGTGTTAGTCTGTATTCGCAAAAAGAAAAGGAGTACTTGTGCCACCTTAGCGACTAACAAATTTATTAGAGCATAAGCTTTCGTGAGCTTTTGCATCATGTGAGGAATTTATTAAAACTACATGTGCAGATCAGGTTGAGTCTCTAAGTAACACACAGTTCTTATTAAAAACAAAATTTTCCCCGTGACCGCAGAGTGTCTTTTTTTTTTTTTCTTTTAGTTTTAATTGCAGTAAAAATATAAAAGTCCATGTGCTCAGGAATCTGTCTCTTCAGCACTTCCATGTCTTTTCTTGCCCAAAGAATTTATGCTTTTGATCCTCTCCATCATGGGCTGCATTCTCACCATATTTCCACCTCCTTTTTCTGAGCTGTATCTGGCACCCTCACCATTCCATCTCCCTAATGAACCATATTTAATTGTTTTTGAAAATTACGTGATGCCTCAAATGAAAGAAACATTAGCCCCTTTGACTGGATTGTAAGTAAGAAAATTATTTAAGACCTTTTTAAATACTCTTAAGGTTTGTTTTGTTTGGGCTCCCTGTGCATAGTGCTTGAAGAAAGGTCTTTGCTGCATATCTGAGGTCTCCCTGATGGCAGGTATGCTGATGCTTCTATGCATAAAGAAATGAGCTAAGCATTGCTTTACAGGTAGCTGAACCACTTCTCCGGTTGTCCTCAGAATTGGATTTGAGAATTGGCGTAAATTTGTTTTATCTGTTAGAATTGCACATTGTATGTGATTTGAAAGGAAGGTGTTATGGTGGCTGTTTGCATGTAATGTCCCCAGATTTATTTTTCTTAAAAATAGAGTTCAGTCTCAGTATCTGTGGCATGCTTTTTGTATGAGCAAAGCCACAATAAGGCATCAGAGGTACAAATTCAGCACTCTGCAGTTTAGTTACAAAGAAGACCAAAAATTACATGCAGCTTTCTGATTTAATTTTCTGTGACATATTGAGTCTATGTTTTAGCCTACAGAACTCCACAGCTGTGCCCTAATTCTTTTTCTTGTGATCTCAAAATCACTGCCTTTTAAGGCATTGCTATTCTTGGAACTCAGCAGGACACCATGTTAGACTGTCACTGTATACTCCATGGCATTGCCATTGTGAAAAGCAGCAGCTCATTGGTCTTTGAAATAATATATATGCAAGAAAAAGTTCCTGGCAATTTAGTAAGTAGATAACAATGCTATATATACAAAGTACTCTGAGCTATATTTTATCTGGTGGTACATATTAAAGTGTAGAGAAAGGGAAAACTGCTCTTTCCTGTTAGAGCAGAAGGAAAGCTTTACTTCTATAATACAGTGATGTGTAATATGTATAGGCAAGATTTATACCTGAGGTGACAGTTCAAACACAAGGATGTGTCCTTTTAGTCAGATAATTAAGGTCACTGCCCCAAGGATCTTTATAATTTGTTTCGTAAAGTGACAGGTACACTCACAATACTATATAAATCTGACTTTTGCTGTAACACAATTCTGTATATGTAGATGCGTTTTAATTCTGGTGCTACCTTTTATCTAGTGGCTTCATTGCAATGCAGAATTGTTTGAGGTTAGATTTATTCATCTGAGTGTAGGACAAGCATAATTTACTGAAGCTGGAGTAGAACTGGAAGCGTTGCTAATGGCTAACATTCTATCATGGCATTTTCGCTTTCTCACACCCCTACTTAGCAGAGCTGAGTAGATCTAAAGATTTAGAAAATCTGTGCATAATACAATATTCATTGGGGAAAAACGTTGCTGTTGATTTACTGTAATCTGCATGCTGTAAAATCACCAGAGCACTGCATAAATGGAGTCCAAATGAAGTTAGAGAAATCTGCTTTCTGCTGGCGAGGCATACTTTCTCATATATGGATCTCTTATTTGTTTTGTTTTCAAGATGTGTAATAGTAAACTATTAGTGCAAGACTGAAAGATTGACTGACGTAATGCAAATTTATTAATTTAAAAAGTTACCAACATTGAAAATCTGGGAATATATGTAGTTGGCATTTCACAATTTAACTCTGAAATCCCAAGGAGTTGGGGCTTGATCACTTTTGTTTCAAATCTAATTCTTACATTTCTTTTTTTTAAAGTCTTACATTTTCTGTAGCATCTCTCATTCTGAAGGATCCTTCAGGGTAAGCCATAGCATATTGCACTGAAGGTTGCCCATGGAAGGGTACTTCTGTACATTTGCTGTGCTGAAGCTGAGATAGTACAAACTATCATGTTTCACCCTGTGAGGTTCATCAGTGTTGTGCAGCTGTGCCTCAGATACCAAGACCCCCTCGGCCTCCAGAGAAAAACTGGCAGAGCTGTTTATTCCAGACAACAAGCTGCCATTTTCACATACCCAACAAAACTAGAACTAATCAAACAAGAATTGTAGCAGCATGTCTGCTTTAATGGATTTGATGAATTTTTAATGTAGCTATTGATTTGGCAGTGTGGACAAAAGGGAAATGCAGTAATACTTATAGGATGCAACTTAGGACAAGTTTAAGAGTTAGGATAGGGGATCAAAAGTCAGAATTCCTGGATTCTCATTCTAGCTCTACCACTGATGCTGCTTGGGTCTGCCTACCTTTCTGCCCTAGGGGATGATGATACTTGCCTGCCTGTCAGTGGTTATTTGAATATTTTGGCTGGGTATTGCAATACGTGGACATCTGTGTTTAAACAGTTTCCCATCTTGGAACTTGAAAATCCACTCATCTTCTCTTGAGCTGCTTCAGACCAACATGCATGTCTTTGCTTTAATCAAAGTATTTTGTTAGGGCACTTGCAAAGATGCAGTCCCACAGCTTGGAGGGAACACCAAAATAATGGTTCTTTTGTGTCTTACCTGTTTTCCTCCCATTGCCAGAGGGCATGGCTACACTGCATCTGGCAGTGTGCCTCTCAACCTGGGTAGACAGACTCACATTAGTTCTGCTCTAGCTAGCCTGCTAAGAGGATAGTGTGGCCATAGCAGTAGGGCAACAGCTTCAGCTGGCTGCCCAGATCCAAGCCTGGAAAACTCCCAGGTTTGAGTTTGGGTGGCTAGTCTGAGCTCCTGCCTGTGCCACGACTTCCACACTGTTGTGTTTAGTGTGCTAGCTGGAGTGAAGCTAGCACAAGTCTGTGTACCTTGGTTGGGTGGTATGATCCTAATTCCAGCACAGTTCTACCCATGGTGTCTGAACACCACCCATTTCAATTAAATGGCAAAGCAAGGCCTCTAGTAACTAAAGTTTCTTACTATTTGCCCCTTTTGCCGCCACCCCTCCTCTTTCCTTAACTAATGAAAATAAGACAAGTAAAAAAACAATATTGCAGATCTGTCGGCCCTTTTTTGTAAAGGAAACCCTGTTATACCATGTAGGCAGCTTCCTGATAAGACACTGCCTCATTAGAGCCTTGTCAGAGATTTTCATTGCAGTTCTAACAGTCAGTGATGTACAGAAGCAGAAAAGGGAAGCCATTGGGAAATGTATTAAATATTGTAAATAGGCTGCTTTGTATTAGTGAGAAAGACAAAATGGTTCTTACCTTGTCTATCTTTAGGCTGAATATTTGGAATCTCTGCCAAGTCACTTGTGCATCCCTCCAGTTGCCTTATACTTTTTCACCCTAAAAGTGGGCCTGGTATCTTTTCCATCCATTTTATTTGGGATATCTGAGATGTGCTGTATATTTGTTTTTCTTTTATTTATCTAGGATTAGACAAAGTGTAATCAAAATGCACCCAATTCAGTGCTTGGGGCACCTTGACATAGCCACAACAGAAATAACTGGAGTTAATTGAACCCACACACAATTCCTGGAGTCCCACAAACGGCCTTAAACAACGTTCCTGCTGATAGTGTGGCTTTTGAATCTCTTGCTGGCTGGGTCGGAAGGGGAAGTCTCTTGGAAAGGTTTCTCTTCCTGCAGATTGTGCTGCTGCTGCTGCTTGGGAGCATGCTGGGCCACGGAGTTCAGATGGTTCCTTGTCTCGGGTGTGAGCATGTGCCTTCTTGCAGGTATTCAAAAAACATAGATAAGTGTTACAAAAGCTCCGGAGAGATAAGTAACTCCCAGTGGATGGGCCCCCTACCCCCATTTTTAACGGCTAATTCTGTGGATCTTTTTACCCAAACGGTTGAGTTTGTTTCTGGCTATAACATCAGTTAGAGGATATGGGAGAGGTTAGGGTTAATTTGGTCCATGTATCCACGAAATAGCTCTCTGAAATGCTGATTTCTATAGGTCTGTTGTCTTGCACAAATATTGGTAAATTTTCCTGAGTTGTTGAGGCCAGAGAGATTTAAAATTAGAATACAAAAAGATGCATAATAAGAAAATTGGTCTAAATAGCGCATAGTATATCATACAACCAGCATGATCTTGTGGCTTGATTCTTCCCACCCTTTCTCTGTCTTGTCTCTTAGAATGTAAACTCTTTGGGCCAAGGGTTCTCTTACAGTGCAGTGTAAGAAATTCTGGAAATACCTTTAAGTCCCCTTACTGTATGAAATTTGCAGAGGAAAGTTAGAACAAGTAATTTTTTTTCTTGTGTAAAGCACCTCACCCTGACTGGGGCAGTTGGAGCATTTAATACAGTTCAATTTGAAGGTACTTATTGGGTGCCTATCAAACCTTTAAGGTTTCCTCACTGCTAGCTATGGACAGATTGTTCTTCTTTTGAGAAAGCAGCTTAATTTCTCTCATTAGTGCTGTTCTACAGGATAATAGCTGCAATTTATGCTAATCACTGCTATTCTTTGAAATACACCTGCCTTAATGTCCATGTGTTGCCCCTTGTCCATTATTTATACTGTAGCTATTTATGCATTTTCAGGCAGGGATTTAGTTTTCTATGTTTTTTGACTTTAACTACTCGAAGGCTTGTGTCATGTTATGGTACTATATAAATCACAACAGAAAGCCCATAAGTAGCTTGCAATGTCATTAAAGCGTTCTATTGTCCTAAGTCAAATTACTTCAGTCTTGGAGTACATAATCACCTACACTACAGTTAGGTTCTGGGAACGTTGTCCAAAACGCTTGATAACTTAAGTTCATAGATTCATAGATACTAAGGTCAGAAGGGACCATTCTGATCATCTAGTCCGACCTCCTGCACAGCGCAGGCCACAGAATCTCACCCACCCACTCCTATGAAAAACCTCACCCATGTCTGAGCTATTGAAGTCCTTAAATCATGGTTCAAAACTTCAAGGAGCAGAGAAGCCACCCTCCAGTCAACCATGCCCCATGCTACAGAGGAAGGCAAAAAAACCTCCAGGGCCTCTCCAATCTGCCCTGGAGGAAAATTCCTTCCCGACCCCAAATATGGCAATCAGCTAAACCCTGAGCACATGGGCAAGATTCACCAGCCAGATACCCAGGAAAGAATTTTCTATAGTAAATCAGATCCCATCCATCTAATATCCCATCTCAGGGGATTTGGCCTATTTACCCTGAATATTTAAAGATCAATTAATTACCAAAATCCCATTATCCCATCATACCATCTCCTCCATAAACTTATTGAGTAGAATCTTAAAGCCAGATAGATCTTTTGCCCCCACTGCTTCCCTTGGAAGGTTATTCCAAAACTTCACTCCTCTGATGGTTAAAAACCTTCGTCTGATTTCAAGTCTAAACTTCCTGGTGGCCAGTTTATACCCATTTGTTCTTGTGTCCACATTGGTGCTGAGGTTAAATAATTCCTCTCCCTCTCCTGTATTTATCCCTCTGATATATTTATAGAGAGCAATCATATCTCCCCTCAACCTTCTTTTAGTTAGGCTAAACAAGCCAAGCTCCTTAAGTCTCCTTTCATAAGACAAGTTTTCCATTCCTCGGATCATCCTAGTAGCCCTTCTCTGTACCTGTTCCAGTTTGAATTCATCCTTTTTAAACATGGGAGACCAGAACTGCACACAGTATTCTAGGTGAGGTCTCACCAGTGCCTTGTATAACGGTACTAAAACCTCCTTATCCCTACTGGAAATGCCTCTCCTGATGCATCCCAAAACCGCATTAGCTTTTTTCACAGCCATATCACATTGGCAGCTCATAGTCATCCTATGATCAACCAATACTCCAAGGTCCTTCTCCTCTTCCGTTACTTCTAATTGATGCGTCCCCAACTTATAGCTAAAATTCTTGTTATTAATCCCTAAATGCATAACCTTACACTTCTCACTATTAAATTTCATCCTATTACTATTACTCCAGTTTACAAGGTAATCCAGATCCTCCTGTATAATATCCCGATCCTTCTCCGAATTGGCAATACCTCCCAGCTTTGTATCATCTGCAAACTTTATTAGCACACTCCCACTTTTTGTGCCAAGGTCAGTAATAAAAAGATTAAATAAGATTGGTCCCAAAACCGATCCCTGAGGAACTCCACTGGTAACCTCCCTCCAACCTGACAGTTCGCCTTTCAGTAGGACCCGTTGCAGTCTCCCCTTTAACCAATTTCTTATCCACCTTTTGATGTTCATATTGATCCCCATCTTCTCCAATTTAACTAATAATTCCCCAAGTGGCACGGTATCAAATGCCTTACTGAAATCTAGGTAAATTAGATCCACTGCATTTCCTTTATCTAAAAAATCTGTTACTTTTTCAAAAAAGGAGATTAGGTTGGTTTGGCACGATCTACCTTTTGTAAAACCATGTTGTATTTTGTCCCATTTACCATTGACTTCAATGTCCTTAACTAATTTCTCCTTCAAAATTTTTTCCAGGACCTTGCATACTACAGATGTCAAACTAACTGGCCTGTAGTTACCCGGATCACTTTTTTTCCTTTCTTAAAAATAGGAACCATATTAGCAATTCTCCAATCATTCGGTACTATTCCTGAGTTTACAGATTCTTTAAAAATTCTTGCTAATGGGCTTGCAATTTCAGGTGCCAATTCCTTTAATATTCTTGGATGAAGATTATCTGGGCCCCCCGATTTAGTCCCATTAAGCTGTTTCAGTTTTGCTTCTACCTCTGATATGGTAATATCTACCTCTATATCCTCCTTCCCATTTGTCATGCTACCATTATCCCCAAGATCCTCTTTAGCCTTATTAAAGACTGAGGCAAAGTATTTGTTTAGATATTGGGCCATGCCTAGATTATCTTTAACCTCCGCTCCATCCTCAGTGTTAAGCGGCCCCACTTCTTTCTTAGTTTTCTTCTTATTTATATGGCTATAGAACCTTTTACTATTGGTTTTAATTCCCTTTGCAAGGTCCAACTCTACTCGACTTTTAGCCTCTCTCACTTTATCCCTACATGTTCTGACCTCAATTAGGTAGCTTTCCTTGCTGATCCCTCCCATCTTCCACTCCCTGTATGCTTCTTCATAATCACCTCTCTAAGATGCTTGCTCATCCAGTTGCTGACTAACTTTTTAGTTTTTCATCTAGCATGTGTTTAATGCATATCACCATCATTATAATTGTGTAATCTCTCTAAAATGAGGTCGTCACAGAATTGAGAAACAAGTTATTGTCCGTAGGCCTGCATTTGGGTTTTTGAAGAGTAAATTAAAAGGTTATGGAATGGCTATTTGATTCTAAAGGGGTTATAATGCAGTAAGTTTATAAGGTATTAATGAGTAACATGGTGGGCAACCTTGTTGGGTTTCATTAATGGTGCTTGCTTTTATTATGAAGTTTCAAGAGTGATAAGTTCCCTGAATATAAATTGAAAGAATACAAATAAACTGAAGCTAACTAGTAATTGGAGCCAATGAAAAGCAAGTGTCCAGACTTCATGACTTGAGGCATATGTCTTGTTTGCTAGCATTTTTATCTCTAAGGTTCAGCACACAAGATCAAGAATTTGGATCATCTTGTAAAATCTTGAATCCACTGGCTATGAAGAAATTACTGTCACAGAAGCACCTCCATTCAAAATCTCTGAACATATGTGCATTATGAAGACTTTCATAGCTTCCAGGGATTTTATCCTTGGAATATGTTGGAGAATCTACTTTTTTTTTCTAGGGGAGTTACTATTTTGAGGGGCCAAGGATTTTGGCACCATATTACTGTTTGCTAACTGATGACTTGGAAAGCCCTGCTTGTTATCAGATGTAAAAGAAAACAGCTGTGATTAGCTGTAATAATAAATGGCATGCCCTGTTGACATTCTTTTTCTGGACCATAGGGACTCTAGTTACTAGCACCACTTCCAGTGCCCACTTCAGAATGTATTGAAGAACACTCCCCTTTTCCTTCCTAGCCATTGATGAAAGTGACTGTTATCCTTCCTTCCCCTCCTTCCCCTTCACTTTGATAAACCAGTCTAGGATTAGGATTCTCTTGTGATCCTTTGAAGTCCTGTATTGCTGATTTATGATGACATGCAGCTGTTAAACCTTGGGCTGTATTCCACTTAGATTTCACCATAAACTAGGCAGTGTCAGGATGGCTCAGGAGGGGCAACTTCGAAGGAACCTTCTGGTGCAGCCAAAATGGTGCTGGTCATTCAGTAGGTGGCACTCTTCACTCTGGTTCAGCTCTGAATAGGTGCCTCAGCCTGGTTTCATGGCCCATTATGCTGCTGCTTGGTGCCATCTTTTAGGTTGAAAACGACAACCAATGTCCTGATTCTTTGTGGTGGTTACCATTTCTTACCACTTTTTCTAAGAATAAGAGTGGCAAGTGTGATGTCCTGGCTAAAATTCCAGATTGTAACAATTACCTCTGCCTTAGTCATAGCTAACTGAAAATGCAGACATGGGATTTTTTCAGTTCCTATACTAAATTGTTGAGCGGTATTGCTGTGCCCTATGGACAGTCTTGTTCCATCCCCAGAAGGAGGCTGCTTTTTCAGTAGTGGATGGTGTGACCCCCATGTATCTCTTTACCTAACAAGGGTGTTGAGGCTTAATAAGTGTGTTTAAACTATTTAAAATCAACAGATGAAAGACGCTATTGATAAGTGTATTGAAATAAGGAAGAATTTATTACATTCTGACTTCTTGCTAAAGAATTGGTGCACGTACACATTTGCAACTCAATTACACTATAAAATCAGAATGCTAATGACTTCAGATGAGCTGTCCATGTCTTTGCTCATATTTTCAGTGTGACATTACTGAGTTCTGCATCTGTGTTGCTGAGGCCCATGGTAGGGAAAGCGGTGCTAAAATCTGCAAATACTCATATTACATTGTTTGGTCTCATTAATTGAATATTATTAAATCAAAATGTCTGTAGGAATATTTAAATAGAGCTGCCTTGAGAGAGACATGAACATCTAAAGTCCTTTGTTCTGTGAATTTTTTTGAGTTTCACGTTGGGTATGTTGACTTGATCCCTGTATAGTTTCCAATATTCAGGCTGATGTTGGGCTAATGGAATTACCATCTGTTGCCAGAGGTGGAGATTGACTTCACGTAAGCCTACTTTAGCAACTGAGGTAGCAATGATATAAGTGGAATAATGTGGAGAATCCAAGCAGAACTGAAGTTGGCACTAGCCATAGCTTAAATAGGTGTGGAAGGATCATAATAGTCAGAGATGAAGACCTATTGGATTAGAGACCCTCCCACTTCAAAGGCATGGGTTGAGTCCCTTGCTAAAGGATGCATTTTATGTTGTATGAATGTTCATATGTTCCTATCTAAGAAGAAAATCTATTAAGACAGGGTAGCAATAGGAAAAGTGGTGATTCCTGTGGAGACAAACTGTAATGGTGAATCTTACATTATTGCCTCTCCATTATCAGTCCCGGATGTGTTGTGTTTTTCATTCTAATCACGTGCTAATTTGATAAATGCAATATGTATGGAAAAATGTCTACATTGTAGATGTACATTCTTTGCAGCACTTTCTAAAACCAAAGTTGCATGACATTTTACATGCACATGGATTTTTGGTATGAGCTAAAATGCATTTTGAATATATTCTTTATATCCGATTAACTTTTTAAACCCACTGTGTAAACTTCTTGGGGCAGAGACTCTCTCAGATTTTTTTTTCTGTGAAGTATAAATGGGGTCCTAAAAAAACACTTGCCATTTGTCATTGCCACTAAATTCACATTAGATACAATATTACATTATATACTTTGCTAGTGCATCTGTGACAAACTTTCATTTTTAACCATGATTTACTAGAACTGAATTTACTTTTCTGTGGATTGTAAACTCTGATAAGCACCATATAGGGAGAGAATGGGGTTTATCAACAATTTGCATATAGTGTAAATTGCTATCAGTCCAGGAATGCAAATCCACATTATTGCTCACTATGTTCATGTTAATAAGCAGCCAGTAAGTACTGCAAAGCAGGGATCTGGGCTGAGATAGAGCAGAGGGAGAACATAAACAGTTATTGACTGTGCCTCAGACTGCTTAAGGCACAAGTGCTGCTTGTTGACCCGAGAAAGCACTTGGAGGAATGGGTGAAGATGATTTCTGCACCTTCAATTGATAGTGCATACCTGCCTTTCGTCAAAGTTATTCAGGGCCTTGGAGTCCTATTGGATCTGGTGCTGCTCCTGAATTCTCAGCAGAGCTAGCCTAAAGCAGTGGTTCGCAAACTTTTGTACTGACCCCTTTCACACAGCAAGCTTCTGAGTGCAACCTACCCCATATAAATTAAAAATACTTCTTAATATAGTTAATGCCATTATAAATGCTGGGGGCAAAGCGGGGTTTGGGGTGGAGGCTGACAACTCACATGCCCTTCCCCCACATAACCTCATGATCCCCTGAGGGGTCACGATCCCCAGTTTGAGAACCCCTGACCTAAAGTGTCTATCACCAGGAAGAATCTGCACACCCCTTTGGAATATGGATGTAGTAAACCTCCACCCCCACCTTCTTCCTGTAGATTAGACACCTGAATTTTGCCCAAAAAGGCAGCTAGTACAGCGCACAGCTACCTGTCTGATCATATCACACATGGAATCTTTGCCTTGTCTTCCTGTTCACTTCCATATGCAATTCAAGGTGCTGATTAGTTTTAAAACATTTAATGGTATGGAACCTAATTATATGAGGGGCTCCCTCACTCTGATCTGCTCCTTTTTGAAGTTAATAGGAAAACTCCCATTAGCTTCAGCAGAATAAAATCTGCATACCACTGCCTCTTTGTGGAGATTTCAACTGGAGGTTCCTGTTTTGGTTCATGGAATTCAGCACTCTAAGACTAGTTGCAAGAGTTTCACAGATGGGGACTGCTGACTCTAGAATTTATTACACTTGGTGATCTGTCAAATCTGGCTCCACTGAGATTCAGGTACCAATGTAAGTCATTTATCTGGTTCAACTTGAAATGCACTGATCTGATCTAGAATGCCACAGCTCTCCTGCATTAAATGCTCAAGACCCACCTCTGCTATGATGCCTATAAGAAATCAGCTTATTAATGATGGCTAGGTTAAGTAGGATTTGCAAGATAATGGTCTGTAATTAAACAAATATTTGTGTATAAAAATTGTATATTCTCCCCCATATTTGAAATCTCAAATTGTAAGCTCCTTGGGAAGCTGATTATCTCAACCATGCAACATCTAACCTGAAAGCATCCTGATGAAGGCCTGTGGGCATGACTGAAATACAAACGTTAAATAAAAATGGTTATAACCACGTCTGGGGATGAACCATAAAGCTTTTTAATGTTAAACAGGAAGTGCAGAACACTACAGTAGTGGGGAGTTCAGGGAGCAGGATGCAATATATAAAATATGCTTTGGAGGACTTTCTGAACTGCTTTATGCTGACCCCTGCATTCACAGTGCTCCTAAAACAGCTGTGGTGGTTTTGCAAGGAAATTTACAGGCCAAGAGTATCCCAACTCATGGTGACAAGCCCTGTAAACACCAAACCATTTGGTTTTATTTACTGCCAGCACTGAACTTCAGAACAGGACCAATGACATCTTATGGAGATTGCAAAAGATTAGTGTGTAGATGTACTTTTAGCCATGAGGATTATATTATGCTTAAATTACTTTTTACCCCAACTGTAATTAACATAATAAACTCTTTTCCCTATAAAAATTATTAACTGGGTCAATTCTATTAATTGCAGATGACATGCTGTCTACAGAATCAGCATTGTAACAATACTTTGACAATGGAAGTGCTGTTGTTTCAATGTCGTATAAAATTGAAGTCTGACTACCTTATGGATATTAGTACTCTTTTTGTAAGAGTGGATGCTAATCCTGGTTTCCTCAGTAAATTCAGGTGTGGATAATTGTCATCCCAGAGCCTCTAAAAATTCAGGTTTATAATGAAAAGTCAATAAAAATATTTGCCTGCCTTCTGTGATTTTTATATATAGGACAAGCAATACATAATTTTACAGTCCAAATAGTGATTTCAGCAAAGGATAAATTTTGGTATTTAGTGAAGTAGTGCATTTATAGTTACTGATCTCCTGGAGTAAATCCACCCTCTTCCTCTCCCCCACCATCACATCATCTGGTAAATAAAACCCCAGCTGTCCATTCTGCTCCACTCAGCATCTTGCTGTCAGTTCAGCTGCATTTTAAACCGAGCTACAAACAGGGATTCAAGAGCTTTTGGGAAGTGCACTTTAAAAGTAGACCAGTTACAGATGGGTTTGTTGTCCTCTTGCTGCCTGCCCAAAGGTGCATTCTGGCTTCAGATATCATAGCAAGTCTGAGTCTATCATGTCTAGTGGAGTGGAGCAGCAGGACTGCTGTGATGGCAAAAGATGGGGGAAGGTAAAAATCTGCTTTGGTGGTGAAATATGTAGAGGCTAGGAGGTTGGGAAAGGAGGTCACTTCTAGAATATTGATGGTTAGGAGCCTACCAAATTCATGGCAGTGAAAAACACTTCACTGAGCGTGAAATCTGGTCTTTTGTGTACTTTTACCCTATGCTATACAGATTTCACGGGGCAGACAAATGTTTTTCAAATGGGGGGGGGTTCTGACCCTAAAGAGAGCTGTAGGGGGTGTCGCAGGGTTATTGTAGGGGGATCACGGTATTGCCACCCTTACTTATGCACTGCCTTCAGAGTTGGGTAGCTGCTAGCCAAGGGCCCAGCTCTGAAGGCAGCAGAACAGAAGTAAGGGTGGCAATACTATGACCTCCCCCCTTACAATAACCTTGCAACCTCCCACCTCCACAGCCCCCTTTTGGGTAAGGACCCCTATAGTTACAACACCATAAAATTTCAGATTTAAATATCTGAAATCATGAAATTTACAATTTTTAAAATCCTATGACTGTGAAATTAACCCAAAATGGACCATGAATTTCGTAGGGCCCTATTGATATAAGTTCATTAAGATTTTCCTGAGACAGAACAAATTAAAAGCTCCAAAAAGAAACTCTTGGAAGGCTGTGAACTAAAGTCATAGCTATGTTAAATTTAGAGTCGCTCTTCATGTATTTTAATTTACTTTGTTTTTGTCCCCCTCAGTTTTATAGTGCTTTCATTGAAAAGTAAAGTAAAATATGGAACCATTCTTTTCAAAGAGAGGAGCAAGGGGTGTTCTCTTAGAATTGTGTATATACCTGTTGAAACTATAAAACCTATATTTCTGTGCACAGTTGGGGTAATTGTCCCTGAAAATGGAGTGGTTTAAGAGTACAAATGTAGGATTTACAGATATTCCCATTGTGTTTTCTGATAATGTGAGGGC
Source organism: Dermochelys coriacea (assembly GCF_009764565.3). Taxonomy (NCBI): domain Eukaryota; kingdom Metazoa; phylum Chordata; order Testudines; family Dermochelyidae; genus Dermochelys; species Dermochelys coriacea. The sequence goes on along the minus strand of NC_050083.1, from coordinate 23,746,313 downwards.
CCCTGTTGGTAATCTCAAGCACTTGTGTAATTCTGTACCAAAAAACAAAGCTACCTGGAGGAAATACAAAAGCTGCCCCAATGGGAAAAAAGGTCAGGAGATTCTCAAGTTAAGGCTGTTTTCATATCTTGAACTCAACTCTCCCCTTTCTGAGTATGCACTGAAATACAGTCTTCAGTTACATGATCATATGTCCCACAAGATCCCTTGCCTCATTCAGTGCACAAGTTAGGTAGTAGTCAGTAAATAAGACAGCTATTTCATATTTATTTTATATTGTGGGGATGGATGGTACAATATTGAATGAGGCCTGGGCTCTATGATATCCCCACCTTGTTTACTACATAATTACTCCTGGGGAAATTGTGCACTTGTGCATAATTGTGCTGTGCATATTTTTATTTTTTTGCACAGAAAGCTTCTGCTGAAATGTTGCTGCAGTTCTACTTTTTCCCCACCAGAGGGTGCTGTCAATAGAATACAGCAGCCACTCCCAGCCAGCTAGGGAAGACAGAGAGCCTGCCTTCTCCACAGCACCTGTCAGGCCAGGTCAGGAGACGGGCTATGGAGAGACACAGCATGGGGTACTTGGGTCAGACAGGTGCTCATAAGGGCTAGTCTGGGAGGACAGACTGGGGCAAGGGGTGAATGGGAGTGGAGGCACAGGGCCACCAGGGGCAGGGAGGTGGAGGGCCACATGGTGATGGGGAAAGGAGTGCAGAGCTACATAGGGACAGAGGGTGGCTGAGTGGGGGCACAAACACATGGGGGTGGGGGAGTGCAGGGACATATAGGGATGGGGTGGCTGAGTGGGGGCACAGACACATGGGGTAATGGGTAGAGGGACTCATGGACGGGGGTGCAAGGACACGGGGGGTTCAGGAACACATGGGGATGGGGTAGATGTGCTTGACTGAATGGGAGAGGCTAGGGGTCAGCTGGGGTCTGTATGGAGGAAGCTCCCCAACAATCCCTGCCCCCTCAAAAAGACCTGTTCTATATTTTTCCAACAACCCTCCAAGTTAACACCCAGGCTCCTTCCCAGCAATTTACTTCCCTCTCCCTCACTGCTTCTGAAGGGTGCAGGATATATGCTTCTGTATTGTAGTTTAAATGAATTATTACTCAGTTCTGTATTAACGTGCCTACTAAGGAATCTATTTGTCAAACATTTCCTGAATCTTTTTTGTTGTCTGTATTGTTACAGACATACTTGCTGACAGGTATTTTGACATAAATGACCAAAAATAATTGAAACTGTTATTATATTGCATTATTTTGACAAAATATGCAGAATTTTAAAATGTGCAGAATTTTTTACTTTTTGTTGCGGAATTCCCCCAGAGTAATAAGTCTTTTCCAATCACTATCCAATTTACTTGCTTTATGAGGCAAGGGCCCTGTCGAAAAAATGGTAGGTTAACATGTAGATTGTATCATAATGCATACAAACAAGAAAGCAGAATTAAGATTGCTTGGGTGACTTGTCTTTTCCATACACATGAGTTCTCATAATATTTTTGTGTAGTTTTTATATGTAATTTACTAACCTAAAAAAAAAAACTATGAAAAAACAAATGGTCATGTGTAACTATTTGCTAGACAGCAGTAATATGCTCTGTATAATACTATGTGTATCTGAGTAGAACCCCACCTCTTTCCATACGCACCATCATGGATTATATTTTACATGCCCTTGCATATTAAATGAAACTGCACTGACTCTTCATTTGCATGTCTGGACAAATCCAAGAGAACCCCTATTGAATGGAAACGTCCATTTTCTCTGTGTGTGTGAGTTATATAATGCGTGCAAGTGCAGTGCCAGTAGAACAAACTAATGATATGCCATTATCATATAACACATAAGCCCCTTCGTTTTCAGTTAAAACTGATTTTTACTGGAAAAATTCCCAGATTTTATAAAAAGTATTCATTTTTTTTTCTGATTTTAGCCCTACTTTTATATCATTCAAATGTATAAAAAATAACATGTTAGGAAAATACAATACATTGCATGAGATGTATTACAATAATACACTGTCCATATATGCAAAGCTGAATTTTGAAGTAAGGCTAAGTTTTAGTCTAGAAGATACGCACAATAAATAAAGGCATGCATGCAAGCTCTGAACTGTGCACATCTGAATGTACTGATGAATCTCATGCCTACAGTGTATACATTTCAAGCTGCTAGCAGATAAAGGTTTAAAGATTTGATATGCTAAAATGGGAAGAAAATGAAAATCTGTATCAGAATACCTAAGGAAGCATTTGAAAGTTTTTAAAAAAAAACAAGCTCTGTAAATGGTGGAGCCCAATTATTAAACGTAAATATTATAGGCTAATAGTTCTAAGCCTACAACAGTAAACTGTTTGTTCAAATGAAACATTTTTTATTTGGGGATTTGATATATTTTCTTAAACTTGGAGGTGGCAGTATGTGTTGAGGTGTTTTGTTTTAGTTCTGCAGCAAACCTCATTGAACGGAATTGAAAGCATTAATCTACAGCAGGGGTCGGCAGCCTTTCAGAAGTGGTGTGTCGAGTCTTCGTTTATTTACTCTAAGGTTTTGCGTGCCAGTAGTACATTCTAATGTTTTTAGAAGGTCTCTTTCTATTAGTTTATAATATATAACTAAACTGTTGTTGTATGTAAAGTAAATAAGGTTTTTAAAATGTTTAAGAAGCTTATTTAAAATTAAATTAAAATGCAGAGCCCCCTGGACAGGTGGCCAGGACCCAGGCAGTGTGAGTGCCACTGAAAATCCGCACATGTGCCATAGGTTGCCTATCCCGATCTACAGACTACTTCCCCCCGTCTTTCAGTCCACCAAAAAAATCAGATTTATCTAGAAAACAACTGATAACTGATTTTCATCTTTTTTTTTTGTTGTTGTTGTTGCAGTAATAAATACTCATGAAATTTCTGGGAAGAATTAAATAAAATAAAAACTGAAAATGAAGGGCCCTACACATAGGGTACAATTAAAAGGTCATACGTTGTGTAACAAAAAAAAGTTGGCCACATTTATAAGTTTCCTGAACACATTTATAAGTGTTAAGTAGCACAATGCCTCACTGATTTAGGAGCCTAAATCTCATTTGGAAAATGGATCTAGGCATTTGAGTGTAAAGTCTTAATCCTATCAACAAGTGATAGCATTAAGGGCCTAAGTCCCTTTTGAAAATGGGGTTTAGGCTCCTAAATCAGTAAGGCAGTGTGCACATCAATGCCTAAATAATTCTGCATCTTAGACTCCCTTTGCCTCTGCTTTCCATCTATAAAATTGGGATAATAGCACTTTCCTACCTCACAGTGATGGTGTGAGGATAAATACGTTAAAAGATGGGGATGTTATGTTAATGGGAGCTGTATAATATGTTAAATAAAAGCTTGATCCCTTCTTCCCATTAGGAGATCCTGTTTTCAGGTCTTTACGTGTTGCCAAACTTTAACCATTTGGGCTGAGATCCCTTCTTCCCCCTCCCCACCCCCCGGTGCTAGGGTTGCCAGGTGACCAGTCAAAAAGGGACCCTGGCAGCTCTGATAAGTCTGGATGGCAGTGCTGTGGGGCTAAGGCAGGCTCCTTGCGGCTTCTGGAAGCAGCGGCATATACCTTCTCTGGCTCCTACATGTAGGGGCAGTTGGGGCTACATACCCTGCCTCAGTGCGGCTCTGCAGCTCCCACTGGCCAGGAACCACAGCCAATGGGAGCTGCAGGGGAGGCACCTGTGCACAGGGCAGCATGCAGAGCTGCCTGGCTCTGCCTCCATGTAGGAGTCGGAGGGGAGATATGCTGCTGCTTCCAGGAGCTGCCTGAAGTGCGCACTGCCTGGAGCCTGCACCCCTGACCCCCACATGTACCCCGATCCCCAGCCCTGAACCTCCCATCCTCTGAACCCCTTGATCCCAGCCTGGAGCCCCCTCTTACACCCCAGAGCCCCATCCTATACCCTGAACCCCTGAGTCCCAGCCAGGGGCTCCCTCCTGCACTCCTAGCCGGAGCCCACACCCCCTCTGCACACTAACCCTCTGCCCCAGCCCTGATCCACCTCCCACCCTCTGAACTCCTTGATCCCAGCCCAGAGCCCCCTCCTGCACCTCGCATCCCTCATCTCTGGCCCCACATCAGAGCCCACACACTCATCCACATCCCCACCCCATGTTCTCCAATTCCCTGCCCCAGTCTGGTGAAAATGAGTGAGGGCAGGGAGAGCGAGTGACATAGGGAGGCGTGAAGGAGTGAGTGGGGATGGGGTCTCGGAGAAGGGGTGGGGCAGGGGTGTTCAGTTTTGTCTGAGTTGAAAGTTGGTAACTAATGCACATGGGCTCCCTCTCTGGGCTCCTCATCCAAGTCTTCCCCAGGTGCTCCTTGTCCAGCCAGTCACAGTTGTGGCTGCTTTGTCCCACCCCACCGTAGACTCCTTGTCCCAGTCTGTTACCACCCTCCTCCCCTTCCTCTAGGTCCAGCTTTTGTTGCCTCTGCACTAGAATCAGGAAGCCTCCTCCATACTGCTTGAGTACCCGGGTAGGAAGCATTGGTAGCACAGGAAAGATCTTCTCTTTTCTTTTGTTCTTGGTGCCCCACAGCCGAAAGCAGCAACAATGGAGAAGGTCCTGTTCAGGCCCTGCAGCCCTGGGCTGGTGCATGCTCAGGACAGACTAAATCTTAAGTCTCAACTGAGCACGTACAAACCTTGATTTTTCAGAAACTCATAACTTGGTCAAATTTGGGTGGATTTTCATGACCACCTGACTGCAGCAAAGACTGGAATTTTGATGAAGCACAGATGTCCTCGAGCTTCTTAATGAAATGTCTGTAAGACTTTTTAACATGGGCAAAGCAATGTTTTTCCATAATCTCATACTCGGAAACAACTGAACTGCTGAAAATTTCAAAAAAAAAAAAAAAAAAAAAGTTAGGCTGGGGCACAAATCTGGCATGAAAACTTCACACCAAATGGTTAAAGCTTGGTGATGATATAAACCCATATTAAGATCTTGTTTTCAGTTGAAGTGTTGAGCAGCATTAAGTACAGGTGACACTGCCAGTTCCACCTATACCGGGGTGGGCAAACTTTTTGGCCCAAAGGCCACATCAGAATTGCAAAACTGTATGGAGGGTCTGGTTGGGAAGGCTGTGCCTCCCGAAACAGCCTGGCCACCGCCCCCTATCCACCCCCTGACTGCCCCCCTCAGAACCCCCGACCCATCCAACCCCCCTGCTCTTTGTCTCCTGACTGTCCCCTCCTGGGACCTTCTGCCCCTAACTGCCTGCCTGGAACTCCACCCCCTATCCACACTTCCACCCCCTGACAGCCCCCCTGGGACTCCCACACCTATCCAACCCCCCTTGCTTTCTGTCCCCTGACTGCCCCCCCCGGACGCCTTGCCCCTTATCCAACCCCTCTGCCCCCTTACCATGCTGCTCAAAGCAGCAGGCGCTCGCAGCCATGCCGCTCACGCTGCCTGGGAGGAGCGGTGGGGGAGGGGCCGGGGGCTAGCCTCCCCGGCCAGGAGCTCAGAGCCTGGGCAGGATGGTCAGGTGGGCCGTAGTTTGCCCACTTCTGATCTATACTAACCAACTAAACCTTTCACAGTCGGGAACAGCTGTGGGAGACTTCACTTTCTCTTCATGTAAGAACTAAGTGTATGCTTGGTCTCAGTTCATTTCACCAATGGTCAGATGTGTCCACAGCTCAAAAGTTTCATTTTAATTGGTGCCCTGGTTAACAGTCTCAAGGATTAAGGCACTGAGATTGAACAGCTTCTGCATCCCTTTGGTGTCTGTAGGGTGGGTGAAGCCTTAAGCGAGAGAGAGAGAGAGAGAGAATTAGTCTCGCTAAGGAAGAGTTCCTAAGTCTTAACATTTTCTTGGGTAATCAAAGAGCATTAATATGACTAGTGACAAAAAACATTGCAACCCCAATCTAGAGAGCTTGATCACTATTTAAATAGTCTCAAGTAATTGACTGCACAAATTCAGTAAGGGGTCTCTGCACTGCTGCAGTTGTATGTGGAGAGTATATTTGACCATTTGAGATTGTATCAAGAGCGTACAGTTTTGAAGTTGGGTTGCCTGAATTGGGAGTAGGATGGATGCATGGTAACACCCATCTTTATCAGTGCTGAAACTTGGTGATAGCTCTTTGGGTTTGGCCACATTGACTGTGGAATTGTTAAACATTGCCATTTTTAGACATGGTTATATAAAACCATTTTATAGCTTGGTGTGGCCTGGCCCTCCTGACTCTGTTAATCATATGCAGACCAAATGGAATGTATATACCATTTTTGCTGCAACCATGCTTAAAGATAGCTGTAAATACCGTTCCTCAGTCGGTGGGGACCAGCCCTGTGCCAGAGTATGCAGATTGGCATGGTGAGGAAAAGCGGTGGACCAGTTTCTCTCAAATTGTTAGCTAAGCTGGCCATCTTTAATTACAAAGACATTGTGGCTAATTTAAACCCTCTTTTTGGATCTGTCTTGCTATTCTGCTAGAGGAATGTAGTATTTTTAAACCATTCACAACTGGTGCAATGCCACTATTTTTTTCATTTAGGTAATTATACCAGTGATACTTTAAATAATGTGCTGTCACACTTTCTGTTCTGGGATAATTCTATTGTCATAATTCAGCCAATTCTGTTTGGCATGCTTTGATGTAGTTACAAATAGAATTTCAGTGACCTAATAATAAACAATTGTTACATTTACTTGTTTCATTCTGCTGTTTTCTTCCATTTTTGATCAATGGATACATGCAGTAATGGGAAGCCCTGAAGTGGTTTAATTTTGTTCTCCTCAGAAGTGTGTGTGTCTGAAGAATGTGAAAGACTAAATGGTATTTTAACATTTTTGTCTAACTTCAAAATAACCAAAGCGAGAGGATTCTGAGCTGAGGGAATTCACTTTTTAAATCTTCTCACTTAACCCCCGTGGCACCTGTGTGCTGCAACCCTTAAGGGGGTCTTATGCTGCTTTGCAAAATGGAATAACTAATCTAAGTTTTCTTTAACAAATACCCCAAGACCGAACAGAAGATACAATCCATATACCAATTTGGTGCCCGCAAAAATTCTTTTTTTACTTTTTCCTGTAAAAATGCATTTTTTCCCTTTCTCCCCCAAATTGATTGGTATTTTCTCAGAGCCAGTAAGTATAACACTGATATTAAGAGGAAATTCTCAAGCAATGCACACAAAAGAATCCAGTTTCCCTTTAGCTACCCAGCTTTGGATAATAAGTTTACAGTTTGGGAATAAAACCCTGAACCTCTATTTGGTCTTGAGAGAGCCTACATTTAAGGACAGTGAATTATAACCACTATGAATATGTGGTAGCTTTCCCTCATAGGTAATATCCCATTAACATAGAAATAAATATTTGATCTCCAAAATGCTAGTGACTTCTGCATCAATGGCATCATAAACAACATAGATATCAGGATTTAAAGATTGATTTAAATGTCTCTGATATATACAGAGGTCAGTAAAGGCAACATAACAGAAAGAGGCTATGTCAAAAAGTAATTAGAGCAGGACAAATGGATTGTGCAGGCACGTCAAAGGCTGTTATTTCTGTAGGCAATGAGTAGGAAAGGTGTTAATGTAATGTGACAGATCTGGAGCAAAAATGAGGGTGCAGAGAAAACAAATAGGAGCTGACCAATGGCATGATTTTAATTATGAGGTTTGATTTAATATAATTTGATTACTCCTGAAAGAAATGTTTGTGTAGTTTCTTTGAAAAAACGAATTGTCTTAAAAAATGTATATTTATGATTTCAGTTTTTTCATTAAAAGGGAAATGTCCCTATTTCAGTGGTGATCTTGCTATGTATTAATATGAATTTGAACCATTTTCCCTGTACAATTCCCCAAAAGAAACAAGGATAAATGTATTTCACTAAAATTGTTCTGGTAAAATTACCTCTATTTTATTTGCACTGAGGTATATCTCAATTTGGGGTTTCATGCTGTCAGAAAAGAGAGACAGCTGGCTAGGGATAGATGCTGTTGCCACCATTTTCAGATGCAGACTTTGGGAAAACTGAGAAAATCCTTTATTTTGTTGAAGAAAGTGACTAGTGCCAAATCTGGCGGAAGGGGAGCGGAAGAGTTATTGTTTAAGTCCTAGATTCTTGCTGTATCCAAAGTTTGCACAGTGTATCTTGGAAGGGGGGAGGAGGGGAGAGGAAGGTGCAAAAGAAACTTAAGCTACCTTCCCACTCTTCTAGTCCCATTACAAATGTGCTCAGTTCCAGTCCCTTGGCATAAGTTAAAATAACATGAAAAATCCTAGGATTTATCAGCAATACTTGTTTCTAAATGCAAATTTTCATTGTTTCTATTTCTTTGTTCTTCAGTTCCAAAGATTTCTGTGGGAAAACAGGATCTCTATTACGCCTACTCTCCAGCTGCATTCCTCTACCTTCTCTGGTATTGTCATCCTCTGACATCACACTGTTTACGACAAGTGCTTGTGGTATCACAAGCAAAGATTTATAACTTCACATGAAGGACAAGCTCTACGTTTTTAGACTAGTGAATGCTGTAGGAGAGAGATGGGGTGGACGGGGGCATCTCTCAGAGGGAACGAGATCTAAAGCTATAAAACCAGATGGTCATACCTTTATATTCAAGATCTCTTGCTTCTCTTTTAACAGTCATGTTCACAAACAGGGTTGGCTGCGACTTCTCAGATTTCTCTTGTCCAATATCCTTCTTCCCTCCTTGGTTCTTCCCCTGCTGTAATCTCACCAGACACCTGTCTAAACTATTTCAGAATGTCTCTATTGATGGAGATATTATCACACTAGGCAGCTTATTGTCTGATAGCTCCCTTTCTTCCTGTCTAATCTCACTTTCTCCATTATTAATTATGCTCTTCATTTCTAAAGAAACCTTTTCTCCATGGACCTCAGAGCATGTTACCACTGCAATTAAGCTCCACAACAACCTGAGAAGTAGAATTATTCATAGTTTACAGAAAGATAAACTGAAGCATGATGAGGTGGTCACTTGCCAGTGTCAAACTGAAGTGTATGGCAGAACTGAGAATAGAACCCAGGGGTCGTGACACATTCCTGTACTCTAATTGTAGATCAAAGTGTGTTCCTTCTCTGATATATGCTTGGTTAGAGCAAGAGCCATTATCAGGGAGAAGTGGAAAATTTCCATCTGTATCAGTGTATGCAGAATAATCATCATGGTCTTCTGTACTTTCCAGTCCCATTCTTGTGAAAATAAAGCATGTACCAACAGATAACTATAGTTTGGTTTTCTGTTCTCCCCAAAGTGTACAGAATTGAGTTTGGATTTGTTAGGGCTACATCTCACAAAACTTACCTTTGTGTATTTTATACATTCATAGTGTTTACACATGCATTCTCTGTGCCTGCAGGCATCTGGTAGAAATACAGGGCAAGAGTATGCCCCCCTCTGGGGTGGCGGCGGGGAAAGCCCACAGGAAGGAAGTTTCCCTCCCACAGGAAATAACCTCTCAAGAACTCTTGCCCATATGTATCTCTGCATTTGCCGAGCTGATGTGTTGGTGGGGGAATATTGCCTCAATGCTGAATGATCATCAAGTAGGTCTCCAGCTCCAAGAATTACTGAAGATCTATGAATAAATCCTATGTATCTTTAAGGTGCCATAAAATATCTTATGATTTATGATCTGGGCCATAAAGTAACCTTGTTAGAGTACTTCACCATATAGATTAATAGATTCCAAGGCCAGAAGGGACCACTGTAATCATGTAGTTTGACTTCCTGTGTGACATAGGTCAGAGAATTTATCCAAAATAATTTGTGCAGGACATCTTTTGCAGAGAGAGAGATATATTCCACTGAGTGCATACACATCAACCAATTCTTTTGGTCAGCAGTGTTCATTGGGGCCACACCTGTGCATTCAGTAGCTTCCTGCCTCCAAAAAGGGTGGGACCACCCCTTTGCCTCTCAGTTCCTCCTCACCAGCCACATATCGGAACTTGAAGGGTCTGCCTTTTTGCTTAGACATTTTTGCATTTTATGCAGCCTTTCTTTTCATGAATAAATAGTTCTTAAACGAGTACTTAAATAGGATTAGGTTGGCATCAGATTTTGTTATCCCTTTTTGAGGGAAGTTGTTTTTATTTACCTGGGAGGCACCCTCAGTACCAGGTTTGCCAATATGGCTGAACATAAATATCCAGGTTTCAAGATCTGTCCTTCATGCAAAGCTGTAGTGCTTTTAAATAATGGGCATTCAAGGTGCTTATTGTGTCGGGAAGAAGGGCACATCACTGACAGGTCTGCTATCTGGAAATCATTCTCTAAAAGAACCCAAGGAACACTGGAATCTCCACTAAAAATGTTTCTATTGGCGAGACCAGTGTATTTCTTCTTATTCTGGGTTGCCTGGGACAGAAACGTCTGAGCCCTCTTCATCAAGAAGTGCTTCCGCTGTTCTTAGACTTGTACCTCTGATGTCTCACTGGTGGAAAAACTCATCTGGTAAAACTGCAGGTGAAGGGGGAGGGAGAAAGAGCACAGAGCTCATAGGGAGAAAAGGAGGTCTCCTTTAGGCCCTTCAACTTCTAAGGCCCATAAATCCTCCTAAGCCTCAGACTAAGGATGGCTTGAGATCCAAAAAGGGTTTTTTAGCATCTCTTCAGGTATTGGAGCCCATGCCTTAGATTATTCTCTGGTTCTCCAAAGATCACCTGGTACCCACGCCTTGGTACCGAAGCTCCTGGGATGGATTTGTCTAGTACTGTCTACTCTGATACCGACGCCAGTAGCTCAAGTAACACCAGGACTGTTGTAGTCAGTATGGAAAACTTACCTGGCAGCCAAAGACCCCCCAGTCTTCTCCGTACCAGACTCCCCCTGCCAGCGTTGGTGAAATTACTTGCACTCGTACTGATGGCAGTCCCAAGCCTGGTACCTGGTACATCCTCAATGACAGCTAAAACTCATTCGCTCAGTGCCCTAAGCATACCAACTGGTACTTCCTCCCCTCTGCAGGAGGACTTTTATTCTTGGTCTCTTAGGGTAGTAGAGAGGCTTCACCAACTCAGTTGATGCGTTGAGGTGCCCGCTTACCTCACCATGGATTTTGGGGCTGACTACTACAATCAGAGGCACAGGAGCTTAGATAGGGATGCCAACCCCTGGCATGTTCCTGCTTTATACTTTTGCACTGCTTACTCATTATTACTTTTAAATAAAAGTCACTCCATTTCAGCTTTGTAGCACACTGGCAGGAGGCAGAGAAGTTTTCCAACTGCTGCCAGGAATGAGACTGTTATGTGGATAGGCTATTTGGTTTCCTAGGAGTATCAGCCTGGCATCTTTCACTGCAATGAAATGTACTTAAAAATAACAAGTCAGCTACATATATGGAAACTGTAAGCATCAGGGAACTTTTACTGGGCTAGTCATTGGAACGGAGGACTGGAAGTCAGATCTTGTTTCTATTACTGGCTGTGCCACAGACTAAGTGAACTTGGACAAGTCATTCACCTTTTGGGTCTTTGTCCATCTATTCAACTTGGATAAGAATAGTTTCTTACCCTTGGCTTTGCTGAGGTTTAATTCATTATTTGTATTTCGTATTCATCCTCTGACTGATGCAAATAAGTGTGAACTATTTCTGACTGGAGGTGTTAACGCTATCCCTTGTTGTCTGATATTTCATTGTTTTGATCACTTTTTAAGTTAATTATTGTTAAGACTGTGTTCTGCAGGATATACACCTGCCTTCAGTGTTTTGCTTCGTTACATTAGGCATCCCTGTGGGCCCATGGGGTAGCAACCTTATTCACACTCATCCATTCTTCCGGTGTGGTTTTAGTGGTGGTCTCTGTCCGTCTGTAGGATGCTGCCCTCTACTGTTTAATCATCAGAATCTGAATGGTGAAAGCTTAGTATGTTCCGGAATCCAGTGAAATCTAATAACTTAGCCAAGCTTAGCACAGAAATGACTCAAGGTGTTCTGATAGGAAATATAAAATATTGCATGTACCAGATTCAGAATGAGTTCAAATCCCAATTACCCAAGAAATTCACTATCTTATAGTAATACATCTCTCATTTCAATGAGCCCTGTAAGAGAAATAGCTGTTCCTCCTCCCTCTCCCACATATGCATTTGTTCATCACATGCAATGTTTCCTGGCTAGCAGGTTGTTTTTATTTCAGATGTCTCTTCCTCCTGACTCTGGGAAGGCCCAGTGCCATTGATCAGGCCAGGTTAGGGTGCTCCTTACAGTAGGTGTCACCTTTTTAATTAAATGTAAATCTTGAAGACTACAAGCCTCAGTCATACTTTTTTTTCAATACAATATGCACATTTATCGCATGAGCTGTATGGTAGGGACCGCTGATCTGTTCCAATGAGTTTTCCCCTTGAGGTCACATTCCTTCAGTTCATCCCTTCTGTTCTATCCTTGCGCACAGGTCATGCCCTTAGAGAGGGCTCAATTCCCAGTTAGCTCACAAGTGGGCAGTTGCACATGTACAGTGCCCTGCCTGTGCCCACATTCAGACACTCAGTGCTCTGGATCAGTTACTATACTGCTGCCCAGCAAAGAAGCTGGGATTTAATCACTGCTGCTGCCAGTATTTTGGGTGAGGAAAGGACTGATAGGCAGAATTTGCACTACAAATGTTCTGTTTGTGAACACCCCAGTATTTCAGCAGAAAAATAGACCAATCTAAATACAATTCTGTTCTCTAGAAAAACATGGTCTGCTCCATAGCTTAAGAACAAGTGCAGAGTGGACTAAACATTGTCAACCACCCAAAAATACTTGGAAACTTTTTAATTGTAATTAATTCTCACAACATCCTGAGCACAGGGAAGAGGTTATTTGACTAAAGCCACACAGTGAGTGGAAGATTTGGCAGTTTCTAGGTCTTGCTCCACTGGAGACAACTGCCTCTGAAGGAACCCTGTGCCTTGGATTGAGCTGTGGCATCAGGCTTATGGCAAACTCTTTTTTTTTTTTTTTTTTTTTTTTTTTTTTTGTCCCTAGGTACTGTATCCCTCTGTTGCTGTTTTTCCCCTTTTTCTCCTTGGTCCCACAAGAAGCTGATATCTCTGCCCTGTCCCCACTTCCCAATAGCATGTTAAAGATTCAAGAGATGTCTCTCTCCGTTCTGCTTCCTCTTGTCTACTGGTAATGCTGAGCTAAGCGGTTGTTTAGGTAGTTTGGGATGGTATAATTACATGGTTGGTTTCTGCAGAAGTTTTAAATGTGTTGCCTCTTCATGCGCCCGAGGGTCTGCTCCCCTCCTTCAGCCACGCCTGGCTGGGTATTCTCACTCCACAGCAGTCTTGAGTCCCGCTGCTCTGGGAGCTGAGAGACCATGACGTAAAATAATCTAGAGCAGAGAGTTGGCTGGTCTGTTACTCTGGTTGTCATTTAAGTTCTGAAATGAGTTTTTTTTATTTTGCTCTCTGCTACTGACTCCCTTCCTGTAATAAGGGTTGTAGTCTGTGAAAGCTCTGACTGTAACCAGCTGGATTAATGGTTATTCCATATAACTTTTTATATCTGTTTCAGATCTGTTGCTAGGAAGATGTATAAAACCTCAATTTTCTTCTACAGGATTTCCCTCCGAGTGGTTTGTATAAATATCTGGAGAACATAGTTGGGAGGGAAAACAAACAAGTAAATTTTTTTTGGTCATGAGCTTGCACCAGTGAAAGCAATGAACTTTTGCCAGGATTGGGTCCTATTTACTGGTGTTTCCAAGAGATTTATTCCTCTGATGAAACTACTGTCCAACTGCCTAAGTAGATTTCCTTGTTGTTGTTCCAGATGGCTCTAATTGCTGTTTCTTTCCCCTCCCCCACAAGCTATTTGCTTTTTCATAAGGAGTGTCATTTCAGTGGACATCTCTCCCATGCCTTTTTTTATCTCAAGCAGCTGAATGGTGACTGAACATCCCTGGTTGGTGCCATTACAGGATTTGCCTTTTTACTTGTTGAAGGTCTCATCTCTCAGTGCAGCAGTCTTTGTCTCTCTTCGTTGGATTTTTGACTGAAGTTTGAAGGCAAGGGGCAGCTCTTGAAGGCGCTGTAATTGCTGCTCTGCTATAGATGCTAATCAATGCTTGTTTTACTTACACAGCTGGCTATTTTGGAGAAATTCTCAAGGGCTACATTAATAAAATAATAGGCCAACCATAAAAATACCAGCAACAGCAGCAAGCCAAGTACAATTAGCATGGTTGTGCTCAGATAAGATAGTTACACAATAGACCTCAAGTAACTCTGCCAGTTTTCTGTTTAGCAATTTAAAAAAAATGGAAATTAACAAAATTCCCTGAGCAGCATCAAATGCAAAAGATGTTTTTTGCATCCTGGCTAACTCTTCTGCACTATTACATGATTCTCATGTTTCAGCCAAGAATGGCTGCATTTCAGTTGTGGATGAAGTGATTTCTGTGTGTTTCTATATCAGTTTATACTTGTCATATGCTCCTTCAGGATAGAATATTCTGTAGCAAAGCATAATTAACACATTGTTAATTCCATAAGAGTTTGTTCATTTAGCTACTCCAGTTAGGCCATGTTATGAAAACTAAATGCTTAAATTCATATCTGAGGAATGTACAATTCAAATTCAATCTTGGTTGCTTAGTGTCTTCGCTTGGATGGAAAAATGGAGCACTCTGCACGCATGTGCAAGCACTGAACATATGCTTTTTTTAAAAAATCAGAGGTGAGGATCTGGCTCAAAGACTTCAGAATGTCCTATAGAATGACCTGAACCTACCCTACCAGTTTTCTATTACTTCCTCTAATTACCAAGCATAGAGAGACTGAAAACTATATTTCAGTAATAAGTCTCTAAAAACTTTGGTTTTGACGGAAGTCATGACATCAAATAAAGCCCTTTTTATAAGATTCAGAAAGGAACTGAATCGCCTGCTGATAGCAATGTAATCCTTGCAAATCTCTTTTCTTGTACTTACTCCCTGAAGCAGTAAAACCATATATAGCTCACTCCTAAAATTCCATTTTTCTCCTTCCTTTCCTGTAAAGGTAACCTCTCCAAACAGCGTTTAACCTCACCTCTGCGTTTCTTCCTTTCTATGGAGATAGCTTCTGCTACGTGTCCCTGATCAGACCAGTAGCACTGAAATACTTCTCGCACCCTGTTAAATTGATTAGACTAAAGAATTCAATTCCCACACAAATATGAAAAGTGGATATGGCTTAAAAATATAAATTTTGCACAATTATCTATCGGACTAGTAAGAAGGAAGAGTCTTTACTTCATGTACACCAGATGGGTGTGTTTGCCATGTTAATTAATTAATTCTCAATGCATTAAATAATGAAGAGAGAGGATTAGTTACCAAGCTCATGTTTTAGTTAACATTCTTTATAGATCTTTCCAAGTTTTTGTAAACCAGTTTTTCAAATGTAAACAATAATCTCTTTATCAATGATTAAAACAAAGGAATGTGTACACAAAGAATGGGGGACAAGGGAGTTGTATATGGGAAATGGACACCATGTATATTTCATTGTAACTGAACTGTTTTCCATTGCATCAAATGAAAACTGTAACTTCCCCAGGTTTTTTTTTTTTTTCTACCAAATGCGTCCGATGAAGTGAGCTGTAGCTCACGAAAGCTTATGCTCTAATAAATTTGTAAGTCTCTAAGGTGCCACAATTACTCCTTTTCTTTTTCCCCAGTAATGTAGATGTGACCCTGTCAGGATCAGTGTAGCTGAAACATGTTATCTGTGGATTTACAAACTCTTGTCTGACAGGTTTCAGAGTAGCAGCCGTGTTAGTCTGTATTCGCAAAAAGAAAAGGAATACTTGTGGCACCTTAGAGACTAACAAATTTATTAGAGCATAAGCTTTTGTGAGGATACAGAATGCATCCGATGAAGTGAGCTGTAGCTCACGAAAGCTTATGCTCTAATAAATTTGTTAGTCTCTAAGGTGCCACAAGTACTCCTTTTCTTGTCTGACAGAATTGCAAATATTTTAGTATAATAAAGCACTAGTGCAAGTTGTAGATTAGGTTATAACTCCTCACTCTAACTGTACTGGAAATACCAGATGGGTGGCTACTGGACAAGATCCTTTGAAAAGGAACTGGCATATGATGCGCTCACCAGGTTAGCATACTTTTTATGTTTGAAAACAACTTGCTGTCCTTCAGGCCAACAAAAGCTGCTATAGTCTGATCCAAACGAGAGCAGTTTGTAATGCTCCACTGGCATGTCACTATGATCATATCCAGACAAGAATGGCTAGGGTTGTGGATCGGAGGCTGGAATGAATTATGGCCTTTGCCTTGAAGTGTACATGCCCCACACTTGCTTTTTTGTAATGTAAGCTAATGACTTACTGCTCTTCTCCATATTTTTGTCATTCTACAATTTATCAAACTTGGATTAATTTTGGTTACAGAAGTTGCTATTGTTTTTAATTGATTTTGGGGGTTTTTACTACACATTTTAGAGCAGTGGTTCTCAAACTTTTGTACTGGTGACCCCTTTCATATAGCAAGCCTCTGAGTGCAACCGCCCCTTATAAATTAAAAACACTTTTTTATATCTAACACCATTATAAATGCTGGAGGCAAAGCGGGGTTTGGGGTGGAGACTGACAGCTCACGACCCTGCATGTAATAACCTTGCGACCCCCTGAGGGGTTCTGATCCCCAGTTTGAGAACCCCTGTTTTAGAGAATTAATTGGCAGTCTGTAATCCTACATTTTTCAAACTCAGACCTTTCCATACAAATTCCCAGTACCTTTGCAGGTAAGACTCAGTTAAAATAGGTTTCAGAGTAGCAGCCGTGTTAGTCTGTATTCGCAAAAAGAAAAGGAGTACTTGTGGCACCTTAGAAAATAAATTTGTTAGTCTTTAAGGTGCCACAAGTACTCCTTTTCTTTTTTCAGTTAAAATAATTCAACACTAGGAAGCAATGCCTAGATTCTGCATTGCCACTTACCAGGCCTAAAACACCAACGGTAGTCACATAGGTAAATCCCTGCATACCGCATCCCAGAGTGCCCCATTGTACATTCGTCTTTACATATTTATCAGATTTTTAGGCCAAATTTTTTCTTTGTGTAGCATTCAGTAGCTGTTGCATTCTGTTTGTCTTTGGAAGGTGCCATGGGCATTTCCGAACCTCTGATTCTTGCTTTTATGTATCCATTGTTTGTGGATGTATCTGCATTGGTAAAGAGTTATAAAAGCAAAATCAAAAACCTGACATTTCTTTATATATAGTTTCGTAGCTGTAAACAAAAGCATTTCAGTGTTTGGTTTGGCCCTGGCCATACTTCCCCCTGTTTTTTACAAAGCAAGTTGAAGTGTGTGAAACCAATTCACATTATAAGTTGCTTTTAAACATTCAAATGTCCTCAATATTGTAATCCACAACCTCGACTCCATTCATTCCACAGAGGTGTTGGTGCCTCAGACAGTGGTTGCATAGCAGTGTGTCACATTGTTATGAAAATGAGCAAAGCTTCATTAGCGCTGTGAAGGATTATGAAATGATTGTGGTGGGAGGAATTAGAGACCTGTTCAGTGAAGCTACCATAATCCTAAAATAGGGGAGCTGTTTTGTTTTTAAATGACGTTTTGACTATTGGGGTGTACTGGAGACTGATTAAAAAAATCAATTGAGAGTTTAAATACTGGATATTGCACATGAAGTTTCTTACCCATTTTAATGGGTATAATTATTTTGTAGTTGCTTAAGTGTGGATTATTTAACATCAGACACAAACAGCTAACCATTTTAAATACACTTTTACATAAGACAGGGACAGATCTCAAAGCTGTTGCACAAATTTCTTGAACTGTCTAAATCTGAAATTGCACACATTGATAGACTTTTGTGTTTGGCGCTATCTGTATAGAATCAATTTGCATTCAGTTCAATGTTTTCTTTTTAATCTTGATTGTTTTTTTATTTTTTTTAATTTTTTTATTTTTTACAATCCAAGCCACTAAAAACTTCATCCAAACAGTATTGGATGTTGAAAACCTACCAACACCAGGAAATTAAACTCCACATAACTTTTCAGATCTTATTTGTTGAATGTACCAGTGCATTTTTTGGTGCTAAACAATTAGTCATAATGTATCTTAATCTGACTTTAAATCCTATCTCTGAATTGAGACGAGTGTGTTGGTGAAAGTCAAACTGCACTACCATGTGAACAGTCCTTAAAATTAACACTCTTCTGGCCCCAAAGGACTGATAATGGGCAAAGACACTAACAGTAGTCAAATGGGTTTTTTCAATGTGTTGGGTTTCAGAGTAACAGTTGTGTTAGTCTGTATTCGCAAAAAGAAAAGGAGTACTTGTGGCACCTTAGAGACTGACAAATTTATTTGAGTATAAGCTTTCGTGAGCTACAGCTCACTTCATCGGATGCAAAATAGAAAGCTTACGCTCAAATAAATGTTAGTCTCTAAGGTGCCACAAGTACTCCTTTTCTTTTTTTCAATGTGTTAGCATATGTACTATGTCTCTGAAGCTTTGTTCAGAATACCTTGCGTTTTGGTATGGGAGCAGAGTTCAAAAGGATTTGGAAAGCTCAAATCCCGCCATATTTCATAAGTAGCCCCCTGTGTGATGTTAACAGCATGCTTGCTGCACCCTACCCATTTTTTTGTACTAATTCGATGCAGAATGAAGTCCTCACATCAAGTGAAAAAAGATAGTGATCTAAAAACAATGAAGTTCCAACTCTTGAATATAGCAAGGAAGCTTCCTGGCTCTTGCTGACATATAGGCCAGGCTGAATTAGTAGGTTACACTTGTAGACATGAGAAGCCTCTGTAGCTAAAACATTAAAATTGCCTGTTTTCATAGCTCATGTTGTTCACTTGAGCAGAGTCCGGTGAGGTAGTAAAATGCCCCATAACCCTTCCCCCCTCTCTGAAAAGAATGGATGGGGCTGTTGGATATGCAGTATGCCTGTGTGTGCAGCACACTCCAGGTTCCTTCACTGTGAGAGAGAGCGAGAGAATAACTTAGTCTTGTCTCAGCCCAGGGGACTGGACTAAATGACCTATGAGGTCCCTTCCTGTCCTACATTTCTTTAATTCTATGATATGAAAATCTACATGTTCTCCAGAGCTCTGCTTGCCTCTCTTCCATCAGACTCACTGTCAGCCTTTTCCAGAGCAGGCAGGCAGATGGTTTGAGCTGGGATTACACTGATAGTCTGTGTGATCTAGTTTTCAGTGTTACTAACATGTTTGATATTAATGAGGGTCAGGATTTGGGGCCACTTTTGAGGGAATTGGGACTCTCAGTAGAAAACACGAGCAGTTTAGGAATTTCGCCTGAGTTGTCTGCAGGCTACTTTGGCCACTAAACTGTTGGGCCACTAGTGCTGCAGATGCCTACGATAGCAACCGCCAGGCCATGTGTGCTAAGAGCTAGAGACCCGGGACAGGTATGATGCAGCAGAGGCAGATGCCCGGAGCTCAACAATAACTATCTCACTACAACACGGAAACAGGAGTTAACGGAGGTAGAAGTTCAGGGGAAGCTCTGTGTCCTGCAGACTGGAGACTAGAAGTCTGCTTGGGCCCCATTTTAAAGCCCAACCCAAACTCCACTACACTACAGCAAGTCTGACCCTAATCTGAGCCTGAGAGTACACAGTGGTTTTCATACCTGACCTGACCCCAATATTTATTCAGGTTGGGTTGCAAAGGTCTAGTGAAGGTTGGGGGGCCAACTTGGCAACCAGTTTTATGCATGTCCCCCAGGCCTGCAGAAGGTCACTGGGGAAGGCTGGGCCAGGACTCCTAATCACTGCATTGTCCATGCTGTCCTCTCTCTGCACCAGCTGGACATAGCTGCGACAGCCTGGGCGGGCCATCCCCAGATCCCTGCCCTGGGATAGGCTGGCCGGTGCCATTTGGTTCACCTTCCTGGCCATTACTAAGACACACCCTGGGCCTGCTGCCCACTACCCACCCTGGGATAAGACTGGCCTGGTTCTCCTGTCCCCTCATCCACTAACCCTGCCATGCGACCATCTTGCTAATCCCCTGCAAACAGTTGCGGTTGAAGTGGGGGTGGCGGTGGGGTCTCACCGATGACTTAGGATATGAACTACATTGGCACTGGCCAGCCCAATCCAGGCCTGGAATGGGGGCCTACCTTTCTCCGTGCTCAGCTCCAGACCAGGCAGCTGTTTCCTGGCCACTCAATGGGGAAAGGGGACAATTATTATAATGTGGCTGTTAAGAGCCCTCGTCCGGCACCTGCAAGCCCAGGAAAGACATCACAGCATCAAACCAGCTGCCAAGTTGTCCTTTCTCAGAACTAGACCCTTGCACTCCAACCTGTGCCCAAAAATGTAGAGTTCTTTTCATACTTCACTTGAACCCCCCACTTATAGTTGCGTCCTGCCAGGCTCAGCTCACATTTCACGGCTCTGCTGGAGATAGGAGCAGTTGCTGGCATGGGGTTGGGGCAGGAGAGGCTCCAGAGCCTTGCTAGGGCATAGTGTGGGCCTGGGAAGACTCTTGGTATGAGATGGTGGAAAGGGGGAGTGGATGGTTTAGGGGAGTGGGTGCTGAGATCTGCATTGGTGCATGTGCGCATTTTGTATTTGTTTAAAGGTAAATTATAAACATTTGTAAGTGTTGTACATGCAACTGAGAATAGGTGGAGTGTTACAAAGCTGGAAGGTAGATCCTTAAATATTCCTAAGATTGCCCTGAAATTTTTTTTTTTTTAATGGTCATGGGGTAGATGCTTACTCATTTTGGAGTTCTTCTCAGCTCCAAATTAAAGGGGCAGGAGCCTTGAATCTTTACCAGTTTAAAAAATAAAGAGCTTTAAACAATCCGAATAAAGATAACTTCCCCTCGATCAATCAGTTTTATTTGAATGGTCATAAATCTGCTAGTTCTCCAGTTATCCTTAGAGATTTCTTCCAAGAAAAATGGGGTAGGTAAGAAACATCTATATTCTGTATTGCAAGAACCAAATAGGAAAAAACCCTCAAAACACACCATCACCCCATTTTTCAGGCCTACTTCATGATGTGCAAAGAAATGAAAAATGGAACAAATGCACTCATTTTTTGCAGACTATCTTTTATTGCTCTGAACAACTCCGTCTCCACTTTAGTTTCCTCCTACAACTCTCATGACCTGTGATCTGCCCAATCATCTCTCCTAACTTGTCCATATGGTGTCGTCTTCCAATACAGACTTAGGCCTGAAGGAAAATGCTGGGCCGTCAGTATGAGGACAGTCCTTGCAGACAGTATTGCCAAAAGCCTGACTTAACCAGCTCAGCTGGCTTTCCTCTTTATTATTTGGTGGTAGTGTAAAGTTTTAATGATATTATAATATGGAGGATGGGGGGTACATTTTCCCTTCCTGGTACGCTCATACTACTCTATTGCTACGCTCATGCCCAAGTCAGCCTGTATTGGCAGTGTATCCTGTTGGTAAGGTGAGAGAGAAGCATGGTGAAAGTGGGGTGGACTGCCTGAAGAAATCTTCTACCCACTGTCGTCTTGGAGGCCTTGCCAACCTTACCTAAATACTCATAACTTTTTCTCCTGCACTTCCCTTGCCTGCAGGTTATAGCTGTGCTGTCAGGACAATGAATCAGTTCCTTTCAGATAGGATTGTACCCAGTCCAGTTTTTAACTAGCACATCTGGCTTTTGCTGTTATGAGCTGGTGTTGCTTTAAAACGTACACCATCAGTTATAATAGTATTGGGATTTTTGGTTTGAATTGGATTTGAATGACAATTTAGAAACCAGCCAGAACTTTTGCCCGTTCACTAGCCCTGTTCTAAAGTTGTTTGGTGGTTCAGTCAATTGAACAAACTTCCCCTTCCTGTCTTATTCTCCATCTACATTCCGGCCTCATGTTTTACAGAACAATTAGTCCTTCAGTTTTTACGTGTTCTGAGGGTTCAGTGTTGCCCAATGTGAGAGACATGCTGTTGGCAAACTAGATCTCTGCATGCACAGATGAAGTGGGTTTTGAGTAATTTGGAAGGCTTTATTGGCTGCTTCTTGGGCTATTTACCCTTCTCTAGCCTTAGCTTGGCAGTTAGGGAGGTAGTTAAACTTTGCTAAACTACCTTGAGAGGGATAGGTAAGTAAGTGCAGCGTTCCACTTTTCCTGATCAAAGAAAAATAGAAATTAGAGAGAAGGGAAAAAGATCTCTTGGTCCCCCATTTTTCTGTTGCAGGACTTTTCATTCCAGGGCTATGTCCAGTATAGTTCTAAATCCATTCCAGCTATGGTGTTTCCATGACTTCCTTTGGGAGACTCTGTTCCATTAGTTAGGTTCATCACAGTGCTTTGTGGTGTGGCGTATGTGTTTAAGTCCTGGGATTGCTTTCCTGTCTGTCCTTGACCTCTTGTCTTGCATGTTTCTAGCACCACCTAACCATATTACCCTTCATGTATTATTTGTTGCTTGCTCATCATACAAACTGCTTGATTTTTGCCTGCTGCCTGATTTGAATAGCATGAATTCAGAGGTTTATAGTGGGGGCCTCGCCTACATGGCTGTGAAGTTTGGTCAAACTCAGAAATATCTGTTTTTTGTAGGAATTTTTTACATTTCAAAAATTCTGTCCAGCATTACTCATTAGCAAAATAATTAAGGGCCAGTTTAATCCCACTTCCAGGTGTGATTGCAACAGCTTTTCTAATACTGGAGACACAGGTATAAACTTCTTACACAACCTGGTCTACTATTGCTGCTTTTTACATAGTCTTTTTTCTTTTCATATTCCTACTGAAATGCTGCTGTGACATATTCAAAGTTCCCACTCAGAATGTGCTTCTGAACAGAAGAAAGGAAAAGCACACACCTTTTTTCTTGGGTTCAGTTCCTGTATGCCATTACCTGCTGTTCTTTTCCTTTCTGCGGAGTTCCAAAACCTATTTATTTTTTCATAGGTTTCAGAGTAGCAGCCGTGTTAGACTGTATTTGCAAAAAGAAAAGGAGTACTTGTGGCACCTTAGAGACTAACAAATTTATTTGAGCATAATCTTTCGTGAGCTACAGCTCACTTCATCGGATGCATTCAATGTTACTTTAGGTGCAAAGCTTCAGATCCGCTCTTGTGTGGTCACTGTTAAACCAACAGACGTGTGTTAAAATGCTGAAGTCCTTATGTTAAATCCAAATCCCAACTTGTTAAATAGCCTGAAGACAGAAAATTGGTTAATTTAAATTTCAGTAATACAAGATCTAACTCTGACAGTAGAGAAACTGTTTTATAATGTACTCTTGAAAATGATTAACTGCTATAAATATAGAGCATTCTTATTGGCCCTGGATGGTTTCAGTGTTTATGAAATGAAGGAAAGCGCAGGTTTTGTGCAGCTCAGACAACAGCTCTACTAAGGCACTTCAGTTGAAAATATTTTAATTCAGTTATGTACATCGATTAAAACCCTTTAACTTGATTGTGATTGATGTAATCAATATGGCCACATCAGAGAGATGTTGTTTTGATTCAAAGAGTGTGAGTTATGAAATAATTGTAAGGGAATGAGATCAGTGACCTTCAGGCTACTTTCCTTCGCACAGTATCAGTGGTGAAGGTCCCTGTCAAGGCAGGAACTGGAAGTCTTGTGAGCGCTAGTTACTAACAACTTCCTATTAAATATGAAATTGGGGATTTCCTGCCTCTCTTGGCTGCTCTTCAATCTTAATGTTAGCAAGCAGAATGGAAGAGGGGCTGAGTCCATGTGTTTTAGCACATAGTGCTGTGTAGAACTGATCTATAGAATGTAGGCAGAGCCTTTGTCCATATGACTGTCAGTTTCTTACAGGCTTGGGGCTGTAAGTAACAGCAGAGGGACATCACTGTGGAAAGATCAGTGTGCAACTATGGTCAAAAGAATCAAACAAAATATTAGTATGCATATGGAATGGGACAGTGAAAAATATAGAGATGTCATTGTATAAATCATAGTTTGCACTCATCTGGAATACTGCGCTCAGTCCTGGCCACACCTCCTCAAAAAGGCTATGGCAGAATTAGAGAAGTTCAGAGACGGGCAATGAGAATGATTAGGCACCTGGAAAAACTTATGTGAAAAGAGATTGAAAAGACGGATTTTTTTTACCTTGGAAAAGAGACAAATAAGAGGGGATATGATAAAATGTATATAAAATAATGAATGGTGAGGAGAAGGAAAGCAGAAAATTCAAAAGTGATAAAAGGAAATGCATTTCCACACAGTGCACAATTAGACTGTGGAACTCATAGCTTCAATAATTTTCTGTGACAAAGGCCAACAGCTCAGCAAGATTTAAAGAGGAGCTGGACTTTTCTATGAATTAAAATACCTAGAGTCACAATAGTTCATGCTAGAATAGTTTGGTAAGGATCTAAAACATGCTGTAGGGTTTAAACCTATTTCTATCTAAGGAATTAGGATGCGACTCTCATGAGGGGCAGGTGATCCCATATCTGCCTAGTGCATGGTTTCTTGCACCTTCCTTTGAAACATCTGATACCTCTACTGTTGGAGGCAGGAGGCTGGACTAGATGGATGCCACATATCTGTTCCAGTCTGGGAATTCCTGTATTTTTTTTAAATAAGAATATAAATGCACTGTGCTCCTGAGTTTTGGAGAAGATGGTTTGGTGGGTTAAGCATTAAGTTTGGAATAGCCAGATTCTGGAATCACAGGCTTACATCTTGGCATGATCTATTCGTGCCTCTTCAACTTCTGAGGTGTGTAACGAGCATTCCACAAAGTTTTCTGTGTTGTGGTTCATTCAGAAGAGACCTTAAACCACTAGAGGGGTGTTCCTTGGGCACATCAGTATTCACCCTAGGGTCCTTAACCAAAACTTCCCCTCCAAATTTTGTACAGCATGCTGTTCTCTGGTTAACTACTTTGCTCCACCGCAGAGGTAGCTGTATTTCAATATTGTCTTTTAAAGGTAGTCGGTACAAATTAAGAATAACATTTGTTAATACTAGTATGGAAAGTATGTTAAAAATGATAAAACAAAATCACAATTATATAATCTGTTTCAAATTAAGGAAAGTTTTCACAAGAGTAACCAGTCTGTTTTTCCGACTGGTAATGAATACATAAAGACAATTTCCTAGGCATACCAATAATTCTCAGTGCAGGAAAAGGTCGTTTAGAGCTGTCCTTAAGCTTTGAAATCCTGAAAGTTCTTTCATTGCTGTCTCAAAGGTGCATCCTGACAGCTCACAAAATAATCCATGTTTCATAGAGACTTCACAAAGAATAATACATGAGGAAAACAGCTTTTGTGAATGGATATTAAGTTTTGATAACTTGCCTGGGTCCAAATGAAAGGAGCAGATCGATAACTTTTCAAGTTTTTGCTTTTACATTTTTTGCACTTCTAATATTTTTCCCCAATCAGCCTGTGATCATTGTAATAACATTTTACAAAACCTTAATTCAGATTCCAGTTCATCGATGAATTCAGTGCACTAACTGGGTGTTTTTGGAAGAAGTTACATGTGGCTATATTGCAGCGTTTTCTTTCATGCTCTGTTTGCTGTTTTCTATCTGAGCTGCCCATCCTGTAAAATGATCTGGAGCTGGAGCTCCTGGCCCCATTGGTCAGGGAAAGTCACCAGTGATGGGGCTTAGCAAATATTTGCCATCCAATCACATGGCCACCTTGTGATAAATCACTGTCCCACCCTTTAATGAGGGTGCTGCTCATGTGGAATGTTTCAGGAGGTGCCATGTTTTGGCTTAGCCTGAAAAAAGGCTAGGCTCTTGGGAGGGAGAAGGGGCTCTCTAACCTGAAGATGATCTGAATTGGATCCTCCAGCTCCTGATGTGGTGTTGGGCTTTCAGAAACTGTTTTGTCTTGAATGCATTTTTATTTCCAGTTCTTGTTAACTGAATGTTGAAAGGCTTTATCTGTGACATCACAGCTCATTAGCATAAAGATCCTAGCTGCCTGGCTTTCTCCAGTGCAATGTCAGGGAGATGGGCTGCTCTCTGTTGCATTGTTGACATGGCTCCCTAATCTGGAAGGCAGTAGCATGATGCTTTTCTAAAAGCTGCGGGACTTTGGGGTGGGGTGGGGGAGCAAAGGAAGCAAGATTCATACTTTATGGAAGGTAATGTATGATGCTAAGATTGTGCTTTTCAGTGGATTGAGGTTTCTAACAAATATATTTTAATAACTGACTTTTGCACATCATCTTTTGTTTGGACTAGTTTTGTGGAGGCCTGGTTATTTTATCCTGGTTCTGTGGAGCTTTTAAGGACTGATCAGTTCAGAGGGCCTTTTTAGGTCATAATTAAATAGCCTTCAGGCCAGCAACAACATATTTTTTTCATTTTTCTCTTAGAAAGGCTTGCTATTGTCATCACAAATACAGATGTAATGATTTCAGGAGAGTTTCTTTTCTTGATAAGTGCAACTTCTGTGAGGCTTTTAGGCTTGGATCAGTCAGGTTTTATGTAATAAAATAGAATGCTTCTGTAAAGATGAGAAATGCTTTGGAATTATCACATCACTTAATGATGGCTTTTTAATTAGATATCATCAGTTCACATATTACATCTGTAAGATGTCAGGGCAAAGGGATGTTTTGAGCTAATGTTACCCTACTAGTTTTCAGAGATATGTGTGAGGCAGCATTGTTAACTGAAGAAAATAAGGCTATCAGTTCCACTTAGATAACCTTTGGTAATAAACGGAGTCCATGCAAGTTGTGACCTTAGGGCTTGAACTTTCTAATCACATGACCAGCTTGTAAACTGACCTGTGAGGATGACTGTTGTATCCAAAGCTTAGAGAGAAATTGGCAATAAGGATTGTGAGGTTTCACCATCAGGCTGGTGACTGTTTTGTAATACATTTCTTCATGGCTGCTACAGAACTCCCCAGCAAACTTGGAGAAGCATGAAATGGATACATGGGAAGGTAAAGGAGTTGGTTCATAACTTTGGGAGAACTATCTCAGTGTTAGGGAAATATTATGAAGGTTTATAGCAAACAGTAGCCTCAAGGAGAGGAGAGTTAGCAAGAGCAGGCAACTGGTTTTTGTGTGCAGTTTGAAGACTGCCACTAAGGTTTGCTGCAGAGAGTTGTTTTCATTATTTTAAACCCCCCTCACCTTTTAAAAGTGTAGATCGAATGCTTTTATGTTTTACACACAAATCTTAAATGCTTAATTGAATTTCAGATTATTTAATTTTTTAAAATGTATTCTATTTGTTCTGTGACTTAATTTGTTTATATTTTAAATTCCCTAATCCGTTTGACCATCTGGAAAAGCTTTATTTAGTATTGTTAATTATTGATAGTATCAGGGTTATGTGGACTCTTGATAAGTTTTATCTCTCCTGGGACTAATTCTAGTTCACAGATATTTATTTTACAGTTTTTTTCTATGCTTAAAAACATTGGCAGTCTCTCCACTGATGATTCTCTTTAAATAGATTTAGTCTTACTTAAAAAAAAAAAAAAAAGCACTTTTGTATTAGAATGTTGTATTTGTTTTTTTTAAATCATTGTGGCTGAAGTTCCTCTGGGTTTTTAATCTTTTCACCTTTTTAATTCTTTCACTCTTGAAAATTACACCTTTAGGTTAAAAGACTGCATCCATGAGAAATGTTTCCCATGGGCCTTTGCTAGTTTTTTGTTTCACTATTTCAGAATTTCTATGCCTAAAGAAACATCATCTGACAAATTTTAGTCCAAAATATAACCACCTACTGAATTGCTGCTGAGTGCTCATGAAAAAAGTTTCATGACTTTATCAGGACAGAGAAATTGCTCAGTTAGTAAATCTGATGAAAGGAGTAAACAGTATAAAACATCTACTCATGGAAAATGTGTTACTTCGAATCTTGTGGGTATTATAACATCTGCAAAATACAGCTCCACAGTCAAAAGGTGAAGCACATGGCTATATCATTTTGCAAATTATACAAAAATTCAAAGAGCTAGCATTTGTTCAAAACTCTTTGTAAAACATTTGGCTCTGATCAGTGTTATAATTTTATTTATATAAAATTAAATGTTAAATGTCTTTTAACTTAAGATAAATGTGTTATGAGTCACTGAAGATCCTGTAGAAGTCTTATGGATTATGTTTTGGAGCAGTGTGCTCTTTCCTGTTCTGAATGTTCTTTTTTGCTTTGCAGGTGAATTGTGTACAGTTGTTTAGAACTTGCACTGTTTGCCAATAATGTTTGGTGCATATATTTACTTAATATATTTGAGAAGTCTGTTCCAATGAAACTGCAGGATAAATGATTTCCTCACCCTCTCACACAGCTGTTGCATACACAAGTAAGGCAGCTAATGAGAGCCAGCACTCAAGAAATTGCATTTTGTAGATTAGTTTTTGATCATTTGATGGTTAACAAACATTGGGTTTTTGGAAGAGAAAGTTGTGTTTTTATATCAAATACACTATCTGCATTTTATTTAAAAAAAAAAAAAAAAGCAGAGATTCCTTTGTCTGTCCTCTTTATTTTTTGATACCATATGATCATACAATATAATTTTTCCTCTGAAGAAACAAAGGCAATATAATATGGCATCATTTTTGGTTTGAGTGGTTTCTAATAACGAGAAAATTAACAAAACTATTATGTATTTGCAGTGGCAGAGAAATGGCATTTTCCTTTTATGTTTTTCTTTAAATATTCTAACCGATGCCTCTGAAATTAAGGCTAAATTCTGTATTTTTGTAAGAATAATGCTTTACTGTAAAAAGAGTATTAGATTGTAAACGGTCTTTTTTAAGACTTTAGGGGCCATGTCCATTTAAATTAACCTCTATCACAGCTGGGCATACAAATGTTTTTGTTTTAGTTCACAGAGGGTTAATTCTATTCAGGCTTTCACTATGGCAGGCCTGATCCATAGAGCAACACAATCTGGTCTTTCAGCCCTGTCAGTCGCTAGGCAGGAAGTCTTATTTCTTAAGCTATCCTTCAGAATGGGGGGTTGGGAATCTCCAGCATCTGTAAAGATCAATAACAGGGTATGAGAGACAGACCTTGGTCCATTGTGCACTCTTTTAAGATAGATGCATTCTTCACATACTGAGCCTTTCTCGGGAAGAGCAAAAAAATTATTTAAGTTAAAAAAAAAAAAAAAAAAAGCCATGTGTTTATAGATTTTCAATTTAAATAAAGCCCCCTTAAGCAAATTTATCTATTTTGGGGTGTAATTAAAGCTTTGTAATCTTATTTGACCAATGCAACAATCCAGTTATGAGAAGGGAATTATTCTAATCCTAGAAATTTTGAAATTTACTAAGAATTCCTTTTCCTTGATACTAATGTTTGACTATAAAATGTAATTGTTTTGAGCCCAAATAAGGCATTTGTGAAGACAAGCAAAAGAAGGGGGAAAAAAAAAAATCTTTCCTTTATACCTTGTTGGTGTTTGAGACATCGCTGATGGTGTGAAGGGAGCAAGATTTTGTTAAGATTTAAGTAACACATGTGTGAGATCTCTCCCCCAAACAGCTGTTATTGGCTCTTGAAATTTAAACATGACTAAACAAATACTTGAGGGTGCACTATTTTGAGATGAGTTTAAACCAGAAGTAGAGAAAATAATATATAATGTGCTAAATCTGTTTATAAATTGTGATTTTTAAGGTACATCATGTCTGTAATCTTTATAGATACAAGTCTCTATAATTAGGAGAATGCATTCCCAGTAAACAAGATATCTTGAAACTGGTCACTTTGTATATTTTCCCTCTTTTATTCCAGTAAAATGCTTCATTCTATCACTTTCTGGTTTGGGTACTTAGGGAGGAGGGTCAATTCCTTCCCTTGCTCTCAGAGATCAGGTTTTTGTGCCTGCCATACTGTGAAGCACTAATTGTCACTGATAATATAAGGTAATTGTGTAGACTCTAGTTTTTATTTCCAAGCTGAATCCTTTGTAGTGAGTTGAGAGGTTTTTGTAAGCAAACTGCAAAAACAGAAGTAAATATCTAAATAATACTCTTTAGATAAAAATTAGATGATACTTTTCAACAGCAAATAAGGAAATTATGCTTGGACAATAATAGCATCCAGATTTTTCTCCTGGAATGCTGTGGTACTGACATGTTGGAAAAACAAAAACAAGACATCCATGTTCTTTGTAGCCTGTATGCAACTTTTATTCATGTTGTGAATAATACAGGTCACAAGTAAAATAAAACAAGGTGCACTTGCTTATAGATGAACATGTGACTTGCTAAAAAAAAATCACATTTTGTATCTTTATAATGTTCACATGTATGATTTCCTTACATACACATACATCTGAGTTACTCTTTATGCTTATGTACATGTATCAGCATAAACCCTTAAGTATTTTCTTTTGGCCGTTCTTAGATCAACTTCATTTAAAAATCATCCACAGTGCTATCTGATCTTATTAGGAAAAACTATTAAGAAATGTAATTATAATTATCTTAAACGCTATTGGTTCTACAGTTTGCATTATAAAAAGCTAAGCAAGTTGAGGTTCCTTCTGCTTTCTCACAGTGTCTTATATGACACCTATGTAAAACATTATAATATTCTTGTAGAATTTTTATTGTATTAAAATTTGGTATGAAACCTACCATGACCTTTGAAAACAATGAGTCCTTTAATGTGGTTTAGGGGGAGGATTTAGTGAAGGAGTAGCCATAAAAATCTTCAGGGTTCAAGATGAGGTTGAGATTTTTGTGAGTGCTTTTGTTGTAGCAGCAACTGTTTGACTTAGGGGCCGCTACAATAGCCTGGGAGAACAAAGCTAGAGCATCCCATATGAGTTCTTTAAGCATAAGACACTTTAAGAACAGAAAAATGCTTCCTAATTTCTCCCCTCCCCCCAGATAAAAATGTGAAGCGACGATTGACGTTTGTTTTTTAATCAATACTATATCTCACACGGCTCTATAAAACTGAAAGACTCTTAATGTGTATAAGCAGTAACAGAATCAAGAGAAGAGCCTTGTATTTCCTCTAAAAGTTATGATAACCATTTATCTGTGTTCTGGAATTATCTGTTCAAATTTCAAGGTTGAGGAACAGTATGAAGCAGTCCAATGTTTTACATAATTGAAAAGTATGGGTAAATTTAAAGGTCATTGTTAATTCTGGCATGGTCTTTCTGATGTTCACTTATTCAAGAATCTTGCATTTAATTAAGGTGAAAAATAGCTAAGGTCAGGAATCAGCAAACCTATGGGCCTCAGTGGATTGTCTAGAGGCCAGTAAGAATTCCTGCAAGATTTTTAAAACCATCAAAATATTGCTGGGTTTTGGAAGTATTTAATTGGCTTTTAAACTATCAATTTGGTTTCAGAGTAATAGTTCAGTATAAACAGTTGGTGTCATTTGGGCCTTCCTAGGTTCCTGCAGACTGGATTACTTGGGGAGCCATTGCATGCATGCACTGTGTATATAGTGGATTTTATTCTGGAAATGTAACAATTACTTAACATTTAATGCAATCAGGTGTGTGCATACTGAGGTTATTGTGGCAACGGGGTCATTCATACTACCTCACTGCTATCCATTTCCACTCTAGAAGGGTTATTCCTAGGGAAGGATCCTGATTCTTGGTTGCTTTAATCATCCATACTTCCTTCACTCACTAGGTGACAGCCCCATTCTTTCAATGACAGCAACAAAAAAGATGAGACTGGAAATGAGCCCTCATTTAAATCTTTAGTCATTTGTTTGCAGCCTGGGTGATAGTCTACTGTAATCTTTTATGAAAATGCTACAAATTGTGGCACCATATATTGGTGTTCTAGTTTGCCAGAGTGGTGTTAATTTGTGGCTCCTGCTTCTCACAATGTGCACTAACCTATAGTTTTATAGATCCTTGATTGCATCCTCAGCCTGCCTCCGTAGTAGCACTGCATGCCTAGTGGCATTCTCACTATGGAAAGGTCTGCAGAATGTAGCTATTCATTGTAACCATGGGATCTCTCCATTAACTAAGGATTTATGGTGGTGGTGATGGGGGTGGGGTGGAGTTAGGCAAAGGTTGAGCTAAACCCCACAGATAGAGGACCCTTTTCTATCCAATGTTAATCCCCTTCCCTGTTTATGAGATAACTAAAGTAGAGATTATGCAATTCATGACTACAAAGTCATGTTTAGTAGCTTCTCTTTAGCAAGATGTTCAACTAGATTAGGAGTGTTGTCTGTGATCTGCACCAGCATTCCTTCAGCCGTCATCTTTAAGAACATGTCTAAAGTTGTCTGTCTTGTAAAAATGAGAATGTCTCGTTGGGGTGATAAGACCCATGAGTGCTGCTGCAGTTAAAGGTGTCAGAGGTTCCATTATCCACCCCTTTATTTTTAGAGATTGGTAACAATTACAGTAAAATCATAGCAATGGAGACACGCATATAGAGTGCAGCAGTGACTTTAAAAAAAAAAAAAAGTGCGAAAGAAATCAAAGGCTACTTACCATGAGATCTAGAACTGTGAACAGAGTATCCAGAAATAAGTTCAGTTCGCTTAAGTTTTTTTACTCTTCTGGTGTAACTGAAAACTGATTTTACTTCTGATCCTAATATTTTTCATGATGTGATCTAGTTTCTCTTGGTATTGACAAAAGTTGCTGTGATTTCAATTTGTTAGCTGGTCCTGTTAAGCTCATGTTCCCTTTCCACTTCTGAATTTGTCTGTTTGCAGGCACAGCAAATAACTTTCACAAGGATTCTGTGGTGCATGTTATGGGATGGGATATGAGATGCTGCTCTTGTTTTACATGGACTCACAGAATCTACTTCAGCAACTCTTGGGGAGATCTAGAGTTTGCTTTGTGTCAAATCAAAAAGTATGAGCCTACCTACTGAACTCCAGGATTGATCTCTTAGCTTTTTATAAGGTCCTCTGACAACTCCTGAGGCTTAAGTTGGTCACATTCTCCACAACCCCTCTCCTCCCTCCCTAAAACCAAAGTGTGTGCATATACATTATTTGACTTCAGTGTGCACATAAACAGCATTAAGAGACTGACCAAACATAAGTACCTTAAATTGAGAAGGGCTGAAGCTCAATCCTGATCCCATGGCATTAGCCTCTGGGACTGCATCTCATGTGGGATGTTATGAAATTTGGTGAGAATCGCATGCCATCGTATCCCTAGTGTTTTGCTGGATCGCATTCATGTGGTTGCCACTGGAATTGTGTACATCGCGTCACCTCTTTCTCTCTGGGATACAGTTATTTCCAATGATCCCATCTGTTCGGTGGTAGTAACAGGCGAAGTATTATTTTACCAGTGTATTTAGGTAGTTATCAGGATTGAACAGAAGTCCATTGTGACACTTGCCTCCAGCTGCTCCAAAAATCTGCCACTTCAAACACCATCATGCCACCAGAAGACTATGTACCAGCATCTAAATGAGAACAACAGGACTCCGGTTGTCTTGCTGTTGCTTATTTGATACACCTCATCTTCAGCAATCCATACCACCTGAGGGCCAGATCCTGCAAGGTCTTGGTCATTCCTTGTGGCTGGAGGAAGGGGGACCAGGAAAGAATACCTCTGCACCACACTGATTCGGGTGTGAGTTTTGAGCCATAAAAGTGGCTGAAAAGCAGCCTAGTGTAAACTAGAGTAGTCCTCAAAATGTCTTGACATGGTGCAGGGGGAGTGGCCCTGCATAGAGTAGCAGCAGGATTAGAGGACTGCAACGGTGTTTTTTTAAGCAGCTGTGCACACTAACCCTGACCTGTGCTCTGTGCAGTTAACCTGCACCCCAGCATCTGGCCCCAAGTGATTCAGGAAACACTGGAATGTCCATATCCAGTAACCCATCATCATCATTGCTGCTCTTGTGTGGCTTACAGAATAAAATGAACCTTTTTGAAAGAATGGTAACAACCAAAAAGCCCTCTGCCTATACACACCCTTGTTCCAAGCATAATATACCTGGAAATCAGGGTGACTTATTCTGGGTTGTTTAATTATGCTGTCAGCATTCAGTTTTTAAAAATGCAGTTACTGTCCAGGTAGCATTTTAAAAAAGCTAATCAAACAAGCAGCTTTTAAGTTGAACCTTAAGTTATGACTCTGATACCATAGCCCTGTTTGTTCAGAATAAAAATAATCAAATTCCAAGGCTGAGGGCATGGTTTGCAAATCCTCTTGACAAGATGTAGTCTGCACATGTGGAACAGATAAAAGCCATTTGGATACCAAAAGACAAGAGTGAGCTGGTCTGGTCTGGTTTAATCTGTGAGTAAATTTTACTTACTGAGAGAAACCCTGAAAATGGGGTTTTAATGGAAAAACTGGGTAAATTACAAAAAGCTACCAAAGCAGAACACGTTGTTGTGGTAGACATGTAATACAAGCAGTTCAGGTGGGCCTTGTTCTAATATAGCCAAAGAGTCCCAAGTCCCTATGTTACAAATCACAGCCTAGTAGATGTGGTCAATTTTGCTGTTTACTGCAAATAAAAATCAAGAACTCTCTTTTAAATTTCTTATGGTAGTTGCCTGTTTCCTTGATGGAAAATATAGATTTATCTTAGTTTTCCAGGAGTGGGATTTGTTCCTTTTTTATTATAGCTGTGCAATATATTTTTACTTACTTCATGATAAAGTAATGCAGTGATTCTCAAATGCAGCCACCAGGGGCTTTTCTTGCAGCCGCAGCCTCCTGGGCAGTGACTGGGGGAACAAGGGGGGAAAGCAGTGGCTCCTCCCCCAGGGCCCTGCCTCCTTTCCCCCCCCCCCCCCCCAAGCCACAAACATCAGAGAAGCAGGGAGCTGGTGTGGTGTGGCTCTGGCTTCGGACTTCAACCCTGGAGTGGCAGGCAGCAGGCTCCAGTCGTGGGGCTTCGGGTTCCAGCCCTGGTCCTTGGCTGTGGATGCCAGCCCTTGGCTCACCTCCCATCCCCCATATTATCCCTGGCCCCTGCTGCCTCCCAGCCCACCCCATCCCCATCCATCCCCTGTGGCCCCCTCTATTCCTTACCTGCCTCACCATTCAGGGCTTAATTTGTCTCCTGGCTTGTCAGAGCTGAATAGGTCTGCTGTGAAAGTTTGTATTTGTATTTGTTTAATATAACTTTTCACAGCCTCCCAGCTAATATGTCTGCTGTGAAAAGTGACATTAACAAACATACAAATGTTGCTTTTTGCAGCAGCAGACTTACTACCTAGCAAGTTCTTTGTTTTGTTGTTAAAAAAGCAACCAAAAAGCAAAACCAACAACAACAAAAAAAGACAATGTGCAAAGCACCTTTATTTGTTTTTCTATTCGGTTTAGGTCCAGTAAAGAATAGAAACAACTGTACATTATTTTTACCATTGAGGCTGCAAAAAAAACCACAAAACCCTGTACATAAATAAATTACAATGATTTGGACACGTACATGTGCATGTTTCTGTTTTTTCTAAAGTTAATCAAGTATTTTAGGAAAAATTGTCAGAGCAGCCACCAGCAAGAGTTGGTGGCCACACTCTGAGGCCGGCAAAAAAATTGTTTGAGAACCCCTTAATAATGGCTGTCCTAGCAACCAATGCCTGCCTCTGTCTTTTTGGCAGGTTTAGTTATGTGTTCTTTCTAAAAATTGAACTATTCCAAATTAAAAAAAAAATGCTAAAGAAACAGAGCCTATTTTTAAAGCTACGTCTTAGACTATTTCATTCTTATCTATACTTTCAGAGCATTCCAAAGTTCTGTTTTGTGCCTTCTCCCCTCTTATTATTGAGGTCTTAGAACACTGCCATGCACTCCCTGTCCTGAGCTTCCAGCCCTATGAATTCTCACAATTCTGTTGTATCTTAAGAAAAGCTGTTGGTTTAGGAATGCTCAAGCAACTGAATTAGCATATTGTGTTCATCCCTCATTCTTCACCTCTTTCAGTGTGAATTCAGTGTGTTCTCTGACTGACTTGGACAGTTTTTTTCCTGTTTGTAATCTTGCTAAAATTGCAGCACTCTGTGCTAAAAACTTTTGAAATCCTCTGTATTCTAAGAGTCGAGTGTTTGTAAAATAAAGTTAGGTAGGTGGTCTGATGAGGTACTGTCTTACAGTATTATTCTGTGGTCTTGGTGACCAGGGTTCAGTACTGATCTATTGCCTTGTGCCTGGGGCCAGAAGAAGAGGGGATGTAGAGTCAGAATCCTGTGGAGAAGGGTGGTTGGTGCACTTCCTATGTCTGCCTTAGGCAGGGCTTGAAAAACTTGTTCAATAACAACTCGTCCAAGGACCAAAACCACTAGCACAGAAGAAAAATCCCTGTGATTAGCATGCCCTCAAAACCACATCTTTGCAATTTAAAGGAATGAAAGTTTTTGTGTGGCTCATTGCCAGTACTACAGATACATAAAGTACAGTTAGGCATTTACAAAGTCATCTCCCATTTGTTGTCTTCTCTGCCCTTCCTGTGTTGGATTGTTTCTCTGCATTGTTTTGAGTGCATGCCATTCCCTCCTTTCCTTCTCCTGCTCTCATCTCTTTACAGCCTTTCTTCATCACTCTTTTGTTCTCTGCCTCTTTCCCTATATTTTTACTGTCCTTTATTCTCACTTCTCTGCTCCACCTCTTATCCTTCCCCCACTTTTAGTTTATCCCTCACTCACTTTCTGCCATTGATCCTCATCCACTGTCTTACCCAGCCATCTGCATGACCCCACCAGCACATGCACTCCTATTCACCCATTTACCAGGTCATGCTGGCTCCCCCTACTTTATTGAAGAAAAAGTACCGGCTTCAGCTGCTCTGCTACATCTTGAAAGCAGCAATGGCTCCTGGGTGCCTCTGGTCCTGCTGAAATAGAATCATGCTACCTAGGCCACATTGCTTCTGCTTCCCCCTCCCTCTCAACATACCTTTAAAGGAGTAACAGCCCTCAAGTTACTCTCTTTCCAGGCTTGCTGTCTTCTCTCAGAGGAAAGGGGCAGTAGCCTCAGCAGCTCTGCTCCCTGGCTTCACCTTCCAACTTGACCAAGGCCATTCTGTTTCCCCTTCCCCTCCTGAGAAAAACAGTAACAAGACCTTGGCTGCCCTAGGATGTTGGGTCCCATTACTGTTAACTATCTCTACTTAAACTGTAAGCTCTTTGGGGCAGGCACTGCCTCTTTGTTCTGTGTTTGTACAGCACCTAGCCCAGTGGGGTCCTAGTTCATGACTAGGGCTGTTAGGTGCTGCTACAATATAAATAAATACTGCTCAATACCTTAATCTGATTTTAAATAAAGATGTATATAGTATATTAAAAAAACTCCATTAAAAGAATGTTAAAGTTGCAAAGTTATGCATTGAAATTAGGAAATGCCAGAAATAAGGTTGTTCCTGCAACTTTGATTGGCACCTTTGTGCTTATGTGGTATGATCTTCCCCACTGTTACCTAGGAAATATGGGGCAGAGCCAGGAGTGGAATTCTGGACCTAGGTCCAAGTCCAGTGTTTTTAAAGAGAAGAGAATGTCCTTCTGCACCCAAGTTCCTCTGCTTCACTCGCTGTCCGTCTCATAGAACAAATCATGTGATCACCTTAGTAAAGACTATATCATAAATAGGCTTGGCAGAATTGGGCTTTATTTTTTATAATTTCAATGGATAATATTGATTTTTATTTATTTAAGTTTTCATACTTGTGAAGAACTAAGGGAGAGCGTGAAACAATAACGGTTTAATGACAGTAGATGTTGAGATTCAAAAAGTTAAAGCAGAAATTGTCAGCATTACATGTCAAAATATCCAGAGTAAATATCCTTAAATCAAACTCTTAAATTCTGAAGCGGTATTTTCCTTACCTTGCCCGTGCATAAATTTCAGTTACTGTCAATGGAAATATTTTTCCTCAATTTGTGTGTAGTGAAATCAATGTTTACCACTATTTAGTGACAAAAATCTAATCCTTCCAAGCCAAACCGTAGTGTGTACACACCAGAGGGCTAAGGATGTAAATATTAAACTGTTAACCAGTAAGCATTAGTCTTACTGGTTAACCCACCTTAACCATTAACTCCCAGCTCTGGGGACAGCTGGAGTAGGTGGCCTCATCCCTGCACCAGCTGGCGTGACCGCAGCTCCTCTCCCTTTAACTGGTTAACCAATTAAATGATATAATTTTAATAGTTTAAACGGTTAATTTTTTAAATGATATTTATATCCCTAAAGGGGGCTAAATTAAGGCTGCATGAACTACTTTTATTGCGCTACTTCCTAACCTCAATGCTTGATTGGCACTCAGCCCAGCCACTTTCCCCTACCAAAGGGGCCTAACTGTAGCTGCTGCTAATGCTTTTGTTTCTTCTCCATCTAGAGCAGAGATTCCCCATCTTTTTCTTTGAGGCCCCCACAACATGCTATCAGAACTCCACAGCCCCCTTGTGCTACAATAACTGGCTTTCTGCATATAAAAGCCAGGGCCGGTGTTAGGGGGTAGCAAACAGGGGAGTTGCCTGGGGCCCCATGCCACAAGGCCCCCCATGATGCTACATGGTTCAGGCTTTGGCTTCAGTCCCAGGTGGTAGGGATCAGGACCCCAAGCTTCAGACCCATATGGCAGGGCTTCGGCTTTCTGCCCCCGGCTCCAGTGAGTCTAATGCTGGCCCATCTTGGTGGACTCCCTGAAACCTCAAGGCCCCCCAGGGGGCCCCGGACCCCTGGTTGAGAACCACTGATCTAAAGTTCTAGTTCCATGCCTCAGAGTGGGCTCAGTGCCTTTGTCATGTCAGAGAACTCCACGGGGCGAGACAGGACCCTGCTTAGTTAGGGCATAAGTTAAAACCCACGAAAGCTTATGCCCCTATACATTTGTTACTCTAAGGTGCCACAATCACTCCTTGTTGTTTTTGCTGATACAGACTAACATGGCTACCACTCCGAAACCTGCTTAGATAGGGTGACCATACCTCCTGTTTTGGCCAGGTCAGTCCCTTTTTTAGGCCCTGTCCTGGTCATTCTGACTTTTTTGGCAAAACTGTGCATTTGTGCTGTTTGCTCTTGACAACTGATCATCAGAAGAGTGGGGTGTGATCCCTAGTGGGGTGGAAAACTGCTACACCAGGGCTGAGCTGGAGGGAAGGCTAGGGAGAGCAGCTCAGGCCAGCCAGCCCCTGGTGCAAGCGGGTGACGGGGGCTAGAACCAGCCCCGTATGTGGGTGGAGGGGAGGCCGCTGCGGGGAGGGGGACTGGGAGGACAGCAGGGGGCCTCGAGCTGGCCCTGTGTGCTGGAGGGGGCTGGGGGACCTTTGGCCAGCCCTGGGCAGGAGGGCTAGGACTGGCTCTGTGTGCAGGTGAGAGAAGGGGACCTTGGGTGGCCCAACGCACAGTAGGGCAGAGAGGAGTTCGGGCTGGTCCCGTGCTGGCCGAGGTGGGGTGACCTCAGGCTGGCACAAGTGGGAGGCAGTGAGGACTCAATCTGGTCCCACACAGGAGTGCGGGGGTCTTGGGCTGACCCACGTCATGTCCCATATACCCTCTGGGAGAATATGGTCATCCTAGTTAATGGAATGTTCACAGGCACTGGCAGAGAATCTCTAACCAAATCTACTAAAAAAGAAAAGGAGGACTTGTGGCACCTTAGAGACTAACATTTATTTGAGCATAAGCTTTTGTGAGCTACAGCTCCGATGAAGTGAGCTGTAGCTCACGAAAGCTTATGCTCAAATAAATTTGTTAGTCTCTAAGGTGCCACAAGTCCTCCTTTTCTTTTTGTGAATACAGACTAACACGGCTGCTACTCTGTAATCAAATCTACTGATCTGCAAATAGCAATTTTCAGAGGCTTATATCTTGGTCAAAATTGGGTGGATTTTCCTGGGGAGAACAAAAGGCATTTCTCTGACTCAAGGACTATCCTCCCAACAAATGTAAAGTTCCTCTTTCAAACCCTGGGGGAGATGGAGCTCTTCAAAGAAACTGTCAGAAAAACTATAGCTCTGGCAAAACAACCTATTTTTTACTAGCATTGTACTCAGAAACAGCTGAGCCATTTTGGGTGAAATAAAAAAAAAATCAACTTAAGGAAGAGATCAAGCATGGAAAATTTCAGCCCGAACAGTTAGTTTGGTTAAATGAATAAGCAACTGAGAACTGGCTGATTGATAGTTTTAGGCATCACGACTATCTCTGCTAATAGTTTGTGGCTATTCGTCTAACCTTTTCAATGTGGCAGACTCCTGTTTGTCCACCAATGCCCAAGCCACCAGCCCCCTCTCAGCTGTCTCACCAGTTGGAGTTGAGGTCCCCAGTCCCTCCTGAAATACTCCCAATTTCTAGATATTCTCCAGGTGGAAACTATTCTGAATACCATGTTCTGGATCTCAATCCCACTGTACACATTAACTATTAATTATTCTACTAGTAACGCTTCAAAAGGTGTCAAGGGGTAACTTGATTACAATCTGTAAGTGTCTACGGGGGGAACAAATATATAATAATGGGCTCGTCAATCTAGCAGAGAAAGGTATAAAACAATCCAATGTCTGGAATCCGAAGCTAGACAAATTCAGACAGAAAATAAGGCATAAATATTTAACCTTGAAAGTAATTAACCGTTGTAACAATTTACCCAGGGCAGTGGTGGATTCTCTGTCACTGACAATTTTTAAAGCAAGATTGAATGTTTTTCTTAGAGAGATACCATGGGAATTATTCTGGGGATGTTCTCTGGCCTGTGTTACACAGGAGGTCAGACTAGATGATCACAGTGGTCCCTTCTGGTCTTGGAATCTGTGGTGAAATAGAAGTCAAATCAAACCAGCAGCTTTTAACTTGATCCTTCAAATATGACCATGATATTTTTAGCGCTGTATATTTTGAATAAAAAGAATCAAATTCCACAGCTGAGGAGTATGGGATATAGTCAGTACATGTGGAACACACAAAGGCCATTTGAAGATGGAAGGAGAGGAGTGAGCTAATGCGAATGAAATGAGAAAGGATGGAATCTTGCAAAGATCAAACTCGTAAACTAACCTGAGCCAGTTGCACTTAGAAGTGTGTGCTGAAAAGCCCAGCTACTGAATTCTGTGCCTTCTGGAGGTGCTGAATTACAACAGTTGGAAGCTGCATTAATGAGGGATTTACAGGAGTGAAATTGGGATAGATTGCAAATGAATTTCCCCCTCTTCTCCCCCCATAGCATACTCAGGACTGGCTGTGACAAATACGGCTTCAGCAGTTGGCTTGAAAATCATTAGTTTCTATGGGGTTAGACCAGTAGTTCTCAAACTTTTTGTACTGGTGACCCCTTTCACATGCAAGCCTCTGAGTGCAACCCCCCCTTATAAATTAAAAACACTTTTTTATATATTTAACACCATTATAAATGCTGGATGCAAAGCCAGATTTGGGGTGGAGACCCCCCATGTAATAACCTCGCGGCCCCCTGAGGGGTCCCAACCCCCAGTTTGAGAACCCCTCAGTTAAACTGTGGGAGCAGTGGTTAGAGTCCAGCAATGTTCAATGCTCATTTACCACGCTTTTTTCTCCCATGATTTCAGCAAAGGGGCCATCAGACAGTCTTAGTGGGACACCCAGAAATGTAAGTAGTTCAAAAAACAGGAAAAAAATCCATTTTTTCCATTCACTTATTAAAATTAAGTGAGGGGGTTTACAGGGCAAAGATCCTCTTGTAATATGTAAACACCTAAAGGAAAGTAGAAAGACTTTGGGACTGTAAGAATTTATTTGAACAAAGTAGCAGCAAGAGAACGAGTAGACACTGCTGGGACTTTTTGTAAAAAAAACAAAACAAAATTAAATGCTTGTATGGCCTCTGTTCCTTAGTGATCAACATTTGGCTCAGGAAGTACTGGCAGAATCCACCTTATGACGATCCAGAATATAATGGGCAATTGGTTTGGATTCTGATAGAATCTGTGTATAAGTGAACTGAGATGCTTGGTCTCCTATGCACAGTGTTAAGCTGGTTATCAAGAAGAAATTGAAGGAACTAAACCCAGGCTGAGTTACAGTATGTTCCTGGTGGAAAATATTTTTAAATGCACCTAGTCATGACAGGACATTCCTGATTCAGAAAGTGTGTGTGTGTGTCCTGCTGCCTTTCATTTTTGGAGCTGCTCTTTCTGAACTGGAAGTGTGGTCACAAAACGTGTTTGCTTTTATGTACAATGAAATGGCAAATCATATTTCTTTCTTCACTGTAAACACTATTTAGAAAACAAATGTCACTTGCACCTGTTTCCAATTCCAGGTGAGCCATCCCCATTTCAGTCTTTAATTTCAGGGTCTTAGCAACACAATAGAAGAGATGGGGACCTTTTATGTGAAAAGGCTCCTATTTACAGGAAACTGTTATTTCTCTAATTCGGTTTAAAAAAGGTTGTTTCTCTGAATATTTTACCCTTGCTCAAACTCAAGGTTGATGTGATTAAATTATAATTTGAAAACAGTAACAGTTTAAACATACTCCATTTCAGCTCTTTACTTCCTCTCTGAACACACTTGAATAACATCTATTTTTTACATTCAGTTTTGTGTATAACAAGAAAAAATTGTAATGGTTAAAAATATGTTGTGTATGTGATTTGCATGGGATGACAAGAGTTAAAGCATGTTTGGCCCTGGTAGGGACCTTCTGTAGAAAAAGGCTTTACATACAAGTTGATAGAATTATTTTAAGTACAACTGACTTTGAATGTGAAGCAAGATTTAGGTCTAACTGTGTAGATACGAGATAATGAGAATACATCTAGGTTAACGAAGTCAGTTGCTTTAGACATCATTTACTTTATTTTCCTTTCAGTTTGACATCTGTCTATGAAAATTACTACGTGCCCACTGCGATCCTTCCTGAGCCATGCATCAGCCCTATTCTGTCTCAGTGGGAATATTACCGTCTTAAGATACCAAATTTAATATGACAGCTCCTATTGCTGGGAGTAGTACAATTTACATTTTCATCCAAAAGCCTCTCATTAAGATTTGTAAAGGGAATAGGAAAATATCCAGTCATTGTATCTTAACCTTATCATCATTTGTATAATAATGTTAATTTGGATTCTTGTGTGTCAGTTGCACAGCAAAGCTTTTGCTGATACTCCTGGGGTAAAACAGAGACAACCACATCTTTCTGGTTTCTCATTCCTGTTTGAACAAAACACAAGCTATACCCATTCTTGTTTATATAGCAGAGTGATCAGTGTGAATCTGTTGGTAAAATTTTCTCTGCTTTTGCTCTCTGATCGTGTCAGTTGACTTAGAGCAAAGCTTTCCATGTGAAAGTCCAATTAGGCTTCTGCCAGCCACCTCCAACTCACTCACACTGATTTATTTCTGCCATATGGAAACCTGAGCACTGAAACAAGCCTGTCTTGCTTGCCAAGCTACCCGCTCCACCCGAGGCACAGTTCTG
The DNA here is from genome assembly GCF_009764565.3 of Dermochelys coriacea. Classification (NCBI taxonomy): domain Eukaryota; kingdom Metazoa; phylum Chordata; order Testudines; family Dermochelyidae; genus Dermochelys; species Dermochelys coriacea. The sequence continues at coordinate 23,702,970 of NC_050083.1, read as the reverse complement.
CGTATGCTGGTTGCCCTGTGCACAGGAGTACTGCTGTTTGCACTCACTCTGTGCTGTATCACTTTTCCTCTCTGTCCCCAAGTGCTATTCTCTCCTGTTACACTAATGTTGAACTAAGGAGGTAGTGCTGCTGCCCTGGTAGTGCTACTTGTTCCCCCTCTCTGAGGTACTGTGCTATCTGTAGGATAAGTAAAAAAGCAGCATAGTATTTAAATTGATGTGCTAATGCTCCCCAGTGTCATGCCTTAAGTCTGCATGAGAATCTGAAATCCATCATTGCCAGAATTAATGTCTTATAAACTTGTGTTTTCCTCCAAGCTTTGGACAGGTATTTGCATTTTCCTAATATGTGGCACATATTTACTGTTAATATCTGATATTGAGCAGAATATTTAAATGAAAACTAAGATTAAATTGGAAATAAAATATGGATCTTGGAGGTAATACAAATCCATGGACCACATTAATAAGGAAATATGTCACTCAAGCCTTTGATCTCAACTCTGTTCTTTATTAACTACAATTAAAAGAAACACATGAAATGGGATCATGGAAAGCCATGAACTCTCATTTTGACACTGAAGTATGGTGGTTTAAATTCTGCTGTAATGTTGCATGTGGAGTAAAGAAAAATTGCATTTTTGTCACATGATTAGGGTATTATAATGAAGGACAGTTATTGCAATGTAAAATCATCACTTTCCAGAATCCAAACCACAATTTATTTGACAAGCCTTTGTGTAAGCGAGGGAATTGTCCCGCTGTTGTGGGGAACTTTCCTGGCTTACACGTTACCCTGGTGGAACTGGCTAGCAAAAGGATCAGTCCTCACTCCCCCTCCCTTTACCCAGAGGCCTACCTGACCTCGGAGACTCCCCTTCCACTCTTCTGTGTGGCAGTGTCCTTTTAACCCTGAGAAGGCTGGGCCCAGGATTCCTGGGGGGCTCAACACCGAATCTTGTTGTGGTCACTTAGGACAGGGGCTAGGATGTCCCCACTCCAGGGTACTCTTCCCCATTCTAGACGCTTCCCTGACCCACTGATCATTGCATATAGTTCAAAGGCAATACAATTTATTAAACAGCAATCGATTAAAAAAGTAAGGAAAAAAGGGTAAGGTTAAACAGTGATCCCACCCTGTGGGCATGGGGAAACCAAAACCAGACATGTCTGGAGCATAGGAGAAGTTCAGTCTATTCCTCACTTGTGCTGCAGGCAGGGCCGTCCCTAAGGGGGTGCGGGACCTGGGACATTAGAAACTTGGCACCTATCTGCCTTAGGGGGTGGGGGTGCTCCACCCAGGCCCTGCCCTCCCTCCACCCCTTCCCCCAAAGCCCCATCTCACCCTGTCTCTTCCCTGCCCAGTTCCACCCCTGAGCGAGCTGTGCCCTGGCTCCTTGCCCCCAGCACCTCCTGACTTTGCGTAACAGCTGATCCGCAGTAGGCACTGGGAGGGAGGGGGAGGTGCTGATCGGTGGGACCCGCTGGGGGAGTGAGAGGTTCTGGTAAGGGGGGCTCCTCCTTGCCCACCCGCCTGCATGCCATTAACCTCCCTACCCCGCTTGCTCTCCTGCCTTGCCTCCCCGCCTGTGGGGTCCAGGGCAGTCGCCCCTGATTCACTGTACCCAAGGGACAGCTCTGGCTGTAGGCATGCCGCAGGTCAGACGCTTGCTCTGGTAGTGGCCACACACCCTCAGGCTCTAGGTGGCAGGGCCCTTCCTCCCAGCGTCAGCTCCTCTGTTGGGGTTAAGAATAAGGCCCTACCAAATTCACAACCATGAAAACCACCTCAGACTGTGAAATCTGGCTTCCCCCTGTGAAATCTGGTCTTTTGTGTGCTTTTCCCTATACAATACAGATTTTGTGGGGGGAGGACCAGTATTTCTCAATTTGGGGATCCTGACCAAAAAGGGAGTTGGGGGGGGTCAAAAGGTTATTTTAGGGGGCTCGTGGTATTGCCACCCTTACTTCTGCACTTACTCCAGAGTTGGGTGGCTGGAGAGCGGTGGCTGTTGGCCGGGTGCCCAGCTCTGGAGGCAGCACCCCGCCAGCAGCAGCGCAGAAGTAGGGGTGGCAATACCCTACCGTGCCATTCTTACTTCTGTGCTCCAGCCTTTAGTGCTGGGCAGTCAGAGAGTGACGGCCCCAGCTCTGCAGGCAGCAGCACAGAATTAAGGGTGGCAACACCACACCATGCCATTCCTGACTTCTGTGCTGCTGCTGGCAGTGGTGCTGCCTTCAGAGCTGGGCTCCCGGCCAGCAGCTACCGCTCTCTGGCTGCCCAGCTCTGAAGGCAGCGCCACCGCCAGCAGCAGCACAGAAGTCAGGGTAACAGCACCACAAGCCCCCACCCCCACCCGGTAACCTTGCAATCTCTCCACAACTCCTTTCTGGGTCAGGACCTCTACAATTACAACACTTGCATTTCAGATTTAAATAGCTGAAATCTTGAAATTTACCATTTTAAAAATCCTATAACTGTGAAATTGACCAAAATGGACTGTGAATTTGGTAGGGCCCTAGTTATGATCCCTCTCCAAGTCCAGCCTGCAAGACCCCTTGGCTGGCAGCTTCTCCCTGCACTGGGCCCTCTGCCAGGGTCCCTCTTGTGCTTCCCGCCTGCTCGCTGCATCTGGCTCTGGACTGCTCCAGCTGCACTGTGCTTCAGTGCTGCTGTTGCTCCGGCTCTCCTTAGCTCAGCCTTCTGGCCAGGCAGCTCCAGCTCACATGGAGTACGGGACCCCATGCTCCAGACTTCCTCATTGTCAGTCAGGCTGCTGGCCTGAGTGTTGGCCTCTTCCCATTGGCCCTGGGACTGTCAGACTCAGGGTCTTGATATCTCATTGGCCTTTCCCCTTTCTTTTGGTACTGGGAGAGGGCCAACCAAAAAAAACACTGTTTTTGTGGGGGGCCAACAGTCCCCTTACATTTGTATAATTTTTTTGTTAAATTAACTTACTGGGAGTTTTTTTGTTTTTGTTTTTAAGGCATCTTAGACTTTTTCCTCTGTATGACTTCTTCCTTCTCACCACCAGATCATATTAGAATTCTTGGTCTTGATCTCCTCTGAAATCTAAATCAGTGGTTCTCAAACTTTTGTACTGGTGACCCCTTTCACACAGCAAGCCTCTGAGTGCGATTTCCACCCCCCCTTTATGAATTAAAAACACTTAGCACCATTATATATGCTGGAGGCAATGTGGGGTTTGGAGTGGAGGCTGAGAGCTTCTCCCCCACCCCGTATAATAACCTCGTGACCCCCTGACTGGTCCTGACCCCCAGTTTCAGAACCCCTGATCTAAATTGAAATGAAATGCTTTATTTGTTTATTATGGTTGCAAATGGGACTACTGGAAAGTCTAGATTTTACATTTTACTGAAGATTCAGGCCTGGGAGTGGAAGGAGAAACCCCAGTATTAGCTGGTAATGAATCACTGCTCATAATCTGTTCTGTTGCCCCTTGGAGACTGAAACTGATGAGAAGCCTAGCACTTGGATTATTGTGGTCTGGGTGGGGACAATATTAGTGCCATTAAGAAACCTTCATTACTGATCTCAACTCCTTTCTTTGCATTACTTGGGAAGGAGGCCAGCATCTCTCTGCTATGGTGTTATCATGGTATTGGATTCTGATGATGTAAATGTGATGCAATCTCTCTTGGTCACTTCTTAGGTAATTTATTTATTAGTGGGTAGCAGATGGCAGGGTTAGGGGAAATATCCAAGTGTCTGTAAGTGGTACATGGAAGGGGGAGTGCGAAAGAGCAGGTTTTGTGTCTCTTTGCCTTATTTCTCTCTTGTAGTGTGGTTTTGTTTGTTTGATTAAATTTTTTTTCAGAAGCAGGTTTGGCACTCCCCTCTCAGATCCTTGCATGATGCTTAAGTCCACAGTGGAACACTGTCAGTTCCTTACAGGAGATGCCATGTTTTATATATCTAATCTAGCCACACCTTCCTTAAGAGCGATAATGTTACAGAATAATGCTGTGACTACCCAAGGACATTCTGCTGCTTGGATTTCGGCCATTAGATGCTCATCCATTCTTGTTAAAGGCCTTCAGTGTCAACACACTTCTGCTAAAATCTTCTTGAATATTTAATTTGAAATTAGGCCATTTCTGAGATTGAGCTGGGATGTCTTTCCCATGCACACAGACATATTCTGTAGGATGTCACTGATGCTAAGGGTTCCCTTCGGGCTGTCGGGAGTATGCTGTGTGTGTATGCCAGGAGCTTCACAAGGCTCTACTTTGTGGGTGTACGGTGATCTAATTTTCATTGTTGTAGGCATGGGGTGCGAGGGTGGAGGCATGTATATCTCACTGAATAAGTTTGAGTAGCAGCCATATTACTTTGTATTCGCAAAAAGAAAAGGAGGACTTGACACCTTAAAGACTAACAAATTTATTTGAGCATAAGCTTTCGTGAGCTACAGCTCACTTTGTCGCATGAAGTGAGCTGTAGCTCATGAAAACTTATGCTCAAATAAATATGTTGGTCTCTAAGGTGCCACAAGTACTCCTTTTCTTTTTTTCACTGAATAAGGAAGGTTTCAGATCAATTATTTTTTCAGGCATGCCATTTTCTGACTACAAAGTTTTTGTTTTTTCTTCCAGATGACCGGGTTGATCAGCGAACCTGCCTTATCTGTGGAGACAGAGCTACAGGTCTGCACTATGGTATCATCTCCTGTGAAGGCTGCAAAGGGTTTTTCAAAAGGAGCATTTGCAACAAGCGGGTTTACAGATGCAGTCGAGACAAGAACTGTGTCATGTCACGCAAACAGCGAAACAGATGCCAGTATTGCAGGCTGCTCAAGTGCCTCCAGATGGGGATGAATCGGAAAGGTAAAGAGAATTAAGCTTCTTTAATTGTTTGCTGTGCACACACAGGGCAGGACATTGCAGCAAGT